>NW_027361690.1:73145000-73745000 GCF_039654945.1 Dendrobates tinctorius | reverse complement strand
GTGTTTGAGATTGATATTAGTTATTCAAAGAGCCCTGAGACACAATACTATCTATGAGTTTATTTGAAAAAGAAAATGTTATGATACTTTATTCCAATTTGGATAATAATTTGGAACAAGGTGCATTTTGATCCATCTATTTGGTAAGACTATGAAAGAAATATATTCATATGTTCTGAATTTAGCTTAAAAAGCTTACAATTACATTTGTAGACCATAAAAAGTTCACATATGGACCCATGCACACAGCAGAGCCATAACATATCTCTAATTGGGTATCTGATGGTACATTGCAATTTTTTTTTCTGTTGGTTTAATTGATTTCAGCAGAATACACCCTTTCTTTCAGTGTGTAAACTCTGAGGCACATGTGGATAAAGAAAAACTCTACACAGAGCATATTATAACTTTATTAGAGACTCAGCGCCGTATTGCATATTTATACATAAACACTAAAAGTCGTACAAATTTGTACAACGGGAGATATATCTGAATTGTTGAAGTCCATTGCATATTGTGCAATGCAAATTTTCATGTGAAAGGGTATCCTTTTTTCAAAGTGTCAACGTTAATTCTACCTATTTTCCTAATGGTGTACAATTGTTTTTTTTACTTATTCATATACAGTATAATTCCTAGAAATAGAGCTTTCAACTTGGCTCCCTAGAGATACAGAAATAGTGACACTAAAACTGCCAAGAGCCCTACAATCAAACAGTGAGAAAACACTTGGTGCTTAAAGATTTTGTCCAGGAGATAATGTCAGAATGGGTTAAAAAAAAAAACACAAGAAGTGATACTCACCTTACCAAACCTCCACTGCTCCTGTTACAGCGCTTCCTGGTATCTTAGTGGCTTTTATTTACATTTCCCGTGGAAATACAGGAAATTAGCATTTAGCCAATCACTGCATTCAGATGTGACTCGCATCAGCAGGTGATTGAAGCCTGGAGATGACATCATAGCCAGACCACAACTATGAGAGACAAAATGAAAAAACAATCCAGAAAATCACCTTGTCTGGTTTGGCAACATTTTCCATAAGAATTTGCAAAATAAGTATTTGGTCAGCTAAAACATGCAAGATTTCTGGCTCTCACAGACCTGTAACTTCTTCTTTAAGTGGCTCCTCTGTCCTCCACTCATTACCTGTAGTAATGGCACCTGTTTGAACTTGTTATCAGTATAAAAGACACCTGTCCACAACCTCAAACAGTCACACTCCAAACTCCACTATAGTCAAGATAATAGAGCTGTCGAAGGACACCAGAAGCAAAATTGTAGCCCTGCATCAGGCTGGGAAGACTGAATCTGCAATAGGCAAGCAGCTTGGTGTGATGAAATCAACTGTGGGAGCAATAATAAGAAAATGTAAGACATACAAGACCACTGATACACTCCCTTGATCTGCGGCTCCACGCAAGCTCTCACCCTGTGGGGTCAAAATGATCACAAGAACGGTGAGCAAAAATCCAAGAACCACACGGGGGACCTAGCAAATGACCTGCATAGAGCTGGAACCATCGTAACAAAGGTTACAACAATAAAAAACTACATCGCAAGGGACTCAGATCCTGCAGTGCCAGACATGTCCTCCTGCTTAAGCGAGAACATGTCTGGACACGTCTGAAGTTTGCTAGAGATACTCCAGAAGAGTATTGGGAGAATGTCATATGGTTTGATGAAACCAAAGTAGAACTGTTTGGCAAAAACAAAACTCGTCGTGTTTGGAGGAGACAGAATGCTGAGTTGCATCCAAAGAACACCATACCTACTGTAAAGCCCGGGGATGGCAACATCATATTTTGGGGCTGTTTATCTGCAAAGGGACCAGGACAACTGATCCGTGTACATGAAAGAATGAATGAGGCCATGCATCGTGAGATTTTGAGTGCAAACCTCCATCCATCTGAAAGAGCATAGAAGAAGAAATGTGGATGGGTCTTTCAGCATGATAAGGATCCCAAGCACAACACCAGGGCAAGAAAGGAATGGCTTCGTAAGAAGCATATGAAGGTCCTGGAGTAGCCTAACCAGTGTCCAAATCTCATCTCATTAAAAAACCTTTGGAGGGATTGTAAAGTCTGTGTTGGCCAGCGACAGGTCCAAAACATCACTGCTGTAGAGGAGATCTGCATGGAGGAATGTGCCAGCATACTGCCAACAGTGTGTGCCAACCTTGTGAAGACTTATAGAAAACATTTGACCTCTGTCAACAAAGGATATATAACAAAATTTTGAGTTGAGCTTTTGTTAATGACCAAATACTTATTTTCCACCTTACTTTGCAAAATAAATGTTTCCAAATCAGACAAGGTGACTTTCTGGATTTGTTTTTTTATTTTGACTCTCATAGTTGTGGTCTACCTATGATGTCAATTACAGTCCTCTCTCTTCTTTTTAAGTGGGAGAACTTTCATAATTGGTGGCTGGCTAATTACTTTTTTTTTACCCACTGTATATATAAACACTGCTCAACAAAATTGAGGGAACACTAAAATACCACATCCTAGAGAGCACTGAATGAAATATTCCCATTGCAAATCTTTATTCATTACACAGCGGAATGTGTTGAGAACAATAAAACATAAAAATGATCAATGTAAATCAAAATTCATATTCTATGAAGGTCTGTTTTTGGAATAATACTCAAAATCAAAGTGAAAAATCAAATTACAGGCTGATCCAACTTCAGTGGAAATGCTCAAGACAAGGAAATGATGCTCAGTAGTGTGTGTGGACTCCACATGCTTGTATGAGCTCCCTACAATGGTCATGCTTTTGATGAAGTGACAGGTTCTCCTGAGGGTTCTCCTACCAGGCCTGGATAAAAGCATCAATTAACTCGTGGACAGTCTGTGATGCAACGTGGTGTTGGTGTATGGAATGAGACTTGATGTCTCAGATGTGCTAGATTGGTAAAGGAGCAGGCCAGTCCAAATCATCAATGCATTCATAATGCAGGATCTGCTGACACACTTCAGCCACATGAGGCCTAGCATTGTCATGTATCATAAGGAACCCGCGGCTATCTGCACCTGCATATGGTCTCACAATGGGTCTGAGGATCTCATCCTGGTACCTGATGGCACACAGGGTACCTCGGGATAGCACATGGAGGGCTATGTGACCCTCCAAAGTAATGCCTCACCACACCTTTACTGAACCACTGTCGAATCAGTGCTTAACCACTTCCTGATTTACTATTCATTTGCATGTTTGTCATACTTAAATGCTTCAGATCACAAAATAAAATTTAAATATTAGACAAAGATGACACAATTAAGCACAAAATCCAGTTTTTAAATGAAGGTCTTTAATATTAAGGGAAAAAGAAATCCAAACCTAAAGAGCTCTTTGTGGAAAAGTTATTGCCCCCTTAACCTATTAACTGGTTGGACCACCTTTAGCAGCAACAGCTGGCAATGAGTCTTTTAAAACACTCTGGAGGAATTTTGGCCCACTCAATTTTGCAGAAGTGTTGTAATTCAGCCACATTCTAGTTTCCTAGCATGATCCTCCTTTTAAGGTCATGGCACAGCATCTCAATTGGATTAAGGTCAGTCTTTATTTCTTATTTCTTAGGCCATTCAGAGGTGGACTTGCTGGTGTGTTTTGGTTTATTGTCCTGCTGCATAATCCAAATGCGCTTCAGCTTGAGGTCACGAACAGATGACAGGGCATTCTCCTTCAGGATTCTTTGGTAGACAGCATAATTCATGATTCCATTTACAGCAAGTTTTTCAGGTCCTAAAGCAGTAAAACAGCTCCTGAACGTCACACAACCACCATCATATTTTAGTGTTGGTACGATGTTCTTTTTCTGAAATGCTGTGTTACTTCTACACCAGATGTAATGGGACATACACATTCCAAAGTGTTCAACTTTTGTCTCATCAGTCCACAGAGTATTCTCCAAAAGGTCTTTGGGATAATCAAGATATTTTCTGAAAAAACTCAGATTAGCCTTCATGCTCTTATTACTCTGCTGTGGTTTTCGTCTTGAAACTGCCATGCAGGCCATTTTTGCCCAGTCTCTTTCTTATGGTTTAGTCATGAGCACCGACCTTAACTGAAGCAAATGAGGCCTGCAGTTCTTTGGATGCTGTGGTGGGGTCTTTTGTGACCTCTTGGATGAGTCGTCGCTGCGCTCTTGGGGTAATTTTGGTCAGCCAGCCACTCCTGGGAAGGTTCACCACTGTTCCCTGTTTTCACCATTTGTGGATAATGGCTTTCTTTGTGGTTTGCTGGAGTCCCAAAGCTAATAGATGGATTTATACCCATTTCTAAACTGATAGATCTCACGTACTTTGTTTCTCATTTGTTCCAGAATTTTTTTGGATTGCGGTATGATGTCTAGTTTTTGAAGATCTTTTGGTCCATTTCATTTTGTCAGGCAGGTACAATTTAAGTGATTTCTTTATTGAGAACAGGTGTGGCAGTAATCATGTCTGGATGTGGCTAGAGAATTTGACCTTTGCCTCCCAAAGATGTGATAAACCACAGTTCTTTTATGTTTTAAGGGGGGGAATATCACTTTTTCACACAGGGTCCTGTAGGTTTTAAATTTCTTTTACTCTTAATAATAAAGACCTTTATTTAAAAACTTAATTTTGTGTTTACTCGTGGTATCTTTGTTATCTTTGTCTAATATTTAAATTTGTTTGGTGATCAGAAACATTTAAGTGTGACAAACATGCAAAATAATAAGAAATCAGTTTGAGTAGATTGAATTTGTATCTGTTTTTAAATATGTTATATTTTCAAATGCTTATTTAACTAGTATTACTTCATCTTTTTAGTTTCCTTAGGAGACTTGACCATGTAATTGTTGAATCGCTTAAGCTATATGCTGCAGTACCATAGTATGGAAGTATATAGAGAAAATCAAGGTGTTCCATGGAAATTCACAGGAGTGTCAAGATGGTAGTGACAGGGGCCTACAGGCGAACCCGCATGCACCGGCAAGTGCTTAATTTAGGTGCTTCTGTCAGAGATTAACAAAGGCATTTCTATTTTTAACAGCAGTGGTCGGAGCACACCTTTGACCACTGCTTGGCTCCTGAGAGCCCTCAACACATGGCATACCAGTGCTGACATGCCAACATGTCATTTTGCCTTAAGGGATTAATAACGTCAGCTGTTATATAAAATCCTGACTTTTTACCTCAGACTTATTTCTATAGGGCTCAAACATATTCCCCAATGTATTGGAGGATAGGAACCTCTACATGACCCAATGAACTATGACAACAAATGAGTTCATCCCTTTTGACTCTCCGTTTCCACCTTTTCATGCTTGACCAAAGTTAAATAAAAGTCACAGAACGGGTAATATGTGGCAAGATTATTATCAAAAATATAAAATTGCATCTGCTGTGTATTATTGTCAGTGTCCCTCACTCTGTTCTCTGCCCTCAGTGTTCTTTCTTTTTCCTTCTCAGCACATAAAATCATAACAAACGGAGATATGTGACAGCAAAACTATTGTAATTTATAGTAAGAAGATTATCTCCTGAGTTCTTGTACAGATACAAGGGAGGATTGTAATTAATTCTTTCCATTACACAATAAACTCTGCAACACAACCTCTTCAGACCGAGAGCAGTTATTATCGCGGATGTTTAAAAGGGAGAAGTTAAGAAGAGATGTTTAAGCTTCTGCCTCTCATGTGTACAACCTTACACTATTTATTAACCGTTGATGTAAAGTTAGAACTGGACATTTCTAGCCCACATAGCCTCAGATTTCATATACTTGTATATATTATCTATCTATCTATCTATCTATCTATCTATCTATCTATCTATCTATCTATCTATCTATCGAAAATGGACCGGCACATTTAACACTTGCTAGATGGGTGCAAATGCCTCCCAAACAAAATATCCAGATTTTGTCACATGTAAAAATGAAAAAGGTAGACAGCTCTCCAGTAGTTACCAAAAGAAGAGGATTTTATTTACCCCCTGTGGCTTGGCGATGTTCTTTATCAAGCATTGGAATGATAGTGCACACAGAATATATATATAGACAGATTTTATCATTGTGAAATTCACAAATTATTTGCAAAAAAATGATGAAAACATTCCATTAAAATTTGCGCAAAGTCTGTTAGCGGACAAAATGGGTGATATAAAGTGCTGTTGTCATAAAATGCATAATATAAGTTTAATACCATATTTATTCAGTGTATTTATACATGCTTAGTGACAAAAATATTTCATGAGTTTTTTGTAATTAAAAAATGACTCACCCACATAAATACTGCTGCTGTAAGGTACATTGCTTACTTAAACCGTGCCGATATCGGTGTCTATACAGCGCTACTGTTATCTAATTTGTTATCTAATTTCTCCTGAGAATGTCAATGCCGCATAGAATCATAGAATCATAGAATCGTAGAGTTGGAAGGGACCTCCTGGGCCATCTGGTCCAACCCCCTGCTCAAAGCAGGATTCGCTAAATCATCCCAGTCAGATGTCTGTCCAGCCTCTGTTTGAAGACTTCCATTGAAGGAGAACTCACCACTTCTCGTGGCAGCCTGTTCCACTCATTGATCACTCTAACTGTCAAAAAGTTTTTTCTAATATCTAATCTGTGTCTCCTCCCATTCAATTTCATCCCATTGCTTCTAGTCTTTCCTTGTGCAAATGAGAATAAAGTTGATCCTTCTACAATGTGACAGCCCTTGAGATATTTGTAGACAGCTATTAAGTCTCCTCTCAGTCTTCTCTTTTGCAAACTAAACATTCCCAAATCCTGCAACCTTTCCTCATAAGACAGGGTTTGCAGACCGGTCACCATTCTGGTCGCTCTTTTCTGAACTTGCTCCAGTTTGTTGATGTCTTTTTTAAAATGTGGTGCCCAAAACTGGACACAATATTCCAGATGAGGTCTGACCAAAGAGGAGTAGAGGGAAATAATGACTTCACGTGATCTAGACTGTATGCTTCTGTTAATACATCCTAGAATTGCATTTGCCTTTTTTGCTGCTGCATCACACTGTTGACTCATATTCAGTCTGTGATCTATTAGTATACCCAAGTCTTTTTCACATGTGCTGTCACTTAGCCCTATTCCTCCCATTCTATATGTGCTTTTTTCATTTTTATTGCCCAGATGTAGTACTTTGCATTTCTCCCTGTTAAAAACCATTCTGTTAGTTGCTGCCCACTTCTCCAGTTTATTTAAATCTTTTTGAATCCTCTCTCTCTCTTCTCTAGTATTAGCTATCCCTCCTAGCTTTGTGTCATCAGCAAATTTAATCAGTTTACCCTCAATTCCTTCATCTAAATCGTTGATAAAGATGTTGAACAATACAGGGCCCAGGACAGAGCCCTGTGGTACCCCACTTGAGACATTCTTCCAACTGGATGTGCAGCCATTTACGACCACTCTTTGGGTCCGATCACTAAGCCAGTTATGAATCCACCTAACAGTTGCCTTGTCCATTCCATACTTAGTCATTTTTTCAATAAGGATTGTATGAGAGACTTTGTCAAATGCTTTGCTGAAGTCAAGATATACTATATCTACAGCATTTCCTTGATCCACCCAATCAGTGATACCGTCATAGAAGGAAATTAAGTTAGTCTGACATGACTTATTAGTTACAAACCCATGCTGACTCTGTTTAATCACTTCATTCTTATCCAGGTATTGACATACATGTTGTTTAATAATTTGTTCAAAGATCTTTCCTGGTATAGAAGTCAGACTCACCAGCCTATAGTTGCCTGGGTCCACCTTCTTCCCCTTTTTGAAGATAGGAACAACATTTGCTCTTCTCCAGTCTTCTGGCACTTCTCCTGTTCTCCAAGAATTTTCAAAGATTATGGAGAGGGGTTCAAAAATTTCTTCTGCTATCTCCTTCAGTACTCTGGGGTGTAATTCATCTGGACCTGGAGACTTGAATTCATTTAGGCTAGCTAAGTGTTTCCTCACTATCTTTCTGTTTATAGATATCCTGGATTCATCTATTCCCTTAATAGGACAGTGAATAACAGTTGATGTTGCATTTCCTTTCTGAGAAAAAACAGATGCAAAATAGGAATTTAAAAGTTCAGCCTTCTCAACATCCTGTCTTACCATTTCATAATTTTCATCCTGTAAAAATCCTATAGCATCTTTGACTTTTCTTTTACTTTTGACATATCCCCAAAATCCTTTATTATTGCTTTTGACATCTCTTGCAAGCCTCAATTCATTTTCAGCTTTAGATAATCTGATTTGTGCCCTGCAGGTTCTGCAGACAGCATTATATTCTTCTTTAGATATGCCTCCCTCTTTCCATTTTATAAACATTTTTTTCTTCCTTTTTAGCATGTGCTTAAGTTCTGTGTTCATCCATCCTGGTTTCCTTAAATGCTTCCTATTCTTCCCTCTTTTCGGAATTGTTAACAACTGTGCTTTGAGAATTTCATTTTTCAAGATTTCCCATCCTTCCAGGACATTTTTGTCTTTAAGGATATCCAGCCATTGGATCCCTCCAATTCTCTTTCTGAATCCCTTAAAATCTGCCTTTCTGAATTCTAACCTTGACGTCTGAGTCTTCACAGGTCTTCCTCCTCTAGTTATCCAAAATTCTAAAATAGCATGGTCGCTACCTCCTAGGGTCCCAGCCACTTTTATCTCCTCAACCATTTCCTCCCTGTTTATAAGGATTAGATCCAAGGTAGCAGTTCCCCTTGTTTTCTCCCTTACCTTTTGGAAGATAAAGTTGTCAGCAAGAGAGGATAAGAATTTCCTTGACCTGTTAGTTTTGCCTGAGAGAGATTCCCAACAAATGTCTGGATAGTTGAAATCTCCCTTGACAACTATGTCATATTTTTTGGAGAACTTGGCCATTTGATGCATAAAGAGTTCATCCATATCTTCAGCTTGCACAGGCGGCCTGTAGTAAATGCCTACAATGGTGTCCTTTCCATTGTTCTGTCCTTGTATTCTTACCCAAACAGTTTCCACAGAACTCCCAGTCTCTGAAGCTTCAATCTCTGTGCAGATATACGCGTTTCTAACATACAATGCGACACCTCCTCCTCGTTTATCAAGTCTGTTTCTTGCAAATAAGTTGTATCCTTCTAGTCTTGTATTCCAATCATGTGTATTGTCCCACCAAGTTTCAGTGATTCCAATGACATCATATTTCTTTTCCTGTGTTAGTAGTTCCAATTCTCCTTGTTTGTTGCCCATGCTTTGTGCATTAGTATAGAAACATTTTAGTTTGTGATTGGTTTCTCTTTCTCCAATATTTTTATTAATTAGATTCTTTCGTCTTTGTTCTTCCTTTCCACTTCTAATAGCAGAGTTCTCAATAGCATTTGTCAGGTGTATGGCTTTTTCTGGTCTTTTGCTTCCCTTCCCATGTTGTTCTAGTTTAAAGCTCTCCTTACAAGTGTAGCAAGGTGACTTCCAAATACATGCTTTCCAGTCTTCATAAGGTGCACCCCATCTCTAGCAAGTAGTCCATCGTATAAGTAGTTCACTCCGTGATCCAGAAATCCAAATCGTTGCTGACGGCACCATCGACGTAGCCAATTGTTTACCTGCAGAATCTTATTCCACCTCCTTGTTCCATGGCCATCCACTGGGAGGATGGAAGAGAAGACCACCTGCGCTCCCAGTTCTTTCACTTTCTTGCCTAAGTCTTCAAAGTCTCTGCAGATGGTTTCCAGGTCATTTCTTGCGGTGTCATTTGTCCCCACATGTAGTAGCAGGAATGGGTAGTCATCTGTAGGTCTGAAGAGTCCTGATATCCTCTCAGACACATCTTTAATTTTTGCACCTGGAAGACAGCACATTTCTCTTGAAGTTATATCCGGTCTGCAGATAGCGGCCTCTGTTCCTCTCAACAGGGAATCCCCCATGACCACCACTCTCCGTTTCTTCTTCACAACATTTTTCTTTCTCCATCCAGGAGGACTCTGAAGGTGTACAAGGTTGCTGTTTGTTGGCGAAGTCTTATCCTGATGTATTTCTTCATCGTTTTCCTGCGTGAGAGCCTGGTACTGGTTCCTGAGAAGTATGGGTGCTGACTGCCTCCTGATCCTCCTGCTTCTCTGGGTCACATGTCTCCATTCCTCTGTTTCTTCAGGTGCACTTCGAATTTCTTCTCTTTCTGTAACATGAAGAGATAATTCTGCTCTGTCCAAGAACTCTTCACCTTCCTTAATGATCTTCAACGTAGCTAACCTCTCTTCGAGATTTTGCAACTTTTCCTCCAACAGGGACACAAGCTTGCATTTTTGGCATGTGAAGTTTGGCTTTTCCACTGGTAAATCTGTGAACATGTAGCAAGAAATGCAGCTCACCAAATGGCTCCTGGCCTCTTCCATCTTGAGATTTCTTAAAAACGATGAAAGATGAGCCAAAATTCTTATCACTTATCACTTATCCCAGAAGGCACTGGGAATATGCAAATGATCTCTTCAAGACTCTTCCCCTGGTTTTCCGATTTCCTCTTTTCAGCTGCAACGGCCAAAACCCAGTGATCGTTGAGCTCGCGGAGACTCTTCACTTATCCCAGAAGGCACTGGGAATATGCAAATGATCTCTTCAAGACTCTTCCCCTGGTTTTCCGATTTCCTCTTTTCAGCTGCAACGGCCAAAACCCAGTGATCGTTGAGCTCGCGGAGACTCTTCACTTATCCCAGAAGGCACTGGGAATATGCAAATGATCTCTTCAAGAATCTTCCCCTGGTTTTCCGATTTCCTCTTTTCAGCTGCAACTGCCAAAACCCAGTGATCGTTGAGCTCGCGGAGACTCTTCACTTATCCCAGAAGGCACTGGGAATATGCAAATGATCTCTTCAATGATCTTCCCCTGGTTTTCCGATTTCCTCTTTTCAGCTGCAACGGCCAAAACCCAGTGATCGTTGAGCTCGCGGAGACTCTTCACTTATCCCAGAAGGCACTGGGAATATGCAAATGATCTCTTCAAGACTCTTCCCCTGGTTTTCCGATTTCCTCTTTTCAGCTGCAACGGCCAAAACCCAGTGATCGTTGAGCTCGCGGAGACTCTTCACTTATCCCAGAAGGCACTGGGAATATGCAAATGATCTCTTCAAGACTCTTCCCCTGGTTTTCCGATTTCCTCTTTTCAGCTGCAACGGCCAAAACCCAGTGATCGTTGAGCTCGCGGAGACTCTTCACTTATCCCAGAAGGCACTGGGAATATGCAAATGATCTCTTCAAGACTCTTCCCCTGTGTATGTCTTGTCATGTGATTGCATAGAAACCAATCAGATCATAGCTAGGTCAAAGTGCGATAGCGCTAACATGTGCGTGCTCACCATCTTCAAAGAGGGAAAAGTTTACTGGCAAGCTCAGACCTGCGTATTTAATAGTTCTATAAGGG
Source organism: Dendrobates tinctorius (assembly GCF_039654945.1). Lineage (NCBI taxonomy): Eukaryota > Metazoa > Chordata > Amphibia > Anura > Dendrobatidae > Dendrobates > Dendrobates tinctorius. Next base: position 73,733,641 of record NW_027361690.1, on the reverse strand, counting down.
TAGACATCATTTCTACTAAGGGAAAAACACCATCATTCACTATAATTCATAGTTGATTACTTTAGTTGTTTACTGATGTGCTGAGCTTTAATATACTCCATGAGGCAAGAAAACAACATTTGCGTTTTATGGGTTTTTTAGAAAAGGAATTTAGGGAATAGACCACATAATGACACTTATTGCTCTATCCCTGGAATTCCAAACACGCCCTTGGACGGAGGCCATTTTGGGTGCCTGTGACAAGGTGAGAGTGAGTCGCCCTCCCAGGTCAAGCCCCTCCCACCAGATTTCACAATGGGGAGTCAAGGGACAAATTTATAAAGGTGGCAAAATTCCCTCCCTTTTGTATACAAGCTCAGCAAGCATTAAGCATTAACTGCGTCTATACATACTCTACCCATATGAGGCTCAACGAATCCTAATTGGCTAGAACCCGATCAAAAAATTATTGTGTGTATATATATATATATATATATATATAGTCTTTTCTCTATATAAAAAGCATTCATTAAAGAAAAAACCCATAACATTATAGATGGAGGAGTCAAGTTCATCTATGTATCCTTATATACTATCACGACTGTGACCGCGGGACGTGGCCCAGCCAACGCCTCCACATAGCCCGACCGCGACGACGGGGGCGAGCATCCCAGGTGGGGACAGAATGTGGACCCACTGGACCACATAGGGTAACCTGGACCTACCCAGACTAGAGAAGGGCAGTGAGCAGGGTCTGTGGCAGCTGATCATGTGGATGAGATGGTGACGTGCAGAACTATAAGACACCACACAACTTCAGGTATGAAGAACATAAAGTTTACTCAAATAAAATCACAGTACATAAACAAAACATAAGTATGCCAGGCTCCTGATCCCGCACATCAGGGAAAGGTACACATCACAAGATAGCAGACAAAGTCATGAGGAGATCACGGTTTGATGCAGTCCAGGGTCATCTGGCACCGTCATACTAGAAGGCCTGTCTTATGCCTCAGGCATAGCACAGGCTCAGCAGGAGAACATCAGACACTGACCTCGGACAGATGTCAGACGATGGCAAGGGTCATCATGGGTTGATGCAGTCCAGGGTCATCTGGCACGGGCATACTGGGATGGCCTCTCTCTTAGGCCTCAGGCGTAGCACAGGCTCAGCAGGAGAGCATCAGACACCAATTCAATACAGACGTCATCACAGGGAGGATCCCAGGGAACTGGCAGAACATCGGGACACAGGCAGGAGAGGAAAAGGAACACCGGCATGACAACACAGGTCATCGGCTGGTTAGATCCAGGCAGAGCCATCACTGGGAAGCAAGGCTGGAGACTCCCCAGGAATGCAGGTGGGACTGACTCTGGAACACAGTCTGGACCACCAGGACCATGGACTAGACATCTGGACACAGACTGGACAACCAGGACCATGGACCAGACACCGAGACACATCTGGACACAGGCAGGACAGGAACAGGAACACTAGCATGGCAACACAGGTCATCGGCTGGTTAGATCCAGACAGAGCCGTCACCGGGAAACAAGGCTGGAGACTCCCCAGGAATGCAGGCGGGACTGAATCTGGAACACAGGCTGGACCACTAGAACCACAAACCAGACATCTGGACACAGGCTGGACAGCCAGGACCACGGACCGGACACCGAGACACATCAGGACACAGGCAGGGCATCGGGACTCAGGCAGGACATCAGGACACGGACTGGGCATCGGAAAACAGACAGGACATCAGGGCACAGCTGGACATCAGGTCATCAGGAAGGACATCTAGACATCAGGACATTAAGGCACCAGGTGGACAACAGGACATCAGGTCTCAGACAGGACATCTGGACTCGGATCTTGGATAAAACATCAGAACACTATCATCGGACTCCGGACATCTGGCGGCGATCGACAGGCTCCGGACATCAGGCTGCGGACATCAGGCTAAGGACATGAGGCTGCAGTCATCAGGCTCCAAACATCTGGCAGCGATCGGCAGGTTCTGGGCTTCGGGCAGGGAAGGATAGGATCCGGACATCTGGCGGAGGACGTCAGGCACCGGACATCTGGAAGTGGTCGTCAGACACCAAACATAAGGCAGCGGTCATCAGGCTCCAGACAAGGGGCCACAGTCATCGGGATCTGGATATCTGTCAGTGACCTAAAAAGGAACTCAAGCGGTCTGGTGCAAGCCCTGCCAGGTTGGACTGGAATTTGCCAGGGATTGCACCGAATAACGAGCTGAGCACAGAGTAGCAGAAACTCAGTGGACACATCGGACTCCTACTTCCAAGATGAACCCAAGTTAGATCACAGAAGGGCTTCAGGAACATACAGCAGGAATCAGGACTAGGACTTCATAACACAGCAGGAATCAGGAAAAAGACTGTGGCACCAACACATTAACAGGAAAAGTCAAGGAACTCAGACATCAGCTGTCCCAAAGCTGATAACAGAAACAGATCTGGGAATTCTGCCTCCCAGAGCAGGCGGAAGACAGGCATCTGCTCACCTAGAACTGCAGGCAGGCAGGACAGGTGCTGAACACCAAACAGACATGGCAAGACTCAGAGACTTAAGGCGAAACTCTGGCAATGCCCCACAGGGAAGGGAAACTTTATATAGGAGCTGCCTCACAGCAATAGGCTGGAGCAGCAATTCTAGCACACACCCATTCCTCATAAAGGCAAGGGAGGTGTCGAAGCGCGCACCCAAAGCACAGCCAGACACAAATCAACATTGCAAAGGACACCTGGCAGGAGCTGCAAGCCTGAACACACGTGGTAAGTCATGCACAGTGCAGAGGACCTTGCAACCCTCAGCTTTCCACAGCGGCAGGCAGGGACCGCACAAGCGAGTGGTCATGCAGTGCAGCGGAACCACACACGCATGTACAGCTATGCAGAAGAGCCAGGAACTGAGCGCTTCCACACAGATAACTGACAACAGCATTCCAGCTCATGAGGGGGAGAGGAGCAAAGGGTTAAAGCAGACACATGCAGAGTAATGCCAGATAAACAAGGTACAAACACACAGGCGTTACATATGCAATACTGAAAGTCCAAATTGCTGTTTCTAGCAATACACATTCAAAATAAATGTGTCCAATGTATAAAAATAATTTCTATAATTTCTGTGAAAGGTGAACACAATATTACATGTTTTTAGAGGTCCATTGTGGTTGTAAAAAAATCAACAAAATATGTGAAAAATGAACACGTTTACTATTTTTCGTTTTCTTTTTTTCCTTTATTTCTTTTTTCCCATTTTTCTTTTCCTTTTATCTAGCGTTGCTATAGGGATTCATGGATCTTACAATTCTGAAGGTCTCTGATGTTGGCCCTAGTCCTATCACATATTGGTGTATCCTATAAAATACACTATAGGAAACAGAGAAGCGCAATAGGGTCTTATCTGATGACAATGTTATAAAGATATATAAAATCCACTCACCCACTGAAGGAAAGATCAGGCATATAGAAATCGTCAGCTGCTGCACGTCCAAATGGTCAGACAAGGGACCGCCAGCATAACACTTCTAATGGAACTTAGTTTTTTGGACTTTCATGCTCTGCTTGACATAATAGACAATCCAGTTAAATTGAAAGATCAATCTTTTATTCACATTTAATCCCAACGCGTTTCGAAGTGAAAAACACTTCTTCTTCAGGGAAAGACAAGTATTAACAAGATGCTGTTATCCAGAGAATAAATACATACCGCCTTTGAAAATTGACTGTGACTGTTTTAGCGCCAATTTTCAAAGGCGGTATGTATTTATTCTCTGGATAACAGCATCTTGTTAATATTTGTCTTCCCCTGAAGAAGAAGTGTTTTTCACTTTGAAACGCGTTGGGATTAAATGTGAATAAGAGATTGATCTTTCAATTTAACTGGATTGTCTATTATGTTAAGCAGCGCATGAAAGTCCAAAAAACTAAGTTCCATTAGAAGTGTTATATTGGTGTATCCTAGCATTATTAAATGAACCCCTATTGATACAAAACCTCTTTGCAACAGTCTAGATTTTGATACTAAATGCCATATTTGTGAATATCCCCTGACAGTTAAGTAAAATTGAAGTGCTTTTCAAGTAGCACAAAGTGTCGAATCAGGAATTCTTGTTCCTGCTTCTCTCTTCATACAAGTGATGGCAAACAATGGCTGGTACAATCTGGCGCTGCTCAGTACCCTGCAATATACTTACTGCTCTCTGTAAAGAGCCTTGGCACACACTGGCTTGAAAAGTGAAGAATAGAAGTGAGCAGAGCACAAGGTTATTGTGCGTGAATGCACTTGCTGTTTTTTTATTTACTATCTTTTATTATATCCATTGCTTCACAATAAATAAACCTATGCATCAGAAGGAATAGCAGGAATATGTGTATATGTCTCTACAGTATAATCACAACTGTAACTGACAAACAGGTGTCTGTCTGGCACATTGCCCCCTGCTTTATGCACTTAGGGCATGACTGTCTATAAACTGTTGACATTTTAATGAGGAATTGTTTCGGCATCATAGTGGATAACTGGATACCAGTACTCATGATATAATGGAAATATCCCACATGCATACTAAAACAAACTTGACATTTAATTCCCACAGCTCAGTTATCCTTTAAAACTATATTTAGCTTCAGTGGAAAATTATAATTTCCTCAAGGATTCGAGTGTTTTCTTTACTTTCTCTCTCTGAAATGGGAGGATAACGCAGAAGCTGTGAAGCAATAAGTGTCAAGTCATGTGAAGTTCAGTGAACTTTTCCAGATGGAGATGTATGCTGAGATTCTCACACACAACAAGTGAAATAGGATGTTAGTACATACCACAAGATGATCCTGTGTCATGAATGGTATCACGGCTAGATATGTAAAATATTTATTTATTTTATTTATTTTACTCACTTAAATTTATAGCGCCATTAATTCCACAGAGCATTACAGACATTATCGGCGCTGTCCTCATTGGGAACAATCTAGATTCCCGATCCTTATGTCTTTGGAATGTGGGAGGGAACCAAAGAACCGCAAGAAACCTGTGCAAATACGGGGAGTACATCTCCAAATAGTAGATCTGCAACGCTAAAGGGATTGTCCCAGCATAAAATATAAATGACCGAACCTTAGAAAAGGTCATCATTATCAGATCGTTGGAGGTCCATCCCTAGTCACTCTCACCAATCAGTTGCTATTTGCCCCAGCAGGAACTAAACAGCACAGATCCATACAATGTGTATCATCCACTGAAAAGAGACATATAGTGGGGGAAAAAAGTATTTAGTCAGCCACCGATTGTGCAAGTTCTCCCACTTAAAAAGATGAGAGAGGCCGGTAATTGACATTATAGGTAGACCACAACTATGAGAGTCAAAATGAGAAAACAAATCCAGAAAATCACCTTGTCTGATTTGGCAAGATTTATTTTGCAAGTTATGGTGGAAAATAAGTATTTGGTCACCTAAAAACATGCAAGATTTCTGGCTCTCACAGACCTGTAACTTCTTCTTTAAGAGGCTCCTCTGTCCTCCGCTCATTACCTGTAGTAATGGCACCTGTTTGAACTTGTTATCAGTAGAATAGACACCTGTCCACAACTTCAAACAGTCACACTCCAAACTCCACTATGGTGAAGCCAATCTTGTCAAATCAGACAAGGTGATTTTCTGGATTTGTTTTCTCATTTTGACTCTCATAGTTGTGATCTACCTATGATGTCAATTACAGGCCTCTCTCATGTTTTTAAGTGGGAGAACTTGCACAATTGGTGGCTGACTAAATACTTTTTTCCTCCACTGTACATCAACTCTAGGAGTACGTTCCCACGATCATGAATTGCTGCATAAAAACCGCAGCGGATAGATGTTGCAGCATAGTGGATAGGATTACTAGAAATCCCATGTTCACTATGAGTGTATGTGTACCTGCAGAAACTGACATGTGGCATGCCTTTCAGGACTGCAGCATGTCAATCTCTCTTGAATAGACACTAGACCTTCGGATCAGAAATTTCACCACTAGAATGTATTGAATGCTGAAAATCAACATGATTCAGTCAACACATGCAGATTTACATGTGTTCAACTGAAGCGTATTTTTGTTGCACTCAAAGTGCTGCTGCTTCTGGATCGTGGGTACATGGACTTAGGGTGCTTTCACAGTGCATACTTGCCCATGTTCAGTGGTCTTATTTGGGCTTGAATCTGAACATAATAGATTGCATCTGAGTCTCTGCCTCCAGAAGGCGTATATGCCCAAAAATGATGCATGATAGTGAATACATGTGTTGACTCTCTTGGCACCGTTATAGTCTATGGCTCTGTCAGCGAATAAGCCTGATTCCTGCAACTTCATGTGGAATGAATTCATGTATTTCCAACAAATTTCATTATCTGCATTAAAATGGATTAAGGGGATTATCAGCATTATTTTTATTTTAACAGAGGTTTTGGGGACATAGTTTTAGTAGACAGGGACAATATCAGGTTGAACGGGATGACCTGTGGTAAACCATGTGTACCAAAATGGTTCTTTATTGTCCCAATGCATTTTTGCACCATACCAGCACCTTTCTCAAGGCAAAAATACCTGGGAACATGATTTTGTGCCAATTACTAATATATAAGTATGACAGGTTTTCCGCCTGCATTTGCTAGTGCTGCCTTCCTCACAGACTGCACTTTCATGTTCTCATCTGGTGGAGGAGCATGTGACCAGTCCAGTTATCAGCCTCCTCCAATTAAAAAACTTTACATGGGAGAACTGTTTTTTAATTGGGGGAGGCAGAAGAACAGCTTTGGTTACATCCTTTTTACAAACAACTATTTTTGGGGGCAAGAGAGCTATGCAGTCTGTAAGAATGGTTGCACTAATGAGTGAAGAGGAGATCCTGTAATATTTATACATTAGAAAGGGTCACAAAATGATATCCAGAAAAAATAAACTGAAAAAAACATTGAATCGCCAACTCCTTTAAATGCAGTGAAATGCAATTTATTGGCAACATATAAAAAGTGCAGTACATTCTCCAAATTCATATATGATAAATCTAGTCCATGATCTATAGCAAGCCATGCATCTGTTCTATTATCGCATGATACTTACACATTATTGTTACACTGGCAGCAAACAAATATATCCATTAAATGACTGTAAGACAAGATTTAAAAAATATATATATATATATATATATATGCCAAATTATTACATATTTATTGAATCTGTCTAAGTTGCTTTTTTTATCTATTGAGCATGCTTTATTTTCAGAAATCAAAATACTACTTTAAGTTGTTGATTTGCTGTGTATGCATAACGAATAGTTTCAGGAACAAAGCCCTACATTAAAGTAAATTGCTTATTTCTACAGCCCTTCAAGTAATTGTAATAGCTATATCTGTATCACTCAGCAATAACTGCTTTCTCTTCTACAAAGTAGGAGACTCTCCATCAGCACTGTTTTACTCAATTGCAAAACTAATTTTGGAAATGGCAGAACACACTCTTCTATTAAATCAATAACACCCATGAGATGTCGTGTCTCTCGTACGTTCCTTCCCTTACACTTACTTACTCTATCACCATCACAGTTTTTCACCCCTTTATTCCTTTGCAGCCACCCACCTATCTCCTTCCTTAGCACTCAATTAACCATATGAAAGTGTGACCCTTCTTTTTTAGAAAGGAGCTTTTAGATTAATCATATTATCTTAGGTTTCCAAATCTCAGAGCCTCTACGACCTTTTTTTCCTCTTAGAATCCATTATCTTAAACTAGCACAATAATCCTGGCTTTAGGGAGGGAGAGAGGGAAGCAGAATTCAGACCTAATAGATGGCAAATAAGATTAATCTATGATCTAAGTGCCGATTACACTTGGCCCTGCCCTTGAACGTCCAGCTGTAACCTTGAGAATCACAACTACGGGCTTGAATTCTGGGGTTCTAGAAGCATACTGAGATGATTCCACTAATGTGCTGTTATCCTCATGAACATTCCAAGACAAATGACTATTTTTTTTAACTAGAAGTAAAACCTTTATGTAAAGGTAAAAATATAATTTAATACTTTTAACCTTGAAATACTTTTTATAAATTACAGGGGACTCCCAAAAGTAGTCAATATTATATTAGTGTAAGCCTAATTTAGAAATATATTGAAAGAAATTTACAATTACCTTTCTGAAGTTAGACAATATGGGGGAAAGATACTATGCTGGAACCTTTTAAAGTCACTTTTGCTTGTAGGTATATTGCCATTTTTTATGCAAAATTTATGAAAGTGTCATACAATTATAAATTTTCAAATCTGGTTGCTAGAGCAACAGAGGCTAGTACCTACACACACAAGCATCGTCCTTCTTTCCTACATGGTTGGGCTGAAGAGAGGAAAGAGGAGGAAGAGTAGGAGATGAAAATTCGTCATGATAGTGGAGATAGGAATGTGATGGCTGAAGGGATATTGGCACATATGGACAACTTTATGTGCCACTGCTTTTACTGTGATCCGCGCATTGCAATCATCTTGGCCAAAAAACACTACTGGTTGTTCACCCTGCTGTACCCATGCTACAAGGAGAAACTTGCATCTGTCCTTCTTGGGGTGGAGAGAGGTGAAAAAAAATGATGCTATACCAGAAGACCATTATGGAAAATACTGTATGTTGAAAAAATCCCCACCAGACAATGCTAGTGGCAAGGGGCAAGCTTCTTTGTCCAACCAAGGAGGGGAGGCGATGGAGACACATACCAATTACAGCAGAGGAAGGCTCTCTAGTTGTTGCCTTCAAGGGTGTATGGATGACCCTCTTATAATTTTTTTCTGGCTTTGCATTGTGTGCAGAACCTTTATGAGTCTAGGAGTACCACATGACAATTTGAACATGATGTACAGTGGGTATGGAAAGTATTCAGACCCCTTTACATTTTTCACTCTTTGTTTCATTGCAGCCCTTTGATAAATTCAAAAAGGTTAATTTCTTTTTCTCATTAATGTACACTCTGCACCCCATCTTGACTGAAAAAAAAAATAGAAATATAGAAATTTTTGAAAATGTATTAAAAAAGAAAAACCGAACTATCACATGGTCATATGTATTCATACTCTTTGCTCGGTATTGAGTAGATGCACCCTTTTGAGCTAGTACAGCCATGAGTCTTCTTGGGAATGATGCAGCAAGTTTTTCACACCAGGATTTGGGGATCCTCTGCCATTCTTCCTTGCAGATCCTCTCTAGTTCCGTCAGGTTAGATGGTGAACGTTGATGGACAGCCATTCTCAAGTCTCTCCAGACAAGCTCAATTAGGTTTAGGTCAGGGCTATGGCTGGGTCAGTCAAGAATGGTCGCAGTGTTGTTTTGATGCCACTCCTTTGTTATTTTAGCTGTGTGCTTAGGGTCATTGTCTTGATGGAAGGTGAGCCTTCGGCCAAGTCTGAGGTTTAGAGCACTCTGGAAGAGGTTTTCATCCAGGATATCTCTGTACTTGACCGCATTCATGTTTCCTTCAACTCATCAGACCAGAGAATCTTATTTCTCATAGTCTGGGAGTCCTTCATTTGTTTTTTAGCAAACTCTATGCAGGCTTTCATATGTTTGGCACTGAGGACAGGCTTCCGTCGGGCTACTCTGCCGTAAAGGCCAGACTGTTGGAAGGCTGCAGTGATAATTGACTTTCTTCCATCTCTCTACTTCATCCATGGAGCTCAGCAACAGTGACCTTGGAGTTCTTTACCTCTCTCACCAAGGCTCTTCTCCCACGATTGCTCAGTTTGGCTGGATGGCCAGGGCTAGGAAGACTTCTGGTGGTCCCAAACTTCTTCCATTTAAGGATTATGGAGGCCACTGTGCTCTTAGGAACCTTGAGTACTGCAGAAATTCTTATGTAACCTCGGCTAGATCTGTGCCTTGCCACAATTCTGTCTCTGAGCTCCTTGGCCAGTTCTTTCGACCTCATGATTCTCATTTTTTCTGACATGCACTGTGAGCTGTGAGGTCTTATATAGACAGGTATGTGCCTTTGGAAATAAAGTCCTATCAGTTTAATTGAAAACAGCTGGACTCCAATGAAGGAAAAGAACCATCTCAAGGAGGATCACAAGGAAGTGGAGAGCAATTGACTTCAACATGAGTGTCTGAGCAAAGGGTCTGAATACTTATGATCAAGTGATATTTCAGTTTTTTCTTTAATAAATTTGCAAAGAAATTCTACATTTCTGTTTTCTTCAGTCTAAATGGGATGCAGAGTGTACAATAATGACAAAAAAATAAACTTTTTTGAATTTAGCAAATGGCTGCAATGAAACAAAAAGTGAACAATAGAGATAAGTGACTTTGCCTGTTTTAGGGTCGAGTCGGGTTTCATGAAACCCGACTTTCTCAAAAGTCGAGTCGGCCCCATAGGATGCTTCAGTATATGATGGGCCCCATGGATGATGCTCCATTGTATGATGGGCCTATATTATGCTCCATATATAATGGGCCTCATATGATGCTCTAGTATATGATGGGCCCCATAGGATGCTCCAGTATATGATGGGCCCCATGGATGATGCTCCATTGTATGATGGGCCTATATTATGCTCCAAATATATGGGCCCCATATGATGCTGCAGTATATGATGGGCCCCATGGATGATGCTCCATTGGATGATGGGCCTATACACTGTGTGCAGAATTATAAGGCAAATTAGTATTTTGATCACAGCATCCTTTTCATACATGTTGTCCTTCTCCAAGCTGTATAGGCTTGAAAGCCAACTGTAAATTATGTAAATCAGGTGATTTGCATGTCTATAATGAGGAGGGGTGTGGTCTAATGACATCAACACCCTATATAAGGTGTGCTTAATTATAAGGTAACTTCCTTTCCTTTGGCAAAATGGGTCAGAAGAGAGATTTGACAGACTCTGAAAAGTCAAAAATTGTGAGATGTCTTGCAGAGGGATGCAGCAGTCTTGAAATTGCCAAACTTTTGAAACGTGATCACTGAACAATCAAGCGTTTCATGGCAAATAGTCAACAGGGTCGCAAGAAGCGTGTTGATAAAAAAAGGCTCAAAATAGCTGCCCATGAATTGATGAAAATCAAGCATGAAGCTGCCAAGATGCCATTTGACACCAGTTTTGCCATATTTCAGAGCTGCAACATTACTGCAGTATCAAAAAGCACAAGGTGTGCCATACTCAGGGACATGGCCAAGGTAAGGAAGGCTGGAAAACGACCACCTTTGAACAAGAAACATAAAATAAAATGTCAAGCCTGGGCCAAGAAATATGTTAAGACAGATTTTTGTAAGGTTTTATGGACTGATGAAATGAGAGCGACTCTTGATGGGCCAGATGGATGGGCCCAAGGCTGGATCAGTAAAGGCCAGAGAGCTCCACTCTGACTCAGATGCCAGGAAGGTGGAGGTGGGGTACTGGTATGGGCTGGTATCATCAAAGATGAACTTGTGGGACCTTTTCAGGTTGAGGATGGAGTGAAGCTCAACTCCCAGACCTACTGCCAGTTTCTGGAAGACACCTTCTTCAACCAGTGGTACAGGAAGAAGTCGGTATCGTTCAAGAAAAACATGATTTTCATGCAGGCCAATGCTCCATCTTACATGCGTCAAAATACTCCACAGCGTGGCTGCCCAGTAAAGGTCTAAAAGAAGAAAAAATAATGACATGGCACCCTTGTTCACCTGATCTGAACCCCATAGAGATCCTGTGGTCCCTCATAAAATGTGAGATCTACATGGAGTGAAAACATTACTTCTCTGGGGACAGTGTCAGGGAGGCTGTGGTGGCTGCTGCACGCAATGTTGATCGTAAACAGATCAAGCAACTGACAGAATGCATGGATGGAAGGCTTTTGAGTGTCATCGTAAAGAAAGGTGGCTCTGTTGGTCCCTTTTTTTTTGTTTTGAATGTCAGAAATGTTTATTTCTACATTTTGTCTTGTTATATTGGTTTACCTGGTGAAAATAAACAAGTGAGATTGGTATATATTTGACTTTTATTAAGTTGCCTAATAATCCTGCACAGTAATAGTTACCTGCACAAACAGATATCCTCCTAAGATAGCCAAATCTAAAAAAAACCCACTCCAACTTCCAAAAATATTAAGCTTTGATATTTATGAGTCTTTTTAGTTGATTGAGAACATAGTTGTTGTTCAATAATAAAAAGAATCCTCTCAAATACAACTTGCCTAGTAATATTTATGCAAACATGTATCAACCTAGGGCCTTGTCAGATCACTCCCCTGTTATGATGACATTTAATTGGGAAAATGGCGAGAGAGGGGAACGGGCACCATGGCCGTTTAACGCATTCTGGTTACCTATTATTCAAGCAGATGCTAGGATCCCTGACTTGCTAAAAGAATTTTTTGCTATTAATGAGGGTACAGCCCCCAGGGAAAGAATATGAGATGCGTCTAAAGCTTATCTGAGAGGACTGTTGATCTCGGAAGTGAATAGAGTTAGAACTAAGTCTAGATAGTATGAGGAACTTTTACAGAAGGAAGCTATCTCTGCAGAATTGCAATATTTGAAAACTCCGTCGGATATACATTTTAACACTTTAAAAGATGTGGAAAAATGATCAGTCCAGCATAAGCTTTCAAAAGCTGCAGATAGACAATACTTCCGGTGGCAGGTCTATTTCAGGGAGCGGGAGGGAACTGGACATCTACTAGCTACCCTGATGAAGACTCAATCTGGCCCTGCAATGGTAGTGGAGATAAGAAACAAAAATGGGGAACTTGAAAGATCTTCTGGGGCAATTCTAGCAACTTTAAGTGAGTTTTTTGAGACATTATATAATTCACAGGGCGGGTTCTCTGACAAGTTGCTCAGTAGCTTTTTGAGGACTGCTGGTCTGCCTACTCTGTCGAAATCGGAAGCTGTTGGGCTGGAGGCACCAATTAGTCTGGAGGAATTAGAGGAGGCTCTAGATTCTATGGCAGGGAATAAGACACCGGGGTCTGATGGGCTGCCTGTGGAGGTATATAAACAGTATTCAAATATAATGCTTCCACAGCTGTTGAAGGTGTTTGAGGCAGCTAGGGAAGATGGACACTTGCCCCGGTCCTGGAATGAACCAATCATAGTGGTGATCCCCAAGGCTGATAAGGATCCTTGTCTTCCAGAGTCACACAGGCCTATCTCCCTTTTAAACATTGATGTCAAGATTTTTTTCAAAGATTCTGGCGATGCAGCTGTCTAGAGTAATATCTAGTACTATCTGAAGAGCCCGGCGCTGCCCGGGCATAGTAACTAACTGTGGTTAGTTATAGCAAATTATAATTATCCTCCATCCCATAGTCCCGTGCCCATATACCCATCATACATATCCAGCATCCCATAGGCCCTTGCCCATATACCCATCATACATATCCTCCATCCCATAGTCCCATGCCCATATACCCATCATACATATTCTCCATCGCATAGTCCCATGCCCATATGCCCATCATACATATTCGCAATCCCATAGTTGAGTGCCCATATACCCATCACACATCCTTCATCTCATAGTCCCATGCCCATATACCCATCATACATATCCTCCATCCCATAGTCCTGTGCCCATATACCCATCATACATATCCGCCATCCCATAGTTCCGTGCCCATATACCCGTCATACATATCCTCCATCCCATAGTCCAGTGCCCATATACCCATCACATATCCTCCATCCCATAGTCCCGTGCCCATATACCCATCATACATATTCTCCATCCCATAGTCACGTGCCCATATACCCATCATACATAATAATAATAATAATAATAATAATAATAATAAATTTTATTTTTATAGCGCCGACATATTCCGCAGCACTTTACATTTCAGAGGGGATTTGTACAGACAATAGACATTACAGCATAACAATAATCACATACAGTAGATTATAACAAATACCAAGAGGAAAGAGGGCCCTGCTCGCAAGCTTACAGTCTATGAATATCCTCCATCCCATAGTCCAGTGCCCATATACCCATCACACATCCTCCATCCCATAGTCCCGTGCCCATATACCTGTCATACATATTCACCGTCCCATAGGCCCGTGCCCATATACCCATCATACATATCCTCCATCCAACAGTCCAGTGCCCATATACCCATCACACATCCTCCATCCCATAGTCAACCATTATGACATCAGCGTCGCCATGGCAACAATTGTGACATCATAATGAGGGGCGGGGCTTGACAAGCACACACTGTTTCCCCATTATGTAGATAGGGGCATTATGACATCATAATGAGGGCCGGGGCTTGACGCGCACACACTTTATCCCCATTATGTAGACAGGGGCAAAATTGTTTGGTGAATTGGAACGCGCGGGGTTAAAATTTTGCCTCACAACATAGCTTAGGACGCTCTCGGGATCCAGACGTGTGACTGTGCCAAATTTTGTGACTGTAGCTGCGACGGTGCGGATGCCTATCCTGGACATACACACACACACACACACATACATACATACATACACACTAAATTTACAGATCCCATCAAAGGGAAAGGAACCTAGGGCTGTTGCATCTTTGGATGCTGCTAAAGCATTTGACAGCGTTGAATGGCCATATCTGTGGGCAATATTAGCCAAGATGGGTTCCCGTAAAAATTTATTGCCTGGATATAGCTGCTGTATTCGAGTCCAGAGGCCAAAAGTAGAATTAATGGGGAGATCTTAAATACAATTAATTTACACAGAGGGACCAGACAGGGGTGCTCCCTGTCTCCCCTACAGTTTGGTCTGGCAATTGATCCCTTGGCAGTAGTAATTCAGGCGACACCAGAAATTAAGGGGTTTGGGTATGAGTCTTTGCAAGATAAAATAGCGTTGTATGCTGATGACATGCTCTTGTTTTTGGGAGAGTGGCCGTCTTCTCTGAGGGTGGCAATGGAAGTCTTTGGATCATTCGCAGTGATCTCTAGTTTATGTTTTAATTGGGAGAAATCTTCAATTATGCGGGTGGGAGATGCTCCAGAGAACTCCTTGGAATTGGCTGGACGATTAAATGTAGTCAAAGAGTTTAAATACTTGGGAATTCATATTGGGTATAATATACAAGATTTTGAGCGTTTTTAAATATTACCCCGCTACTTGCTAAATTTCATCCAAAAATAAAGGACTGGTGCAAGTTACCACTGAGTATGGTGGGAAGGGAAAACCTGTTAAAAATGGTTCTCATGCCACAAGCTTTACAGTCCCTCCACAATGCGCCCATTTAGATTCCTGGTCAAATCTTTTATCAGATAAACAGAATATTTAGAGAGCTTATCTGGAAGAGGAGTGTTCCTAGAATTCGGTTGGAGGTTTTGCGTACATCTAAAGAACTGGGGGGATTAGCGGTTCCTGACACGTTTCTGGATTATCTTGCAGCGCAGTTGCAGCATTTCAGAGGATGGGGGGAGGAGGATTCCTTCATGCGAAGTTCCTCGGGATGTATGCTTACATGCGTAATGGGAAAGGACTTACTGGTGCAGGCGCTAGACTCAGTGCGGCTCTGTCAGGGTCAAGCTATCAATAGTCCGATAATGAAGTCCATGGATAAGGTATGGAACATGGCCAAAGAAATATTGGGTATACAGGGAGTCACAGCGCATTCCCTGATCTGGAGAAACTTGACATGTACAGAGCTAAATAAATTAGAGGGTTTTGAGCTATGGGAGAGGAGAGGGCTTAAACTAGTATCACAGCTTTATTCTGAAGGGGAGTTTTGATCTTTTGAGGATCTCAAACAGACATTTTCCATCCCTAATAAAAGATTTTTTCAATATCTCCAGCTGAGACTGGCTTGTGAAGCACAACAGCGACTCGCTTCACTAGGTAATACAGCTAAAACTCTGCTGTTGGATAGAGTAGTGATGGGAGGAGGATCAAGAGGTATTATATCCATGATATATGCAACCATGTTGGAAAAGAGAGTGGCAAGTTTGGAGATGCTGAAGATTAAGTGGCAAGTTGAAGTAGGTGATTTAAAAGATGATAGGATGGGAAGATACATTGCAAGAATTCACGAAAGTCTCGGTTAGCGAGGCGCAGAGAGTGTCGCATCTTTATTTGCTTCATCGAGTTTATCGAACCCCTGTATGGCTGTTGAAAATGGGCTATGCTAGAGTGGCAGATTGTTGGAAATGTGGAACGCCCAATGAGGATCTGATACACATCACCTGGAACTGTCCTCGGTTACGTAGGTTTTGGGGAGGTGTGAATGATAATTGGGTCTATCAATATCAAATGGTACTAGACCCCAAAATGGCTCTTCTGGGGCGGGTGGAGACTTTGCTGCTTTCGGAGGAGCACCACCTGGCAGTCTCACGAATATTATATCAAGCTCTTAAAAGGGTGGCGGCTCACTGGAAGGGATCTTCTGTACCCACAATCACAGAGGTTACCGATGCAGTTAATAATAATATAGATATGGAAAAATATGTGTATCAAAAGAGAAGAACAACTAAGAAATGGGAAGATATGTGGCACCTTGGTTGGACACACCCAGGTTGGCGCCTCCTAGATTAACATGGATGAGAGTGTTGAGGAGGATATAACCCAAAAATTGTAGCTGTGAGAGACCAAATGCATCGGGAGAGATGAGAGGTGTTTTTTCGGGTGAGGGTGGGGGGTGAGTTGGGAGTGATTTTTGGGGGGTTCTATTGTGTTTATGTAATACATTAGTTGGGAAATATCCTGTATATGACTACCTGTTTTTTAAATTTTTGAAAATGTTAATAAAAAAATTACCTGACATAAAAAAATTAAACATGCAAACAGTGTATAATGCTCCATATATAATGGGCCCCATTTAAAATGCGCAGGTGTATGATGGGCCCCATGGATGATGCTCCAGTGTATGAGGGGCCCCATTTATAATGCTCCACTGTATGATGGGCCCATATAATGCTAAATATATAATGGGCCCCATATGATGCTCCAGTGTATAATGGGCCCTATCTATGATGCTCAAGCGTATGATGGGCCCCATATACAATTCTCCAGTGTATAATGCTCCCCATATATTGCTCCAAAGATTAAAAAAATGAAACACCTCTCCTCACTGGGCACTGCTCTACTCTAGACTCCTCAGCGTTGCCATATTCCAGCATCCCTGCACTTGGACTGTTCCAGCAGATGGTGTACAGACATCGAGCTCTCTGATCTGAATGTCAATGTCAGGAAACATGGAAGAGGTCACAGCGGTGGAGCAGGGAGAGGTAAGTATTGCAAGTGCTGGTGCCCTGAGCAAGCAGGGGTGGCCCACTCGTGGGCAACTGCAGTGGCACAGGGCCCCTCATAGTACGACGGTGTCTGTGATGGCGAGTGGGCCCCCCACCGTCAGAGACTTTTGCATACTGTGAGGGACCCTGTGCCAGTGCCGTCGCCCACGAGTGGGCCCCCCACCTGCTCAGGGCCCTGGCACTTGCCTGGGTTCGCCAGGTGCTGACGACGGCCCTGGGGGGTACAGGCCTGTTAGGAGGTGGAAAAACTGGCATATGTTGTGGTGTAGGCTGGACGTTCAGCAGCTGCAAATGGAGGAATTGCAGAAGTCGGAGGAAGAGGAGGACAAAGCGAGCCATTTTGCTGTCAACCTATGTGTCATCAGGGGAAGGTGGTACAAAATCCTTGAAACCCAGGCATGGTTCATTTTAATGAAGGTGAGATAACCAATATTTTGGGTCGACAGCCAAGTACTTCTTTCTGTCAGGATTGATCCAGCAGCACTGAAGACTCTTTCTGATAGCACACTATCAGCAGGGCAAGCGAGCTCCTGAAAGGCATATTGTGCCAATTCAGGCCAGGTGTCCAGTTTAGAGGCCCAGTAGTCAAAGGGGAATGACCTGTGAGGGAGAACATCAATAGGGGAGGAGAGGCAATTTTGAACGATAGTTGACAGCTGCTGTCCCCTGTCTGTTGCAATCGATTCAGTATTAACAGTCGTGTGAGTGGTCCCCGAGAGATCAGTCCACAACCTGGTCATGAAACCCCTGTCTCCAATGCCAGTTCAGCTGTGTGCACCACGAAGACCTCTTCCATTTGCACAGTGCGGCTTGTGGTAGAACCTGCACCGCTGCTGTGTGCTGGGAATGCCTCTAACAAATGGTTTACCAGAGTTGCTTGTTTGTTCACCAATATTAGCTCTAGGTTCTCCTGTGGCATGATGTTCTGTAAATTGCCTTTATAGCGTGGGTCGAGGATGCTGGCCAACCAGTAGTCATCATCCTTCATAATTTTGAAAATGTGGGGGTCCCTTTTTAGGATCCGCAAGAGATAATCACACATGTGGGCCCATGTTCCAGGTGTCAATGATGCACTGACAGTGGTGGGTTTAGGAGTACTTTCTGCCAAATCCACATCCCTCCAGTCACGCACAAACCCTGTACCTGACCTTGGCTAGCCAACATTTTTTCTTGCCCCCCGAGAAGCATCCTCCCCCCCAAAATAATCATCATCCTCCTCCTCCTCCTCTTCCTCTTCCCATCACGGCTTCCGTCCTCCTCTTCCTCTTCCTTCTCCGCTACAGACGCCTGATCCTTAATGTGCGTCAAAGTTTGCTTGAGCAGACGCATAAGTGCGATGCTCATGCTTATGATGGCATCATCTGCACTTACCAGCCGTGTGCATTCCTCAAAACACTGAAGGACTGTACAGAGGTCTTTCAGCTTTGACCACTGCACACTTGACAACTCCATGTCTGCCCTCAAACTGCCTGCCCGTGTATCGTCCCACAAATGCATTACAGCCTGCCTCTGTTCACACAGCCTCTCAACCATGTGCATGGTGGAGTTCCACCTTGTTGCAACGTCTATGATTAGGCGGTGCTTGGGGAGGTGGAGCGATCGCTGCAGCCTCTGCATATGACTGAAGTGTACGGGCGAGTGACGGATGTGCGAGCACAGTCTTCGCACCTTATGGAGCAGGGCTGTTAACTCCGGATAATTATTTAAAAAGCACTGCACCACAAGGTTCAAGGTGTGAGCCAGGCAAGGTATGTGTGTGAGTTTTGCAAGGGCTATGGCCGCCACAAAATTACGGCCATTATCACTGACTACCTTGCCTGCCTCAAGATCTAGACTGCCCAGCCATGACTCAGTTTCTCGCTGCAAGTAGCCGGCCAGTA
This sequence comes from Dendrobates tinctorius, assembly GCF_039654945.1. Classification (NCBI taxonomy): domain Eukaryota; kingdom Metazoa; phylum Chordata; class Amphibia; order Anura; family Dendrobatidae; genus Dendrobates; species Dendrobates tinctorius. The sequence goes on along the minus strand of NW_027361690.1, from coordinate 73,714,531 downwards.
CCTCCGCGATGTGTATGTTGTCACCCAAAGACATCATCTTTAACACAGCCTGCTGAAGCTTACCACTAGCTGTTCAATAGTGGGACACCTCGTTTGCAACACTGGCAGCTACAGATGGAGTGCTCGTGTGACTGCGCTCTGTGGACGAGCTTTCGCTTTTGGAGGAGGGTCGAATGCCTACAGCCAACTGTTTCCTATACCGTGGGCTAGGTAGCACTGTCCCACCGTCGCTGTCCCGTGTGGACCCTGCATCCATCACATTAACCCACTGTGCAGTGATGGACACGTAACGGCCCTGGCCATGCCTACTGGCCCATGCATCTGATGTGAGGTGCACCTTTCCACTCATTGATTGTTTGAGTGCATGGACAATGCAATCTTTCACATGCAGGTGGAGGGCAGGGATGGCTTTTCTAGAAAAGAAGTGCCAACTGGGTAGGTCATAGCGTGGGACAGCGTAGGCCATGAGCTCTCGGAAGACTTTGCTTTCAACCAAACAGATGGGCATCATCTCTAATGAGATCAGTTTGGCAATGTAGGCGTTCAAAGCCAGTGTACTTGGATGAGAGGATGAGTACTTTCTTGTCCTACTCAGAGTGTCTGGTCGGGTGAGCTGGACTTGAGAGCTGCATATGGGGGAATTAGCGGTGGACCTGATGGACTGACAGGGGGTTGGTGACGGTGGTGGTGCTGATGGCCTAGATTCAGTCTTTCGTTGCAAAAACATTGTGCTTCCCTTACTGCTTTGGCTTTGCAATGACACCTCAACATTTCTTGCTGCTGGTGTGCTTACCGGTGGCCTTACAGTGGGGGAAGCGATGGAGCATTGCTGGCTACCTTCAGTCGGAGCAGGTGCACAGGTGAGGTTTTGTAGTCCATCCACGCTTGCAAGTGCATGGTGGTTAAATGTCTAAGCATGCAACTGGTATTCAAATTTCGGAGATTTTTCCCTCGGCTAAAGGGCCTTCCGCTCTTTTTACAGATAACCTTTGCCTCATCAATAAGATTTTTGTCAAAAAAGTGCCACACTGCTTTCTCCCTACAATGGTATAAATTATCAGGTCTTGCTTGTTGTGCTAATTTGACCGTCTGGCCAAGCTGTCCTGCAACTCTTTTTGTTTTTTTAACCACGTTTTTGGACAGCTACGGGCCTGCCAGATAACCACTGCTGCGATGACGATACCTGCTGTGGATCCTTCTCCTCTTGTGACCTATTGCCAGCGGCACCCTCTTCCCCCAATGGATGCCAATCTGGGTCAACAACTGTGTCATCAATCACCTCCTCTTCAATTTCATCTGCACCTTCCTCTGTGTCACCGTGTAAGGTGGTATAGTATGCGGGAAGGGGCACCTGAGTTTCGTCAGGGTCAGATTCTGGCTCAATAGACTGCGAGGGCAATGTAGTGCTCTGGGTCAATGCACCAGCAGAATCATATAGCAGTGGCTGTGCATCAGTGCACTCCATGTCAGATTCATCTTGGACTGGGGAATTCAGGATTTGACTTGATAACCCAGGCATGGTATGTGAAAAGAGCTCCATGGAGTAATCTGAAGTGTGGCCTGCCACATCCTTCACTTTTGGTGGGGTGAAGGACACAAGGAAAGGTGTTGTTCATGACCAGAAGCTTGCACTGACGACTCAGTGCTTGCAGTTTTTGAAACTGCAGAAGAGGAGGCGATAGAGCTGGAGGCTGTTTAAGCAATGTAAGCCAAAACCTGCTCCTGATGCTCCAGCTTTAAAAGTGGTTTACCTACTCCCAGAAAATGGAACCCTACAGACCTTCTTGAGACAGACAATGACGCTGGCTCAACATCTCCTTCCTTAGCTGCTATTGTGATTTTGGCATAACCAGCAGATGTACCACCACCACCACCATCAGTACCAGCTCCACCTCCACCCACGTCCGTGGCCTTTTCCACCATACTTTCTCATGTTTGGGAAAATGTACCAAAAATACCAGCAGATATATGGTACAATATGAGGAGCGTACAGCTGTATAAGGTGTAGTGAAAATTTTAAAGCTCCGTATATATTTCCTTATTCACAGACGCTCTCACAGTACGTATTTGACCGTAATCCAACCAGCAGATATATGGTACTATATGAGGAGCATACAGCTGTATAAGGTGTAGTGAAAAATTTAAATCTACGTATATATTTCCTTAATCACAGACGCTCTCCCAGTATGGATTTGACCATAATCCAAACAGCAGATATATGGTACTATATGAGGAGCGTACAGCTAAATATGGTGTAGTGAAAAATTTAAATCTACGTATATATTTCCTTAATTACAGACGCTCTCCCAGTATGGATCTGACCGTAATCCAAACAGCAGATATACGGTACTGTATCAGAAGAGGACAGCTCTATACGATGTAGGGAAAAATGTAAATCTATGTAAATTTATTTCCGGAGTCACACACAGATGCTGTCTCGGTATGTATTTGACCATAATCCAAACAGCAGATATACTGTATCAGAAGCAGACAGCTCTATATGGTATATGTATGGAAAAATGTAAATCTCCGTGTTCTGTCTCCGACATAAGCAATGACTCTTAATTACCTGATTTGATAACATACCATATTGCTGTATGTTCAGGATGCCCAGCTTTTCCTTAGTTAATGTTTATTGTTTCCAGCTCCTATTTGTAGTTTCACAGTGCATCCATATACCATTGCGTTCAATAAACACAGATTCAACCTACAGTCTTCTTATTGGACCCCCGGTATAGCGGTTTAGCTACCCGTATAAGCTATATGAACCCCGTGCATTTAGCTGAGGACGGAATACTCCGTCTATTTTTTTCCTGAGTCACACACAGACACTGTCTCAGTATGGATTTGACCGTAATCCAAACAGGAGATATACGGTACTGCATCAGAAGCGGACAGCTCTATATGTTGTATGTATGGACAAATGTAAATCTCCATCTATTTTTTTCCGGAGTCGCACACAGACGCTGTCTCAGTATGGATTTGATCGTAATCCAAACAGCAGATTTACGGTACTGTATCAGAAGGAGACAGCTCTATACGGTGTATGTATGGAAAAATGTAAATCTCCGTCTATCTCTTTCCGGAGTCACACACAAATGGCATGTATTTGTCCGTGATGCCAGCCGGTGCACGGTAGTGTGTGAGGAGCATACAACCCCAATACAGTGTGGGAAAAAATGAACACTCGGTAACGGTTCAGAAAAAAATAATAAAAGTAGGAGTGCTGGATAAAAAGCAGCCTGCACAGCAGTGTGCACACAGGAATACAACTATAAGATAGCCTAATAACCAGCGCTGCTGCACACAAAAAAATCCTCCCCTGTCACTGCACACTAACTGTACAGCACAATTGCTATCAGCAGAAGCACAGATTCTTTTTTCTTCCCTGCCTATCTGTTTTCTTTCCTGCCTAACAGTCTCCCAATTGAGAAGTAGCGGCAGCCAGCAACCGCTTCCCATGCTAAGATCAGCAAAAGTAAAATGGCGGTCGGCGGTCAGGGCTTTTATAGCCACTGTGATGCCACACAAAGCAAGCTAATCACTGAAATGCCCTTCTCTAAGATGGTGGTGGCCACGGCCCATGTCATTGCGTTTCCCACAGTGTGCGTCCTTTCTCATTGGAAGAGAAAAGGTGCCTGAAAGCATTATGGGAAACGCGACTTTGGCGCTCGGGTCGGCGATCGCATGGCCGACCTCACGCTATGGTCGGGTTTTGCTAGGCGATACCTGACTTTAGCGAAAGTCGGTGACTTTTGAATTTGACTGACCCGTTTCACTCAACTCTAGTGAACTATTTAAAGGGGTCTGAATACTTTCCATATCCACTGTAGAGTAGATCTTTAGGTTCCTTTTGAAAGTTTCCATAGTAGGCAAGAGCCGGATATGTTGGGTAGAGAGCAGATTGCTGACATGTTTACACCTCCACTGCTGGGATTTATAAATGTAGATGCTACATACACATACCTTATGTGGCATAAACACTGTATGTTACACACATATGCGTTAGCACATGTATGCATACACTGAGCACATACACATATATGTATACACATATAGCACACATGCATGAATACACCAAGCACAAACATAAATATATACTGTACATATACACAAAGCACATACCACATGTATACAGAGCACATACAAACACATATATGTATTTAAATAAATATATATATATATATATATATATATATATATATACACTACCTTTCAAAAGTTTAGGGTCACTTAGAAATTTTCTTATTTTTGAAAGAAAAGCACAGTCTTTTCCACTGAAGCTAACATTAAATACACTCTATACATTGTTAATGTGGTAAAGGACTATTCTAGCTGCAAACGTCTGGTTTGTAATGCAATATCTTCATAGGTGTATAGAGGCCCATTTCCAACAACCATCACTCCAGTGTTCTTATGGTACTTTGTGTTAGCTAACTGTGTAAGAAGGCTAATGGATGGTTAGACTACCCCTGAAAACCCTTGTGCAAGTATGTTAGTACAGCTGAAAACAGTTTGGCTGATTAGAGAATCTATAAATCTGACCTTCCTTTGAGCTAGTTGAGAATCTGGAGCATTACATTTGTTGGTTCCATTAAACTCTTAAAATGGCCTGAAAGAAAGAACTTTCATGTAAAACTTGACAGTCTATTCTTGTTCTTAGAAATGAACGCTCTTCCATGTGAGAAATTGCCAAGAAACTGAAGATTTCCTGCAAAGGTGTGTACTACTTCCTTCAGAGGAGAGCTCAAACAGGCTCTAACCAGAGTAGAAAGAGAAGTGGGTAGCACCGCTGCACAACTGAGCAACAATCTAAGTACATTAGAGTCTGTAGTTTGAGAAATCGACTCCTCACAGATCCTCAACTGGAAGCTTCATTAAATAGTACACACAAAATGCCAGTGTCAACGTCTACAATGAAGAGGCGACTCCGGGATACTGGCCTTCAGGGCAGAGTGGCAAAGAAAAAGCCATATCTGAGACTGGCTAATAAAAGGAAAAGATTAATATGGGCAAAAGGACACAGACATTGGACAGAAGAAGATTGGTAAAAAGTGTTAATGACAGACAAATCCAAGTTTGAGGTGTTTGAATCACACAGAAGAACATTTATGAAACACAGAACAACTGAAAAGATGCTGGAAGAGTGTCTCATGCATCTGTCAAGCATTCTGGAGATAATGTGATGATCTGGGGTTGCTTTGGTGCTCGTAAAGTGGGAGATTTGTACAAGGTAAAAGGGATTTTGAATAAGGAAGGCTATCACTCCATTTTGCAATGCCATGCCATACCCTGTGGACAGCGCTTGATTGGAGCCAATTTCATCCTACAACAGGACAATGACCCAAAGCACACCTCCAAATTATGGAAGAACTGTTTAGGGAAGAAGTAGGCAGCTAGTATTCTATCTGTAATGGAGTGGCCAGCGCAGTCACCAGATCTCAACCCCATTGAGCTGTTGTGGGAGCAGCTTGACCATATGGCACGCAAAAAGTGGCCATCAAGCCAAACCAAATTGAGGGAGGGACTTCTGGAAGCATGGGATGAAATTTTTCCAGATTACCTAAGCAAATTAATTGCTAGAATGCCAAAGGTCTGCAATGCTGTAATTGATTCAAAGGGAGCATTCTTTGACAAAAGCAAAATTTGAAGGAGAAAATTATTATTTCAATTAAAAATCTTTTATTTTGATCCTTGTCAATGTCTGTACTAGATATTAAATTCATTTGGCAACTCATTTGATTAATAAAAGTGTGAGTTTTCATGGAAAACACAAAATGACCCCAAACTTTTGAACGGTAACATATATATATATATATATATATATATATATATATATATATTCCACCAATGCATACATTCTAGGCTGAACCTTTTGCCCCATTAAAAATGAAGAATTTAAAAAAATTAAACATATTTGGTAGGTAGCACTACATTCATAAAAGTTTGGTTTATTAAAATATAACATTATTTAACCTCATCAGGTAATGCTGTAGCAAGAAAAATAAAAAAACAAAACACTCCTCTCCAGTTAATGTAATATAAATAGATCACGATGTCACATCTACCTGAAACTGGTATTAATAAAGCCATCATCTCATCACGCAAAAAAGAAACATTCAGCCAGCACAATCAAAAGTAAAACTTGTTAAATGGCTTAGAAAATTATTACTAAACATTTTTTTTTACAGATTTCTGATATCTTTGTACACTTAAACTACCCCAAAAAATGTACAAGCTTGTTATCGGCATAACCGGAATGACCTGGAGAATCATGACACAATTTTACCACAAAATGTACATGGTAAAGGCAAAATCCAAAAAACCATGGCGGAAATGCATTTTACTTTCACCAAACTTAGATTTTTTTCCCCCAATTTCCAATACATTAAATGTTAAAACGCCTATACCGACAAAAAAATAAAATAAGTTATAGCTCTTGCAAGAAGGGCAGAAAGAAAAAGCACAAAAATTAAAATTGGCTGTGGAGAGAAGGGGTTAAATATTTTGTGGTCCATCGATGACAATGGTCTCTTTTACTTCCCTATCACAGTATATAGGCATATTGGAGCAGATTTATCAACTCTGTTCTATGAAGATGTGAAAGTTTCATTCAGTTAAGTGATGACCGAGACATATATATTAAAATGTCACAGGACTCATGATAAATGTCTCTAATACTACCAACTGTTCTAAAATAGAAACATCACATCTGATCTGTCTTAACTGTGCTTCAAAATCAGAATCTATCTGCCCATGCCTGTTACATTGAAAATGTTATACTGCATATTTTTGCTGTGTCAAAAAGAGCTTTTTACAGTTCTAGCAAAGTGGATGAGATGTATAGAAATCGCATACCCAGTGTGCTTTTTTATAATTCAGCATAACATAACCTGCGGTGCGTGTTTCAAATGCACAACCTATATGGGACGCCGAGTCAAGCCATGAGTCAAGATAGTTAGGCCTCTGAGATCAGTAGTCATGAGGGTACGTCATAAACAGAGGGAAGAGAAAAAAGTTGTAGTCAGGTAACGGAAGGTACAAGGTCAAAATACCAGGAGGATAGTGGATCTGAGCAAAGGGGTTAATAAGATGGATGGTCAGAACAAGGTCCAGGATCAGGCAGTGATAGATCAATGCAGAAAATACAAGGCACAACATACACTAACCACACTTAGGTGAAGCTACAGCTGACAGCTATGTGGGGTTTCCAGCTCAGTTAAATAGCTGAGCATTTATGGAAAAATGAGAGCTCAGCACCTCTTGGTCTCAGATTGTCTGGCCGAGCTGTCAATTGAAACATAGACAGCTCAGCATATCCCTGCACCAGACTGGAAAACTAAGTTATCAATCACTGCACAAATAGCTCATCACACCCCTGCGCCAGAGTGGACAACTGAGCTGTCAATTACTGCACAGATGGCTCAGTCCACCCCTGCACTAATCTAGTCAACTGAAGTGTCAATCACTGCACAGACAGCTCAGCATACCCCTGCACCAGCGTGGACAACTGAGCTGTCAATCACTGTACAGAAAGCTCAGCACTGAGGGGTGAAACTGTTAGGCTTGAGTCACACACAACGTAGAGAAATACAGACCATATTTTATGGCCGTAATATGCATAAATGGTCCCTAAATAGTGCTCCGTATGTCATCCGTTGTCAGAGTGTGGCCGCGTATTTTTCTCATGTAAGCATCCGTATGTAATCCTTATGTGATCCGTATAGCAACCTTGTAAAATGGACATTTAAGGGTTTTGAGGCCTGCACATAATTTAAATCATCAGCACCAACCCTATTTATTGCCTCAACATCAGGTGGCAGCCTCCAATCTGCCCATTTTGGTGCTGTGCTTGTGTTGGTGTCTTGGATGTTGCTAGCAAACATGTCAGACACACTTCAGTTCACCCCAACTGACCGTGTTCTCTTCAACTGGGTTTTGTCCCACGGCTTTGGCCAGCCATACCCAGTGATTGTGGATCCGAGGAGGAGGAGACACTGTGGGTCCATCCACTTTTGAGGCAGCGACTCACAAGAGGTCATTTTCACCGCCTCTATTCTTCTCTGCAGGATCATCTGGAAAAATTTTACCAATACTGTCGCATGAGCCTTGCAACATTTGATCTACTCTTGGAGACAGTGCACCCTGGGATAACCTTTCAGGACACAAGGATGCGCAAAGCTATATCTGCAGAGGAGTGACTTCTACTCACATTACGGTATGTACTACACAACCACATTCTCTATGTTCATGATGTGTTGCCCAAAGTATGTATTTATTTTTTACTAAGTTTAATGCCCTCATCTTATTCCAGATATATATACCCTACAGACCAGAATGTTATGTGTGTTAGTAGATATGAATCACTAACAAGTTTGTCATGTATGTACCTGGTGTTTTGTTAATTTGTGCATTCTAAAATGTTCCATTTCTGTTGTTCTTCAGCTTCCTGTCCACTGGCATGTCTTATGCCACCCTCCACCATGAGTTTCTCATTGGAAGATCTAACATTTCTGGCATTGTCAGGTCGACATGTTGTCAAATATGGTCAAGACTACATCAACTCATCATGCCCCAGCCCAGGATGGAAGACTGGTTGAGGATATCAAGGGACTTTGAGGAGGAATGCCAGTTTCCTAATTGTATTGGAGCCCTTGATGGCAAGCATATCCGGGTACGTAAGCTGCCGAACTCTGGCTCCCAATTCTTCAATTATAAACAATACTTTTCTGTTGTGTTGTTGGCTCTGGCCAACCCTCAATACAAGTTTATAATTGTTGACATTGGGGCCTATGGAAGGACGGGAGACTCTAGAGTCTTCAATACTTCCATTATGGGTCGGCGGCTACGCACCAACCAGTTGGATCTACCACCACCACGCCAGCTACCAGGCTCCACTCAAGAATCAGTCCCTTATGTCCTTGTGGCAGATGAGGCGTTTCAGTTAACGCGCAATGTCATGAGGCCATATCCCCGATGCAACCTGGACCACCGGTGCAGAGTTTTTAACTTGCGCCTATCACATGTTTGGCGACTGGTGGAGTGTTCCTTTGGCATTCTTTGGGCCAAATGGTGGGTCCTACAGTCTGCCATTTAGCTGAGTTAACAAAATGTAACTGAAGTAATTAAAGCATGTGGCGTTCTTCATAACTTCACCAGGATACATGATTGTTCCTCCTCTGCTGGTGTTGTGCGTGGGTCAGACAATGTACGTAGGGCGAGACCACCTATCAACCCTCAACGTAGACCGCTCTCTGGGCTCAAAGTGCGTGATATTTTCACAAATTACTTTATGTCACCTGAGGGGGAAACTTCTTGGCAAGAGCATGCTGTGTCTATGTTGTAAATTTTTCTTTTTGGGCTTTGGGAAACTATATATAGTACCACCCCTTATGTCTTTTCTCTGTTTCTAAATCACTCTGTAAGCATATGGCAGCATGTTGTGATGTAAGTGCATCATTGATAAAGACAACAACAATTGAAAGTTAAAACTTTTTATGTATCCTTTTTTCAAGGCTTTGTGAAACCATATTCGAGCCATATGGTATTTAGCAAAATGGCCATAATTGGCCTTAGAACAAAAAAAATGTTAAAATGTTACAATACAGCATTAACCAAAAAAAACACACACAAACTTATAAATTGTAGTATGTAGGGGTGGAGAAGGTGGCAGCCCAGCCTGTGTTGCCTGATGGCTAGTTTGGCCAACTTGTCCCTCGGCCTGTGTGGGGGCATACTCTTGCCCATGATGGAGGTAGTGGGCCAGCTCATGGGCTTGAGGTGGAAACTGGGCACTATGATATTGGAGACGACTCTCCTGTTAGGGCTGGTAGGGCCGTGAGTCTAAACCACCAAAATGGCCATGTAGTCCCCAACCAGATTGGGAGCAGCCTCCAACATTGGCTGGGATCAAGCGGCCATATTGGTGTGCTGGGTTATACCCTGACATTTGGGAATGATGTTGCCAATGTTAGGTAGGGGGGGAGGGGGTGAGGTGTAGGCCCACGTGTAGGAGGATCCTCAGACCCTGATTGAGCAAGCAATTGGGGGTGTGGGTTAAGACGCATGAGATTCCTGAGTGACAGCTGCCACCTCTCCAGAAAATCAAACACCTCAAAAGGGGTATTGGGGGTGTGCTTCCGTCAGTTAGGATCTGAATGGATCCTCGCACACGTAGCTGCACCTCATGGGGAAGGGAACGAAGATAATGGGCAAGGCTGCATGAGTATGCCTCCTCCCCATCATCAGTGGCAACTCTGGTAGCATCATTTTGGTCCCCTGTATCCACATTGGTCCTGGTATCAGTGGCAGGGATATGGCATCTTCGTCTACCTGGGGGGAGCCCTCTAGCCGAACAGTTGGGCTTCTGCTGTTGCCCTGTTCATCCTGGATGTCGGGTGGTGCTGCAGCTGATGGTCCTTGTAGTGGCTCTGTTCCTGTGGTGGTGTTTCTGGTGGCGGGCCAGGTTCTAGGGCAGGCTCAGGTCAAGCAGGAGAAGTCACTTGGGCCTGGCTCCTTGGAAGGTCACAAGATGGGCCAGACACCTCAACCCCTCCACCTACAGGATCGAGGATGGCCTCTGAATCAGACCCTGTCTCCCTTTCAGTGAGGTTAGACTGAGTTCTGTGATTAAATATAAAATGGAGAAAAAGGAAAATTTGGATTGGGCCCTGTAAAGCATTTGTGTCATGTGGTGTTTTTGGTATACTTAGTCTGAGATCCATAATTGGAACGAGGAACGAGAGGCGGTCAAAATAAACATATTTCCGCTTTGTGGGGGCCACAGAACCACTTATTACCCGCTGCTGGCGCTCACGGCGATACTGGTCACGAATGCTGCGCCAGTGTCTCATCACATCTTCGACTGCAATGTGACATAAAAGAATGAAAAATTACAATTTGCCTAAAACAAGTTTTTTAACTAGTATCAAAGTCATGTGGCCTACTAGGGTGTGAGTTCTACCCAGGGTGGCATATAGCATTGGTGCAACCAGGCCAGATTCACAGGGTCACAGTAGCTCATGTGGCAAGTAGCAAACTCTTTAAACTGTTTTTGCTAGGCATTATGAGGAGCTTGGGGACAGGGTAAAATTCTCTCAGGGTCAAACAGTGTGTCCAAAAATAATATACAAGCCACAAGAGCCCAATATCAGAAGCACAGGATGTGGGGAGCCTACTTGTAAAATAATTTTTTGATGGCAGGTAATTTGACATACATAATTTATGGGCACTTACTTATGTGCTGCTGCTCCTCATGTGGCCGATCACCAAAATCAGGGAACATTTGGCGACATATTCGCCTCCATGCAGCCTCCTTTCTTGCCCGGTCGGCATAATGTGCATCCCATTGGTCCCATAATTCCGGGCGATCCTGCACAAGAACAATTAGCATCTCCACATTCAGACTCAGGTAGGGTGCCATGGTGCTGTACTCCGTGGAGGCGTACTTCCTGGATGTCTGGAGCGATTTTTGAGCTAATTAGCATGTCTAAGCTTCCTGATAATTGCTTGGAATATTTCCTGTCACCAGGAGAAGTCCTGCGTATTTCTTGCAAGTCACACGTGTGGTCCGTGTGTAATGCATATTTTTTGTGCACCCATAGACTTGCATTGGCGTACTACGGTCGTAATACGCTGACAATCTCAGCATGCTGCGGACCGTATAAAATATGCAACAAAAATACGGCTGATAGGAGCTACCCCATAGAGAATCGTTGGTCCGTGTGCACGGCGTTTTTTTAACGCCTCTCACTCGTCCGTATTCCTCTCTAGTGTGACACCGGCCATACAATGTCAATTTCTCTTGCAGGTGAGCTGAGTTTTCTCTGTAGATTTCCCTATAGACTTACATTAGGTGCAGAAATTCTGCAGGTAAAAAACTCATATGCATTTTAAGCGCATTTGCACAGTGAAAACACATCAAAAACGCATGTCATCCGCAAGCAAGTCAATAAACTTGACATAAATCAGCTTAATTTAAAGTATGGCAATCTAACAAGAGACAAAAAATCTAGTGTCAAAAACACGATAAAAACAAATTGAAACAACGCACTCAAAAACAAAATGAAAAAGCGCAAGTAAGCTAATTTAAATAATAAGCGCAGAAGTGGTGCATCAAAAACTCAACAACAGCTCTTCGTGGGAATTATGCCTGACACCTGAGACTTAGGGATCCTTTCAGTGATTTTTATAGTATGTCAAAAATGGTCCAAGTTTCATCAGTATGTTTGATCAGAGTGTCATTAGATTTTGATCAGAATGTCAGTTTTTTACCATTAGGCCGGGGTTACACTATGGTAGAATATGGACGAGTGCTATGTGTTAAAACATCACATAACACTAGGGACCACAGTTAATCTATGGTGCCGCTCACATCACTGTTTTTTTGTTCTCAGACGTACATGTGTATATCGTCCAAGACTTGCAAATGCAAGCCTATGGGTGCCAGAAAAACTCGGACGCCACACGGACCATCTGTGTAGCTTACGACAAAAATGCACACGTTTTCCAGCTGACAGGAAATTGCATCAGCCAAGAACAGGAAGCTTAGCATGCAATTTTTCCTGGCAAAAAAACAGGAACACGCCTCCAAGGATACCAGCAACATGGCCAGACATATTAATGTGCAAATGTTAATTGTTCTGGTGCAGGAGAGGCCTGAAAAATGGGACCAAAGTGATACCCATTATGTGGACCGCAATAGAAAGGATGCAGCTTGGAAACACATATGCTGCCAGATGTTCCCCAATTATGATGACAGTACATGTGAGGTCCAGCAGGAAATTAGTAAGTAAACTAAAAACTTCATAATATGAATAAAGTAATAAGGTCCCCAAAAAATAAGATAACTTTATCCTACTTGATGTTCTTTGGTATATCTGGCCTGTTTTTCCTTTTACACTTGGCAAGTTGAATGCTACTTTACATTGCAACTTCACTTTCTAAATGCAAACACGGTGATCATATTTTGAATAATGCATTGTGTTACTTTGAAGTGTCTGATGTCACAAGATGGTGGCGCAGCTGCCGTGATCAGTACCGCCGTGAGCACCAGCAGCGGGCTATGAGTGATGCAGCAGCCAGTAAAAAGCGCAATATATATTATGACCGATTAAATTTCCTTGCTCCCATTCTGGATCTACTTTCGTAAGTGCATGCTTGACATAAAATTTGAGACATTGCCTTAACTCCTTGTTTGGTGCGGGCTCTGGCGATGAATCTGCACCTTTTCCAGGACATGACAGCTGATCTGATCAGCTGACTTGTGCCTCGAACAGCTGCAGTTGGAATTGTAATTCACCCATGGCTGGTAATATGTTAAATGCCGCTGTCAAACTTTAACCGGCATTTAACATGCACGCGCGGGAAGCGCATCATTGCCTCTTCCCATTGGCACCCGTTTTACATGACCACGGGTCGTCGATGGGTGGGCATGACAACCCGGGGTTAGGAAAAGACCCCTGAGATTGTCATTGCTGGAACACTATCAGTGCCGCCTGGTGGTCAGCGCTCATACCAAGTGATCATTTCTGCTACATAGAGCAGGGCTGCAGTCCTGATATATGCAGCAGAGGCGTTTGGACAACTGCAGCTTCAGGTCTCTCATGCAGACTATTGAAGCAAGTAAAAAAATGTTTTTAAAAATATTTAAAAAATAAAAAAAATATAAAAGTTCAAATCACTCCCTTCTGCCCCTTTCAAAATAAAACAATTAAAAAAAAAATCAAATATACACATATCTGGCATCGCCGTGTTCAGAATTGCCTGATCTATCAATATATAAAAGAATTGATGCAATCGGTAAACAGCGTAGAGAGAAAAAAAAGGACAGAATTACATTTGATGAGTTTGATCTTTATGTCTCAATGGGAGATCTTTAGATATACCGTATGGTAGCCAGATTGATAGCTTGTTGCCCGGGCAAGGTGACAGATCAACACAGAGACAGGTATCGGTTATACAATACCCTAACATTAGCCTCATTAACCTGTCTTAAAAAGGGTTCATAGCCCCTTTATCTATGGTGATTCATCTATTTCTAAGACTATGTACTCGTTATCTACCTTAGGCCTACGTGGAACTCATGTTATGTTCTTTAGTTACATGAATCATAAGAGTTATAGAGGTGAGAGGCAAGAATAACAAGGATTAAGTGAGAGTTGATCTCTTTTCTGTCAGCTAATATCATAGAAGTATGGAGAGAAGACCCTAAGAGTGTATGAAGGGACCCCAAAGAATCAGGGTTTCCGATCACATTTTTTTGGTTGCTGCAGCATTGCAATAAAATCATATAACGGGTGATCAAAAAAAAGTATCTGCCCTAAAACAGTATCAATAAAAATGTCAGATCGGCACGCAAGAAATAAGCCCTCACCAGGCCCCAGGTCCTGAAAAATGGAGACCCTATTGGTCTCGGAAAATGGCAACATTTTTTTTTAATTGCTTTTACAAACATTGAAATTTTTTTTCACCAATTAGATAAAAAAGAACCTAGACATGTTTGGTGTCTATGAACTTATAATGACCACCTGGAGAATCATAATGGCAGGGCAGTTTTAGCATTTAGTAAGCCTAGTAAAAAAGCCAAACAAAAAACAAGTGTGGAATTGCACTTATTTTGCAATTTCACCGCACTAGGAATATTTTTCTTGTTTTCTGTTAGGCCGGCGTCACACTAGAGAGAAATACGGATGAGTGCTATGCGAGAAAAAATATCGCATAGCACTCGGACCAATGTTAATCTAAGGGGCAGCCCCCATCATCCATTTTCTTCTCGGCCGTATTATACATGCTAGAGAAATCGCAGCATGCTGCAATTTGCACAGTATTATGGCCGAGACTCGCCAATGCAAGTCTATGGGTGCAAGAAAAAAAAACAGATTACACACGGACCATGCATGTGACTTGCGAGAAATATGCACCGGTGTACTTAGAAAAGGTGGCATTTCAGTGTGGTGTACAGTAAAATCACACTGACAGCTTACAATAGAATAGATAGAATACATGTATACAGATAGTATAGGTGTATATATATATATATATATATATGTCATTGACACACGTATATATTTATATTTCAAAGAGATGTAGATAGCAGAATAGGCCATATTTCAATTGTCGGCTTCTGTAAAATCATTACAAAACCCAACAGGATAAGAGACATGTTTTTCATACAGTAAACCATTGCATATCAGTTATATTTATATATGTCAGTCACTAATAATGTTAGTAGTGTCTATGTGTAAAAGTTTGTAGCTGTAGGTGTTTAGTAAAAGCATTTTTTCACAGAAAAAACTGGCGTGGACTCCCATGCAATTTTCTACGCCATAGAGGGAAAGCCAGTGACTGAGAGCAGATATTATAAGCCAAAAAAGGGTCCATGGTTATTGGCCCCCCCTGGCTAAAAGCATTTGCCCCCAGCCACTCCAGAAAAGGCGCATCTCAATTCTGGCACTTAGCCTCTCTCTTCCCACTGCCATGTAGCGGTGGCATATGCTGTAATAAAGGGTTAATGTCACCTTTGTATTGTAAGGTGACATTAAGCCCGGCTAATAATGGAGAGGTGTCAATAAGACATCTATCCATTATTAATCCAATAGTATGAAAGGGTTAAAAAGAGCATACACACATTAAGAATAACGTCTTTTAATGAAATAATTAAACACACAGATTTTCCATATTTATTACACTCCCAATCCAAGCAAAGCCTTCGTTCTCCTGTAAAAAATAAACCATACATGCCGTACAGTCAAGTCTCACACCGCAATCCAAATCAAGGCGTTAAATAGTTTACTACCGGGAGCGGTGCTGTAATCCACTGTAGAATGACTGAGAAGTTGCCTGAGCAGCCTCCCAGCCTGGCTGGAGATGAACTCTGTGGCATGGGAAAGTTTCTGAACATTTTCCAATGATGTCGAGTTCACCTTGGGTCAGAAGAGGAGTCTGCACAGCCTCAGTGACTAGCGCTGACGTTGCTGAGCATGCACAAAGTCACAGAGAGTGGTCACAACTTGGGTATGTTCGACAAGGCCATTCTGGGGTGTTTACACAAATGGAAAACACAAATCCACATGAGTAGACAGTACCAAGTGGGCAGTACCATGTACCACAACAGGGCTCTTCCTTTTTCTGGAATCCAGCTTCATTGACATCTCAGGGGCCCCATCAGGTAGAACCTCAAAATCCACAAACCACTCATGTTGGCCTCCCGCCATCATCTCCACCTTCATACCAGAATTTGTAAAACAGTGTCTCATATTGGCTAAAATTTTTGTTTTAAAGTTTCATCTTGGCATGTAATAGTAACCTAAGTAGCCGTATGTGTAGAATATGTTTTTTTTGGGGGGAAACAAACATTGGAAGGAAATTAAACTGTTATTTCAATGTGTGGTTTATATTTTACACAATATATAATTGATGTGTATGATTACCTTTTTTAAGTTGTTTAAAAACAAAATAACATCACATAGTTCATGGACTAACACATGTTTTATTCAAATAAAAAAACTAAGTCTAACATAATATAGACACAGCATTGTCTTGCCATGGAGTATATCCCTCTGGTGAAACAAAATAATTTGTAAACATGTCCAGCACTTTAAGGCCAGAGGGCTGACGATGTGGAATATGAACATGTGTTGTAGCCCTGCCATTATTTCCATCCACTCCATCATCATTTGATGGACAGTCATGGATCCTTGTGAGGTTGTGAAAGATGACACAGGCTTTAATTACACCATTTACATTTTCTTCACTTAGAGGTATGGCTGTCATCAGGACCCACTATTTTGCACAGAGTATTCCAAAGGCACACTCCACCAATCGTCGTGCGCGGGATAGCCGATAATTATATATTCTGTGCGGGTGCAGGTCAAATGAAAGGCCTCATCTGCAACCATGACATAAGGAACCAGTTGCCAACTTGACCCTGGTAGGAGACATAGGGGTGGGATGCCCAAATCATTACTTCACAGCCGCTGACCCAATATGGAAGAATTAAAGACTCTGGAGTCTCCAGTTCTTCCATAGGCTCCAATATCGACAATTATAAACATGTATGTGCTGTCAACCAGGGCCAACAGCACTACAGAAAAAAATTGTTTGTAATTGAAATATTGGGACCCTGAGTTTGGCAGCTTACAAACACGGATGTGTTTCCCATCCAGGGATCCTATGCAGTTGGGGAACAGGCTCGTATCATTAAAGCCACGGGCAATTCGCAGCCCAGTTTTCTTTTGTGGGCTCAGGCATTACAGAATTATGAAGACCGGACCATAGTTCTGTACAAGTAGAACGTACATTGCCTGAGATGGTGGATCTCACAATCAAAAACTCCAGATGAAATGCGGCATAGGAGAGACCAGTGGATAGAAATCTAAAATAAATAAGAAACAAGCCAAAATTTAGAAATTGATATCTTCACCCATAATCTTAATGGTTTAGGCCAGTGATGGCGAACCTTTCTGAGACCGAGTGCCCAAACTGCAACCTAAAACTCAATTATTTATGACGAAGTGCCAACACGTGCCAAATGCATCATCATGATCCCCTTCATGTAGAAATGCTCCATCATGATCCCCTTCATGCAGAAATATGCCCCATCATGATCCCCTTCATTCAGAAATGCCCCATCATGATCCCCTTCATGCAGAAATATGCCCATCATGATCCCCTTCATGGATAAATATGCCCCGTCATGATCCCCTTCATGGATAAATATGCCCCATCATGATCCCCTTCATGCAAAAATATGCCCCATCGTGATCCCCTTCATGCAGATGTATGCCCCATCATGATCCCCTTCATACAGAAATATGCCCCATCATGATCCCCTTCATGCAGAAATATGCCCCATCATGATCCCCTTCATGCAGAAATATGCCCCATCATGATCCCCTTCATGTAGAAATATGCCCCATCATGATCCTCTTCATGTAGAAATATGCCCCATCATGTTCCCCTTCATGCAGAAATATGCTCCATCATGATCCCCTTCTTGTTGAAATTCCACCACCTCAATCACTTCCTCCTCCCCATCATTACCCTCTCCACATCACTCCCATTATTGTCCCTCTCCCCATCACTCCCATCATTGTCCCTCTCCCCATCACCGCCATCACTGGCCCTGTCCCCATCACTCCCATCATTGGCCCTCTCCCCATCACCGCCATTATTGGCCCTCTCCCCATCACTGGCTCTCTCCCCATCACTCCCATCATTGTCCCTCTCCCCATCACTCCCATCATTGTCCCTCTCCCCATCACTCCCATCATTGTTCCTCTCACCATCACTGGCCCTGTCCCCATCACTCTCATCATTGTCTCTCTCCCCATCACTCCCATCATTGTCCCTCTCCCCATCACTGCCATAAGTGGCCCTCTCCACACACAGGGCCACACTCACGACACACACAAACCAGCGGCCACACACACACCAGCGGCCACACACACACACCAGCGGCCACACACACACACCAGCGGCCACACACACCAGCGGCCACACACACCAGTGGCCACACTCACCTCTCCAAGGTCTCCGAGCGCCGGCAGCATCCCTCCTGTCACTTCCTCACACACATTGGAGGCGCGGCTGCGGCTGGATGACATCATCGTTCAGCTCCACGGCCGCGCCCCTCAATGTGTGAGAGGAAGCTGCTGCCTGAACAGTGAGGCGAGGCCTTGGCCGCATGCCAGCTGAGAGGGCTCTGCGTGCCCTGTCTGGCACGCGTGCCATAGGTTCGCCATCACTGCTGTAGACTGTATATACTGAACCTTCATTTCTATGGCTGTGATACAGCTTTTTGTTCATGAAACTGATTGGGATTCCATTCAGTCCAATCAAATTCATAAAAGGGAACTGTAGGATGCATACACCTGACAAGGTGGTACTTCCATTTGTTGGAGCCATAATGTTCAAGTTTAATAATTTTATTGAGATCTTTGTAAAGATGCTATTATGCAATGTTACTGAGCAGCAGTGACTGCATGGTGTTACCATTAATCAACATTGTATTATGAAAAAGTGGCAGTCAGATGGCTGTATAAATTGGACTGGCTTCGGAATGCAGTGCAAGGACTGGCGAGCAGCTGTCCTGACCCGAGCATGACAACTTCATGTATTTCTATGCCGCATAGACCGGCACTTAGTGATGGGCGAGTCCTAAATTACTCGGAATCGCTTGACTCTAGCGAGTCCGAGCCCGGGACTCGCTACTCGTTGCGAGTCTAGCGAGTCCAATGTTAATGAATGGGGAAGCGAGTCTTAGCGAGTAATGTGCGATTTACAAATTACAAAGGAACATAACAGATTCTATATTTGCGAGTCCCGAATCCAGTATACAGGACTCGGGATTCGTAGACTCGCTCAGACTCGCTCACAATCGCTGTGTGTTGACATAGGCTGTCTTGGAAACTTGTAGGAACATAACAGATTCTGTATAAGCGAGTCCCGAATCCAGTATACAGGACTCGGAATCGTAGACTCGCTCAGACTCGCTGTTGACAGCGATGTGATATAGCGAGTCTAGCGAGTGAGAAAAAAAAACTCTGACAAAACTAGGATTGCCATTGACTTGCATTGGACTCGTTACTGTGCGAGTAATCACTGGGAGACTCGCCGAGTAACGAGTCCAGCGAGTCCCTTACTATTCGCCGAGTAACGAGTCCTAGCGAGTAGACTCGCCCATCCCTACCGGCACTGTGTTCTGATCTCCCGACTGGAGCGTGACAACTTCATACATTTCTATGCCGCTGTCATGCTCAGGTCAGGAGAAAACTAGCTTAAGGATATTCTAAAACTTTTACAATAAATCCTCATCATATAACTGGACATATGGTGTTTTAGCAAACCTGCTCTATACACCACTCCCTAATGTCTATTAGAGGCCACAAAACACAAACCTATAGTGAATAACATATAGCAGCGATGAAAGAGGCACAAAATATCATCATAAACCCTTTTCAAATGTACAATCCAACAAATGGAATTATAATACCCCATTCAATAATGAGCGTTCCCTGTTAGGCTATGTACCCACGTATGCAGAAAAAAATGGACTCCTTCCTAGGAAAAACGCACTTTTTTTGGCTAGTTTTTTTGCGCGATTTTTGCACGTTTGTTGCTTTTTTATGCGTTTTTTACAGGAGCATCCTCCTGCTCATAGAATATAGTTAGAAATGTGGATTTTTCCGTGAAATTAATGAGCATGCTGCGTTTTTTACCGCGATGCGTTATTTTCGAGGAAAAAAATGCATTAATATGCACAAAAAGTGCGGAATTCATTCAAATGAATGGGATGCTTCTTGCAAGCATTTTTAAGTGTTTTTTTGCTGATAAAAAAGCTTAAAAAATGCAAAAAAAAATGCTTATGTGGGTACACAGCCAGTTGTCTGTATGATGAGGATTTATGGCATGATCTGTAATATATAAGAAATAGATGTTTGTCGACTGGAATATAATGTGACATTACATCTGTTTTATTTAACTCCAGTGATATCTGAGAGTAGTGAAATAAATGTTTGTTTGGGGTGCAGACCAATACAGTTTATTACAGTGTGTAAAACATAACATCTTTGCATTTATCAGTCATACTGTGAATGTTTATTATCCCTTTAAGAGGCCGTTGATTTATTACAGCAGACCTTTTTGATCTGAGAGTACATTTTTTATTCATTTTTTGTCCTTCACTTTTGTATTTTGATTTAGGTTTTTTTTTTACCCTGGTGTCTTTATATATGATTCTTCACATGAATATGTATTTTTTAATAACCAATTAAATGTTAAGTTTTAGAATATCCTTATGCTGGTTTTCTACTCTCAATTTTTGGATATCTTATTCCTGCTACTTCTACTCAGGTCAGGAGAGATGCCTGCCAGTCCATGCACTGCGTTCTGATCTTGATCCAATTTATACGTCAGTCTTACTGCACTCTAAGGGTGTGTTTCCAAGGGGCGTGCTCCTTCAGTATTTGCTGTGGATTGGATGCTGCGTACAGCCGCAGCGTCCAATCCGCAGCATCCAACATAGTGAAGGTGATTTTATGAAATCCCAGCTCCACTATGCAAAAACACACAGGTGGCAGACCTGCATAACCGGACATGCGGCGCGTCTTTATAGACCGCAGCATGTCTATTTATCTTGCGAAGATATGCTAGGATATGCTCCTAAAGCAGTAACAAAGGATTGAACACTTGCACAGCAATGCCGTTTGTGCATTGCTGTGCATCATGTTACATTTTTTACAAAAATTATTATTTACAAACAGCCGTAAACTGAGGTGCAGGATTACACTCACGGTAGATGATTGCTGTGTACCTGCAGACAGGCAGATCTTAGTAACCTTTTCTTTTATTAAGTCTGAATATCTCTTCAGCACTGTGCTCTGTTTCTGCCCTGAGGTAATTCTTCTTCTTACAAAATGGCTTCCTCTTCTTAAGATGTCCAACCACCAACTGCCACTTCAAATTTAAAACTATCCCTCAGGACTTGGCTCCTCCTCCCTCTATGTGCCTATAGAGCTGCAGTCATTGGCTGACTGCCCTGAGGTGTATTTACAGAACCTTCTGCATATTAACACATAGCTGGGTCTCCTGATCAAACCTGGGAGGGGAAGATGAACCCTTTTGTGCTGCCTGTGAGCAGGTCTCACAATGTATTTAAAATGCACAGTCCACATAAAAATGCACAGCATTTATATAAAAACACACTATATATCCGGTATCCCATAGAAAGGGCCACTTTGTGGGA
This sequence comes from Dendrobates tinctorius, assembly GCF_039654945.1. Classification (NCBI taxonomy): domain Eukaryota; kingdom Metazoa; phylum Chordata; class Amphibia; order Anura; family Dendrobatidae; genus Dendrobates; species Dendrobates tinctorius. The sequence continues at coordinate 73,692,786 of NW_027361690.1, read as the reverse complement.
TACCACATTATTTGCTTATGTTTTGCTGTGTTTTTGGTGCATTTTTTACTGCGTTTTTGACAGAGTATATGTTATGGTTCTGCAGCACAGGACTAGGGTAGGAGGGGGAAAACTGACCCTGCACTGCGACTAGACTGATGCCCTACGATGGAGTGGGTGACCCATTTCTTGTGAATAGACCCACCGTCGATCCTAGGCTAATCTCAAGAGAAGACCTATAGATAGGGGGAAGGGGGTCCCTGAAAGATATAAGGACTGGGTACAAAAATGGGTCACCTCCTAACAGAAAACACAAAGAAGGCTGCAGAAACAATTTAAAAACAGAAACTAAGACTAGCAGAGCCAGAGGTCCCAGAACTGTACTGATTAAACACACAGAAAGCAAAGCAAGGCTCCAAGCCAGACTTCAAGCAGATTAACACTGTTGTCCAGCAAGGAATGGGAGACAGGTGAAGGCTAATAAAGGGTGATACAATCACCTGACCAAAGGCAAACCCAGCACCAGGGGAAAAAGACCAGCAGTCAGAACACTACAAGAAAATGGCAGATAGTCACAAACTGAGTAGATTCTAACAGTACCTCCCCTTTAAAGAGGATCCCCCGGATCCTCTAGGCTGAGCCTTATTCGGAAATCTCCTGTGAAAAGCCTTAATTAATCTTGAGGCTGAGACGTCCACAGCTTTCACCCAGGAATTGTCCTCGGGACCGAAACCCTTCCAGGACACGAGATACTGTAAGCCTCCTCTGTGCCATCTGGAATCAAGAATGCATGAAATCTCAAACTCACAGTCCTCAACAATTGGAGGAGCAGACGGCATAGCCACCTAATCAGGTGTGTCAACTTTCTTCAGCAAAGATACATGAAAAACTGATCGCTGCCGAGTTGACAATCTGAACCACTTTAAAGGGTCCTACAAACTTAGGCCCCAATATTTTAGAAGGGATCTTTAAACACAGATTCTTAGAGGACAACCAAACCATGTCCCCAACAACAAACCTCGCCTCCCTTCTTTTCTTGTCAAAATATTTTTAGACCTCCTATTAGCCTGATTCATGTTATGGCGCACACTGGTCCAAACCCTTTCCAAATCTCCAGAAAAACTGTCCTCCTCAGGCACCGCTGCCCCAATCCTAGAAAAAGGACCGAAAGATGGACGCTGCCCAGTACAACAAACAAAAGTAGAAAACCCAGCCGAAAAAGACGTATGATTGAGAGCAAACTCAGCTAATGGCAGGTATTCCGACCAAATCTGATTGTCTGCTACAAAACATCTCAAAAACTACTCAACGTCCTGGTTCTTCCTTTTTGTCTTTCCATTGGACTCCGGATGATAACCCGACAAAAATGACAAATGAACTTTAAGTCTGCCACAAAAGGCACGCCAAAAATCGAGCCACAAACTGTGGTCCCTTATCGGAGACAATGTCCATGGGGACACTAAGGAGTCTGAAAATCTCTTTCACAAATGCCCTGGCAAGTGTCTTAGTGCTGGGTAATTTATTGAACAGGACCAGATGACACATCTTACTAAACCGGTTTACCACGACCAAGATGACAGAAAAACCCTCAGAGACCGGCAGGTCGGTGATAAAATCCATTGCAAGATGCGTCCATGGGGAACTAGAATCCTCTAATGGGCACAGCAACCCTGCCGCTGGGGCATGAGAAGCCTTAGACCTAGCGCACATGGTATACTGACGCACCCACTTGATGATTTCTCTTAGCCACCCCAGCCACCAGAAATTCTGACCGATCGAATTTCTAGTCTCGGCAATCCCTGGATGACCCTCTAAACAAGACTCAAGACATTCCGCAAACAAAGCTCTCCTCAGGGCTTTAGGCACAAATAATTTCCCATAAGGAGTGTTGGTTGGTGCTGCATCCTGGGCTTTAAGAATGCTATTTTCCAACTCAGAACCTAAAGCTGCCACCACCACCCCTTTCTGCAGAATAGATTCCTCCTTTTCAGTATTAACTGCTGGGGAGAAACTTTGAGACAAAGCATCAGCTTTAACAATCTTTGTCCCAGGGATATATGTCACAGAGAAATGGAACCAGGCAAAAAACAATGTCCACCTAGCTTGATGAGCATTTAAACGTTTAGCAGCATCCAGATAGATAAGATTCTTATGATCAGTGAAGACTTGTATAGGATGTCTAGCGCCCTCCAAAAAATGTCGCCAATGCTCAAACGCAAGCTTAATAGCCAGCAATTCTCGGTTCCCAACATTGTAGTTGAGCTCCGCCTCCAAAAATTTTTTAGAGAAGAACGCACAGAAATGTACCCCATCCTCTCCTTCCTGTGACAGAACAGCCCCCACTCCTACTGATGTGGCATCCACCTCTACCAGAAAGGGCTTAGTTTCGTCTATCTGGATCAACACCGGAGCAGAGCTAAACTTCTCCTTGAAATGCTCAAAGGCCTTAACAGCCTCAGGGGACCATTGGACAGTATTGGCACCCTTCTTAGTCAGATCAGTAAGGGGTTTGGCGATAACAGAAAAATTCTTTATGAATTTTCTGTAATAATTAGCAAACCCCAAGAATCTCTGAATTGATTTCAAGCATTCAGGTCTAGGCCACTCCAATACCGCCTGAACCTTCATCTGGTCTATCTCAAACCATCACTGGAAACAATGTACTCCAAAAAGTTAATTTTCTGTACCGCAAACTTGCATTTCTCCAGCAAAGAGTAAGTTTTCTCTCAGAATCTGCAGAACCTCGCGGACTCTCTGCCAATGTGACTCCAGATCGGGCGAGTAGATCAAAATATCATCCAAATAAACGATAACACTCCTGCTGATCAATGGCCTAGGAATGTCGTCAATGACATTTTGAAAGAACGCCGGCACATTTGTTAAGCCGAAAGGCATTACTAGGCACTCAAAATGACCGTCTGGGGTATTAAAGGCTGCCTTCCATTCATCGCCATCTTTGATCCGCAGCAAATTATATGCCCCACGGAGATCAATATTGTAGAACCACTTGGCTCCAAACAATTGGTTAAACAAATCTGGAATTAGCGGCAAGGGGTAAGGATTGCGCACAGTGATCTTGTTAATCTCCCTGAAATCCAAACACAGCCTAAGACCCCATCTTTCTTTTTGACAAAAAAGAATCCCACAGCCACTGGGGACTTGGAGGGTCTTATATGACCTGCAGCAAGACTAGTCTGCAGGTATTCCTTTAAGGCCTCCCTATCGGGGATCGTCAGATTAAATAAACAACTCTTAGGGAGAGTAGCACCTGGGATGAACTCAATAGCGCAATTGTAATCTCTGTGCGGTGGTAGAGCTTGTGTCTCAACTTCAGAAAAGACTTTCCAGAATTCTTGAATGGGTTCAGGTAACTCATTTTTCACCACAGTAGTGATGTGTACATCACAACATTTCCCATAACACCCCTGACCTCAGGATCTTATAGTATTTGATGACCAGTCCAGTACAGGATTGTGCACTTTTAACCAGGGTAACCCCAGGACGACTGGAAAAGGCAATTTATCAAGTACAAACAAATCTAAAGATTCCTGTGCTCCATATTCACAGTGAGTGGAAACCCGGTGACTTTTCTGGAAATGCACCCATGCTCAAGCGGAGTGTTATCAATCGCCACTACAGGAAAAGGGGATCACAAAGGTATCGACTCAATCTTATACTTGTCAAGAAATTATTGATCAATCAAATTCAGTGCAAACCCACAGTCCACCATCACTTGAAAATCCATAGTATGACCATGACAGATAAAACTACCAGAAAAAGAAACTCCAGAGGACCGTTAAAATGCAATCCGAATTGGAAGGTAACTCTGAGCCCTTTTTTTTTCTTTTCCTGATTTATGTGACCTTCACATTGTTTGATAAAATGGCCAGTCTTACCACAATAGAGGCAGAGCCCCTCAGAGAAGCTTCTCTCCCTTTCCTGGGAACGAGAGGACATTGCGCCAAGTTGCATCGGTTCCCCGTAGTCCACGGGGGTCTCTTGAGAGACAGTATCCAGCAAAATTGAAGCCTTCTCCTCATTCTGCCTGTCTCTCAATCTTCTATCCACCCTGATGGCTAACTGCATTGCAGCCTCAAGTGTAGCAGGTGCAGGGTATGCAAAGAGCAAGTCTTTAACCTTACAATTCAGACCTGCTAAAAACTGACTTTTGAGTGCTGTGTCATTCCAGCTGATTTATGCAGACCATCGTCTGAACTGGGTTCAATATCCCTCAGCGTCACCAGAACCCTGTTTCAGACATCTGAGTTTTGCTTCAGCTGTAGTGACCCGATCTGGATCGTCATAAATTAACCCCATAGCAGAAAAATCGCTTCTACTGACATCAAACAAGGGTCATCTGGACTCAATGAAAATGCCCAAACTTGCGGATCCCCTCGCAATAAGGACATAATAATCCCCACACTCTGTAATTCAGCTACTGAAGACCTGGGTCTAAGCCGAAAATACAGTAAACATGCATTTTTGAATGAAAAAATTCCTGCCGTTTACCAGAAAAACATTCAGGCAAGCTCACCTTAGGCTCTTCGGGGCGGACCCCTGGGCAGTTACCCACGTGCTGTTGTAAGCTGGAAACTGCCAACATTAACTGTTGCAGATGTTGAGCGAGATCTTGAACCCTGTTCATATTGCAGAAATCCGGGAGGGTTTTTTTTATGCTTTCTCAGGCTGGACAAACTGTTACGGCTCTGCAGCACAGGACTAGGGTAGAAAGGGGGGAAAACTGACCCTGCACTGCGACTAGGCTGATGCCCTACGATGGAGTGGGCGACCCATTCCTTGTGAATAGACCCACCGACGATCCTAGGCTAATCTCAAGCGAAGACCTATAGATAGGGGGAAGGGGGTCCCTGAAAGATATAAAGACTGGGTACAAAAATGGGTCACCACCTAACAGAAAACACAAAGAAGGCTGCAGAAAAAAACTGAAAACAGAAACTAAGACTAGCAGAGCCAGACGTCCCAGAACTGCATTGATTAAATACACAGAAAGCAAAGCAAGGCTCCCAGCCGGACTTCAAGCAGATCAACACTGTTGTCCAGCAAGGAATGGGAGACAGGTGCAGGTTAATAAAGGGTGATATAATCACCTGACCAAAGGCAAACCCAGCACCAGGGGAAAAAGACCAGCAGCCAGAACACCACAAGAAAATGGGGGATAGTCACAAACTGAGCAGATTCTAACAGTATATTTATCTCTTATGCATGCTGATAATGTTAACTCATAAAAATAAGATCTGAATCAACTTAATCAGGTTTTTAGCAGCAAATATGCAGCAAAACCCTGATACCTGCATTGTTTGTGTCTTTTTTGCACTACCCATTGCTTTTAATAGGTGAAAAATGATAATAGAAGTGACATGCTGCATTCTGCAAAAAACAAGCTATTTGACAAAACAGTCAGGAAAAAAAACAAGTTGTGTGCATGTTATTTTTGTAATCTCATACAGTTTGCTTTTACTGTGAAACGCAGCTGAGAATTTACATTAAAAAATGCTGTAAAACCTATGAACATAGCCTTACTTTGTTTTTAACCTTGGAGTCTTTACCAAAAACATAATCCCCCAAAAATCTTCAGAATAACTAGAAATAGGTATCCAAAACAGAATAAATTTTGAGGTGGATTTTGGAGTCCATTTCCTTCAAAATCCTCCTAAATAACTGTGAACCTAGCCTTAGGGAGGCACAACTGGTTTCTGCACAGCTGCTTTGCTGCTTGTGTCTTGGCCTATTTAGTAATAAGTAAAAATAAAAAATGGACCATATCTACAGTAAAAAGTTTGTCAGCATCTACTTCTTTCTGAATGCATAAAGTGCTTCATGCCTTAGTGCTGCTTACACGTGAAAGTGACAAAATTCCCATTGTAACATAAAAGGCATTAGAAAGGTCATTTCAGCAGCTGAAGGTGATGACTTAAATTGATTTAGATCCCTAACTCCATAATTGCATTCACCTAATGGAATCTATGAGCACTGTGTTTCCATATATAATAGGATCAAGCACCGAGCTTAAAAAAAAAGAAAAAAAATATCCTTTTCACCAATAAAAAAAGGAAAGACGCTATTTTATTTAAAGAAACGTATAGAAAATGTGACTATTTTGTTAATAATGTTTTACAGGTTTTAGACTGATTACAATGCGAACAATTCATGAACAGATACTCTTATTTTAATGCTTTTTTAAGTATGGTCACATTTTCCTGTTGCAATCCCCAAACCACTCCGTAGTTTAACAATATTGATTTGGATCACCATAAGATGTTGCTACGTTCACACGTTCAGTGCTTGTTCCGTTTTATACCTCAGCATTTATAAGCCAAAACCAGGAGTGGACCAATCAGAGGAAACGTATAAGGCTACGTGCACACGCTGCGGAATGGGGTGCAGATTTGGCCGCGCGGATTTTGTAAAATCCGCAGGTAAATCTGCAGGTCAAAAGACCTGAGGTTTTACCTGCGGATTGCTCTGCGGTTTTGCCCTGCGGTTTTTCATCTCCAGAATGGAGGAGATGGCAAACCGCAGCGGAATCTGCAGAAAGAATTGACATGTCAATTCTTTCTGCGGTTTCAAAACCGCAGGAAAACCGTGTGGAAAAATCAGCACCGTCTGCACTGCGGTTTTTTATTCCCATAGGGAATAACGGTACTGTACACCGCAGCAAAAACTGCTGCTGACCGGCAGCGGCCAAATCCGCTGCGGAACTGCAGCAGAATCCGCAGTGTGTGCACACACCCTAAAAGAAACACATCACCATTTCTGTATTTATCACCCACTTTGGCTTACAAATACTGATGTGAGAAACTCATCAAATACCCAAAGTGTGCACAGGACAATGTTTTAATTTTACTCAGATAAAATATTGCATTATATTTTTCTTCAGCATGTTCATTAAAGGGGTTGTCCATTACAAGGACAAGGCCTTTTTAAACTAAATGTTTGACCCCGATAAAATAAAAAAGCCTATTCACACCTCCCATGCCGGCTCTGATCCAGCGGTTTCTGCGCTTGCGGTCTCGAGGCTGTGCTGTGGTGTTGTGACACATGATGCCAGTGCCAGTCAGCGCTGGTGTCACTGTCTCCTCCTTCAGAGATTCTAATAATGAAGAGGAAGTCCAGGCTGCAGCTGTTCCCTGGCTTCCTCTACATGTGCAGTTTGTTGGAGACAGTGATGCCAGCGCTGATTGGCCACCGTCGTCACATGTCACAACACTGCATCACAGCCCCGCGAAGAGCGACTGCCGACACCATGGGAATGGCACAGGCACAGGAGGGAGGTATAAGTTTTATTATTTTATCAGGGCCGAGCATTTAGTTTAAGAAGGGGTTGTCCTAATAGTGGACATCCCCTTTAAGGTCATGTTTATGTGCTAAACTATACAGGGAACTTCTCATGTTGAAAATGGTATCCGATCTACAGGCAGGATGATATAGAGGAGCTGTTCAGATTGATATATTTTTGTGGAAAAGTAGCAGCATGAAATCTCAAATGTTTGTACGTATATGAGTCTAGTGGGCAGTCCTATTCATTTATTGACAGTTTTCCCTGTCTGTGTGTGCAGACACAGCTGTCAATCACTAGTAGGACTGCCCCCTGGACTCATATACTTACAAACATCGGCGATCTCAATGAATAAAATGCAAGGTGTACTGATTCTTTTCCATAAAAATGTATTTCAATCTGATCACCTTGTCCTTCTCTATACCATGTTGCCCATAGATCAGGCAACACAATTAATGATCTCAATTTTTGAAAAAAAGAACTTGAACGCAGTGATCAACACCAGCCTCCCCTTTGTTTGTTTTTCTCACTTTTTAGGGAATAATAATAATACTTTATTCGGAGGCAACTTTTCAAAGGAGTTATATTATTCCAACAACTGAAAACAGGCTGCCTGTAGAGCAATTTCTGGCTTGGTCATTTCGTAAGACTCATTAAAGAGTCGGACACTTAGGCCTCTTTCACACATCAGGTTTTCGGCGTTAGGCGCTATCCGGCGCTTTTGACTAAAACCGGATCCGGCGAAATGCAATGCCGGATCCGGTTTCCCCCCCATTGACTTGCATTAGAGCCGGATCGAGCCGGATGGCCATGCGTTTCATCCGATTTTCGCCGGATTCGGCAATGTGACGCGATCCGGCGTCTGGAAAAAACAGCTACTGTAACGTTTTTTGTCTCCGGCGAAAAAGCCGGACACGCCGGATCCGGCGTGTCCGGCTTTTTCATACAATGAAAGCCTATGAGCGCCGCAATGCGCCTGATCCGTTTTTTTTTGGTCTGAGCATGCTCAGTAGCTCTGCCCACAAGACATATATAAAAGCAAGACAGTGGGACCCTCAGCCACACCCAACATGCCACCCAAGCCAAGAACCAGGAGCAGGAGAAGGCATCAGACATCTGCAGCAGCAGCACCATCAGCACCACCCCAAATGGAGCAGCATGCTGAACAACGGGAGGGGAGTCCAGCAGCAGATGAGAGACGGTAATTATCAAATCCCCCATTCCTCCAAACTAGGGCTATGGAATATCAAGATATTCATTGGCCCTTTGTTTCTCTTTATTCAACAGCCGCCCAATAGATGCAGCAGCAGCAGCAATGGCAGCAGCAGAAACACCACCCACAGCCATGGAGTCTGGCCATGAGGAAGACAGCACATCTTCTTCTGGGAGCCCTCCCTCGCATCGTCAGCGTTTGACGGTAAGTTTTTATTTCCAAAATCCATCATCTCTCTAATATATGTGTATTCATTGCCTTTTATTTCAAAACAGGAATCACAAGATGAAGAGGAGCTCCCAGAAGAAGAAGGAAGGGGTGGACAGACACTTGGAGTGGGCTCACAATTGGTAAGTTTTTTGCATCAAACGCAGAAACACAACATCACACTACACACAACACATAGAAAACAATGTTCTGCAGACCACACACAGCAAACAAATGCCTACATCCAAAGACATAACATTTTTTGTTTTCTTCTCTAGTCTTCCCAATCTGGTGCTCGGCCAAGAGGTCCTCGCAGTGCCTCCCAGGGTTGTCGGCGACAGCAACGCGGCGGTCACCAGCGTGTAAGTATAAATATTTTTGCTTTGTTTTTTTTGCACTTTTTATTTCATTTCTTTTGTGGAGGCTAATTATGTTATTTTTGTCTTTTTCTTTAACAGCCTTCACAGCGTGCTCCCGACTCTGACGGTGAGGATGGAGGGATTGATGTGGACCGCCTCATCGATCTCGTCAGAGAAAGGGAGCCGCTCTGGAATATGGCTGACCGCCGCCACGCTGACCTGATCGTTACCCGACGACTCTGGGAGGAAATCTGTTCGCTCCTTGTGGACCGCTGGGAGGACCTCGAAGCTCGGGCCCAGATTAAAGAGCGTAAGTATATACAGTACCGGTTGCTTGATTTAAACCAGTGTTTCCCGAACTCCAGTCCTCGTGGTCCCCACGGATCATGTGTTCAGGATTTCTATTTACTTTGGAAATCCTGAAAACATGACCCCTGGGGACCATGAGGACTGGAGTTTGGGAAACACTGATGTTGTATACTAACCACTTTGTCCTTTCTCGTTTCAGGGGAGAGAATTGCGAAGCGGTGGCGGTCTGTGAGGGATCGTTTCAAGAAGGAGTTCAATAAAGAGATGCGGGCCCCGAGTGGATCTGGAGGACGCAGGAGCAAGTACAAGTACGCACGAGCCCTGTTGTTCCTCCGGGAGACAATGCTCACCAGAAGGTAAATATTACACACTACATGTGACAAAAAAATGTTTAGATGTAACTTTTTTTTTTCAGCAAGGGCCATACCATGTCACTATTTTAATTGTTTTTTTTTCTCTTTATTCCACAGCACGGTGAGCAGCACTCGGGAGCCTGCACGATTGGACCCTTCTGAGGCGATCCCTGAGGAGACCGGCACCGAGGGACACTTCGACCGCCCCGGTACATCTGCACCTTCCCAGCCTTCCCACACATTCGACCCATCTGTCCCATCCACCAGCACAGGAGCATCGTGGCCGCCTACATTACATGAAGCTGCTGGTGAGGAGATCGCTTTCCCTTTACCCCACCCTTCTGCCCCTGCCACCTCTAGTACACCTGCGGGTACTGGGCGGCAGCAGCAGAGGGGTCAGGAAAAGAGTTATGCGCCAGAGTTCTTGCATCTGAATGCATCTTTCCAGAACTGTCTAAAAGTCTTGTCAGAGCAAATCTCCGCAGGCTTTCAGCAGATCAACTCCAGCATTCTGGAGGTGAAGACACTTCTGCAAACCATGCATTCAGAAGCAAGATCTTCGCCAAACCACACCTTTTTCAGGTCTGTTGTGGAGCGCATGGCAACACTATCTCCTACCCAGCAGATGCATGTAATGCATTCGTGCCACGGTGCTCTACAGCAGGTTACCTCCCAACCTCCACCTCCCACCACTGTAGTTCCTCCACCTGCACCCCCTCTAGCCACTTTCCATCCTCCCCCTCCTATTACATCTGCACCCCCTCCAGCCACTTTCCATCCTCCCCCTCCTATTACATACCAGCAACCTCCCCAGTACCAGCAACCTCCCCAGTACCAGACATCTCCCCACTTCCAGCAACCTGCCCCGTACCAAACTCCTTCCCCGTACCAAACTCCTTCCCCGTACCAAACTCCTTCCCCGTACCAAACTCCTTCCCCGTACCAAACTCCTTCCCCATACCAAACTCCTTCCCCGTACCAAACTCCTTCCCTATACAACTTTCCATCAACATCATCTGCTCCTACAGTCCCTGCCCAACCCTCCACTCCACCGCCCACCATCTCTTCTGCCTCCCACATGTCCACCCATTCTGTAGCTTTTTCCACACCATCACCTCTAACTGTTCCTTCCCCACCACGATCCCAATCCTCTCTCCACACTCCCAGTGTCGAAGTGTCCCACAGCCCCTCCAGCAGTATTTCCACCCCACACTACACAGATTTATGATGTGTTTTGTAATAAAAATGCCCAGTTTTTTTTCAAACCTTTATTAAAAAAGTTTTTTTAACTTTAAAAACAGTTTACAAACAAAAAAATATTTTAAATAAAAGTTAAATTATTGTTTACACTGGTTGTCTGTCATTTCTTTCTGCGGCGAAATATGTTTAAAAAAAAGGTTAAATAAAGGGTATTTAAAAGGTAAAAAGGTATTCAAAACCAGGTATATAACTGTGGGTAAATTTTAGCTTTTTGCCACAGTTGTGTTCCTGGTTGTGTTTGAAGCAAAGTATTTCACCTAAAAAGTTGTGTTTATTGTTGGTGATTTCATAACAATGTACACAACTTTTGTTAAAAGGTGAAATACTTTGCATAAAACACAACCAGGTACACACCTGTGGCCTAAAGCTAAAAATAGAGACCATGACAAGATAGACAACTTTGGTTGGCAAAGGTATATACTGTTGGTACAGAAGGTACACAAGTTTGGTTAGGGCACAAATCTTTCACACTCTGTCATCCTGCCAGTGTACTCTGCCTTGAGGTGACATAAAGTATAGTGCAAAATTGTCCCTCATTACTGAAACCGTCACAGAACTTCTAGTGGTAATGTCATGGTAATCTTGCAAGGTGGTTTCTTCAGAGGTGTCCTCAATGGAAATGGGTTCCTTGCAGATAACAAAATTGTGGAGTACCACGCAAGCTTTGATCACCTCATCAACAGTTTCTGTCTTGAGGTTGATCGCAGTCAATAGGACCCGCCATTTGGCTGTCAGAATACCAAAGGTACATTCAACCATTCTTCTTGCTCTTGTGAGGCGGTAATTAAAAATGCGTTTTGGTCTTGTCAATCCTCTGCTAGAGTACGGTTTCAAAAGGTGTTCTGACAGCTGGAAGGCTTCATCCCCTACACAGACAAATGGCATAGGTGGACCAGATGTTTGCGGCAGCGGTCTAGGTGGTGGGAACTGGAAGGTGTTTCCATACAGTTTACGCCCCATGGCAGACAGTTTGAAAACTTGAGAGTCATTGGAGCGGCCATAGGCCCCAATATCCACAGCAATAAATTTGTATTCCGCGTCAGCGATGGCCATGAGGACAATTGAAAAATATTTCTTGTAATTGAAATATTCTGATCCCGATCCGGCTGGCTTTACAATGCGGATATATTTCCCGTCCACAGCGCCCAAGCAGTTGGGAAACTGACATATCTGTTGAAACTTGTCAGCAATTTCAATCCACCTCTCTGTTGTGGGCTCTGGTAAAAACTCTTCAGCTAAGGAGTCCCACAGTGCACGGCATGTGTACTTCACTATTCCTGATATTGTGGAAATCCCGAGTCTGTACTGGAAATGCAGTGACGAAAGGGATTCTCCAGTTGCAAGAAATCTGTGGGGAATTAAAAAACAATCAATTAGTTTAAAATCACAGCATTACATACCAAAACTCAGCTATAACACTTGGAGATACAAACTACCACCAACAAGATTGCAGTGAAAGTGTGCTCTGATGCGATCACATCCAATAAATGTGGCTTACCTTAAAGTCACCATCAGATGCTCTGCGGGTGAAACAGAGAAGCGGCAATAGGTGTCTGCTTTTCTTATGAGGTGTGCAATGCACTCCACCAAGTAATCAAAATTCTCCATTTTCATCCGAACATATCCAAAAAATGTATCCGGGTTTCGTCGAAGGTCCATGCAGAGTGTAGAATAGACCCCACGCGTCATTCTCTTGGCTGTGATGGGGTGGATCCACAAACGTCGTCTACGATGCCTGATGCGCTGCTGTCTCGCTCTCTCCTTCTCCAGAACAATCACCCTCAAACGATTCGCCTCCGCTATAAAATCCGCCAAATTCTTCAAAATATTTCCAATCACAACATCCATCTTCGCCAGTAACTTGCTCTTCTCTCCAACCTGCACTTTCTCCTCGACAACCTGTCAAAGAAGGGCTGTAGGAACACTCTATATATAGTTTTCCAGTAGCCAATCCCGTTCGGAAGGCCACAAGGGTCAATTTTAAAAACCGGATCCGGCGTAATCCGTCGAAAAACGGATAGAAAAACGGATGAACCGGATGAGACGGATCCGGTTTTGTCTGTCAAGAACAAGACGGATCCGGCAGAAAACCGGATCCGTCACATCCGGTTTTACTAAACATTTGCCGGATCCGGCGTTCCGGCACGACGCCGGATCGCGCCTGACGCCGAAAACCTGATGTGTGAAAGTAGCCTTACAGAGTAGTTAAAACTAAATTCTGATACATTTTCAGGGATGAACTGAATCAGGCAAATTTGAACAATTAAAGATTCACTTGTCACGAAAGGCTTAAATTCTTCCCAAGCAGGCAATTTTCCATTTTTTTAAGTTTTAATATTTTCTTTCCTACTTCCAAGGGCCATAATCTTTTTAGTTTTCTGTCCAACTAGCCATTTTAATCTGAGGTGTATAAGAAAGTGGAAAAAAATCCAAGTATGAAATTGCGAAAACAAGTGCAATTGCTCAATCTTTGTTGCTTCTTTATTTACCATTGTAAGGTAGCGCATGTTATTAAGGTTGGAGATACTCACTTCATAGTCAAATAACCAGATCCGGCATGGGTTTTCCATAAAACAAAAACAGTCCATGTGGTTTATTCAGGCATCATAAACCCAAAGCAAAAGAAAGTTCATATCAAACAGCATAGCGTCCATGACAGAGCTCCACTCTGTTAACCCTGTAGTCACACAGGTTATGCAATGTCCAATACGCAGGCTCTCTAGCCTCACCCCGTGGCCGGGTTACCTCATGGTTGCTTCACCACACTGCAGACGTCCATTCCCTCCCCTGGGAACTCTCACGCACTTACAGCCATTAAACACAGCGTCCACACATGCTGTTATTAAGCCACATCTTCCTCATTCGGTCTCACGTCAGCCCAGATGAGACCTTTCATGTGGACCAACTGGGTCCAAGCATTCACTCATGTGACCAACCCTGGCCACCTTATATGGTCCGTAGCCACGCCCATCGGATCACATGGCTATGACCTCATCACAGGTCCTTCAATCATTCACACACATATACGTTACTATGGCAGTCTAGATACTCGCCCCTAGGTGGGTTTGTAGGTAGCTGGTCTTGCCCGTCTCACCAGCTACCTGGAAAGCTCTCCCTGACACAGTGTAATGAAAGCTCAGCAGTACCTCTGCTGATCAACACACAAATTCAAGCTTCCATCCCAAGGCCACCTACCTTGGGATACATAACGATCATTCAGCATCCTGGCACTCATCCTCTCTCCTGGGACACCCACAAAGTGCCCCCTAGCGGACACAGTGGTCACTACACCACACCATGTTTACTATACATTCACTCTATGGTATATATGACCTGGCAATATGATTCTGCAGGTCAGTACGATTACGGAGATACCAAGCAAGTATAGTATTTTTTTTTATTTAAGTGGCAAAAAAAATTGAAATTACGGAGATACCAAGCATGTATAGTTTTTAATTTTATTTAAGTGACAAAAAAAATTGAAATTTTATAAAAAAAACAACTTTTGACCATGTCACCCTATTACAAGACCCGTAATATTTAAAATTTTCAGTCAATGGAGCTGTTTGATTGCTTATTTTTTACTCCTTGAGCTGACATTTTTTAACCATTTTCGAGTAGAGAAATTTTTTTGATCGTCTCTAATTGCACTTTTTTTTCAATGGTTTCAACGTCCAAACAAACCTAATTTTGCTGAGAAGATTTTTTTCTCAGATTAAACTTTCACGGATGAAGTGACACCAAATATTTGATATTTTTTTTTTTTAATCTTTGCACGGTGGCTAGGTGGTGGGCAGCATGGTGGCTCACTGGGTTTAAATCCTACCAACACAACATCTGCAAGGAGTATGTATGTTCTCCCTGTGTTTACATGGGTTTCCTCTGGGTTTTCTGGTTCCTCTCACATTCCAAAGACATACTGATAGGCAATGTAGATTGTGAGCCCCATCGGGGACAGCGATGATAATGTGTGCAAACTGTAAAGCGCTGCAGAATATGTTAGTGCTATATAAAAAAAAAAAGATAAAAAATAAAGCTCTTTAATGGGGAAAAAAATTGACAGCGGCATTTAACAAGTCAATGTGTGCCAGCTACAGCCATCGCCTGCGAGGAAATATGTGGGCTTGTCAAAGCATATGAAATAACTGTAAGTCATATGTAAGTGAGGGGCTATAATGTCCACTGCTATTTTACACATTACAGAAGATTGCCTAAGCTACAGCAGGCTTCCTTTGTGATAGGAGGAACTATCAAGCCTATATAAAAGCAGAAATAGGAAATGCAGCAGCCTATGGATAGAAAGTGAAACAATGTTATAGCTTACTGTTTAATCATAAGAAAAGGAAGTAAAAGCTATAAACACTTAAGAAACTGCACAGGTGTGTGATAACATAGCAGTGCAGAATATTAGACTGTGCAGAAAAGAGAACACATGTTTTTTATAGGGCAACTGAAAGCTTGGAGTGTTTTCGATTAATCCAAAAACCACATTCCCTGGGAAAATTCAGTGAATCTGGCAAATTAAATTTCAAGATTCATCATCTCTAGTAGATTATTACAACCGGTCAGAGAGCTACGTGATTTCATTTAGGTCACCGCAGTTCATTGTCCCGGCTCATAGTGAAGTGCCAGTGGGAACACAGCCTCAGTAAACTATGGTAACCTCAATGACATCACCTCTAGTCATTTAGGGTTGCAACACTTCATTTTTCCATCATTTTTAGCCTTGATGGTTGAATCATGCCACAGTCCAGGTTGTCAACCACATATCGCAGACATGGATTATGGCATTGGACATCTTCACTTCAGAGACGTGAGGGATATGGTTGGTAATAATTTTTCTATTTTTACAGGGGACATGGGCTTCAATAAATTAGGCATAAAGTTAGTATAACTTTGTTTATTATTTTTAAATTAATTTTTAAACAGGGTGTGGATTTTTATTTCAAATACTGGCCTACTACCGCTTCATTGATGATATTTTAATCATCTGGACGGTGTCTGAGCAACAGCTAAAGACGTTCCACAAATAGTTTAATCAATTTCATCCCACCATCAACTTAACACTCAACTACTCCAGCACTGAGAATAACTTTTTGGACACCATCATTAAGCTAAAAAAATTAAATAGAGACATCCCTGTATCAGAAGCCAATCGACTGTCCAACATACCTGAAATGGGACAGTTTCCATCCAAAACACATAAAGAACTCTATTATCTATAGCCAAGCCATCAGATACAATTGTATATGTTCCAACCCCATGGATAGAGAAGAACACCTTGGTCGCCTCAAAAAGACCTTTTTGAATCAGGGCTACCATCCAAGAACAATCGAAAACCAAATTACAAGAGCCACCAGAATGTCAAGGAATCACCTGCTACATTACAAAGCTAGAGAAGAGAATAACCGGGTGCCTCTAGTAGTCACCTACAACCCAAATCTGGAAGTGTTAAGGGGAGCTGCATGGAAATTACAACCTTTACTACAACAAGATGCCCGATTGCAATCCATTTTTCCAGACCCCCCACTGCTGTGCTTTAGGCAGCCCCCAAATCTAAGAAGCATCATTGTCAGAAGCTCCATGTCCTCTCCAACAGCTGCAGGAACCTTTCCTTGCAACCAGAAAAAAAGTAAAACCTGTCCATTTATAATGACCACGGACAAGATAAAGATCCCTAATTTACATAAGGACTACAAGATCCCAGGTACTTTCAGCTGCATCACATCTAATGTGGTGTACTTAATTATTTGTACTAAATGTCCAACTAGGGGTCTGTATGTGGGGGAGACCGAGCAAAAACTGAGAACAAGGATGAATTCTCATCGCCACACAATAAGAGAAAAAAGAATGGATCTACCTGTTGCAAAACATTTTTGTATGCCTGATCACAACACCATGGATATGAAATTACTGGTATTGAAAAGTAACTTCACATCTCGGAGAGACAGAAGAGTCTGTGAGTACAAGATCATGATGACCTTTGACACGCTCAATGCTGGAATGAATGTGTCGCATGGATTTATGTCTTTTTACATCAATTAAGGAATTTGCTCCTAAGACCTTGTGGGGGCATCACAACACATTAGGAGACCCCAATCAGAGGACAATAAAACATCCAGACTACTTATCTATGAACTGGTCCAATAATTATGTTTTTCCCTCTCCCATAATGATAGTTCTGCTTCACGTCACTTGTCTTATCTATTGCATTTTTTCTTTGCTGTGTTGTGCATAAATATGTCACTCTTCAGATTTTGTATTAGTCAATGCCTGATGAAGAGACCTGAGTAGTCTCGAAAGCTTGCAATGTCTTACCATCTTTTCAGTTAGCCATTAAAAGGTATCAACCACTGAGGACTCTCAATTCTGAATATTTTTCTATTTCAAATAAAGGACTTTACTGTATTCTGGGTGGTGTTTATTTACAATATGAATATTTGGTTAGTAATGGATAGACATCTTATAGATGCTTCTCCAGTACTAAGCACTGGGCTTAATGTCACCTACAATACTAAGGTGACATCAACCCCAGAAATGTTACCCCACTTTCCACTGCCACAGGACAAGTGTGAAGAGCCAGCAAAATGCAAGAATTGGCGCAGTTAATAGAATCACCTTCCTTGAGGTGGCTGCAGGCTGCTATTTTTACACTGGGAGTTAATGTCCATGACCCCTTACCAGCCTGAGAATACCAGCCCCCTGCTGACCGCTTTAACTTGGCTGGTTGTCAAAAATGGGGGGTACCGTAAGTCATTTTTTAAAATTATATATTTAAATAATTTAAAAAATAGCATGGGGACACCTCTGTTCTTGATATCCAGACATGGTAAAGCGGAGAGCTGAGGCTTGCAGCCTGCAGCTCTAAATTTTGCCATGCTGGTTATCAAAAATAGAACAGATCCCATGTCATTTTTTTATTTATTTTTACCCAGCATGGCAAAACTGACAGCTATGGACTGCAGCCCTCAGCTGTTAGCTTTATCATGGCTGGTTGTCAAAAATAGGGGGACCACACACGGTTTTTTAAATTATTTATTTAAATAATTAAAAAAACAGCTTGGGTAAACCTCTATTCTAGATAATGAGCCATGATAAAGTTGAAAGTATTCTCGCATTTCACTATTCATGCTTTTGGTGCAACATTCCGTTTGTGTTTCTACTGAGGAGAGATGAGATCAAACTTTAATCCTGATGGTAAGTTTTCTTCAGATATTGCAGCTGTTTTGAAGCTAGAAACCAATGGATTTCACTAGGATATGTCATTAGTTTCTCATGGGAGGCATGTGTTGCAGCAGTCTTCTGCCATAAAACATGCAGCCACAAGGACTGGAATATATTATCTGAGCACGCCCAAATTACTTTGATAGCACCCGAGCATGTTCATATAACACATTATCCGAGCACGGTCGCTCATCACTACTTCTCATTTTGCCATGTGCACACTATGCTCTACACTGTGACATCCCTTCAGATATTTATAGACAGCTTTTAAGTCTTAGCCTTCATTTTTGCCTGTTAAACATTTCCAGATTCTTTAACCGTTCATTGTAGGACATAGTTTGCACTCCGGCCCCCTTCCTGGTAGCTCTTCTTTGAACTTGCTACAGTTTTTGAATGTCTTTTTTTAAATGTGATTCCCAGAACTGGACACAGCAATCCAGATGAGACCTGACCAAGAAGGAGTAGAGGGGGATAATTACTTCATGTGATCTAGACTCTTTGCTTTCCTTAATACCTCCCAGGACTGTGTTAGCATTTTTTGCTGCAGCATCACACTATTGACTCATGTTCAGTCTGTGATCTATTAGTATATCTAAGTCTTTTTCATACGTGCTGTTACTTAGTTCTGTTCCTCCCATTCTGTAGATGTCATTTTCATTTTTATTGCCAAAATCTAGGGCTGCTTCAAACTGGCGCAAAAATGACAAAAGATACATAATTGTTGCACAACTCAACATTACACAGTCATTTCCTGACTTTCATAGTGTTTTATGTTAGCTTTCTGGTGTAAGAGCTTTGATAAATTAACCTCATGAATCTATTAGGTCTCATGCATACATGATTGTTCTTTCCCGTACTCAATACACGGTCCAATTCTCATCACTGTTTGGTCAGTGTGTCAGTTTTTAACATGATTGCTACATCAGGGATTTTTTTGCATACAAAGAAATGCAAAGCTTCTGCTACCCATTACTATGTTAAAAATAGACAACACACGGATTGCACACGGATGATATCTGTGCGCTGTGCATTATTTTCATATACCCATAAACTTGTATGGATGATTTTGACCTGTGATCAAAATTGAACATGTCTCCATAATTTTTTTTATAGGACACATGGACCATGAAAGTATACAATGCCCAGTCATCCTTCCGTAAATCTATGATCCTTTTAGCCATCTCAGCAGACTCAAATAGCCATGAAAATATGCAGAAAAAGCATTAGTAACACGTATACCAAGTTCGTGATTTATTTGTATTATTATTTTTCTATTAGTTATTATATAGCTATTAAGTATACTTAATATTTTGGCATACATTTAAAACTCCTATATTCTTCAGTCTGTCATTTATACTCCCGAAATTCTGTTAGGTAATGTCAGTAAAGAGTTAACCGGCCTTAGAACGAGGCAATCTGTTGCCATTAAGCCAGGGAGAGTAATGAAATTTCATTTAATTTGTCAGGAGGAAAGTGCTAATGTTAAAAGACATTTAATAAAAAGGGGGGATTTTTGAAAGGAAGCCTTTAAGTAATTACTTCAAGTGTCTTTGGTCGGCTCACTGGAATATTTACATTACTGTCCTGCAGTGCCAAATGGTAATTAAATTAGCACCGCATTTACATTCCATCTTTCTTTAAAAGTGTGATTTTATTAACAATTACTGTAAATTTTTTGATGCATTTAATTGTGTGTTTGGTGCTTTTTAAATGCTCCCCGTAA
Source organism: Dendrobates tinctorius (assembly GCF_039654945.1). Classification (NCBI taxonomy): domain Eukaryota; kingdom Metazoa; phylum Chordata; class Amphibia; order Anura; family Dendrobatidae; genus Dendrobates; species Dendrobates tinctorius. The sequence goes on along the minus strand of NW_027361690.1, from coordinate 73,672,862 downwards.
ATTCCACCAAACTTCAGCTGAAAGTTGCAGATGCAGCAAATTTCAGGATGTATTGAAAAGCTGCCATCTACTATATACTGCAATGCTAGACACAAAGCCCTGGCCAATAGTTCTGGACTGCCTAACTGTCCCATAAGACTTTCTGGCTATGTCTGCTTCACTACCAGATAGGAAAGGAGAAAAGGGCATAAAGAAAAGAATTGATCACGCAGCTGCCTGAAATCCCTCATCACGTTGTGCCAGTCCCAATAAAATTAGCAAATGTTCAGAACTCCAGAAATCAGATGAGTCAGTAAAACCGATTGATGTGGATCTAGTCATTTAGGATCACAAGTCATTCATTAAAATTAGTCCCAGTTGATAAGATGATTAAATAGAGGTAGATTTAACACTATCATTAACCCCTTCCAGCCAAAGCCATTTTTCCTTTTTTTCAGTTTCATCTTCCAAGAGCCTGACTTTTCAGATTTTATATTTTTCAATTTTTCCTTCAACCTAATGAGATGAATTTGTTTTGTTTTGCAGGATGCGTTGTAGTTTTCTACTTCTGAATTATGTCATTCACTATGCTAAAAAATGTACTGAAAAATGCAGAAAAAAATCCAAGTGAAATGATATGGAAAAAAATGCAATTTTGTTGTTTTGGGGTTTTGTGTTTACGATGTTTATTCTGCTGTAAAAATGATCTGACTATAAGATTCTCAGCATCAATACGTTATCGGCAATAAAAAACATTGAGGCTGTGTTCCCACCATGAGTACTTGGTGAGTTTTTGATGTTGCAAATTTTCTGCACGCTATGCAAATTAGGCTACTTGCATTTTTTTCCAAGCTTTTTTATCACATTTTTGACACTGCGTTTTTTCTTCTCTTTTTTTGATTTCTCATATTTTAAATAAAGCTTCTTTGTTTTTGATACTTATTGGTATTTGGCATTGACTTGTTTATTTTGTTCATTTCTGTTTCACATTGCGATAATTTAACCTATACTATAACATTTTGTTGTATATTTAGAACATTTTCATTTGTTTTCAATGCGTTTTTTGGCAACAGTTCACCAAACATATTCAAACCTCATTCAATTCAATGAGAGGCAAAACCAAATACATAGACAGCATCTTCAGGAGGGGGGGGGAAGCTGACAAAACAGCTAAAATTAGGGGCACACACCAGGAAAAATGGCATCAATTGACCCAGGGTACAAGTAGTATAATTGCACAGCATGGATGCATGGGACAGGGCCCGGAGCAGGGCTTGAACCAGCACTTCTAGCTTAAACATTAATCAGTAACAGGTGGATGAATGACAGGTATATGCCTGGTGCTCTGAGAGCCTTGCCAAATTCAAGCCACACACAAAAGAGACCCAATTTGGAGTCCAAACATTTCCAAAAATTAGGGGCAGACACCAGGAAAAGTGGCATCAATTCACTCACAGTAGAAATTTTTTAACGGCACAGTAGCAGTCATTTCAAGGGTCATGCATGAGGTTTCAGGGTCTGGACCAGCATTTAGAGCTTGGAATTAAAGTTTAAATTAATGCGAGTTGGGTGTGGGCATGCTGTACTGGGAGCCCAGATACCTCATGCAACAGCTCAGCCACAGTCAGGTGGCACAAATATTAGCTTGGTATACTACTTTTAGTAGAAAAATGTAAGGATAGTAACACAGGTAGTTGACTAATCAATTGACCCACAGTAGAAATTTTTGAATGGCACAGCAGTAGTCAGCCATGTCCCATGCATGAGTATTGAAATCTGGGCCAGCATTTAGAGCTTTAAATTTAAGTTTAAATTAAGATGAGGTGGGTGAGGGACAGGTGTAAACCTGCTGTGCTGGAAACCCTGATGCAATAGCTCAAACTGCTTTTCTGCTCAGCTGCACTCAGGTGGCACAAATATCAGCTTTATAAAATACTATTGTTTGAAATATTTAAGGATAGTAACACCAGTAGTTGACTAAAAGTAAGCGCAGGCTTGTGAGTCTAGGATCCCCACTGCTACAGGCAACTCACACGAAGGAGATCCAAATTGGAGTCCCTAACACTTTAAAAAAAATATTGCCACACTGTTGTGAATTCACTTTCTGGCCTACCTCTGGTTACTAGTGAAGGAAGTGGAGCTGGTTATATTGACAGAGGGGTCGCGAGTTCTCTTTCTGGGCTCCCTCTGGTGGTTACAGGAGGTAATGGAACTGATCTAATTAACAGAGGCCTGCCACCTGATAATGAGGAGGACGATTGGACATCTGGAGTCTCTGACTGGATTAAAGACAGCTGACTCCCTCTATCCCTGCTGGTGATTTTTTCCTGCCTCCTGAGGTCTTCGTTTCCAGCTCAGTCCCTGCATGCTCAAGCTAAGTGCTCTTTTGCTATTGTTCACATTTGATTTGGTTTTGTCTATTCAGTTTTGTGTGGTTAGCCAGCTCCGGCTGGGGCTGTGCTGAATTTCCATCCATATGTTACTGCTTGTGCCAGTTTGTTTTTGTCCCTTATTAGATTGGCTTCTTTTTGCTCTGCTTTCAGAATATGTCAGAGTGCTGATATAGTGGGCGAAGTCGAGTGACTTCAGTATTTTTCTATCAGACGTGTTGGACTTTTTTGCAGGGTTTTTTGCATGATTGCAGACAGTGTCTTTCCTTTCCTGTCCTGTCTAGTTAGTGTGGGCCCCATCGTTTGCTCAGCCTATTTTCCTGCCTGCATTTGTGTTTTCATCTTGTCTCACCAACAATATATGTTTGGGGGCTATCTATTCCTTTGGGGTCTGCTCTGAGGCAGTTTAGATTTCCCCTTTCTTGCTTTAGGCTTATTTAGTTCTCCGGCTGTGTCGAGGCATCTAGAATCATCGTAGGTACGCTCCACGGCTACTGCTAGTTGTGTGGAAAGGATCAGGGGTCAGCAATCTGCTTAGTTACCAACCTCTCTGGTTTTCTGGGGCTTAGCATGGCCTTGGTTTCCTCCTCGGTGACCCAATCATAACACCACACACTACTAAATTGGCATCAGTTTCCCCAGAATAGAAATATTATAATGGCGCTCTGACACCCCTTCCACTGCATGGCTACCTAGCAGATGGAGACCTAGCTTGGAGTCTTCATATTTCAAAAAATTGTTTGTAGCATAAGTAGCAGTAGCAACAGCAGGTATAGAAACCATGATAAAGGTGTCTCAGACTGTAATTATGCAAGATCAGTGCAGCACACTACAAACAACACCAATGCCTAGTCTTGCCCAGTCTGCGACTGGGGTGCAAAAGTCGTTAGAGATCCATTACTTGTTCATCTCAGGGGACAGCCCCTATGTGGCTCACTGATGTCTTGGGGAAAACCAATCTTAAGATTGTCTACAAGCGTGTTTCGATACTCCAGGGGTAGAAACATCTGGCAAAATCTACTCTTGTATGTGGATCTAACAGAAGCTGCAACCTAGTAGTCAGCGCTATTTCTAACCCTAAGAATATAGGCATCATGTTGCAGATAGTGCAGCAAGAATGGGCTCATGTGTTAGGTGCTTCCATGAGGTCCAAGTCCATGGCATGTTGGGGGTACGGTAACACTCAAGCTTGCTTCCTCCATCCCCTCCCGCCAACTACGGACAACAGAGAGGAGATCATTATCATCTTCCTCTCCTGACTGTTGATTGCCCATCACCTCTTCCTCCTTGTCCTCCTCTATTTGCTCCTCGGCTTCTACACATTCACCAACAGTTTGTCTAGTACCATGAGCCCCTCTCGATCGCTGTAATCCACCCTACCATAGCAGTCGCCTGTGGGATGACAGTCCGGAACTTAGAGGAATTATTATTCCTTCCTCATTCTCCTTTACTTCCACCTCTTCCTCTGGGATCACCACTCCCTCATGCAGACTATGCAAATGTACGTGACCGGAATAGTGATGCTGATGATAGCATCGTCAGCGCTAACCAACTTAGTAGCCATTTTGAAACTGTGCACAAAGGATGAAGAGGTCCTTCATCTGTTCCCACTTCGCAAGCATTATAGCATTATTTTGACGACGTCAGTACTGTGTTCGCCCAGGCTATGCAAAAGGACTTACTGCATCAGGGATCATCGTTGCTGTCACAGTTGCTGCTACATGTGCAGAGTGGAATTCCACCATGTCAGCACATCGCATATCAAATGGTTAACTGGTAGGCCGAAATACCTTTGTAGTGAAGCAAGTCAATGACCTGCAGGGTGCAAACGGCAAAAGTGGCTCACGGGGACTGTGCTTTCTGCAGCAACATATCCAGGCCTGGATAGTGGCTAAGAAATTGCTGTACCATGAGGTTGAGGATGTGAGCAATGTAAGGCACAAGTGTGAGATTGCTCTTGTGTAGGGTCGCCACAAAGTTTGCAGCATTATCGCATGCGGCCTTCCCTGGCTCCAGGTTCAGTGGAGGCAGCCATTGCTCAATCTTGGCCTGGATTGCTATCCACAACTCTTGAGATGTGTGACTGTGATCTCCAAGGCATATTAATTTAAACACTGCCTGATTTTGTTTAGCCTTTGCTGTGCAGTACAGAGGTGGGGGAAATTCTCCACCAAGCGGAAAGGCAGCATTTCAATGGCCAACAGATTGGAGATGGCGGAATTCAAGCTCTTAGCTTTGGCATGTCTAGGAGGAAACATTCTTCTACATGATCACAACTGTGGGACCAAGGGCTGGCTGCTGTGCTGAGAGAGGGTGGAATAGGGTGACCAGGACAAACTACTGGACTGTGAGTGAGGTGCAGGCAGAGATGTTATGGTGGATTGAGAAAGATGTGGTATGCTCATTGAAAGTAAAACAGGAGGCATATCCACATTCATAACAGCTGATGGGCTCTCACTCACCCCAACTGTAGGGGGTAAACAAGTGGAGGTTCTGTAGCCGGAGACATATGTGATAATACTTGCCACGGTGATGGAGGAGGAAGAAGCAGCAGATACAGTTGATGGGATGGCTAGTGGTTGGTGACACCCACCAGTCCACATTTTAGAACAGTGAGATTCCCAGCCTAATGCATGTTGATTGTGCATGTGCTGGTTAATGCATGTAATAGTCAAATTATTGCAATTTTTGTCTCTACTGAGTCATTTTTTGCAAAGTTGGCAGATAACGTGAGTTGTGTCATACTTTCTCATCTCAAAAAATGCCCAGACTAGGCAATCCTTGCTCCATCTGTGAACTGCAGACAGATGACCGCTGCTGGCCACAGCTAGAGTTGTGGCTGAGGATGCAGTGCTTGTTGTGGTTGCATCACTCTGTGTCTGTGCGGCAAGCCACAATGTAATGAGCTGCTCAGCTGCGTACCTCCGGGTTCAACACCAAGTGGGATCTACAACCTCATTGTCATCCTCTATATTATCCCACTCCTCACCCTGAGAGTCACCCTCCTTCTCTTCCTGCCCTGACAGCACAGTATAGTCCTCGTGCACCTCAGGTATTTGAGCCTCATAAGGATCACCTCCACGTCCTATGGTTAGTGACTGGTGATGAGGATCTAGATTCTGCTCAAACCTTACTTTGCCCGGCCCCAGATCAAACTGAAAAACATTGTGGGCATATGTGAAGATGCTTTCCTCCTCTTAGGCTATCGATAGGATAGGTTATTGAAAACATTACAATTTTCAAAATTATTGAAATCTATAGAACCTTGTGAAGATTACTTTAGTAGATGCTACAGGTTCATCACCTTATGGTAATGCCATCTTCAATACAGATTGTGCAGGCAGATCTATTATCCATAAAATGGATGCGGATGGAGAAGCAAGTGTCTAAAAATATCCATTTGTATTCCTCAGTTGAAAAATAGTTTTCCAATGTGAAGTGAAGCTATGAGGGACCAGATTTGGAAGAAAACTTTGGAAGGGCAAAACTGGAATAGTTACAAAAAGTGGCGTGAGGCTAGAGGACAGTCTAAAGAAGTCTGTTTTTACAGAATGCTTAAAACCATGGTTATTGAGGATTATTCTAATTGTCCTGGTTACTGCATTCTAGAGTACTGACACATTTCAAGAAGCATGAGAAGTCTTTGAGACGGGAATGGGAGGTTCGGATTATTGAGGATGTTAGTCTTAGTTCATTAGCGGAACAGAGTATTATTAAATGTCCCCAATACATATGTTAAAATAAAGATAGTGGCCAGGCCATTTAACTATAATGGGATGTTTCAAAAGAAAGTTGCAGTCTTAGAAATACTAAACTAAGATAACTCTATACAGACATGCAGTGAAAAGCAAAAGGTTAACAATGTCTTGAACTTTTTACTTTTAGGATCCATCTCTTATCCACTTCTGCTATGAACTTGAGACTGCCATTAATATACAGACAATCATTTTGGATATCTCATGTATAAATTTGACTTGCAACTATTTAATGTGTAATTAGTTATGCAGATTCATGTTATGTCACTGCATTGTTATTGTTTTGCTCCTAAATATCTAAGTTTGAATTTGTATTACTTTGTTAGTATTTTGTAAATCCCCTTTTGGCTTTCAACACTGCCTGAATCCTTCTGGGCATGGTCTCAATCAGATTCAAACATGTGTCGACCAAAATTTGATCTCAGGTCTGTTCTACACATTCCCAAAGTTGGTGCATACTGGTCAACTCACTTGGGTATGTATACAGTTTTTTATTCAGTTCTGCTCACAAGTGCTTGATTGGGTTGGGTCTGGAGACTGTGGGGGCCATCCCAGCACCTCTACTTCATTGTCATTGAATCATTTCTTCGCCAATCTTGACGTATGCTTTGTGTTGTTGCCCTGTTGAAACACTAAGTTGTCCTTTTCATACCTATAGTACTTGAGTGTACAAAGTAACTCACATATAGCTCAGCATTTATATTAGTATAAATCCTGGTCAATTATCCAATGCCTTTGGCTGTTAATCAACCCCATATCACCAGGCTTACTCCACTGAACTTGACATTTCCTTCAGTTTCTAAAATCTGTGAACCCCTTTTTCCCTTGTTTCTTTCAGACAAATTTCCACCTATCAGAGCCTAGTCTATTAACTTTCATGTCATCACTCATCAGTCATCACTCCAAATCACCCATTTAAATGTTTAAATGTCCACTTTTTGTATTTGCAAACTCGAACTGTTGCTTCTTATGACAATATTGAAGTTGAGGCTTCTTAATCTTTTTTCGGGCCATCAGTCCAGACTTGTGTAATGTTTGTCGCACAGTGCTTGCATTCTGTGATCTCAGTCTTATGAAGCATACAAGCCACCTGCACTGCCATGTTTGTCACTTCAGAACTAATTGACCTTGGTGTGAGACAACTTCTTGACTCTGATATTTTGCCTGAATGTCAACCTTCTGGCTTCTGCATGGAAGGACGTAATTTCATATTTTCCCAATTGTCATGTCAGTCACATGATGCAATTTTCTTGGCCAAGAGACTGCTATCGATGAGCTGAATGATGCTGCTTCTCTTTACTTTGGAAATTGTCTTCATGACTGCTCTTCGAATTGAACCAATAACTTTTCACTTGGGAATCAACCTAATAGTACACTGTGCTATTAGGAAATGTGAGAACAGGTTATATTTTGAAGTATTCAAAACGAAAAATATTTTCCACCAAAAGGAGCAAAACAGTAACAATGAAGTGACAAAACAAGAATCTGCATAACTAATAATATGCTAAATAACTGCTAGTCAAATTTATGTATGAGATAGCCAAGATGATTGTCTATAAAATGACAATAGTCTCACGATCAAAGCAGTAGTGGATGGTGAGATGAAAGTCAAAAGTTCAAAATATTGTTACCTTTTCACTGTTTGAAATCCTGCAAAGTAATGAGAGCCGATTCATCAAAGCTTTTACACTAGAAAACTGAGTTAAAATTCTTTGTAAAGTCACAGAAGTTTTGCGTTACTTGAAGCTCTTTAAACATTTTGCTACTTTTGGTATTTTCACACCGGTTTTATACAGCTCTACCAAAATGGGCAAAACTGAGGGAGTGATTGGGTGTGAATACATCCGCCTGTCAAATTCTGCTAAAGTAACTTCATTTTTTTATGCCAGAAATGCTACTTCAGTCACTGATTGGAGATAGCTGCCTTTCTGCTGAGACACATGGAGGCGCATGACACTGATAAAATGCGACAAAATCATTAGGTGGCGCTCCTTAATAAATTTGGCACATCATACTTTAGCGAGCCCTTCTTTAAGACCGGCGTAAGACTATCGTGTGCAACACCATTCTTAATGAATTGGCCCTATTATGTATTGACTCAATAATGATAGTGAGTTCTAAGATCACAAATTGCTAAATGATCTATAAGGAACTATGAAGTTTCAGTGCCCCGAGCTCAGATAAACCACATAAGCATGAATGCACAATACCATTGCTTTTGATTTGCTGCCAAAGATGGAAATAAGAAAAAAAAAGAAAATGTGAACTTTTGGTCACATTTCACCTCTGATAAATTAGATGGTGAACTGTGTATTCAGTCAGCGCTGTAGGAATTACCAGCAAAACTACCTGAAGGATCAGACCTGTGTCTATGTGACAAGATACAAACGTGAATCTGCAAAACCAACTCGTACGAGGGTGCGTGGAAGGCGCGCGCCGCAGACCAGGTGCATCTTGTTTTACAACTGGCAGCGCAGAGGCAACATGAAAGGTTATCTGTGACAAGCTTTGCTAGCTATTATTTTCTCCCAGTGAAATGCTATTTCTCCAGAAAAAAAGGTCTTTGGAACAAAATAACAGTAAATCCTGATTGAGATACATAAACCTGCCATTGATATCACATAATATCAGTGTTCTTTCTCATTCGATACAGGCGGTTTAAAGATAAATGATGAAAAAAAAAACTGGAAATCCATCTGGCTGGCTGCCTACTCTAATGAATAACCCTACTTTGGCTCCTGCGATGTAAGCAGAAAGTTCTCTCCCGGCCGCTTTCGTCCGTCATGAATCTACAAGACAGCCGGCGTAGTATGAGGGCGACAACAGCGTGCTAACAGTGCACGCACTTCCATTTTCTTTGCTTTCTATTGATTTTCACTTAATAACTGGCGAAATACTAAACGCCAGTCCTGAGTACCTTATAAATCCTGCCTGAGCTTTTTATTGAAGAGAATTTAATAAAAACAACCGTTGAAGCTGAGAGATTTTTTTTTCTTTTGGGCAAAACAGAAAAGGTGAATTGGGAAGGAGACATTGCAATTTTGCAATTGAATTATCCCATGACGCCGACAATCAAGGTCGCATCATAATAATAATAAAAAAAAATTACAAAATTATCTTGCCCACACCCGGCAGATATAGGGATCTCAGAAACTGGATAGATTTCTGCTTAATATGGATATACGGATTATGACTTAATTGCATTTACATAATATCCAGTTTTCCGAAGCAGCGCTGCAGTCTGCGGAGCTCAGCCGGTCTTTCTGCCACAAATGGTATGCAATGGCACATGAAGGCATAAAACAAAAAGGGACCATATTGTATCATGTCACCACGGCCAGGGTTAATCACACAATATATTAGCACAGGAGGCATATTATCATGATTGGTTTGATTTTGCACAGGGGTCTTGGTTTATGACCCAAGGTGGAAAGAATTTTTATGGATTATTCTCATTTTTGGATCATAAGTCCTCTTTTAACAGCAGTAGTCACATTAGTACAGCCATAGATATTATCTCTATCTAGTATATTTGTTTTTTTTTCATATAAATATGTTACTTTTCTGTGCATGCATTTTAATTGAATAGGATCTTAAAGGGAATCTGGCAATAGGTTTTTGTTACGAAATCTGAGAGCAGCCTAATGTAGTGACGGAGAGCTTGATTCCATCAATGTATCACTTACTGGGCTGTGTGCTGCTGTTTCAATAAAATCAGTATTGTAATAACAGAAGCAGGGCTGGCTCCAGGTTTTCATGGGCACCTGTCTCTGTGGGCCCTTGTAACACATACCACCATTCATGATGCACAGATACGAGAGAGAAATATAGGTATACACAACAGGGCACAGCCTACCCCCTTATCCTTCACATATGCAGACATGTACACACATACAGTACGTTGACATGCTCACACAGTGTCGGACTGGGGTGCCAAGGGCCCACCAGTAACAATGACTTTAGTGGGCCCACTTTTCATGTGCATACAAATATTACACTACCCTTGTTCACAAATTTACCTGTATCTCTATATAATAATAAACTGGGTAGTTTGGTTAATGAATGATGAGATGCTGCTTTATTCTGTAGTAGTAAATCATGTCAATTATGCCAAGTACTACACATATAGTGGAGTTGAGGGCCCATGACTCCACAAGGGCCCACCTGTGGGATTCCACTGTTCCCCTAAGGGCCAGTCCGAGCCTGTGAGAACACATACAGTATGCAGACATGCACTCACATTCTGTACGCAGAGATGCACATATGCAATACACAGACATGCAACCACATACAGTGTGCTGACATGCAGACACATACAATATGCAGACATGAACACATACAGTACACAGACATGCACACATACAGAATGCTGACATGCACACAGTTTGCAGACATGCACGCATACAGAATGCTGACATGCACCCACATTCAATACGCAGACATGCACACATACAGTAGGCTGACATGTGCACACATACAGTACGCAGACATGCACACAGTAAGCAGACATGCACGCACATACAGTGCACAGACATGCACACACAAATAGTTCACAGAAATGCACACATTCAATACATAGACATGCGCACACTTACGGTATGAAGATATGCACACACAATATGCAAACATGAGCACATACAGTATGGAGTCATGGACACACATACAATACACAGACCTGCACCCACATTCAATACGCAGACATGCACACACATACCGTAGGCTGACCTGCGCACACATACAGTATGCAGACATGCACACACATACAGTGCACAGACATGCACACACAAACAGTACACAGAGATGCCCACATTTAATACACAGACATTCACACACATACAGTAAACAGACATGCACACACATAAAATATGCAGACATGCACACATACAGTATGAAGACATGCACACATACAGTGAACAGACATGCACACACATAAAATATGCAGACATGCACACATACAGTATGAAGACATGCACACATACAGTGAACAGACATGCACACACATAAAATATGCAGACATGCACACATGCAGTATGAAGACATGCACACATACAGTAAACAGACGTGCACACACATAAAATACGCAGACATGCACACATACAGTATGAAGACATGCACACAAACAGTGAACAGACATGCACACACATAAAATATGCAGACATAATAATAATAATAATAAATTTTATTTTTATAGCGCCGACATATTCCGCAGCACTTTACATTTCAGAGGGGATTTGTACAGACAATAGACATTACAGCATAACAATAATCACATACCGTAGATTATAACAAATACCAAGAGGAAAGAGGGCCCTGCTCGCAAGCTTACAGTCTATGAGGAAAGAGGTAGACACGAAAGGTGGGTGGTAACAGTTGCCCTGATTGTATGGACCAGCCATAATGTTAGGTGTGTGACAGTACGGACACAGAGGGCTAATGGATGCATAAAGCATGTGGGAACATGATGCTGGGAACCTGGTTATGGTAAAACTTTTGGCTCTGCCACACAGGGATAGGTTAGGTTAATGTGTTGAGGCGATAGGCCAGTCTGAATAAATGCGTTTTCAGGACACGCTTAAAATTGTGGGGATTGGGGACTAATCGTATTGACCTGGGAAGTGCATTCCAAAGAATTGGCGCGGCACGTGTAAAGTCTTGGAGACGGGAGTGGGAGGTTCTGATTATTGAGGATGCTAACCTCAGGTCATCAGCAGAACGGAGGGCGCGGGTAGGGTGGTATACTGAAACAAGGGAGGAGATGTAGGGTGGTGCTGAGCCATGGAGGGCTTTGTGGGTGAGGGTAATAAGTTTATACTGAATTCTGGAGTGGATGGGTAGCCAGTGTAATGACTGGCACAAGGTAGAGGCATCGGTGTAACGATTGGTGAGGAATATGATCCTGGCTGCAGCATTCAAGACAGATTGGAGAGGGGAGAGTTTTGTAAGAGGGAGACCGATTAGAAGAAAGTTACAATAGTCGAGACGAGAATGAATAAGAGAAACAGTAAGAGTTTTTGCAGAGTCAAAAGTAAGAAAAGGTCGAATTCTAGAAATGTTTTTGAGGTGCAGATGACAAGAGCGAGCCAGTGATCGAATGTGGGGGGCAAAGGAAAGCTCGGAATCAAGTATGACCCCAAGACAGACATGCACACATGCAGTATGAAGACATGCACACATACAGTGAACAGACATGCACACACATAAAATACGCAGACATGCACACATACAGTATGAAGACATGCACACATACAGTGAACAGACATGTACACACATACAATACGCAGACATGCACACATACAGTATGAAGACATGCACACATACAGTGAACAGACATGCACACACATACAATACGCAGACATGCACACATACAGTATGAAGACATGCACACATACAGAGAACAGACATGCACACACATACAATACGCAGACATGCACACATACAGTATGAAGACATGCACACATACAGTGAACAGACATGCACACACATAAAATACGCAGACATGCACACATACAGTATGAAGACATGCACACATACAGTGAACAGACATGCACACACATAAAATACGCAGACATGCACATATACAGTATGAAGACATGCACACATACAGTGAACAGACATGCACACACATACAATACGCAGACATGCACACATACAGTATGAAGACATGCACACATACAGTGAACAGACATGCACACACATATAATACGCAAACATGCACACATACAATATGCACACATGCAAACACATGCAATATCCAGACATGCACACATACAGTACGCAGACATGCACACATACAGTGCTCAGACATGCACACATATAGTACACAGACATACACACATACAGTTTGCAGATATGCACACATACAGTATGCACATACACTCACATAAAATATGCAGACATGCACACATACAGAATGCAGACATGCACACACATACAATACACAGACATGCATGCATTAAATATGCAGACATGCACACATACTGTTGAGGGCAGAGCAGAGACCTGCAGTGTGTAGGCACCGAGAGAATAAGGAAAGAAAAGGACGTCACCGTTAGAAGATGGGAGGCGCCGGACCGCAACACCCATCGGAGCAAGACCGGACCGCCCCCTCCGGTGAGTATATAATCTAACTCTTTTTTCTTATCTTTCAGGTTACATCGGGGGGCTTATCTACAGCATTTCAGAAAGCTGTAGATAAGCCCCTGATGTCAGTGGCGGCAGCTCATAGTAAAAAAAAGGGTGACAGATTCCCTTTAAAATCTACATTGCAAGTAAATTTTTATTTTGAAAAATTCCTTAGTAAATGAATCAGAATTGTCCAAATGTAATCCACTGCTGACTTTTTGAAACTGTCCCTGGAACTGTGACCCTAAATGTCCCTGCCCCGGGGTACTTTTAAAGGTAGAGAGGCCTGAGTCTCCGTACCCACTATGCTCCTGTTAATGTCCTTAGCTGTCCCCTCATGCTCCCTCAGGATGCCTGCAACACATATGTTAGTGTAAATGTATGTAAGACAAACAGGGATTACAAAAACAACTTGCATACAAAAGCACTCACAAGGGTAGAGAGTAATAAAGGGAAGGATAAGAAGGCACAAACCAAATGGGAATCGGATAATGGAGAAGGCATACACCCTAAAACAGCAGACAACAATCTCCAGAAGCAATCATGAACTCCAACTTCATCACACCAACTTCAGCAAACCAGGAAGCAAAACTTTCACGGGCAGAGATAAGAAGATCTGGCCAGGTTTTATATTGAGAAAAAACTAGCGGGTCAGGAGCAGCTGTGAGATGGAGCTGCATGTCTCTAACAAGCATACAAAGAGTCGTTGACCTCTTCAACACCAACGGATGCGAAGTCCATTTAATATGATGAACAAAACACACAGGCTAAATGGAAGACCTGTGATCCACAGTACATAAAGATCGCCTAACAACAGATCTCCCTAGAGGACATGACACACTCGTGACAAGCACTTTACGGTTAATGAAAATGGTGGCAACCAGAATCCTCGCAGAAGCAAGTTACAAAAAAATCAGTATTTAAGCAAATGTGGATTTTTATGAAAATCAAGAAGATTTTGAATCCACTCGAATTTATTTACTCATGTCTGAAATGTTGATAGATTATAAATAAGCAGGAGTTTAACGAAAAAATAAATAGTCAGCTGAGAGAAATTACTTGTGAGCCAAGCTCCAAAAGTACACATTGTAACTGAATGCAAGGCTTACCAAATACACAGACAACACATAGATGTCTATGTTGGCTTTAAAGGGCATTCAGGATAATGTCAAAAGAGTTTGCTGGGTTACTTGAAAATCCGAGCTTGGACTACTTCAAAGGGAGGCAGTCATAGGAGAAAAGAGCAAGATGCAGCTCCGATGGTGGGACAGGTGACTAGAAAGAGCTTTCCACAAGCTGTTCCCACTAAGTTAGATGCATACAAATTGTCTAAGTATGCTGAAGCATTGGAATTTGCCTTCACTAGAAACAAGGGTCCTAGCCTAGTCCTTTAAACCAACCCAATATCCCACCTCTACCAAACCTTACAGTTGGCACAATGCAGACAGGTAAGTAACATTCTCCTGGCATTCCCCCAAACTCAGACTCATCTATCAAACTGCCAGATAAAGAGATTAAGCCCTCCACCTACACAGTACATATTCCCACTTTTCCAAAATGCAATGGCAGTATGCTTTACACCAATCCAGTTGACACTTGACATTGCGCACAGCATTGTGCTTGGCGATATAAAGCTTCCATGCAGTTGCTCGGTAATGGAAGGTAACACATGCTACTAAGCTGCCTGCACACAGCTCTTATGCTGATGTTAATTTTATAGGAGGTTTGTATGGACTCCTCTACCTCATTCTGTAACTTCATGGTCAATCTCTTCAATGCTATGGTTCCCAAACTCTCACTTTTCAATAACACAGGTGCTTCTCACAAAATTAGAATATTATCAAAAAGTTAATTCATTTCAGTTCTTCTATACAAAAAGTGAATCTCATGTATTATATAGAGTCATTACAAACAGAATGATCTGTTTCACGTGTTTATTTCTGTTAATGTTGATGATTATGGCTTACAGCCAATGAAAACCCAAAGGTCATTATCTCGGTAAATTAAAATACTTTGTAACACCAGCTTGAAAAATGATTTTAAAATCCGAAATGTTGGCCTACTGAAATAAATGTTCAATAAATCCACTCAATACTTGGTCGGGGCTCCTTTTGCATCAATTACTGCATCAATGTGGCATGGCATAGAGGCGATCAGCCTGTGAAACTGCGGAGGATTTATGGAAGCCCAGGTTGCTTTGATAGCAGCCTTCAGCTCATCTGCATTGTTGGGTCTGCTGTCTCATCTTACTCTTGACAATACCCCATAGATTCTCTATGGGGTTAAGGTCAGGCGAGTTTGCTGGCCAATCAAGCACAGTGTTACTGTTGTTTTTAAACCAGGTATTGGCATTTTTGGCAGTGTGGACAGGTGCTAAGTCCTGCTGGAAAATGAAATTTCCATCTGCAAAAAACTTGTCGGCAGACGGCAGGAAAATTTCCTGGTAGATGGCTGTACTGACTTTGGTCTTGATAAAACACAGTGGACCTACACCAGCAGATGACATGGCTCTCCAAACCATCACTGATTGTGGAGACTTCACACTAGACTTCATGCAGCTTGGACTATGTGCCTCTCCACTCTTCCTTCAGACCCTGGGACCTTGATTTCCAAATAAAATGCAAAATTTACTTTCATCTGAAAAAAACACTTTGGACCACTGAGCAACAGTCCAGATCTTTTTCTCCTTGGCCTAGGTAAGATGCTACTGGTGTTGCCTATTGGTCATAAGTGGCTTGACATAAGGAATGTGACATTTGTAGCCCATGTTCTGGATACGTCTGTGTGTGGCGGCTCTTGAAGCAATGACTCCAGCAGCAGTCCACTCCTTATGAATCTCCCCCAAATTTCTGAATGATCTTTTATTAGCAATCCTTTCAAGGCTGCGGTTATCCCGGGTACTGTGCACCTTTTTCTACAACATTTTTTCCCTCCACTCAACTTTTCATTAGTATGCTTGGATACAGAACTGTGTGAACAGCCAGCTTCTTTAACAATGACCTTTTGTGGCTCACCCTCCTTGTGGAGTGTGTCAATGACTGCCTTTTGGACATCTGTAAAGTCAGCAGTCTTCCCCATGATTGTGGAGCCTACTGAAACATACTAAGGGAACTTTTTAAACGCATAGGAAGTCTTTGCAGGTGTATTTTGTTAATTATTCTAATTTACTGAGATAATGACTTTTTAATCATTAAACATCAGCAGCAATAAACACTTGAAATAGATCACTCTGTAATAGCTCTATAAAATATATCAGTTTCACTTTTTGTATTGAACAACTGAAATAAATTAACTTTTTGATGATATTCTAATTTTGTGAGAAGCACCTGTACCACTCGTAGTTGATTGTGCAGTGGTGAAAACATTTCAGTAAATTACTTGTTGCAGTGGTGACGTGATCTTATTATAATAGCACCAAATTCGGTAAGGTCTTTAGAATGAGCCATTTTTTCACAAATGTTTGCAGCGGCAAACTGCATCTCTAGGAAAAACGGAACAGTCACAAACAGAACAAAAACAGAAGCAAAACAGAGACCAAGGTGGGCTTTTTTTTCTCCATTTTTTAATAGGTCCAGTTTTTACAGCAGCATATAAAATATTGTCATATATTACAGAATAACAATCACACGTGCCTTATTTTTGTGTCTTTTCCCCTGTAATACTTATCTATAATTGTAGCAATTCATTCTTCAATTTGATAAATTCAGAAGCAGATACCATCCTTAAAATTGAAATCTAGCTAATGAACCGGTTTATATAAATGCAAAGCAAGCTGCATAAATTCCTAAAAAGAATAGCAATTTATTTCTGCCTCCCCATAACTCATAATAAAATTCACAGTATTTTTTCACCTGGAATTTCTACATGTGTGTTGTCCTTTATGTGCTCAACAGAAACGTGTATTTCTATGTAGTTAATTCATTCAGTTGCATTACAAAAGGTTGTTATATCCAGCTCTGATTGTGACAAATGGTTTACTATTAGGAACAGTCTGTAATTATTGTTTCGTGGTACCATGGACCAATACATCATTAACATGATAGAAGACCTTTAAGATCAGCAAAAATAAGTAAATTAATAAAAATGGCTTCATTGCAAATCCTGTCAGAAAGCCAATATTCAGAACAATTGCATATCATTGATACTTCAGACGTGGAGCATGGACCATGAGTGCTCTTTCTCACTGTCACATGGCATCTCACACAAGTGTAAAAATGTTCTATTCAATAACACCTGAGCAGAATGACTATTGTCCTTGCATGTTAGTGATTAGAGATGACCCCTGAATACGGACTTTTTACTGTATGTCCGGTTTCCTGTTCAGGTTCATGAGTCTAATAAAGCTTGATGAAAGGCTGCCGCACAGTAAAGGCCGGATCACGAGTGCCATCACCATTTTGCTCTTATCAGTGTACCAATAGAACACAGCTGGAGTAAGGGACAGATTCTGACTGAGCACTCTGCAAAAAGCCACTGTGGGAGTACTGAGCCTTTGAGTCACCGTATGTACACTGCAACCCATATTTGTAGAAGTATTGTGCCAAAAAGCCACAGTGTGTACTCTGCAACCCATATCTGTGGGACTACTGTGCCTTTAAGCCACTTTGTGCACTCTGCATCCCCTGCCTGTGAGAGTACTGTGCCTTTCAGCCACTGTGTGTACTCTGCCCTCCCGCCTGTGGGAGTACTGTGTGTTGTGAGCTCTCTTGATCCGACTTTTGAGGCAAGGCTCCCTCTGGTGGATACTGCTGGTGGTGGTGCTGGTCAACGTGATGTTAACCCAACAGCTGCAGAAGATAATTGGAGGAGTGGGGGTAGTGACTGGGGCTACATAAGTGAGCAGACTTCACTCAGTGACTGCCGGTGATACTCCTTTCTTTGCTTACTGAGGATTTCTGTCTGCTGCCTGATCCTGCATTTTTTCAGCTAAGTGTCATTTGATAAACCCTTTGCATCTGTTTTTGCCTTGCTGTCAGGGGCCAGCTTGCTCCCCCTAGGGCTGCCGGCTCCTGCCCTGTATTTTTGCATCATGTGTTTGTTTGCTCAGTCCCCTGCTGTATTAGCCTGCTGCTAGCCGCCGGTTCACACCTGAGTGCAGATATAGTGGGGGTGAGGTTGATCAAACCTCAGTATTTTTGTACATCAGTCGTGTTGGATTTATTAGAGTTTTTGTGTAATTGCAGACAGTGCCTTTTCTGTCCTGTCCTATCTAGTCTGTGTGGGCCCCATCATTTGCTCAGTCTATTTTCTGTCTATGTTTGGGATTCATGTTTCTGGCCTCACCAACAATATATGTTTGGGGGCTGTCTATTCCTTTGGGGATCTGCTCCGGGGCAGTTTAGATTTCCCCTTTCTGTCTGTAGGCTTAGTTAGTCCTCCGGCTGTGACGAGGCGTCTAGGGCAACGTAGGAACGCTCCACGGCTACTGCTAGTTGTGTTGTTAAGATCAGGGGTCTGCAATCCGCTGAGCGACCAACCTCTCTGGTGTTCTGGTGGCATAGCCTATGGCGCTCTCCTCCTCGGTGACCCATTAATATCAACTGTGCCTTTAAGCTGCTGTGTGTTTTCTAGTAGTCTAGGAAATAAATAATTGGCATCAGCCATCTCATTGCCATTTGTAGGCCAACAAAATACATTTTCTGGACCAGTGCATGTTTTCTAGTAGTCTGGGAAATAAATAATTGTCATCAGCCATCTCATTGCCATTTATAGGTAAAAGAAATACACTTTCTGGACCAGTGTGTATTTATTTTAGTACTTTTGAAAATAAATAATTCGCATCAGCCATCTCATTGTCATTTGTAGGCTAAATAAATTAAATTTTCTGGACCAATGTGTGTTTTCTAATAGGTTTGAAAATAAATAATTGACATTATCCATCTTTTTGCTATTTGTAGGCCAAATAAATACATTTTCTGGACTGGTGTTTATTTTCTAGTAGTCTCAGAAATAAATAATTGGCATATGCCCTCTTATTGCCATTTGTAGGCCAAAGAAATACATTTTCCTTCCAATCCATCTCGCCTCTTCCTCAGATCTGTTCCTCAACATACAATCTCTGTCTCCAAACACAGACAGCCCCCTCATGCTCTCTACTGCCCCCACCTGCTAACACTTTCTCTGCTCCTCCTCACTGCCGGCTATATCTCTCCAAATCCTGGTCCTCCTCACCACAATCCCACAGTCATCTCTACCTCCCATCCACACCCAATCACAACTTTCCATAACCACTCTCACCTTATACACATTCACCCAGCCCCAGCTTCCCCAGTCCCACTAACAGGAGCTCTGTGGAACGCTCGCTATGTCTGCAACAAACTTTCTTTCATCCATGATCTTTTTATTACTAACAAACTTTCCTTCCTCACCATCAGCGAAACCTGGCTCACCTCCTCTGACACAGCCTATCCTGCTGCACTCTCATATGGTGGATTCCACCTTTCCCACACCCCCCGCCCCAGCTGCAAGCATGGTGGAGGAGTTGGTTTTCTCCTGTCAAATAACTGCTCCTTAACCCCAATCCCACTGCCGCCCTCTGTTACCCTCCCTTCCTTCGAGGTGCATCTACTCCCCCTCCATCCTCCAACTAGCTGTCATATACCGCCCTCCAGGGTCAGCCACCACCTTCTTTGACCACCTCACCACCTGGCTACTCCATTTCCTTTCCACTGATATGCCCACTATCATCTTGGGCGACTTCAACATTCCCATTGACACTTCCCTCTCAGCTGCCACTAAACTTCTATCTCTCACTTCCTCCTTCGGCCTCACTCAATGGTCTTCTGCAGCCACTCACAAAGATGGCCACACACTAGACCTCATCTTCACTCGCCTCTGCTCCTTATCTAACCTCTCTAACTCACCTCTTCCTCTCTCTGACCACAACCTACTTGCATTCTCTTCCCTCTCCTCCTCAGGTCCACAATCCCCACCTCAAAAACTCACACACCCTCGCAGAAAGCTTCAACACCTCGATCTACACTCACTTTCTGAATCCCTCCTCCCTCTTACAGACATAAGTTCCCTACACAATGCGGATGCCGCTGCCGCTCTATATAACACCACAATAGCTGTAGCTTTGGAATCAGTTGCCCCTCTCAAACATACCAAAACTCGCAAAATCAACAGACAGCCCTGGCACACCAGTCTGACCAAAGAACTGAGGCGGGCTTCCCGGGCTGCAGAGCGGAGTTGGAAAAAATCCCACTCCAATGAGGACTTCATCACATTCAAACAGTCCCTCACTACTTTCAAGGCCACACTCGCTGCAGCAAAACAAACCTACTTCTCATCTCTCATATCCTCCCTGTCTCACAACCCTAAACAGTTACTCAACACCTTCAATTCTCTCCTCCGCTCCCCAGCACCTCCTCCCTCTCCACTCATCTCAGCTGAAGACTTTGCCTCATTTTTCAAGGAGATTGATAATATCAGAGACAGTTTTGGTCAACAACCCCCAGTGCCCTTCCTGCTACCTGCCATGCCCTCCTCCCACAAAACCAACTTCTCCACCATTACAGAAGATCGACTCTCCACTCTACTGTCAAGATCACATCTCACTACCTGTGCACTTTACCCGATCCCATCCCACTTCATCCCAAACCTCACCACAGTCTTCATCCCAACCCTAACCCATCTCTTCAACCTATCACTAACAACTAGTGTTTTCCCCTCAAGCTTTAAACATGCCTCAATCACACCTATCCTCAAAAAGCCCTCTCTTGACCCATCCTCTGTATCTAGCTATCGCCCTGTATCACTTCTCCCCTATGCCTCAAAACTACTGGAACAACACGTCCATCTTGAACTATCCTCCCACCTCTCTTCTTGCCCCCTCCTTGACCACTTGCAATCCGACTTCCGGCCACACCACTCCACTGAAACTGCCCTAACTAAGGTCACCAATGACCTACTAGCCACCAAAGCCAAGCGACACTACTCTGTCCTCCTCCTACTGGATCTGTCCTCTGCCTTTGACACAGTGGACCATTCCCTATTACTACAGACCCTCTCATCTCTTGGTTTCACAGACTTGGCCCTATCTTGGATTGCGTCATACCTAGCAGACCGGACATTCAGCGTCTCCCATTCGCACACCACCTCCTCACCGCGCCCCCTATCCATCTGAGTCCCGCAAGGTTCAGTCGTATGGCCCCTGCTCTTCTCCTTTTACACCTTTGGCCTCAGACAGCTCATAGAATCTCATGGCTTTCAGTATCATCTCTATGCTGATGACATAGATCTACATCTCTGTACCAGATATCACCTCCCTCCTGAACAGAATCCCTCAATGTCTGTCTGCTATTTCATCCTTCTTCTCCGCTAGATTTCTAAAACTTAATATGGACAAAACAGAATTAATCATCTTTTGCCCATCTCACGTGACCCCCCCAACAGACCTATCCATTAAAGTAAATGGCTGCCAACTCTCTCCAGTCCCACAAACTCACTGCCTCGGGGTTATCCTTGACACTGATCTCTCTTTCAAACCACATATCCAAGCCCTTTCCGCTTCCTGCCGACTTCAACTCAAAAACATTTCACGGATCCGTACATTCCTCAACCAAGAATCTGCAAAAACCCTAATCCATGCCCTCATCATCTCCCACCTTGACTACTGCAACCTCCTGCTCTGTGGCCTCCCCTCTAACACTCTCGCACCCCTCCAATCTATTCTTAACTCTGCTGCCCGACTAATCCACCTGTCCCCCGCTATTCCCCGGCCTCTCCCCTCTGTCAATCCCTGCACTGGCTTCCCATTACCCAACGACTCCAGTTCAAAACCCTAACCATGACATACAAAGCCATCCACAACCTAAGTCCTCTGTACATCTGTGACCTAGTCTCCCGGTACTTACCTGCACAAAACCTCCGATCCTCACAAGATCTCCTTCTGTACTCCCCTCTTATCTCCTCTTCCCACAATCACATACAAGATTTCTCCCGTGCATCCCCTCTACTCTGGAACTCTCTACCACAACATATCAGATTCCCACCTACCATGGAAACCTTCAAAAAGAACTTGAAGACCTACCTCTTCTGACAAGCCTACAACTTGCAGTAACCACTGATCCACCAAACCGCTGCACAACCAGCTCTACCCTCGCCTACTGTATCCTCACCCATCCCGTTGTAGATTGTGAGCCCTCGTGGGCAGGGTCCTCTCTCATCCTGTACCAGTCGTGACTTGTATTGTTTAAGATTACTGTACTTGTATGTATTATGTTTACCCCTCCTCACATGTAAAGCGCCATGGAATAAATGGCACTATAATAATAAATAATAATAATAATAATAATAATAATAATAATAATAATAATAATAGTAATAATAATTTTATGGACCAGTGTATGTTTTCTAGTAGTTCTGGGAAATAAACAATTGGCATCAGCCATCTCATTGCCTTTTGCAGGGCAAAGAAATACATTTTATGACCCAATGTGTGTTTTCTAGTACTTTTGAAAATAATAATTGGCATCAGCCATCTTTTTGCTTTTTGTAGGCTAAATAAGTAAATTTTCTAGAGCGGTGTGTGATTTCTAGTAGTCCAGGAAATAAATAATTGGGATCATCTGTCCCATTACCATATGTAGGACAAAGAAATTATTATTATTATTATTACTATTAATATTTATTTATATAGCGCCATTGATTCCATGGTGCTGTACATGAGAAGGGGTTACATGCAAATTACAGATATCACTTACAGTAAACAAACTAATAATCACAGACTGATATAGAGGGGAGCAAGGACCCTGCCCTTTTGGGCCTACATTCTACAGGATGGTGGGGAAGGAGACAGTTGGGGGGTTGCAGCAGCTCCAGTGGTGGTGAGGCGATGGCTCCAGTAGTGGTGAAGGGGCAGCGGGGATCATTGCAAGCTGTAGGCTTTCCTGAAGAGAAGGGTTTTCAGGTTCCATCTGAAGGATCCGAGTGTGGTTGATAGCCGGACGTGTTGGGGCAAAGAATTCCAGAGGATGGGGGGCTATTCGGGAGAAGTCTTGGAGACGGTTGAGTGAGGAGCGAAATAGTGTGGAGGAGAGAAGGAGGTCTTGGAAGGATCGGAGATTACGTGAGGGAAGATATCGGGAGATTAATTCAGAGATATATGGAGGAGACAGGTTATAGATTGCCTTGTCAGTATTAGAAATTTGAATTGGATATGCTGAAGGAGTGGGAGCCAGTGAAGAGATTTGCAGAGGGGAGAAGCGGAGGAGTAGCGAGGAGAGAGATGAATTAGTTGGGCAGCAGAGTTAAGGATGGACTGGAGAGGTGCAAGGGTGTTAGCAGGGAGGCCACAGAAAAGAATGTTGCAGTAGTCAAGACAGGAGATGATGAGGGCATGCACAAGCATTTTAGTAGAGTGAGGGTTGATGAAGGGATGGATTCAGGAAATATATTTGAGCTGGACGCGGCAGGAAGTGGAGAGAGCTTGGATGTGCGGTTTGAAGGACAGGGCAGAGTCAAGGGTTACTCCGAGGCAGCAGACCTCTGGTACGGGGGAAAGCGTGATGTCGTCAATTGTTATAGATATGTGAGGTAAGGAAGATCTGGGAAATGGGGGAAAGATGATCAGTTCAAATTTGTCCACATTGAGCTTGAGGAAGCGGGAGGAGAAGAAGGAGGATATGGCTGATAGACACTCCCGGATTTTGGAGAGCAGAGAGGTGACGTCTGGGCCAGAGAGGTAGATCTGGGTATCATGGGCATAAAGGTGGTACTGGAATCCGTGGGACTTTATGAGTTGCCCCAGTCCATGTGTATAGATTGAGAAGAGTAGGGGTCCTAGAACAGAGCCTTGGGGGACTCCAACAGAGAGATTGTGGGATGAGGAGGTAGTGTGGGAGTGGGAGACACTGAATGTGCGGTTGGAGAGGTATGAGGAGATCCAGGATAGGGAAAGGTCTTTGATGTCAAAGGAAGAGAGGATCTGTAGTAAGAGGCAGTGGTCAATTGTGTTGTAGGCAGAGGACAGGTCTAGAAGGAGGAGTATAGAGTATTGCCCGTTCGCTTTGGCTGTAAGTAGGTCGTTTGGTCAGAGCTGTCTCAGTGGAGTGATGGGGGTGGAAACCAGATTGTAGATTGTCAAAGAGCAGGTTAGATGAGAGATGGGAGGAAAGTTCAGCGTGGACGTGCTGCTCCAGGAGTTTGGAAGCGAATGGGAGCAGCGATATTGGGCGATAGCTGGACATAGCGGTTGGGTCGAGGGTTGGCTTTTTGAGGATAGGTGTGATGGTAGCATGTTTGAAAGCAGAAGGGAAGGTACCAGAAGTTAGTGATAGGTTGAAGAGGTGGGTTAGAGATGGGATAAGAGTGGTGACGAGGTTGGGAAGGAGGTGGGATGGGATGGGGTCAAGTGCACAAGTGGTGAGGTGTGATTTGGAGAGAAGATGAGCAAGCTCCCCTTCAGTGATGTTGAATAAGGAGGTTATGGGGTTTGGGCATTGGTCTGGTATACAAAGGGGTTGAGGTGATTGAATAAGAAAGACTTGCCGTGTTTGGTCTATCTTGTTTTTGAAGTGCATGGCGAAATCCTCAGCAGAGATTAGGGAAGTTGGAGGGGACAGTGGGGCAGAAATAAATGTTCTGGACTGGTGTATGTTTTCTAGCATTTTTTAAAATAAATAATTGGTAACAGCCATCTCGTTGACATATCATGGCCAAAGAAATGCATTGTCTGGATCGGTATGGGAGCATCAAATTGAGGACATGGATGTGGCCATGGTTCTGCTGGTGTATCTGCTGATGGTGGTGATGTAGCTGATGCAGGGAGAGGATGTGGTCATTCTGTACCTGCTACATGACCAAGTACATCTAATTTCTCTTGTGACAGGTCATTTTGCATCCTTTCGTAGGTCCGAATACTGCTGCACAAATGGTGAGGTCACATGATGTTGAAAAGGTGTTAGAGTGGAATGGTGAGAGAAGCTCCAGTTCCTTCGCATTATCTTCTACCCAGTCCAATGCAGAAAGTGCAAAGTTTGCACCTGAGGGCTATGGTCATCCAGCTTCCACCCTACCCCCCTGCAAATCAGCCTAGCAGTTTGAGCATCAAGTCATGCAGCAGTCTCTTCTGCTTTTTGATGAATCTACTGGCTGGAATTCCATGGCCCATCCACCTGGCCCTGCCCCAGAAGTGGAAGAACTTGAGTGCCCAATCACTTGTTATATTGGAGGATGAGTATGTGGGAGGGCTAGTGAACACAGATAGTGGACCACTGCAGCACATGTCAGATAATGACCAAACTCAGTTGCCAACCGCAGCATTTTTCTGCAGTGTGCAGACTGGCAAGAAGAGCAGGGTTAAGGATTTGGTGGAAGATGATGGAGGAATGATGTGGTCCTAGACACCACAAGGAGCGAATGAGATCTCAGTGAAGTTCGCAGTTCTGAGGATGAGGAGGTGGCCACACTTCCCCATCAGCACAGCAAAATAGGGAGCAGGGTGCAAAGGCAGAGTGGGCGGTCTCTAAACAGTATGTTGGCTGCTACTGTCCACCGTGCCACTGAAATCAGCACACGCAAGACAGCTCAAAAGAGCTCCCTGGTGTAGCATTCCTTCATTGAATGTGCTGCCATCAAGCTTCAGGTGATTTGCATGCTGTGAAGTAGGACCCTGAAGCGAGCCATAAATGTTCTGAACCTAAGCACAATCTGTTTGACGAGGCATGATAATTCCAAGTATGAGGCGTAGTGGAGTACACACCTTAAAAAGCATGACATATATGAGTCTCCTCCTGATGCGGTCTCGGCCTCTTCCTCCCTTTCATGATCAACAGGGCTGCCTGCCTCTCCGAGATAGGATGTGATAGCATCAGCATGACCACCAGTGTCACCGAGCATCTCCACAACGTCCCATGGAAATGTTCAGCTTTCCATCCCCCAAACCCCCTAGCCACCAACGAGCCATTGTCATGAATTACATCATTTACAAATTAATGGCCTTTGAAATGCTTTCTTTCCAACTGGTGGGGATGGACAGTTTTAGAAAACTGATGATGATGTCTGTCCCACAGTACTTTGTTCCTAGCTTCCACTACTCTTTCAGGTAGGCCATCCTTGCCCTGCACAAATATGTAGCAGTCAAAATCAGGCATGCAGTGCACAACATTTTCAGTGGCAAGGTCCACATAACCACCAATACGTGGACCAGTAAGCAATGCCAGGGGCATTACATTTCTCAGACTCCCCACTGGGTAACTGTAGTGGTGGCTGGGACAGAGTTTTAAGGCGTTTAAGCTCACGTCTTACCACCACCTGGGATTGCTGGACTTTTATCTGTTCAGGTTGCCTCCTCCTCCTACTCTTCTTCCTCCACTGCATCCTTTTACGGTCACAGAAACACCTGCACCACCAACTTCAATACAGCCAGGGGGAAATTACATAAAGTTGCTCTTAAACTTCTCTGTTTGGGGTACAAATCCCACACCGCGCAGGAGCTGTGGATTGAAATTAAACAGCAGACAAGTGAGTGGTTAGTGCCATTGAACCTCAAGCTTGGCCTGATGGTTTGCAATAACGAGCACAATCTCGTAGCAGTTTTGGGCCTAGTCGGTTTGATGCACATTCCTTTCCTGGCGTATTTGCTGACCTTGGTGGTGCAGGGCTTCCTGAAACACACATATCAGAGCTGCTGCTGAAAGTGTGGGCAGTGTATGCGCACTTTCTGCATTCTCACCCTGCTGCTGATCGCCTGTCTGTGCTGCAACATCACTTCAGCCTTCCTGCTCACCGGCTCATATGCGACTTATCAACAAGGTGGAACTCCACCTTGCATTTGCTGGAAAGACTGTCTGAGCAGTAGTGGAGTTTCAGCAGCAGCACACATGGCTGAGTCACTATGCAGAACAACACCACTTCACCACCAATAAGTGGGCATCCATGTGGGACGTATGTGTTGTCTAGCTCTGCTTCGAATATTCCACCAAAATAGCCAGTGCTGATGATGCCATAATCAGCGTTACTATACCACTATATCAATGGAAAAAATAATTCAGGCCATGATGGAGGAGGTGGTTGCACTAGAGGAAGATGATCAGGAGGATCAGGTCCAATTCACACTGTTATCAAGCCTGTCAACCACCCATGGCTCGAAGAGTGGGTTACTGTCCCAACAGTGGCAAGTACCCGACTGTACAGCCAGGGAACAGTTTGGAGGATGATGGTGATAATGATGATCAGAAGAAGCAGTAGGAATAACCGTGTTTAAAGCAGGATGGCACTCAGATCAGCTCACAGGCATCACTTAACTGGAGCATGGCTGGGGGAAACAGAGAACACTCCCACTGAGGACAGCTTGTCGTTGCCTCTGGGCTTCCTGGCACACAGGAGTCAGTACATGCTGTAGAGCCTGTGAAATAACAGCCAAGTTGCCAGCATTGTTACCAGTACAGATTACTGGGTGGCCACTGTGCTGGATAGCTGCTACAAGGAGAACATAACATCATTACTTCCATCACTGTAGAGGGATCGCAAAATGTATGAATGCAAGCACATGCTGGTAGAGAAACTACTAATGGCTTTCCCATCTGCCAGCAGGGGCTCAGTGGAGCAACAATGTAGAGGCACAGGAGGAAGCTGCCAACACAGCTGGGGCACTGTCAGCACCTCAGAAGGCAGGGTTAACAAGGCTGAAATGTGGCATGACTTTATGAGCACGTCACAACATCCAGCACCACCGTGTAATAGGGTCTGGTGGAAGAGTACATGTCCACACATCTATACATACTTACTGCTCCATTGAACTTCTGGGTCTTCATATTGGACACATGAACTGAGCTTGCCCTTTATGCCTTGGAGGTGCTGACTTGCACTGAGGCAAGTGTACTGTTGGAAAGTATGTTTAGCACATGTACCAGTGCCTGAGAACACAAACAAAAAGCACACAATGACAAATGTGCAAAAATACCTTGCAATAAGACATATAGCAGTAAACAGCAAGTGCTGATAAAAGGTAATAACAAACACAGGGTATTTAGTCGATACGTTTTTTTGCAAAAAAATGTATGCCAAGCTGCTTCACCAACGTCAAGGTAACCCGTATTGAAGCAGTCCCTATCTAATGTATTTAAAACCTGAACATATGAACAGTGTCTAAATGAGCAGGATTAAGACAGGCGCTTTCTAGTATGGGCACGTGGTGCAAGACAGCTCCTTATGTGCATGTCACACAAGAGAGGGGTGGGGTCTCTCAAATCATGCATAAGCATGCTTCAATACGGGTTACCTTGACGTTGGTGAAGCAGCTTGGCATACATTTTTTTGCAAAAAAAGTATCGACTAAATACCCTGTGTTTGTTATTACCTTTTATCAGCACTTGCTGTTTACTGCTACAGTTGTGGCCAAAAGTATTGACACCCCTGCAATTCTGTCAGATAATACTCAGTTTCTTCCTGAAAATGATTGCAAACACAAATTCTTTGGTATTATTATCTTCATTTAATTTGTCTTAAATGAAAAAACACAAAAGAGAATGAAGCAAAAAGCAAAACATTGATCATTTCACACAAAACTCCAAAAATGGGCCAGACAAAAGTATTGGCACCCTCAGCCTAATACTTGGTTGCACAACCTTTAGCCAAAATAACTGTGACCAACCGCTTCCGGTAACCATCAATGAGTTTCTTACAATGCTCTGCTGGAATTTTAGACCATTCTTCTTTGGCAAACTGCTCCAGGTCCCTGATATTAGAAGGGTGCCTTCTCCAAACTGCCATTTTTAGATCTCTCCACAGGTGTTCTATGGGATTCTGGTCTGGACTCATTGCTGGCCACCTTAGAAGTCTCCAGTGCTTTCTCTCAAACCATTTTCTAGTGCTTTTTGAAGTGCGTTTTGGGTCATTGTCCTGCTGGAAGACCCATGACCTCTGAGGGAGACCCAGCTTTCTCACACTGGGCCCTACATTATTCTGCAAAATTTGTTGGTAGTCTTCAGACTTCATAATGCCATGCACACAGTCAAGCAGTCCAGTGCCAGAGGCAGCAAAGCAACCCCAAAACATCAGGGAACCTCCGCCATGTTTGACTGTAGGGACCGTGTTCTTTTCTTTGAATGCCTTTTTTTCTCCTGTAAACTCTATGTTGATGCCTTTGCCCAAAAAGCTCTACTTTTGTCTCATCTGACCAGAGAAGATTCTTCCAAAACGTTTTAGGCTTTTTCAGGTAAGTTTTGGCAAACTCCAGCCTGGCTTTTTTATGTCTTGGGGTAAGGCGTGGGGTCTTCCTGGGTCTCCTACCATACAGTCCCTTTTCATTCAGATGCCGACGGATAGTACAGGTTGACACTGTTGTACCCTCGGACTGCAGGGCAGCTTGAACTTGTTTGGTTGTTAGTCGAGGTTCTTTATCCAACAGCCGCACAATCTTGCGTTGAAATCTCTTGACAATTTTTCTTTTCCATCCACATCTAGGGAGGTTAGCCACAGTGCCATGGGCTTTAAACTTCTTGATGACACTGCACACGGTAGACACAGGAACATTCAGGTCTTTGGAGATAGACTTGTAGCCTTGAGATTGCTCATGCTTCCTCACAATTTGGTTTCTCAAGTCCTCAGACAGTTCTGTGGTCTTCTTTCTTTTCTCCATGCTCAATGTGGTACACACAAGGACACAGGACAGAGATTGAGTCAACTTTAATACATGTCAACTGGCTGCAAGTGTGATTTAGTTATTGCCAACACCTGTTAGATGCCACAGGTAAGTTACAGGTGCTGTTAATTACACAAATTAGAGAAGCATCACATGATTTTTCGAACAGTGCTAATACTTTTGTCCACCCTCTTTTTTATGTTTGGTGTGGAATTATATCCAATTTGTCTTTAGGGCAGTTTTTTTGGCGTTTTTTCATTTAAGAGAAATTAAATGAAGATAATAATACCAAAGAATTTGTGTTTGCAATCATTTTCAGGAAGAAACTGAGTATTATCTGACAGAATTGCAGGGGTGTCAATACTTTTGGCCACAACTGTATATGTCTTATTGCAAGGTATTTTTGCACATTTGTCATTCTGTGCTATTTGTTTGTGTTTCAGTCAGGGTGGTGTGAACATGGTCCAACAGACTTGTTCACATTGTGCATGTCACATGTGTGTTTTTAATCCAGTTTTTTTCATGCTTATGCATGATTTGAGAGACCCCACCCCTCTCTTGTGTGACATGCACATAAGGAGCTGTCTTGCACCACGTGCCCATACTAGAAAGCGCCTGTCTTAATCCTGCTCATTTAGACACTGTTCATATGTTCAGGTTTTAAATACATTAGATAGGGACTGCTTCAATACGGGTTACCTTGACGTTGGTGAAGCAGCTTGGCATACATTTTTTTGCAAAAAAAGTATCGGCTAAATACCCTGTGTTTGTTATTACCTTTTATCAGCACTTGCTGTTTACTGCTATATGTCTTATTGCAAGGTATTTTTGCACATTTGTCATTGTGTGCTTTTTGTTTGTGTTTCAGTCAGGGTGGTGTGAACATGGTCCAACAGACTTGTTCACATTGTGCATGTCACATGTGTGTTTTTAATCCAGTGCCTGAGAAGCAGCGGTACAGTTAGCGCTATTCCCCGGCACCGGGTGCTGAAGACAGCTTTCATCATTCTCCTCTGCTCTGCCAGCAATCAGCATAAGCAAGAGAGAATGATGAGAGTTATATTCAACTGATAACAGTGATAGCAGATGGTGGCTGATTAAACTATTACTCGCATTAGCTGCTGCCTGCTGCCGCTAATAACAGTGAGAGCAGGCTGCTGAAGGGAGTATTCATCACCTGTCACCTGCATTATGAATAAATAAATAAATTTAAAAAAATGGCATGGTCCCCCTGTATTTTTGATAATCAGCCTGGCAAAACTCAGAGCTCAGGGCTGGAACCCTCAGCTGACAACGTTAGCAGGGCTGGTTATCAAGAATAGAGAGGTCCCCATGCTGTTTTTTTAAGTCTTAAAATAAAGAATTTTAAAAAAACAATGTGGTCTACCCCCATTTTTGACAACCAGCCTTGCTACACTGCATTCCAAATTATTATGCAAAACATATTTCCTCATATTTTCTCTACATTACCTATATGAATTGCAGTCATTGTTATTTTCCAGTCATCTAATAATCATCTAGTAATTCTAGCATAATTGCAATGTTTTTGAATAAACTGCCTATGAAAACAGTATATTTTTAAAAATAAGAAACACTCGAAAATGCATGTTCCAAATTATTATGCACAGCAGAGTTTTCAACCTTTTTATTTTTATTTTGAACAAAAAAATGGTCAATTGTGAAATTATAAGCATTATCAGCTTATTACAAAATGAAATCAAACAGTTTTCAAGTCAAAACTTTATTCTAGGTGATGTTACATTTGCACATAGGACCCCTTATTCGAAAGAAGCTTCTGAACTCTCTCGTCCATTGAATTTGTCAGTTTTTGGATGGTTTGTGCTTCAATTGTTTTGCATGTGGACAGAATACCCTCCCAGGGCTGTTGCTTAGATGTGAACTGCCTCCTGCCATCATAGACACTCCTTTTGATGATGCTCCAGAGGTTCTCAATGGGGTTGAAGTCAGGGGAAGATGGTGGCCACACCATAAGTTTGTCCTCTTTTATGCCCATAGCAGCCAGAGATACAGATGTGTTATTTGCAGCATGATACGGTGCATTATCGTGCATGAAAATGATCTTGCTGCGGAAAGCACAGTTTTTCCTCTTGAACCATGGCAGGAAGTGCTGTTTTAGAAACTCCACATAGATTATGGAGTTCATCTTTACCCCTTCAGGGATCCTAAAGGGGCAGACAATCTCTCTCCCCATGATTCCAGCCCAAAACATTACTCCACCTCCTCCTTGTTGGCGCCTTAGCTGTGTTTTCATGGGGTGTCCATCAACCAGCCATCCTCCACTCCATCCATCTGGACCATCGAGCGTTGCACTGCACTCATCGGTGAACAAAACAGTTTGGAAGTCAGTCTTCATGTATCGTTTGGCCCACTGGAGCTGTTTCTGCTTGTGTGCAGTGGATAGAGGTGGTCAACAGGATGGCTTATGCACAGCTGCAAACCTCTGAAGGACCCTGCATCTTGTTGTTCGAGGGACGTTGGAGGCACCAGCAGCTTCAAAAACTTGTCTGCTGCTATGACAAGGCATTTTTGCAGCTGCTCTTTTAACGTGACGCAATTGCCTGTTGGAAAGAGTCCTCAATTTTTCCTTATCAGCACGCACACGTGTGTGCTGGGAATCAGCTACATACTTCTTGTTCGTGCGATGATCACTATGAAGTGTCTTGGCAATGTTGATTGTAGTCATGCCTTGACCAAAATACTCCACAATTTGTTGCTTCTCAGCAGCCGACACATCCTTTTTCTTTCCCATTTTGGCAAAAAATGTAGGCTGCTTAATAATGTGGAACAGCCTTCTTAAGTAGTCTTGCCTTTATTTGGACACACCTGCCAAACTAATTTGCACAGGTATCTGCAATTGCTTTCAGTGATATAAAGAGCCCTGACACACATCACCATCAATGAGTTTAAATGACAAACCAAAAAATTCTAACCTTATCACTCCTAAACTCTTTTTGCATAATAATTTGGAACACAGTGTAACGTGGACACCTGGGTACTGGTATTTTCAGGCTGATAAGGGGCCATGAATATTGCCCACTCAGCCTAAAAATAGCAGCCCACAGCCACCCAGAAAAGGCACATCTATTACATGCACCATTTCTGGTGCTTTGCCCGGCTCTTCCCACTTGCCCTGTAGTGGTGGCAAGTGGGGTTCATATTTTTGGGGTTGATTTCACCTTTGTATTGTTTGGTGACATCATGCCCACAGCTTACTAATGCAGAGGTATCACACTGATAACATCCCTGTGTGTCTTCTGTTTGTAAGTGTGCGGGACATTTTGTGGCCTGTGCTGCTGTTAAAAAACGAACATGTCAGTGCATTGTGCCCACGGACACACGGTCCATGGAAGCACACTGACATGTGAACAGACTCATTGACTTGAATGGATCTACGTGTGTAAGTATCTCCGACTTGTGAAAACTGTCATCACACTTACCGGAGGACACACTGAAGTCTGAAAAAGGCCTAATCAAAACCGGACTGAACAACATCAGTCATGATAAATCAGGCCCTATATCTGCAAGTAAATAGCATTTCTGCAGTGTCAGATTCCCTTTAAAAAAGGGGTCAGAGCATAGAAAATGAGAGCTACAGAAAACCCCCCCAAAAAAATCAGATTGAGGTGAGCAGCAGCACTTACTCCAGGTCAGGGCCGGCGTCAGCACCTGGCACACCCGGATCAAGTGCCGGGGCCCTGGTGAGACGGGGGGCCCACTCATGCTGTCTGAGATACCCGCCAGTGCCGCCACGCCCCCCATGTACCGACCCCATCCTGCGCCCTCCCTGAGGGACCCACACAGCCCCTTACAGCCAGCAATGATTATCGCTTTGGCTGTAATCTTGTGTGCGGCACAGGACCTGTGATGAGGTCACAGGAGGGGAGCAGTCAGGGGTCACATTATCAGGGTGCCTGCAGGACTCTGCTGTGCTGGTCGCGTCATTATGGTGCTGGTCTGGATGAGGTAAAGTTTATGTGTGGGGTCAGGAGGGGTTTACAAGGTGAATGTAGCAGAGCTGCGTGTGTACTTATGTGTGGGGTCAAGAGGGTTTACAAGGTGGATGTTGCAGAGCCGTGTGTGTACGAGGTGTACGGAGCAGAGCCATTTGTGTGCGAGGTGTACTGAGCGGAGCTGTGTGTGTACGAGGTGTACCGGAGCAGAGCCATGTGTGTACGAGGTGTACGGAGCGGAGCCATTTGTGTATGAGGTGTGCGGAGTCGCATGTGTAAGTGGTGTACAAAGCAGAGCCGTGTGTGTACGAGGTGTATGGAATGGAGCCCTGTGTGTACGGAGCTGAGCCGTGTGTTTATGGAGCGGAGCAGAGCCGGGGGTGTACAATGTGTATGGAGTGGAGACGTGTGTGTACGAGGCATTCAAAGCGGATCCGTGCGTGTATGAGGTATATGGTGGGGAGCATTTATACCTCCCGAGTCCCAACCGTCCCAGATCCAGCGAGACAGTCCCGATTTTGACAGAGCAGACAGCAGGATGGCCTTGGAATCGGGGATGTCAGCCATGTGAGCGGATCATCATATGTCCTGCACCAGGGGGCTCAGGTGGGCACTACAATGGAAGCCGGGCTGCTATGGTATCTATATAGAATATTTATTTCTTTGTTTCATTCTATCTCTCTGTTCTTTCTCTCTAATCTTTTTTTTCTCTCTCTGTTGTTTCTTTCTCTCTCTGTTCTCTTTCTTTCCCCTTTCTTTCTTTCTGTCTCTGCTCTTTCTCTCTCTCTCTGTCTGTTCTCTCTTTCCTCTCTTTCTTTCTCTCTCTCTGTTCTTTCTTTCTTTCTCTTTCTTTCTTTCTTTCTTTCCCCTCTTTCTTTCTTTCATTCTCCTTTCTTTCTTTCCCCTCTTTCTTTTTCTCTCTACCTCTCTGTTCTTTCTTTCTTTCCCCTCCTTCTTTTTCTCTCTCTCCTTGTTCTTTTTTTCTGTCTACGCTTTTTCTCTCTCTGTTCTTTCTTTCTCCGTTCTTTCCCCTCTTTCTTTCTCTCTCCCTCTCTGTTCTTTTTTCCCCTCTTTCTTTCTTTCTTTCTTTCTTTCTCTCTGTCCACTCTTTCTTTCTCTCTGTTCTTTTTCTTTTTTCTATCTCTCTGTTCTTTCTTTCCCCTCTTTCTTTCTCTCTTTGTTCTTTCTTTCTTTCCCCTCTTTCTTCTTTCTTTCTTTACCCTCTTTCTTTCTCTTTCTCTTTGTTCTTTTCTTTCTCTGTTTCTTTCTCTCTTTGTTCTTCCTTTCTTTCTCTCTGTTCTTTATTTCCCCTCTTTTTTTCTTTCTTTCTTTTTTTCTTTCTTTCTCTGTTCTTTCTTTCTCTCTGTTCTATCTTTCTCTCTCTGTTTGTTTCTCTCTCTGTTCTTCCTTTCTTTGTCTCTGTTCTTTCTCTGTTCTTTATTTCCCCTCTTTCTTTCTTTCTTTCTCTCTGTTCTTTCTTTCTCTCTTTCTGTTCTCTCTCTCCATTCTTTCTTTCTTTCTCTCTCTCTTCTTTCTTTCATGCGTACACTACTCATCAATAGCCTCCTTTACATCAACGTGTTTTGCCACAGAGCGAGTGTCTGTGTGCATCACATGCGTGTCCGTGTGATCCACACGGAGACAAGTCCGTTTTTGGCCAGCACCACGGATGTCACATGGCAGAAGTCGTGGTATGTGTTAAAGGGGGGCCCACTGAGACTCTTTCGCCCGGGGCCCTCAAAAACCTGGAGCCGGCCCTGCTCCAGGTAAACAAAACTATTTTTGTGGCAAGTGACCAGTCCATTGTAACACTGACTGATCACACTTCACATGCCTTCTATCCACTCACTTGTTTCAGTGAATCCACAGTTCAAATCATTCCAAAAAGCTTAGTAATGTGTGAAAGGAGATAAAAAATGCTGTGCAGTTACAGAAGCAATTCTCAGTATTTTTCTACTATCTGGGGAAATATCTCACATATGTTCTGCAAAATCATTATGGGGATTCCATGCAGTCTGTATGAAATTCCTTGTAAAATATCAATTGTGGAACAATTTTAGGCCTGTATAAAGTGCTGTTCATCTTCTATTCCTCCTAGAAATGTAAGATAAAATTGAAAGCTGAGTGTTGCGGGTCACCAAAGCATGAGTGACCTATCAGTCAGTGAAGGAGGCAGGCAGCGGACAGGGAATATGAAGATAGGCAGAAGCACAGTAAGTGCAATTTCTTCCCCACTGCACTGGCATCTCATTAGTATAAAATTTCAACTATGGATTTGTGTAAAACATAAAATAAAGATTTTTACAAGAAAGGAAAGGATTTGCTCGGCATCAAAGTGCCTTTATATATATGCCATTAGTTTGAGGAATAAAATCCTGATGACAGGTTCTCTTTTAGTTAGCCACTTTGCAAATTTCCCACTTGTTAGTAGAATGGTTCCTTGACAATAAGCTCTTTGTTCTGGCTAATGCGATATATGAAAATCCTGAACATAGGACCTCCTTTGTTAACTCAAAATTCTCTAATATGATAATTTAAAAATGGGATTACCAATTTAGTCAACTGCCTTAAGGTGATTAATGTTATTACTGTATTATTAATAAGTTGAATCTGGAAGTAACAATGCTAAAATCCATTATCGACCCTTCATCGAGCCTTGCCACATGACCTAAGATAAAAGCCAAACCACAATCTCAATTTCCAGATACGGTGGTTAGGAATGTTGCCCCTCGTCAGTGCAAAGTATGAGATTTGACTTGGCTAGGTGAGAGGCTATTGACTGGGATCTAACGGGTAATGTTTCTTCTTATGGAGAGTGACATGTCTAGCCTGGCATACCAATGTGAGGAGGCTTATAAGCCTTCCAATGCTCTTCTGGGAAAATAAATATGCAAATTCCTTCTTCATAGAGGGAAAGATAATGCCATCTGAAGTTGGGGAGGCACATACCAAGCCAGGGTCACACTTGCAGCTGCAATGCAAGAAACTCGTGTGAGTCTCTCGCGTCAATACTTGGCAGTGCTGCTGGCACTCAGGACCAGAGCGTTCAGCTGCATAGAAATACGAGTGTCGGCGCCAGTGCCGGGTATTGAGGCGAGAGACTAGCGTGAGTTTCTCGCATTGCAGTTGCAAGTGGGACCACAGACTAATACACATTGTTGCTTTCCAACAAAAGAGAATGTGTACAAAAACAAAATGAAGTAGCTAATTCATGGATGAGGAGAAATTTAAGATTTGATAACTGGAAGTGATTAAATATGTGCAAGTTTACATGTTTTCAGCAATGTATATATACAGCGAAGAAAATTATTATTAGATCCCTTGCTGATTTTGTAAGTTTGCCCACTGACAAAGACATGAACAGTCTATAATTTTAAGGGTAGGTTAATTTCAACATTGAGAGATAGAATATAAAAAAAATTCCAGAAAATGGAGAGCCAGTCTCTGGTATCTAGGACAGTTTGAGAAATATGAGATGCAGTGGTGTGTTCGGAGGGCTCCCAGGGTTCTGATGGTATATTAGACTTAACCCTGAGATGCATGATATTCTCATAATTCATCTCTAAGTATCAGTGCCCAAGTGTCTAGAGCATTTTTGATGTTGGCTGCTTTGCACAAAAGACAGCAGGGGGTCCTAGCACTGACCTGCTTCATCTTCATCAACATGTGACTTCTAATTCTCTGGCCATTTATCAAAAGTTCTGTTCTTTTGGGGATTTGTGTACTTCTCCCAAGAGTGGAGGATACTTCAGGAGTGGAGGAAGATATCTGGACAATATATTGGGCCTGAATTAATAAATCCAAAATGTAGTCTCCCTCGTCCCTCCCAGGCACCATGCAAAATCTCACCTTGTGGGGTATCCTTGATCATGAGGAAATAATCCCATAGAAAACTTATGAAGGGAGTTGAAGCTCCAAGCTGCCAAGTGACAGCCTGAGATGATCTGCAAAGAGGAGTGGACCAAAATTCTTCCTGATACAGTTGTGGCCAAAAGTA
The DNA here is from genome assembly GCF_039654945.1 of Dendrobates tinctorius. Classification (NCBI taxonomy): domain Eukaryota; kingdom Metazoa; phylum Chordata; class Amphibia; order Anura; family Dendrobatidae; genus Dendrobates; species Dendrobates tinctorius. The sequence continues at coordinate 73,635,060 of NW_027361690.1, read as the reverse complement.
TTGACACCCCTGCAATTTTGTCAGATAATACTCAGTTTCTTCCTGAAAATTATTGCAAACACAAATTCTTTGTTATTATTATCTTCATTTAATTTGTCTTAAATGAAAAAACACAAAAAGAATTGTCCTAAAGCCAAATTGGATATAATTCCACACCAAACATAAAAAGAGGGTAGACAAAAGTATTGGCACTGTTTGAAAAATCATGTGATGCTTCTCTAGTTTGTGTAATTAACAGCACCTGTAACTTAACTGTGGCACCTAACAGGTGTTGACAGTAACTAAATCACACTTGCAGCCAGTTGACATGGATTAAAGTTGACTCAACCTCAGTCCTGTGTCCTTGTGTGTACCACATTGAGCAAGGAGAAAAGAAAGAAGACCAAAGAACTGTCTGAGGACTTGAGAAACCAAATTGTGAGGAAGCATGAGCAATCTCAAGGCTACAAGTCCATCTCCAAAGACCAGAATGTTCCTGTGTCTACCGTGCGCAGTGTCATCAAGAAATTTAAAGCCCATGGCACTGTGGCTAACCTCCCTAGATGTGGATGGAAAAGAAAAATTGACAAGAGATTTCAACGCAAGATGTGCGGATGTTGGATAAAGAACCTCGACTAACATCCAAACAAGTTCAAGCTGCCCTGCAGTCCGAGGGTACAACAGTGTCAACCTGTACTATCCATCGGCGTCTGAATGAAAAGGGACTGTATGGTAGGAGACCCAGGAAGACCCCACATCTTACCTCGAGACATAAAAAAGCCAGGCTGGAGTTTGCCAAAACTTACCTGAAAAAGCCTAAAACGTTTTGGAAGAATGTTCTCTGGTCAGATGAGACAAAAGTAGAGCTTTTTGGGCAAAGGCATCAACATGGAGTTTACAGGAGTAAAAAAGAGGCATTCAAATAAAAAAACACGGTCCCTACAGTCAAACATGGCGGAGGTTCCCTGATGTTTTTGGGTTGCTTTGCTGCCTCTGGCACTGGACTGCTTGACCGTGTGCATGACATTATGAAGTCTGAAGACTACCAGCAAATTTTGCAGCATAATGTAGGGCCCAGTGTGAGAAAGCTGGGTCTCCCTCAGAGGTCATGGGTCTTCCAGCAGGACAATGACCCAAAACACACTTCAAAAAGCACTAGAAAATGGTTTGAGAGAAAGCACTGGAGACTTCTAAGGTGGCCAGCAATGAGTCCAGACCTGAATCCCATAGAACACCTGTGGAGAGATCTAAAAATGGCAGTTTGGAGAAGGCACCCTTCTAATATCAGGGACCTGGAGCAGTTTGCCAAAGAAGAATGGTCTAAAATTCCATCAGAGCATTGTAAGAAACTCATTGATGGTTACCAGAAGCGGTTGGTCGCAGTTATTTTGGCTAAAGGTTGTGCAACCAAGTATTAGGCTGAGGTTGCCAATACTTTTGTCTGGCATGATCAATGTTTTGCTCTTTGCATCATTCTCTTATGAGTTTTTTCATTTAAGACAAATTAAATGAAGATAATCATACCAAAGAATTTGTGTTTGCAATCATTTTCAGGAAGAAATTGAGTATTATCTGACAAAATTGCAGAGGTGTCAATACTTTTGGCCACAACTGTATGTGTGCAAACCTCATCATCAACTACAAAAATGTCTGACTGATGTGCTTGCCAACAAGGGTTTGCCATCAAGTATTAAAGTATTAAGTCTTGTTTGCCAGAGGGATGAAATACTTATTTCTCACTGCACAATGCAAATAAACTTATATAATTTATACAATATGATTTTCTGGATTTTATTTTTGATATTCTATCTCTCAATGTTAAAATTAACCTACCCTTAAAATTATAGACTGTCTTTGTCAGTGGGCAAATTAAAAAAATCGGCAAGGGATCAAATAATAATTTCCTTCACGGTATATATATATATATATATATATATATATATATATATACTAGCTGAAGAGCCCAGCTTTGCCTGGGCATAGTAACCAACTGTGGTTAGTTATAACAAAATAACAAATTATAATGATTATATTGCACATAAAAACCGTGCATCTAATCCTATCCTGTGTGATACTGACTGCTGAGCCGTTTATCTAATCCTATTCTGTGTGATACTGTCTGCTGTGCCATGTATCTAATACTATTTTGTGTGATACTGTGTGCTGAGCTGTGTATCTAATCCTGTCCTGTGTGATACTGTCTGCTGAGCCGTGCATCTATTCCTATCCTGTGTGATACTGCCTGCTGAGCCACATGTCTAATCATCTCCTGTGTGATACTAACTGCTAAGCTGTGTATCTAAACCTATCCTGTGTGATACTGACTGCTGAGCCGTGTATCTAATCCTATCCTGTGTGATACTATCTACTGAGCCATGTATCTAATCCTATCCTGTGTGATACTGACTGCTGAGCTGTGTATCTAATCCTATCCTGTGTGATACTGACTGCTGAGCCATGTATCTAATCCTATCCTGTGTGATACTGGGCTCCCCTTGCAGTCTGTGTCAGAGGGTGGTCTGTGTTGGCACGGTAATAAATTGTGTTATCTCCAGCTTTACAGAAGGATGCTAACACCATAGAAATGATAAGAATAATAGGCCTCAGTTACCACAACTGTCTACAAAGAAAACTGTTGCTGATAGCAACCAATCACAGCTCATTTTTCATATTTTAAACAGCTCTGGGACAGCGTGGCGACTTTTGTGTTTCGACTTTTATGTGGCGAGGTTGGTGTATGTGTGGTGAAATGTGTGCTGAGGGTGGTATATGTGTTGAAGCACGTGGTAGTGTGTTGCGCATTTTGTGTGTGTGTTCATATCCCCGTGTGTGGTGAGTATCCCATGTTAGGGCCCCACCTTAGCAACTGTACGGTATATACTCTTTGGCGCCATTGCTCTCATTCTTTAAGTCCCCCTTGTTCACATCTGGCAGCTGTCAATTTGCCTCCAACACTTTTCCTTTAACTTTTTCCCCATTATGTAGACAGGGGCAAAATTGTTTGGTGAATTGGAATGTGCGGGGTTAAAATTTTGCCTCACAACATAGCCTATGACGCTCTTGGGGTCCAGACGTGTGACTGTGCAAAATTTTGTGGCTGTAGCTACGACAGTGCAGATGCCAATACATACACTTTTTCCCCATTATGTAGATAGGGGCAAAATTGTTTGGTGAATTGGAACGCACGGGGTTAAAATTTTGCCTCACCACATAGCCTATGACGCTCTTGGGGTCCAGACGTGTGACTGTGTCAAATTTTGTGGCTGTAGCTGCAACAGTGTGGATGCCAATCCCGGACATACACACACACATACAGTGGGGCAAAAAAGTATTTAGTCAGTCAGCAATAGTGCAAGTTCCACCACTTAAAAAGATGAGAGGCGTCTGTAATTTACATCATAGGTAGACCTCAACTATGGGAGACAAACTGAGAAAAAAAAATCCAGAAAATCACATTGTCTGTTTTTTTTTCATTTTATTTGCATATTATGGTGGAAAATAAGTATTTGGTCAGAAACAAAATTTCATCTCAATACTTTCTGATATATCCTTTGTTGGCAATGACAGAGGTCAAACGTTTTCTGTAAGTCTTCACAAGGTTGCCACACACTGTTGTTGGTATGTTGGCCCATTCCTCAATGCAGATCTCCTCTAGAGCAGTGATGTTTTTGGCTTTTCGCTTGGCAACACGGACTTTCAACTCCCTCCAAAGGTTTTCTATAGGGTTGAGATCTGGAGACTTGCTAGGCCACTCCAGGACCTTGAAATGCTTCTTACGAAGCCACTCCTTCGTTGCCCTGGCGGTGTGCTTTGGATCATTGTCATGTTGAAAGACCCAGCCACGTTTCATATTCAATGCCCTTGCTGATGGAAGGAGGTTTGCACTCAAAATCTCACGATACATGGCCCCATTCATTCTTTCATGTACCCGGATCAGTCGTCCTGGCCCCTTTGCAGAGAAACAGCCCCAAAGCTTGATGTTTCCACCACCATGCTTTACAGTAGGTATGGTGTTTGATGGATGCAACTCAGTATTCTTTTTCCTCCAAACACGACAAGTTGTGTTTCTACCAAACAGTTCCAGTTTGGTTTCATCAGACCATAGGACATTCTCCCAAAACTCCTCTGGATCATCCAATTGCTCTCTAGCAAACTTCAGACGGGCCCGGACATGTACAGGCTTAAGCAGTGGGACACGTCTGGCACTGCAGGATCTGAGTCCATGGTGGCGTAGTGTGTTACTTATGGTAGGCCTTGTTACATTGGTCCCAGCTCTCTGCAGTTCATTCACTAGGTCCCCCCGCGTGGTTCTGGGATTTTTGCTCACCGTTCTTTTGATCATTCTGTCCCCACGGGGTGGGATTTTGCGTGGAGCACCAGATCGAGGGAGATTATCAGTGGTCTTGTATGTCTTCCATTTTCTAATTATTGCTCCCACAGTTGATTTCTTCACTCCAAGCTGGTTGGCTATTGCAGATTCAGTCTTCCCAGCCTGGTGCAGGGCTACAATTTTGTTTCTGGTGTCCTTTGACAGCTCTTTGGTCTTCACCATAGTGGAGTTTGGAGTCAGACTGTTTGAGGGTGTGCACAGGTGTCTTTTTATACTGATAACAAGTTTAAACAGGTGCCATTACTACAGGTAATGAGTGGAGGAAAGAGGAGACTCTTAAAGAAGACGTTACAGGTCTGTGAGAGCCAGAAATCTTGATTGCTTGTTTCTGACCAAATACTTATTTTCCACCATAATATGCAAATAAAATGAAAAAAAAACAGACAATGTGATTTTCTGGATTTTTTTTTCTCAGTTTGTCTCCCATAGTTGAGGTCTACCTATGATGTAAATTACAGACGCCTCTCATCTTTTTAAGTGGTGGAACTTGCACTATTGCTGACTGACTAAATACTTTTTTGCCCCACTGTACATGCACACCCACATTGAGCTTTATATATTATATTTATATATATATATATATATATATATATACAGTTCTGATAAAAATTAAGGGACCACTGCACAGTTTAAAAAAAATTAGCTTCTCTACATGTCTGACAGCCATTTCTTCCCAGTGTCAGTTGAATTCCAACCAGAGACCACCTCATTCTACTTAATGTGCTTGTGATTAGGTGATGATCACCTGAACCAAATCTTATTTAACGAAAGAAAGTATAAAAAAAAGCCCTGCTGTGCTGTTCACAATCCTCTTGCAATAGGACAAGCTGGATGGCAAAACAAGTGCTAGTAATATCCCAAAAGTAATAGGAATGAAAAAATAACTTTTAGCCATGCCAAAGGAGTTGAAAAGAAAAGTCTTGAGTGAGGAAGAGAAAGGTTCTATTCTGGCTTTACTAGCAGAGGGATACAGTGAGCATCATGTTGCCTCCTTCCTTAAAATTTCTAAGATGGCAGTCTATTACAACAAGGTCAAGGAGCAGACATTGGGGACAACAAAGCTACAGACCGGCAAAGGGCGAAAACAACTCTCCACTGATCGGGATGACTGTCATCTTATTTGAATGTCACTCATCAACCTGTGGATGACATCAATTGACCTACAAAAGGAATGGCAAATGGCAGCTGAGGTGAAATGCATGGCAAGAACAGTTCATAACGGTCTCCTAGAGGCAAGGCTCAAGTCATGTAAAGCTGGAAAAAAGCCTTCATCAATGAGGAACAAAAGAGAGCCAGGCTGAAGTTTGCCAAAGACCATAAGGATTGGACCATAAGGTAATCTTCTCTGATGAGTCTAATTTTCAGCTTTGCCCAACACTTGGTCACCTAATGGTTAGACGGAGACCTGGAAAGGCGTACAAACCACAATGTTTTACACCTACTATGAAATTTGGTGGAGGATCAGTGATGATCTGAGGATGCTTCAGCAAGGCTGGAATTGGGCAGTTTAATCTTTGCGAAGCCGTATGAATCAATCTGCATACAAGGTTATCCTGGAAAAACAGTTGATTACTTCTGCTCAGGCAATGTTCCCCAACTCTGAGGACTGTTTTTTCCAGCAGGACAATGCACCATGCCACATAGCTAGGTCAATCAATGTGTGGATGATGGACCACCACATCAAATCCTTGTCATGGTCAGCCCAATCTCAAGATCTGAACCCCATTGAAAACTTCTTGAATGTAATCAAGAGGAAGATGGATAGTCACAAGCCATCAAACAAAAACAAACTGCTTAAATTTTTGTACCAGGAGAGGCATAAGGTCACCCAAAAGCGGTGTGACAGACTGGTAGAAAGCATGCCAAGGCACATGACTTTTGGATATGGAATGGATCCCCACTCCATCTTAAAACAACCATAACTATAGTAAACCTAGGCACTAGAATAAATACACAAAACACACTATTTTGGTTGTCAAACTGGCCACAGCTTTATTTAAATCACAGGATTAAAACAACCACAGTAGGAGTCAGGTGAAGTGCTAGTACATTGGTATTCACAAGTACTGTGATACCCGCCAGCTGTCTGAAATATAGCACCAGGACAGACAGTCATAAAAGGGGTGGCACACCCTGGCTTGCCATTCAAGCAAAGCCAGTAAATTTTCAGGGCACCAATGACCCTATTATAATCACTCCTGTGCTTAACCACTGTGCCCACCCCTGGTTAACATTACCATTACAACGTCCTTGAGGCTGGCCACCAAAGCCGAGCCTGTTCACCACCATGAGGTTTTACATCCTCTATTAGTTAAAATGAGTCCAACTTTACTTGTCCGCAACTTCCACCTGACTCCTAAACCGCAAAGCTATGACGGGTTATAAATTCTAATTCACATTTTGACACTTTTGTAAATCACTTTTGTAAACTTACAAACTAAAATTCTGTTCAAAAGCATTAAGGGATGTAAACTTGGCAAACCTCCGACTCTCGAGTCATCCTACAGCGCTCAGGAGAGGAAAATCCCCTGTCGAGGAAACCTCTAGGGAACCATGGCTGAAAGATTGCACTTCCCTTGTGCTTAGAAAGTTAATGTCAATGTTAACTCTTTATAGTCATGATAAAATTGGACCTGGTAAAAGATATACAATAGCAAATTCAAAATAAACTACACTAAAGCATTCATCATTTACAAGTAATAATTAAAATGTTTTAGGACTGTGATTATAACAGTATGGGAAGCCAGGTGATGTCTTCTCCAATTCATCTGGTGAAATAAAGAGGTAGAAAGACAAATTTACCCCCTCTATAAACACCCCAACCCCCCTCACAGAGAGACCAGCCCCCACCATCCTCACAAAAGAGACAGAGTTACCTCACCTAAATAAGCCCCACCCTCCTCATAGTGACTCACCAGGCACAAACATATCCTACAGTCTTAAAGCAACATTACTATTGCTTAAAATCTACACCAATATACACCCAAAACTTCAGGAGTTAAGACTCACCCCTACCAAAGTCATGCCCTCCTACGCCTATTGCTTCAATGGTTTCTTGAAAGCTGTGATTAAAAATCATGGTTATTCCACAAAATATTGATTTCTGAACTCTTCCTGTGTTAAAATATTAGTATTGTTGTTTCTAAATGATTATGAACTTGTTTTCTTAGCATTATTTGAGGTCAGCAAGCACTGCATTTTTTTTGTTATTTTGACCATTTCTCATTTTCTGAAAATAAATACAAAATTTAGTGCTTGGAAATTCAAAGACATGTTGTCAGTAGTTTATAGAATAAAAGAGCAATTTACATTTTATTCAAAAATATACCTATAAAGAGAAAAATCAGACTATCTGAAAATTTTGCAGTGGTCTCTTAATTTTTGCAAGAGCTGTATATATATACATATATATACTGCTAAAAAAATAAAGGGAAACCTGGACACTCTTACTGAGCAGACACATGGATGTTAGTTCTTATCATTTCTAACTGTTGTTTATTCCATTGGCACAACAGCAGGAGAAATTGAATCACAATCAGTGTTGATTTCACATAAGTTTGACTGATATATATATATATATATATATATATATATATATAATTTTTTCATATACATGAATATAAGAAATTACTGACTTTTTCCCCTGCTTTGTATCAGGGCTATGTAGTCTTTTTAGACTACTCTATTCCCTCATCTCTGTCTGAACAAAAAAGAGATGCCTTGGGAGTAGAAATTGTGAGTCAGTGACTTGGAAGAATGGCAGGATGCTCTCTGCTTTAAGATGTGGCTCCTCTTAGACCAGTTCACGTTTCCTTTCTCCATATCTGAACAAGACATTTTAAAGTCTGTCATTAATTCCCTGAAGGCTTCTTTTTTTTAAGAATATCAAACATAGGAAGTAGCCTCTGCAAGGGTAATTTAACACAATGCAATATGAAAGCAAGTATTTTTTTCTGAGGCGGAATTACAATTCTCTTCCGCATGGTACTGCATGATCTTTCACTTGCTGAAACTTAAAGCAATTTCATCTATATTCAGTAGAAATGCTGAACTGTACATACAATTATATCAGCAAGGTTTATTTCTGAAGAAACATCTTTAGAGACCATGTACAAATATGAACACAAGACTAGATGACATCTGAGCACACATCATAGTACACAAGACTAGATGATATATGGGGACACATTATAGAACACAAGACAAGTTGATATGTGGGCACAGATTATAGAACACACAACAAGTTGATATGTGGGCACAGATTATAGAACACAAGACAAGTTGATAAGTGGGCACAGATTATAGAACACAAGACAAGTTGATATGTGAGCACAGATTATAGAACACAAGACAAGTTGATATGTGGGCACAGATTATAGAACACAATGCTAGATGACATGTGGGCATAGATCATAGAACACAAGACTAGATGAGATGTGGGCACACATTATAGAACACAAGACAAGTTGATATGTGGACACAGATTATAGAACACAAGACAAGTTGATATGTGGGCTCAGATTATAGAACACAATGCTAGATGACATGTGGGCATACATCATAGAACACAAGACTAGATGGAAAGTGGGCATGCATCAAAGAACACAAGACTAGATTACAGGTGGGCACACATTATACGAGTAGAACACAAGACTAGATGACATGTGGAAGTGGGCACACATCATAGAGCACAATGCTAGATGACATGTGGGCACACATTATAGAACACAAGACTGGATTACATCTGGACACACATTATAGAACACAAGACTAGATGACATGTGGGCACACATCTTAGAACACAAGGCTGGATTACATGTGGCACACATCACATCATCACAATGAAAGCAATTGCCACCATCTACCTTCCATATCTCCCCTTTTCCTCATAGATAGTTAGCTTGTGAGCAGGGCCCTCATTCCTCTTGGTATCTGTTTTGATCTAAGTGTATATTGTTATGCTGAAATGTCTATTGTCTGTACAAGTCCCCTCTAAAATGTAAAGTGCTGCAGAATATGTCGGCGCTATAGAAATAAAATTATTATTATTACCAAAGGAGAAAAGACTAGATGACATGTGGACACACAGAACACAAGACAAGATGATATGTGGGCACACATCATATTGTAGAACACAAGACTAGATGACATGTGGGCACACATCACAGAACACAAGACTAGATGACATTTGGGCACACATCATAGAACACAAGAATAGATGAGGTTTTTTGGCAACATCTGAGTTAATTAGAGACACACCTATGGATGTATTTTAATCAAGCCTGAAACACATTGCTTCTTTGGGAAAGTCTAAAGAAATCAACCAAGATATTAAGAAGAGAATTGTGGACTTGCACACATCTGTCTCATCCTTCGGTAAATTTGCACGATACCTGAAGGTGCCTATTTCATCTGTACAAACAATTATGCACAAGTACAAACAAGATGGTACTGTCCAGCCATCATACTGCTCACGAGGGAGACGGGTTCTGTGTCCCAGAGATGAAAGTGCTTTGGTCCGACATGTGCATATCAACCCAAGGACAAAAGCAAAAGACCTTGTGAAGATGATGGAGGAAGCTGGTAAGATTGTGTCAATATCCACGGTACTGTCTCAACATGGGCTGAAAGGCCACTTTGCCATGAAGAAGCCATAACTCCAAAAGAAACATAAAAAAGCAAGATTAATGTTTGCAAGTGAACACATGAACAAAGACCTTAATTTTTGGAGACATGTCATGCTGTCTGATGAAACTAAAATTGAATTTTTGGGGCATAATGAACTTTCTCACGCTTGCGGTGCCATCAGACAGGTAATAGAAGTTTACAGGGAGACACTGAGCACACGCTGCTCAGTGTCTCTGCTGGATGACAGGCTGTATGGTCGCATCATGCAACCATGCAGCCTGCCATCTAGATGTAGCAGAGCTAGACCCATCGTGGGACAAATGGATTATAATTTCTGCGGAATGTTTGTTTTTTAACTCTTTTGCAGGCAACAATGGCGTCGGTGGAATAGACGAGGTCATAAGTATGTTTTAATTAAAATTTATTAAAGGAGTCTGCTGCAATCTTTCAATTTTTATCTGGTTGTGTGTGGGTTTAGTAATGGAAGTGTCTTATTGATGCCTCTCCATTACTTACTTCGGGATTTGATGTCACCTGACAATACAAAGGTAACATCAACCCTCCCAAATATCACCCCACTTGCCACCACTACAGGGCAAGTGGGAAGACCAAGGCTAAGTGCCAGAATTGGCACATCTTATACACATGTGATCAAAATTGTTGATACTCCTCATTTAATGACAGAAAAAAACACAATGGTCACAGAAATAACTTGAATCTGACAAAAGTAATAATAAATCGAAAATCTGTGAAAATGAACAAATGAAAGTCAGACATTGCTTTTCAACCATGCTTCCACAGAATGTAAAAAAAAATAAAACTCATGAAAAAGACCTAGACAGAAATGATGGTACCTTTAACTTATTATTTTGTTGCACAACTTTTTGAGGCAATCACTGCAATCAAATGATTCCTGTAACTGTCAATGAGACTTCTGCACCTCTTGACAGGCATTTAGACCCACTCCTCAAGAGCAAACTGCTCCAGTTGTCTCTTGTTTGAAGGTTTCCTTTTCCAGAGGGATTATTTCCGCTCTTTCCAAAGATGCTCAATAGGATTTAGGTCAGGGCTCATAGAAAGTGACTTCAGAATAGTCCAATGTTTTCCTCTAAACTATTCTTGGGTGTTTTTAGCTGTGTGTTTTGGGTCATTATCCTGTTGCAAGAACCATGACCTGCAACTGAGACCAAGCTTTCTGACACTTGGCAGCATATTTCTCTCTAGAATCCATTGATAGTCTTGAAATTTAGTTGTACCCTGCACAGATTCTAGACACCTTGTGCTAGATGCTTCTTTTCTCCAATCTTACAAACACTTTACTTCAGAACCATTTTTTTAAGTGTAAAAAGAGAAAATGAACCACAAAATTTGTTGCACAATTTCTCCTGAATATGCCGATTCCCCATATCTGGGGATAAAACCCTGTTTGGGCACACGGCAGGGCTTGGAAGGGAAGGAGCGCCGTTTGACTTTTTCAATGCAGAATTGGCTGGAATTGAGGTCAAACGCCATGTTACGTTTGGAGAGTCCTTGATGTGCCTAAACAGTGGAAACCCCCAACAAGTGACCCCATTTTGGAAACTAGACCCCTTAAGTAACTTATCTTGATGTGTAGTGAGCACTTTGAACCTCCAAGTGCTTCACAGAAGTTTATAGCGTAGAGCCGTGAAAATAAAACATCATTTTTTTCCCACAAAAATTATCTTTTCGCCCCCAAATTTTTATTTTTACAAGGGTAACAGGAGAAATGAGACTCCCAAAGTTGGTGTCCAATTTTTCCTCAGTATGCTGATGCCCTATATGTTGGGGTAAGCCACTGTTTGGGCACACGTCTGGGCTCAGAAGGGAGGGAGCACCATTTGACTTTTTGAACGCAAAATTGGCTAGAATCAATGGTGGTGCCATGTCGCATTTGGAGACCTCCTGATGTACCAAAATAGTGGAAACCCCTCAATTCTAGCTCCAACCCTAACCCTAATCCTAACCCTAACCCTAATTCCAACCCTAACCCTAATTCCAACCCTAATCCTAATTCTATCCCTAACCCTAATTCTAACCCTAACCCTAATTCTAACCCTAACCCTAATTCCAAGCCTAATTCTAACTCTAACCCTAATGGAAAAATGAAAATAAATATATTTTCTTTATTTCATTATCTTTCCCTAACTAAGGGATTGATATGGGGGGGTTATTTACTATTTTTTTTAATTGTGATAAGGTTTATCACAGTGATCAAAATGTACCTGTAATGAATGAATGGAATCTGTCAGCCGGCAAATTTGGCGGGCATACTGCGCATGCGCCCGCAAATTTCATCCCAGATGAAGATGCCAGTGCCTACCGGAGGACGCAGGAGGGCCCGAGGTTCACCGGGAGGTACCAGGGGGGATCGGGAACCCTATTTCTCTCTCCTCTGATGTGCAAAAATAAATGCACAATCGCAGCTTTTTTTTGTGGTTGCCATTATATGGTTAATAATCGCAAAAGCGGGGTCGGTAAAAACCGACCCGAATCATGTTCTCTGGGGTTTCAGCTACCCCGGCTGCTGAGACACCGCAGAAAATCCGACTCTGGGGGGCGCTATACACTTTTTCCACAGCACCGTGAATTCACAGTGCTGTGGTTTAAGTACCCTTAACTAACGCCGTAAAAAGGCGTATCGGCAGTCGTTAAGGGGTTAAGTTTGAAATCGTGGGTGTAAATCCATTTTGACCATTTGCTTGGTCGAGTTATGGAAACTGTGGCACAAAAGCTAATCTGTTCACTAAACTAGATTCCTGAGTAGAGCCTGGACTGTTATATTATCCTTTTTCTGTTTGGTACAATATAGATTGACTCATATTTGTCATGTTTTAAGTGTGATAAGATCCGAAATACAAACTTCAGAATCAGTGTCCGGTGTAATCTTTTTAGCATTGCCATTTGTTGCAGTTCGTGAATCCTCTCACCTGACTGAATCCTGCAGCAAGTGTCTTAGCTCTTACAGAATGACTGTAATAAAAGAATATGTATCTCATTTTTTCATCGCATGCAGGGGGCATTTATGCACACTTTATCGAAGTACAGTTTATCAAAGTACTGGCAGTTATAACATGGATGAAATATGACACACATCTCTATTCTCTTCATACAGGTAACCACTTCTTTCAATCTCTGCTCTGAATCAACTCCTCCATTCAATGTCAGCAAGCAGTTAATCCTGAATGCTCTATATGTCTTTTCAACTCTGCAAGCTTATATCTGGTATATATTTATTTCAACTTACTCTGCTTGTCCCCTTTTGCTCTGAGGTCAAGAAAATTTTCAAAGTGGTTTATGATGCATGTAGGCCTGTACATTGGTTTGTCTGATAATTATCTTTATTGTGCCCTGCTGTCTTAGTTTAGTTTGATTGATTAACGAGAAGAGAGAGAGAAAAAAAAATCTAAGCCTTAGATTCCTATATATTCAGACCTAGCTTGGGGGAGCATTTATGCACACTTTATCGAAGTACAGTTTATCAAGGTACTGGCAGTTATAATACGGCAGTTAGACAGGGCAGGAGACAGGTAAGACATTTATATACATCTACTCCCTGTACATTTGGAGTACACCAAATATATACCATATGCATTTGTGTAATTTATATCCTGGCCGCTGCATTCACACACATCCACCGCCCTGGCATTAACTCTCTACACTCCATCCATATCGGCCCCTCACTCCTTTCCTCTCCTATGTATAGCACTCACACTCTTTTCACATTGTTAAATTGCACATATCCATTCAGTCCAACCATTCAACATAAGAGACGCTCCCACAAATCACTCAACCATCTGGTCACTCTTTCTATCCTCCTTCTCCTAGTTGCAGTAGACATTGCTCCCAACCCTGGTCCCCCATGTTATAGAAAGTCAAACCCCCAACTGCTACACTCAGAAACCCCTCTAATCTTATTAATATTCCCTGCATGCCTTCTGTCTCTCTTAATTGTGCCCTTTGGAATTCTCGCTCAGTGTGTAATAAACTCTCCTTCATCCATGACTTCTTCCTTTCTAATTCTCTTAACCTCCTGGCTCTTACTGAAACCTGGATCCAGCAGTCAGACACTACCGCTGCTGCTCTTTCATATGGGAGATTACACTTCTCTCATACCCCAAGATCAGACAAAAGAGCAGGTGGAGGCGTTGGTCTGCTTCTATCACCAAAATCTACCTTTCAGGTTATCCCTCAAGTATCCTCACTAGTTTTCCCTTATTTTGAGGTCCATGCTGTCAGACTCTACACCCCCTTCTCTATGCGAATGACGGTAGTGTATCGTCCTCCCGGCCCCTCCCATCAGTTCCTGGATCATTTTGCCACTTGGCTTCCACATTTTCTCTCCTGTGACATCCCTACCCTCATCATGGGCAATTTCAACATCCCCATTGCTCTTCCCCTCTCCCCATCTGCTACTCACCTTTTATCTCTAACCTCCTCGTTTGGCCTTTCACAGCTTACTAATTCTCCAACGCATGAAGACGGAAACTCCCTTGACTTGGTCTTCTCTCGGCTTTGTGCAGTGGATGATTTCACAAACTCCCCTCTCCCGCTCTCTGATCACAACCTTCTTTCATTCTCCATCAAAAACTACCAGGCCGCTCAGGTCACCCCCACTGTCCATACTTATAGAAACATACAGGCCATTAACACTCAGAAACTTACGATGAACTTGCGGTCTTCATTGGCCCCTATCTCCTCCCTCTCATGTCCTGATTCTGCACTGAAGCATTACAATGAAACACTTCAAACTGCCCTGGATGATTTTGCACCTCCTATACATAGAATAACACGACAAAGACAGCGACAACCCTGGCACACCCTGCAAACACATTTCCTGCAGTGGTGCTCCAGGTGTGCTGAACGTCTATGGAGAAAATCCAATCTATACGAAGATTTCATCCATTATAAGTTCATGCTTAGAACATACAACACTGCCCTTCACCTCTCCAAACAAACCTATTTGAACACCCTCATCACCTCACTGTCCAATAACCCGAAACGTCTCTTTGACACTTTTCATTCCCTGCTCAACCCAAGAGTGCAGGCCCCAACCACAGAGCTTCGAGCTGACGATCTGGCCAATCACTTCAAAGAAAAAATTGATAATATCTGACAGGAAATTATCTCCCAATCATCTCATACCATGCACTGTCCTCCCTCCCCCACTGCATCTAGCTCACTCTTTGAGTTTGAATCAGTCACAGACGAAGAAGTAAGCAGGATCCTTGCATCTTCTTGCCCAACCACTTGCACCAGTGACCCATTTCCGTCACATCTGCTCCAGTTCCTTTCCCCTGCTGTCACTCCTCACCTAACTAAAATATTTAACCTCTCTCTCTCTTCTGGTATCTTTCCCTCCTTATTTAAGCATGCCATCATACATCCACTACTTAAAAACCATCCCTCGACCAAAACTGTGCCGCTAACTATAGACCTGTCTCTAATCTTCCCTTCATCTCTAAACTCCTGGAACACCTGGTCCACTCCCGTCTGATCCGCTATCTCGCTGATAACTCTCTTCTCGACCCTCTCCAATCCGGTTTCCGCTCTCTACACTCTACTGAAACTGCCCTCACTAAAGTCTCTAATGATCTACTAACAGCTAAATCTAACGGTCACTACTCCTTGCTAATTCTCTTGGATCTCTCTGCAGCATTCGACACAGTGAATCATCAGCTCCTCCTCACTATGCTCCGCTCCATCGGCATCAGTTACACAGTTCTCTCCTGGTTTTCCTCCTATCTCTCTGACCGCTCCTTTACTGTATCTTTTGCCGGCTCCTCCTCCTCTCATGTTCCCCATACTGTTGGGATTCCTCAAGGATCGGTTCTAGGCCCCCTCCTCTTCTCCTTGTACACTGCCCCTATTGGTAAAACAATCAGTAGATTTGGTTTCCAGTACCATCTCTATGCTGATGACACCCAATTATACGCTTCTTCTCCTGATATCATGCCAGCCTTTCTAGAAAACACCGGCAATTGTCTAAATGCTGTGTCTAACATCATGTCCTCACTATATCTGAAACTGAACCTGTCAAAGACTGAACTCCTTGTGTTTCCTCCCTCTACTAATGCACCAATACCCGACACTCCCATTTCCGTGTGTGGTTGCACTATTACTCCCCAGCAACATGCCCACTGTCTTGGGGTCATACTTAACTCCGAGCTTTCATTCACCCCCACATCCAATCACTTGCTCCCTTTTGTTATCTGCATCTCAAAAACATTTCTAGAATTCGACCTTTTCTTACCTTTGACTCTGCAAAAACTCTTACTTTTTCTCTTATTCATTATCGTCTGGACTATTGTAACTCTCTTCTAATCGGTCTCTCTCTTACCAAACTTTCCCCCCTCCAATCTGTATTGAATGCTGCAGCCAGGATCATATTCCTCGCCAATCGTTACACCGATGCCTCTACCTTGTGCCAGTCCTTACACTGGCTACCCATCCACTCCAGAATCCAGTACAAACTTATTACCCTCACCCACAAAGCTCTCCATGGCTCAGCACCACCCTACATCTCCTCCCTTGTTTCAGTTTACCACCCCACCCGTGCCCTCCATTCTGCTGATGACCTGAGGTTAGCATCCTCAATAATCAGAACCTCCCACTCCCGTCTCCAAGACTATACACGTGCTGCGCCAATTCTTTGGAATGCACTTCTCAGGTCAATATGAGCAGTCCCCAATCCCTATAATTTTAAGCGTGCCCTGAAAACTCTTTTATTCAGACTGGCCTACCGCCTCAACACATTAACCTAATCTATCCCTGTGTGGCACAGTCAAAAGTTTTACCATAACCAGGTTCCCCGTATCATGTTCCCACATGCTTTATGCATCTATTTGCCCTCTGTGTCCGTACTGTTACACACTTAACATTATGGCTGGTCGAAGCAATCAGGGCAATTGTTACCACCCACCTTTCGTCTCTCCCCTTTTTCCCTCATAGATTGTAAGCTTGCGAGCAGGGCCCTCATTCCTCTTGGTATCTGTTATGATCTATGTGATTATTGTTATGCTGTAATGTCTATCGTCTGTACAAGTCCCCTCTGAAATGTAAAGTGCTGCGGAATATGTCGGCGCTATAGAAATAAAATTTATTATTATTGTTATT
This sequence comes from Dendrobates tinctorius, assembly GCF_039654945.1. Classification (NCBI taxonomy): domain Eukaryota; kingdom Metazoa; phylum Chordata; class Amphibia; order Anura; family Dendrobatidae; genus Dendrobates; species Dendrobates tinctorius. Next base: position 73,617,929 of record NW_027361690.1, on the reverse strand, counting down.
GTTATTATTATTATCGCAAGATGTCACCAAACAGTTAAGTCATATTGCTATTCCATTTCTGTTGCATGATGTAAAAAGAATACCTAAGGTCCACTCATATATCTTTTGCCGTCTGACACATCTCAATATATGAGATGCGTTGCTCTTTGAAATCTTGTGACCCAGCAAGGAGTCCTTTAAAACCATGTTATAACAGAAAACCTTTCTAGATGATAGGCAATCCCCAGTTTACACAAATAATTGAGCTGCCACACACTGATAACAGAGAAATATGTCCTGTATTATCTGAAGAATTGCACAGAGAAATTCTGACATGGGTGACCTTTTTAGGGCAAAAAAAGACACAGCAGTCCCATTGAGCAATCAGGTAGAGGAGTAAAGTGACTCGATTCAATGCTGAAACACAAAGGTGACAAGAGTCAGGAAGGAGAGAATTTGAGATTTTCAAGGAGAGCTTCTGTGTCATCTCCCGTGAAATATTGCCAGACACGTACTTGGCGAACAGCAGCAAAAGTGAGATGGACACATCTGAAAGGCAAATTGAAAACCAGCCTTGGTGGGGGCCTCGTAATAATTTTATTAAGTGAAGGAGTTTTACTAGTAAAAAGATAAACTGTAGAAGAAGTAAGATGATCACTTCAATGTAGGACTCACACATTCTGGTCTTTATCTGGATGTCAAGGCTAAAGTATTGTCATTCAGCATAAGAGTAGGACTTATGGATAAATGTTGATGGGTAGTTTTCGGTTGTTTCGGTGTAGACTAATTTTTTCCATATTTCAAGTTTTATTAGGGTCTAGATGGTCTTAAATCGACTATTCACTTCCAAAATTTGACTTCGAGATATGTTCAGAATTGGATTATCAAAAATTAATTCAATAGATAAATCAGCCCCATTTCCTGTAATGAACAATGCATGACTTGCTCAGCTATGAAAGGCAGCCAGTCCTCTTCATATACATTTTCATGTGCCATAACTTGAAATGCTGGAATGCTTAAAGATAATAATCATGGAACCTTTAGTGTGCTCTGCAGCAGGGTTGCCAACTTGACTTTTTATTTTTTTCTGGACAGGTTATTAAAAAATCACAGATAGACAATATTTTTATGGACACATTGGAAAGCTATAATAAATCATTATGATAATAAGTGATACATGACTAGAGCCCACAATTCTGATATGAAGACATTATCTGCATTAACTGTAAACTGTTAAATGTTGATAATTACAGTCAAAACAATCTATATAAGTTTCCTCAGCTTCAAAAAATCATGGACACCTTAATTTTTTTACAGACAGGGCAAAAAGTGCTCAGTTTTTACATACTGTCAGGAAATTTCTACACGGTTGACAACTTTGTATGGCGGCCACCATGGAAGAAAAGTCACATTGGCTGGCAGTAATAAGCCTCAGTGTTTATCTGGAGTGTCATTACTGTGAATCCAACAAACATAAACGAGCCAAAAGGGACAATGGATAAGAGAAAAAGAGAAGTTGGTAAATGAGTTGTTCACTCCTTTTTATCCAAAACAGAGTCCAACATCATCAAAAATAAAAAAATATATTTTCTTACCAATTGCTCCCGCTGCCACAAAGGATTGGGCCCCCAAGTGGTCTCCGAGCTTCATGTTCCAGAGTTCTCCTCTTCATCATGTGCCACTGTAGTTATTTGTTAACTGCAGCAGTGAACAACACGACACCAGTGCATCCAGTCACATATCTGTATCACCAGAATAGGATGTATAGAGCATAGAGATGACCAGAGACATCTATATATGAAGCTATTATGCCACTTATAACATTTGTAAAGTTTGTTTGTGAAATGTAAAGTAATTGAAATTCACACTAAATATTCAAACCATCTTTTCTTTAAGGGAACCTCACAGCAGATTTATGGTGCTGAAGAAAGGACGACAAGATTCTCTCCTGGGGCCCCTACTTTTTCCCATCTATATTCTTGGCCTAGGACAACTCATAAAACCCCATGGCTTCCAGTACCACCTGTATGAAGATGACACTCAGATCTACCTCTCTGGCCCAGATATCACCTCTCTACTGTCCATAATCCCAGAGTGTCTATCAGCCATATCCTCCTTTTTCACCTCTCGCTTCCTAAAAATCAATGTAGACAAAACTGAACTCATTATCTTTCCTCCATCTCATGTATCTTCCCTACCCGATCTATCTATTATGGTAAACGGCATCACGCTCTCTCCCGCACCTGAAATCCGCTGCCTCGGAGTAACTCTCGACTCTGCCCTGTCCTTCAAACCACAGGTACAATTCCTTGCCACCTCCTGTCACCTCCAACTCAAAAATATTTCCAGAATCCATCCCTTCCTCAGTCCTCAATCTACTAAAACTCTTGTACATGACCAATGACCTTCTGACAGCAAAATGTAACGGTGAACACTCTCTGCTCATTCTTCTCGACCTTTCTGCAGCTTTTGACACTGTTGTCCACCGTCTCCTACTCCATAGGCTCCAGTCACTAGGCATTAAGGACACTGCTCCCTCCTGGTTTCTGACCGCTCCTTCAGTGTTCTGTTTGCTGGCTCCATGTCATCTCCTCTTCCTCTCTCTGTCGGGGTACCTCATGGCTCAGTCCTTGGACCCCTTCTCTTCTCTCTCTATACGGCCCCAATTGGACAGACCATCAGCAGATTTGGCTTTCAGTACCATCTTTATAATGATGATGAACAACTATATACGTCATCCCCGCTGTACTACAGAATGCCAGTGACTGTCCGCAATCTCCAACGTCATGTCCGCTCTCTACCTGAAACTTAACCTCTCAAAAACTGAACTTCTTTTGCTCCCGTCATCTACTTACCTCCCTAAATCTGACATTTCCCTCTCCGTGGGTGGCACCATAATAACACCCCGGCAGCAGGCACGCTGTCAGGGTGTTATTTTGACACCAACCTCTCCTTCACATCCCATATATAATGCCTTGCCCGCTCTTGCCGCCTACACCTAAAAAACATCTCCAGAATTCGCCCTTTTCTCACCATGGAAACAACAAAAACCCTCACTGTAGCATTGATCCACTCCTGCCTGGATTACTGCAACGTTCTATTAATTGGCCTCCTGGCTACTCGACTTTCCCCTCTCCAGTCCATACTTAATGCAGCAGCCAGGGTCATCTACCTGGCTAATCGGTACTCGGATGCTTCTGGTCTTCTCCATTCCTTACATTGGCTGCCCATTCATTATAGGGTCCAATTCAAAGTACTTGTTCTCACCCACAAAGCTCTCCACAGTGCAGCACCCCCCTACATCTCCTCCCTCATTTCTGTCTATCGGCCTAGCCGACCGCTGCGCCCTGCAAAAGACTTTCGACTAACCTCTGCACTAATCCGCACCTCCCACTCCCGACTCCAAGACTTTTCCCGCGCTGCGCCAATCCTCTGTAGTGCTCTACCACAAGAAATTAGGACTATCCACACTTTGCACAGTTTTAGGCACTCTCTCAAAACACATCTATTCAGAGAAGCCTATCACGTTTACTAATCAGTCATTTTATGTGCAAGTGTGAGTATGTAGCCCATTCACTATCTCTGTCCCCCACCTTCTCAAGATGGCTGGACCATTATTGTAAATACATCATTGTAAATACACACCTGTACTTTGTATCTCCCCTTTGTAGATTGTAAGCTCTCACGAGCATGGTCGTCTTATTTTACTTTAATTACTGTATTGTTAACGTTGTTACTTATGACTTGTGCTTTGAAACGGTTAAACTGTAAAGCGCTGCAGAATATGTTGGCACTATATAAATAAAGATTATTACTATTATTATTATTGTACATACCCTCATCATCTCCCATCTAGACTACTGCAACACTCTCCTATGTGGCCTCCCTGCTAACTCTCTTGCACCACTCCAGGCTGTCCTCAATTCTGCTGCCTGACTAATCCACCTCTCTCCTCGCTACTCCCCTGTCTCCCCCCTCTGCAAATCCCTCCATTGGCTCCCAATTCCCCAACGAATCCAGTTCCAACTACTAACACTGACCTACAAAGCCATCCACAACCTTTCCCCTCCCTATATCTCTAATAATAATAATAATATAATAAATTTTATTTTTATAGCGCCGACATATTCCGCAGCACTTTACATTTCAGAGGGGATTTGTACAGACAATAGACATTACAGCATAACAATAATCACATACAGTAGATTATAACAAATACCAAGAGGAGTGAGGGCCCTGCTCGCAAGCTTACAGTCTATGAGGAAAGAGGTAGACATGAAAGGTGGGTGGTACCTCTGAACTAATCTCCCAATATCTTCCCTCACGCAATCTTTGATCCTCCCAAGACCTCTTACTCTCCTCCACACATATTCATTCCTCACACAACCGCCTCCAAGATTTCTTCCGAATATCCCCTATCCTCTGGAATGCCATGCCTCAACATGCCCGATTATCCACCACCCTCGGATCCTTCAAACGGAACCTTAAAACCCATCTTTTCAGGAAAGCTTACAGCCTGCAATAACCATTCTGCCGCCTCACCACCGCCTGAGCTGCCACCACCTCACCACCAGAACTGGTGCACCCCGACCTTCTGTCTCTTCCTCACTATCCCCTAGAATGTAAGTCCGCAAGAACAGGGTCCCCTCCCCTCTGTACCAGTCTGTCATTGTAAATTTGTTTACTGTTAACAATATCTATAACTTTGTATGTAACCCCCTTTCTCATGTACAGCACCATGGAATTAATGGCGCTATATAAATCAATAATAATAATGCTAACATCAATCAGAAATGGGCTGCATTATTGCAGCTGTGCATGTTTTAATTTCATTTTAGAGAAAGCATACATCTAAAAACACAGACAGGTATTATTCATCTTGAATGCCTATTCCAAGATGCCGGTTCCTGGTGGCTTCTCTTCAGCCTGCTTCCATAGATTGACAGGTCTGCACCTACACACATAGGAGAGATCTGTCAGTCTAGTGTAAAGGGGCAGGGAGAAGTCATTGTCAATAGTCATTCAAGACACTGTGACTCCAATTTATCAAGACTATTGTGAAAAACCTTGATGAGGAGGTATGTTAGAATGAGATGAGCCTGATTCTTTAGGAGGTGCATATCTTGTCAAAAATCAGACCCATGTGAAAAGTTGGTTGAGCCTCTTTGCATCTCGCCACAAACCTTACTTCATATTTTGTCAAAAATAAGATGCGCTGTAGTGTCACACTCATTCCACCACAGTCCTGCTCCAAATCTGACCATTTTGATGAAGTTGGGTGAATCTGTCACAAAAACGCCAAAAGTCTTCTCAGTTCGAAATGTAATTAAGAAATGGCAGTTAACAGGAACAGTGGAGGTCAATATAAGGTCTGGAAGACGAGGCAAAATTTCAGTGGAGCTGCTCATAAGATTGCTAGAGAGACAAGTCAGAACCTCCGCTTGACTGAAAAAGACCTTCAGAAAGATTTAGTAGACTCTGGAGTTGTGGTACATTGTTCTACTGTTCAGAGAGAACTGCACAAATATGGCCTTCATGGATGAGTCATCAGAAGAAAACCTCTACTGCAACCTCACCATAAAATTCAGCATCAGAAGTACTGTGTGCAAAAGAACATCTTGTCAAGTCTGATGAATTTTGGAAATGATTCCTGTAGACTGATAAGGTTAAAATAGAATGGCCATGATGATCAAAAGTATATGTGGAGGAAAAAAGACACAGAATTTCCAGAAAAAAAAATGTCACCAACCATTAAGCATGGGGGTGGATCAATAATTTTTTGTGGCTGTTTTTCAGTCAACAGTATGGGAAAAAAAATCATGGGTAGAGAGAAGAATGGATTCAATGAAATTTCAACTTGATGCAAACATAACACCATGTGTAAAAAACTGAAGTTGAAAAGAGGATGGCTTCTGCAAATGAATAATTATCTAAAACACAAGTCAAAATCCACAATAGACTACCTCAAAAGGTGCAAGCTGAAGGTTTTATATTGGGTCTCACAGTCCTTTGATCTAAACATCAATGAAAATCTGTGGCTAGACGTCAGAATATCAGTGCATTAAAGACGACCCAGGAATCTCACAGAACTGTACAAATTTTCCAAGGAAAATTGGATGAAAATACCTCAAATAAGAATTGAAAGACTCTTATCTGGCTACAAAACGTGTTTACAAGCTGTGATGCTTGCAAAAGGGGGTGCTATTAGGTACTTATTAACCATGCAGGGTGCCCAAACTTTTGCATTGGCCCATTTTCCTTTTTGTATTTTTAAAATGTAAAAGATGAAAATATATATATTTTTTGCCTGACATCTTTAACTTTAGGCCTGTTAGAGATCATTTATTCAACTTGATTAACTGTTTACATTAGCAGTACTTTTGATCAGTAGTGCCTAAACTTTTACATGCCACTGTATATTATATTAATTTATCTGATCTATGTCATGAAGGCATGCCTTCCTGCTCCACATCATAAATAACAGGAACAATTTTGCATTAACAAGTTACACCTAGAAGACGAAAGGAGAAATACTTAGGTAAAAATCCAGTTGCAGCAATATGGATTTCTCCAAAGACTTAATCCGCAGAATTTCAGGAGGAACGGATTGCCATGTGTTGTATGTTACAGATAACATCTCCCAAAGGCAGGTGATTTGCCGCCTGCTACAGCACAATCAAACGACAGTACATCTCTAAGTAGAATTGAATGTTCTGTGTCTTTAAGTGAAAGCTGCACTGTTGTTGGGCAAATAAATTTAAACCACTTAACATGGCAGAGAAGGTCAAGCAAGCTTATTAAAGTGATCATAGCGTTACGGCTATTGCGATTGACCGCTGCTCTTTGGAATCGCCAATAATCAGGTGCCGGGAGCTGTGTTTGCTGAGAAAGGTCATCATTCATTTTTCCGAAGCATTAATATCTTTTGTTTGTTTGGCTCAACATGAAACAGGGATCAATAGAGGTAATTCACAGAGCAATTAGCCCCTCATCTGTCAAACCACATCTGGGTGTGTTTAACAGAAAAGGCCTTTGGAAAGGTTTAGATGGAGGAAAGTGTCTTGGTCCAATCAACAATTTATATGCATGCATGACACATCGTATGTATATCCGAGGGGGATGAAGCCTGTTATACCCTTTGGGACAAATATATTGTAAGCTCCAGACATCATGCAGTGACAGAATGTGGTCTCACTGCACACTGACCTGGACAGATTGCTCTCACCCCTGCATCCTTTCTGTGTTAAGGAGCATTAAAGCAGCTCTATCCATTTTCACGCATAGAAAAGCCCTCTGCTCTCTCTGACATTGAAATTCCTTATGGTACGCTGACCAGTCTTTGCCATTAATGCTAAGTACTTATGAAAAATTCATTCACGAGACCAGCAGTGTACATAATACATAAAAGCAACATGTAATTTGCAAACCAAGAGAGTAAGCAACATATATAACACAGGGCATTTCTTCATTTTAACCATTGCGCACCCTTCTTAGAATTGTCTTGTTCCAATACATTGATGCAAACTACTAAGAGTCAGTTTGCCAAAACAGTATTTTTGAAGCCTTAATAAAAACCAACATATGCTCCAGCCATGGCAAGTAGTTTCATATTTTACTTCCATAGTTTGATGGATCTGTAAAGGAATTGGTTTGGTGTTGTGCATGAGACGAACCGCTTTACAGCAGAGTTGAAGTAAGGTAGAGCCGTAGAACTATGATGTAGTGGTCGGTCCATGGTGATAGAGTTTTTCCCCATTCATGGACGATGAGGGGATGCAGTTCAGTAGCTTTACTCACAGGTATGCAATGGGCTTGATGGATTCACAGTCTTGTAAGAGGCATCAAATAGAATTAAAAAGAGGTAGGCAATCGTCATTTGCAGCAGCGATAGCATTGTAGAAGAAACAAAAATGTAGAACTCACCAGTGCATAAAATTCAGAGACTTTATTTCCAAATAGAGAAAGCTAACAGTGTGGTAGTGAATGGCATGCACCTTTGTATGGAGGACAAAAGCCGTTTCACACCAAGCAGGCACTTCTACCTGGTCCTGGGTGAGTGCCTCATGGGTGACTGCTGTAATTTATTTTCTTCTACAATACTATTGGAATTTCTATATATTTATTGCTTAACATAATAAAAAATGAATGGGATAACAATCATAACATGTTTTTACGGAGTGCCGATATTTTTCCTTTCTATTGGACAATTTGCAGAAGTGAGTTTACAGTGGATTTTACCAATATGTGAAACCGTTTATTAGCATTCTCCTCAATAGAACCTTCCCCACTCAGGTTCAGTGTCTGTATAACTTTCCCAGCAAGAGGTCTCTCAATTCCATCCCCACCTCTGGTTTCATTGGCATCAAACTTCTGAAGTAGATTGTTTGAAGCATTTCTCACTCTTGTGGCTTACCCTTCAGTTTCCACGTCACTTTCAAAGACACCTACCGGCTACCTTCTTTTTAAAGGGAACCTGTCATCAGGTTTGGCCAACATAAGATGCGGCCACCACCTTTCAGGGCTTATCTACAGCATTCTATAATACTGTAGAAAAGCCCCCAATACTCACCTACGGGGTTGTCCAGTCCGATGGGTGTCGCTGGTCCGGATCCGGCGCCGACCATTGTCTTACATTACCGCCTTCCTGCTTGCTTCACAGGCTCCCCAGAATCGTGCTCCTGCGCAGGTGTACTTATCTACCCTGTTCAGGGCAGAGCCAATTCCTGTAGTGCGGCCTTTCTGACCTTTCCCGGCACTTGCAGTACTTTGCTCTGACCTCAACAGGACAGAGAAGCTTGCCTGCGCAGTAGCACAATGCCAGGGAGCCATGAAGCAAGCAGAAGGGCTGCGTCGCAAGAAGATGGGAGGTGCCAGACCCGGACCTGCAACACCTATCTGACCGGACAGCCTCCCGGGTGAGTATAATAAATTTTATTTTTCTTATCTTTCACGTCGGATTGGGGGCTTTTCTGCACCATTATAGAATGCTGTAGATAAACCCTGAAAGGCAGTGGCCCTATGTTATACTGGCAAAAACTGCTGACAGGTTTGCTTTAAAGGTGGTACTCTCTCGTGGTCTGGTCTCCTCCACCTGGGACAAACAACACAGGCTCCACTTAAAAAGATTGTTTTAATAAAATGCATCAAATTACCATTGTACCCTTATTTCAGATGTTGTATTAATCTAGCCTGATGAAGAGACCTGAGTAGTCTCGAAAATTTGCAATTTGTTACCATCTTTTCAGTTAGGCTGGAGTCACACACAGCGAATAAAAAATCGGTCCCATTTTAACGGTACGAAATTGCACAAAGAATTCTTGTCCAGGGATCCGTCTGTCATGCCATTTTCCGGTGAAGAACCGATTTTATTTGCATCTAAGCATCAAATTGACATCCAATGTCAATGCCAGATGCTCTTTCTTGTTGACCTGGAGAAGTCTTGCAATTTAATCACAAGTCATACGTGTGGTGCGTTTTCAATGCGATTTTTAATCGCATACATAAACTTGCATTGTCAAATCCGATCCGAAAATCGGTGACAATCGCAGCATGCTGCAATTGTCTCGGTCCGAGGAACGGATGCGATAAAAAAACGCATGATGGGAGCAGCAACATAGAATAACATTGGGACGAATGCAATGCGATTTTTTATCGCATTGCATTCGTCCGATTTTATCGCTAGTGTGACTCCAGCCTTAGCCATTAAAAGGTATCAACCACTGAGGACTCTCAATTCTAAATATTATTCCATTGTGCCCTTAAAATTTTTCACAGAAAATACAATTCCTCCTGCAAAATATCTTCATTAGTCTATATTTATTGGAAGATAAAAATGATATAGCTTTTCGAATGTAGAGATGAAAAACAATATGTGCAACCTTAACGGGAAAATTAGGGTCTGTATTCTTAATGTTTTAAAAAAATGTAGAAAAAAGCAATAAGAAACGCTCCAGGGTGTCACTTGACATTGCTACATTTTTACAGACTGTTATCTATGTTGTGCTGTACATACCAGATCCTGAACACAGTTGTACACAATCCATGGCTAACCATATCAATTCATTACACATTCCATTTAGCTGCATCGTGGTCTTGCAGATGACCGTATTTTCAGACTGGGCGTTATCTGGCAAAATATCGACTCACGCTCAGAAGGAAGTTATGCTATGGATCTGTGCACATGTCAGATTTTTTTCCTAGGGTAGAGCATCTATGATTTGTATCTTGCATTCGAATCGCACTCGGCCATGCAAGTTAATGAATTTGTGGAAAACATCGGACCACACTCAGATAACATTTGAGTCCGATGTGATTTTGATGGACTGACAGAATGAAGACGTTGGAGAATTTTTGTTTCCATCTTCTCCACATCTGAGAAAATGAGAACATGTTGGGATCAAACTCTGTTTACAGTGTGATCAGAGTATGATTAGCATAACCGGCCTAACTCTCTCAGGTGAGAGAAAATATGTGGGTGTGACCCTAGCCTTAGTGTATTTCATATAGGAGAATATGAATATGTGATTAACATCAGAAACTTGCTGATCGGAAGTGTTAAAGATATTATTACTATTGAAAATTTTTACTGCTCCAGTAGTTTGGAACTTGTCAAACTTTAAAGAATAATAGGTCATCATCCATGAACAATATATTAAAATATTTCATTTGAATGTAGAATTGCCAATATAATGGAAATTTGAAGTAAAGACAAAAAAGTCTGTAGCATATTTCATTACTATTGAAATTAATATAAGAACACTTATCAACTATTTCTTAGTTACTAAGAGTTCAATGAAGTCGAGTTCCAAATTAATAATTTGTCATAATAAAATAGTGTTTTTTATCTATAAAAAGTGATCAACTTTTTTTTACACTGCCCACATTTGAATTGGAAACTTTATTCTCAGTTTTCATCAGCATTTTTGCCAGATTTCAAAGCAGGATGGAATACTGACAGAGTCCATAGTAGTTAGGTTGTCTTATGATAGTCTAAAATGTTCAGGTCCAGTGAAGGTTCAGCCTTAAAGGGATCTTGTCAGTAAGTTTTTACACCCCAGGCTAATGTCACCTATGTAAATTGCTGCAATGTTGATTAAATACACTTCTTTGTTTTACAAATCCTTGATTCCATTTGTAAGTCTATTCGTGCACAAAAAATCCATGCTCATTTTTATACAAATGAACTGCAAGTTCAGCAAGTATGTCATTGCAGCTCTCTGGCCTCTCTCCCTATTTCCCCGATCTCCACCTGTCAGTGACTGACAGGTCACTGTTGTCTCCCTAGCCCAAGTTCTCCTGATGAAGAAGGTCCTGATATCATTGTGAGAGCCAGGCTATCGATCTGCACATGCACCACTCCAGGTAGTGATGGCACCTGCGCAAGATCTCTTTCGGGGTGGAAACCACTCTTTCAGCCCAAGACCACTGATAGTTATCAACTAACCCACCATTTACTCAGTAACTCAACTATCAAGCCTTACCAGGCAAAAGAGCAAAACCGTCCTTTACTCCAAAGCAATTTCAACAGGCAAGCTCTTCCCACAGCCTTCTATAAGATCCTAAAACATGTCCCTATTTTTGATCCATCAAATTAATTCATGACAGTGCTCAGATCAACTCCACCCTAGTCCAGGACCTTGTGGGGCTAATAGCTTACTTTGCCCAATGGCACAACACCTCTTCAATTCATGAGCTTCAGCTCACATGAATGCCAAAATCAAATATACAGTGAGACAAAATTAAAAACCTGGACAAAGTCATGGGCCAACCTTGATTTTGATAACATTATTCTCAACAGAAAAAAAAGCTGGGAGGGGTGGGTTGGCGGAATTTGCCTAGGTGCCTTTCTAGAAAACACCAGCGATTGTCTAAATGCTGTGTCTAACATCATGTCCTCACTATATCTGAAACTGAACCTGTCAAAGACTGAACTTCTTGTGTTTCCTCCCTCTACTAATGTATCTATACCCGACATTTCCATGTGTGGTTCCACTATTACTCCCCAGCAACATGCCCGCTGTTTTGGGGTCATACTTGACTCCGAGCTTTCATTCACCCCCCACATCCAATCACTGGCTCGCTCTTGTTATCTGCATCTCAAAAACATTTCCAGAATTCGACCTTTTCTTACTTTTGAATCCGCAAAAACTCTTACTGTTTCTCTTATTCATTCTCGTCTGGACAATTGTAACTCTCTTCTAATCGGTCTCTCTCTTACCAAACTCTCCCCCCTCCATTCTGTCTTGAATGCTGCAGCCAGGGTCATATTCCTCACCAATCGTTACACCGATGCCTCTACCTTGTGCCAGTCCTTACACTGGCTACCCATCCACTCCAGAATCCAGTACAAACTTATTACCCTCACAAACAAAGCTCTCCATGGCACAGCACCACCCTACATCTCCTCCCTTGTTTCAGTATACCACCCTACCCGCGCCCTCCATTCTGCTGATGACCTAAGGTTAGCATCCTCAATAATCAGAACCTCCCACTCCCGTCTCCAAGACTATACACGTGCTGCGCCAATTCTTTGGAATGCACTTCCCAGGTCAATACGATTAGTCCCCAATCCCTACAATTTTAAGCATGCCCTGAAAACGCATTAATTCAGACTGGCCTACCCCCTCAACACATTAACCTAATCTATCCCTGTGTGGCATAGCAAAAAGTTTTACCATAACCACGTTCCCCGTATCAAGTTCCCACATGCTTTATGCATCTATTAGCCCTCTGTGTCTGTACTGTTACACACTTAACATTATGGCTGGTCCATACAATCAGGGCAATTGTTACCACCCACCTTTCGTGTCTACCTTTTTTTCTCATAGATTGCGAGCTTGCGAGCAGGGCCCTCATTCCTCTTGGTATCTGTTATGATCTATGTGATTATTGTTATGCTGTAATGTCTATCGTCTGTACAAGTCCCCTCTGAAATGTAAAGTGCTGCGGAATATGTCGGCGCTATAGAAATAAAATGTATTATTATTATTATTATTATTATTATTATGTTAGATAGAATCCCAATACTGCAGGAGAAGTTAGGGTTGTGGGTATGGTAGATAGCAGTATATAGAGAATCCAAAGGGTATTGTGACTGACAAAAAGAATGAAATATATGTAGAGAACATCAGATGTATAAAAACAGCACTGAAACAATAATATTCAGGGAGTCAAGATGCTGGGGATTAAACAAAAAGGGTAACATCTCAATACAAAGGGAAATGATAACACTGTACAAAAAAAAATGAAGAAGACATGATGAAATAGAGAAATAAAATAAATCATGGCACAAGCACACCGACTCAGTAGCGAACCTGTGCCCTGCTTGTGGAGGATGTAAAGGGTCATAGGTGCTATGCATGCTAAGAGTAAGGGAAAGCCCAAGGGGAGTGTGCGTTGATGTAGGGAGAAAAGAAGGGAACTTCCAGCTTACGTGAATGCCGGTGAGGAAATGGGAGCGTGCTACTATGGGGTGAATTGTAAACAGCCTTGTAGTAACCAGAGAGCATGCCGTATCGGAACCGCGTAATCTGTAGTATTAGGGGTGCATCCAATGTCTTCCAGTGGACCAGCTCTAGTAGACATTTGGTATTTTCTCACACACTAAATATAATTACATTACGGGCTAGATTTGGCCTGCAGACCTGAGTTTGATATCTATGTTCTGGAATCTGACTTCTTCATATTGTTACAAACAGAAGTGCCACATAGGCAGCCCTATGCCTGAGACAATGTTTTTTTTGTTTTTTTGTTTGGCTTTTATTATTCACACTCCTTAGTGGAAATTAAGATATATCATATAGTCGCTTACTCTCAATAATTTATAGCCATTGGTCCCAACTTACATAAGTGTGAATGAACTATTTTTTAACCATGCATTTTCAAAAAATGAAAAAAACAGTTATTAAGTCAGTGTTTTGATTAGTCAGGAGGAGCTGAAATAATAAACACTACTAGGTATACAGTAATAGTACTACTGAGCAAATCAGTGCAGTGAATGTGATTTTACCATTTGTAGTCCGCAGTGGGCAGTCTTCTAATGGACTTTCCACATTAAAAAGCACACATCATTGGTCTCAGTGTCTCTGTCTGCTGCAATAATGCTGTATCAGGCCTTTCCCAATTCTATCAATACAATCTAAACTGCATTCCAAGAAGCTTCACAGAGACCTGAGTGCTAATGAAATGATATACTCACAACTGTGCTCCATGCTGACTTCAGCTGTACAATACACAAGAGGCCACTTGTTACTGGGATAAAAGCTTCATTCCTAATTTGGATTTGTATACAATAAAATGCAATGGTCATTTCCCAAAAATCATCTGTGTAAATTCTAGTGGGAAGCCAAATAGTTTGCAATTAGCAGCTAGGTTATGAATACTGTATCGATAATCATAAAAATCTAAATATTCACTAAAAGGTTTTAGATATTAATAAATATTAGCTCTAGGTTTTCCTCTTGTATGTTTAATTCAGATGTAGGAACATGAACTAGATGTGGATTTATGTACATTTATATGTAATACTGGAACAAGGCTCATAGAATGGTGTAGTGAAAAAAATTGGCACAAAAAATATTCCCCTTCCTGTCAAGAGCCGAAATCCATGTTTATTGAGGTAGCTAGACCAGAGTCTGAAGAAATGTTCTACTTCAGTATTTAATAAAAACAAAGGTAACTGCACATTAACATACTTTCTACTTATCATCACAGAGACCAAAAAATGTATCCTATGTCTTGGAGTTTAGCGTAGCCTGCCAACCAAATCCATATGATGTAATTACGTTAGCATGATGTTCTATTATTACCCATAGGCACAGCACTGAATCATGTTTGTCTGTAGACAAGAGAGTGAGTTGATTCAAGTCAAATTGAATTCTCTTTACGATTCCCCAAAAATCCAGATTTGTAAGAAGGCAAGTATTGTTGCCACTTGATTTGAGGGCAAATCAAGCAAAATGATGGCCGGCAAGGCACAAGTCTCTTTGTGGGTATGCTTGCTCCTACTGTTGGCTTCTTATGGACACAGATCCTGTCTTATGAAGACAGCAGCATGAACAACAACACCCACATAGAGACTCAAGCTGTAACCAAGTTTCGTGATGGACTGAAATGTCCATGAAATCAAGCAAAATGATGGCTGCACTGCCTGAGTCTCTGTGTAGTCTCTTTTGGAGAGATCTGCTGTCTTCTGAAGACAACAACAGGTACAAAGACAACCACAAAAAGATTCAGACCATGACAGATGTCTAGAAGGGCATGAAGCATTGCCCTTCACAGTTTAAATGGATCCAATGCTGATATCCAAAAATAACTACTTTTTTAATCGCATACTGAAAGGTGTGGTTGTCTACTATATAGTCATTGGTGATAATTTCTACCTCAGTGCTCTAGAAGACTGCCCTGGGTGCCAACCATCTAACAGCACATGTGAATAAGACTTGGGTATACTAATAGATCATAGACTGAATATGAGTCAACAGTGTGATGCAGCAGCAAAAAAGGCAAATGCAATTCTAAGATGTATTAACAGAAGCATACAGTCTAGATCACGTGAAGTCATTATTGCCCTCTACTCCTCTTTGGTCAGACCTCATCTGGAATACTGTGTCCAGTTTTGGGCACCACATTTTAAAAAATACATCAACAAACTGGAGCAAGTTCAGAAAAGAGCGACCAGAATGGTGACCGGTCTGCAAACCCTGTCCTATGAGGAAAGGTTGCAGGATTTGGGAATGTTTAGCTTGCAAAAGAGAAGACTGAGAGGAGACTTAATAACTGTCTTCAAATATCTCAAGGGCTGTCACATTGTAGAAGGATCATCTTTATTCTCATTTGCACAAGAAAAGACTAGAAGCAATGGGATGAAACTGAGTGGGAGGAGACACAGATTAGATATTAGAAAAAACTTTTTGACAGTTAAGGCCCTTTTACATTTAGCGATGCACCAGCGATCCGACCAGCGATCCCACCCGGTCAGGATCGCTGGTGCATCGCTAAATGATCGCTAGTGAGCTTTCATACAGAAAGACCTCACAGCGATTCAGCAGCGACGCAGCGCACGATACTTACCATTCACACACAGCGATCCAGACGTCCTCCCGCCCGCCTCCACGCGTCGCTGGTAGTGTTGAGCATTCCGATACCGCAAGTATCGGGTATCGGCCGATACTTGCTGTATCGGAATTCCGATACCGACTTCCGATATTTTTTCAATATCGGAATTCGGCATCGGAATCGGAAGTTCAAAGTTGATTGACAGACTGACTGCATCATGATGCGCGGTGTGTGCGCATCATGATGCGCCGTCATTTCGGGCCTTCCGGGGGTCTCTGCCGGCCTGCCGGGGGGGCTGTGTGGACTGCCCGGGGTCTGTACCGGCCTGCCGGGGGGCTGTGCCGGCCTGCCGGTGGTCTGTGCACCCTGTGGGGGTCTGTGCCGGCCTGCCGGGGGGCTGTGCCGGCCTGCCGGGGGGCTGTGCAGGCTCCGGGGGGCTGTGCCGGCCTGCCGGTGGTCTGTGCAGGCTTCGGGGGTCTGTGCAGGCATCGTCCGATGGGACTACAAGTCCCATCGGGCGATGCCTGCTACCATGACAGTGATTGACACATTAGCCAATGATGGGACAGTAGTAGTCCCATCATCCGGCTAATGTGTTAAATGTTAAAAAAAAAAAAAAAATACTACATACATACTACATGCATGCTACATACATACTACATGCTACATACATACTGCATGCTACATACATACTACATACATACTACATGCATGCTACATACATACTACATGCTACATACATACTACATATATACTACATACATACTACATACATGCTACATACATACTGCATGCTACATACATACCACATACATACTACATACTACATATATACTACATGCATGCTACATACATACTACATGCTACATACATACCACATACATACTACATACATGCTACATACTACATACATACTACATACATACTACATACATGCTACATGCATGCTACATGCATGCTACATACATACTACATGCATGCTACATACATACTACATGCATGCTACATACATACATGCTACATACATACCACATACATACTACATACATACTACATATATACTACATGCATGCTACATACATACTACATGCATGCTACATACATACTACATGCATGCTACATACATACTACATGCTACATACATACATACATACTACATATATACTACATGCATGCTACATACATACTACATGCTACATACATACCACATACATACATGCTACATACATACTACATATATACTACATGCATGCTACATACATACTACATATATACTACATGCATGCTACATACTACATGCATGCTACATACATACTACATGCTACATACATACATACATACTACATATATACTACATGCATGCTACATACATACTACATATATACTACATGCATGCTACATACATACTACATATATACTACATGCATGCTACATACTACATGCATGCTACATACATACTACATGCTACATACATACATACATACTACATATATACTACATGCATGCTACATACATACTACATGCTACATACATACCACATACATACTACATGCTACATACATACCACATACATGCATGCTACATACATACTACATATATACTACATGCATGCTACATACATACTGCATGCTACATGCATGCTACATACATACTACATACATACTACATACATACTACATACATACCACATATATACTACATACATACAATACATTCATACAATACATACATAGACATACAGTACATATAACATAGAGTAACATACTTACCAATACTTGTCACATTGTTCCCCGAAGCCATTGTCGTCTACGGAATAAATATTAACATAACAAACCACAAAAATACTCACCCACGATCCGAAGCAGTCCACGAGTGTGTCCCACGACGATCTTGGGTAGAGAACTGCAGCATCAGATGATGCTGCCGTTCTCTACGGGCTGCAGGAATCCAATGACGGAAGGTAGGTATCCTTCCGCACTGTATTCCTCCGCCACTTAAAAAAAAAAAAGTCCCTAGTCTCACTTTATGCCATTGCTGCGTGGGAAATTCCCACACAGCAATGGCATAAAGTGAGACTAGGGACTTTTTTTTTTTTAAGTGGCGGAGGAATACAGTGCGGAAGGATACCTACCTTCCGTCATTGGATTCCTGCAGCCCGTAGAGAACGGCAGCATCATCTGATGCTGCAGTTCTCTACCCAAGATCGTCGTGGGACACACTCGTGGACTGCTTCGGATCGTGGGTGAGTATTTTTGTGGTTTGTTATGTTAATATTTATTCCGGAAAGACAATGGCTTCGGGGAACAATGTGACAAGTATTGGTAAGTATGTTACTCTATGTTATATGTACTGTATGTCTATGTATGTATTGTATGAATGTATTGTATGTATGTAGTATATATGTGGTATGTATGTAGTATGTATGTAGTATGTATGTAGCATGCATGTAGCATGCAGTATGTATGTAGCATGCATGTAGTATATATGTAGTATGTATGTAGCATGCATGTAGTATATATGTAGTATGTATGTAGCATGTAGTATGTATGTAGCATGCATGTAGTATATATGTAGTATGTATGTAGCATGTAGTATGTATGTAGCATGTATGTAGTATATATGTAGTATGTATGTAGCATGTAGTATGTATGTAGCATGCATGTAGTATATATGTGGTATGTATGTAGCATGTAGTATGTATGTAGCATGCATGTAGTATATATGTAGTATGTATGTAGCATGCAGTATGTATGTAGCATGCATGTAGTATATATGTAGTATGTATGTAGCATGTAGTATGTATGTAGCATGCATGTAGTATGTATGTAGTATGTAGCATGTAGTATGTATGTAGCATGCATGTAGTATATATGTAGTATGTATGTAGTATATATGTAGTATGTATGTTGCATGTAGTATTTATGTAGTATGAATGTAGCATGTATGTAGTATGTAGTATGAATGTAGCATGTATGTAGTATGCATGTTGTATGTATGTAGCATGTAATTTTTTTTTTTTTTTTACATTTAACACATTAGCCGGATGATGGGACTACTACTGTCCCATCATTGGCTAATGTGTCAATCACTGTCATGGTAGCAGGCATCGCCCGATGGGACATGTAGTCCCATCGGACGATGCCTGCACAGACCCCCGAAGCCTGCACAGACCACCGGCAGGCCGGCACAGCCCCCCGGAGCCTGCACAGACCACCGGCAGGCCGGCACAGCCCCCCGGCAGGCCGGCACAGCCCCCCGGAGCCTGCACAGCCCCCCGGCAGGCCGGCACAGCCCACCGGAGCCTGCACAGCCCCCCGGCAGGCCGGCACAGACCACCGGAGCCTGCACAGACCCCCTGGCAGGCCGGCACAGCCCCCCGAAAGGCCCGTACAGACCCCAGAGAGGCTGTACAAGGGCAGGAAAGGGTTTTTCTTATTCCGATACCGGAAGTCCCATAGACTTGAATGGGACTTCCGGTATCGGAATCGGCGATACCGATACTTTTTTTAAAGATCGGCCGATACCATCCGATACGATACTTTGAAGTATCGGACGGTATCGCTCAACTCTAGTCGCTGGACGTCACAGCAGGAAGTCTCAGCAGGAAGCGCCCGACGAGAAATGGAGCCGGACATTCTCGCGCGATCAGCGATGGACAGCGGGGGAGCCGGTCGCTGGTAAGTATCACACATAGCGATATCGCTAGCAATATCGCTATAACGTCACAAAACCAGTGACGTTTTAGCGATATTGCTAGCGATATCGCTTAGTGTAAAACCCCCTTTAGAGTGATCAAAGAGTGGAACAGGCTGCCACGAGAGGTGGTGATATCTCCTTCAATAGAAGTTTTCAAACAGAGGCTGGACAGACATCTGTCTGGGATGATTTAGCGAATCCTGCTTTGAGCAGAGAGTTGGACCAGATGGCCCAGGAGGTCCCTTCCAACTCTACCATTCTATGATTCTATGATTCCTCTTGCAGACAGTAGCTCTCTCTGTTAGGAATGGCGGAATGCACTAAATAAAAATAATAATAAAGTGCGTTCGCCGCTCGGGGTCCACCGTGCAGTAGGTGATATAACCGCTGCTAAGTGGTGGCAGGAGCAATATGGTGGTAATGTGCATAGGGTTAAACTTCACCCAGGTGCGCAGAGCAATCTCAGTTAAGTCACAGAGATGCAAAATAAACACAAATACAAGGACTGAGCCTGTTGAGGTCACAGTACTCAGTATAATACACACACGGTATCTGGTCACAGGAGTAGCCCAAGACGGCGGCACTACGTCCGTCTAGACCTACCGTGTGTGCGGCGTCGGAGCTATGGATGCTAAGGAGAGCTGCTACTGCAGCGCGGCGTGGACACTGCCGCTAAACGCCAAAGCTATGACGCAAGCACAATGTTGGAGGCTAGCAGCTGTGGATGTTGCAGCAGAGGAGCGCTGGCGCTTATTCTAACTCAGTCCCTGACCACATACGTAATATCAGAGGGAAGGGGTTTCATAATGAGTCATTCACCAGAATCATACATCCGTCCTCATACACATACACACAGCAGCAAGTCTATACTAGCACATGGCGGAACAGCCATGCGCGCCTTTTATAGCAGCCGTTACCTTCCACAAGCCTCCATATCTCTGAGATGGACCAATGAGATCTGGAGCGGGACCTGAGCACATGACTCCCGATGTCCAATGGGAGATCGTCCCATGAGCATGCTCAGTAGGAGTACAGAAGGACAGCCTCAGGAGAGATTTGCTGCAAGGCAATCTCCTCTGCAATCTCCTCTGCAGTAGATAAAGAGCAGGAAACTGCAGAATGTGAGGGTCTGGATCCCTGCGGAGTAAACGCAGAAATCCGACTCCTAACACTCTCTATCTTAATGCTTATGAATGCCTCAAAGGTGAAGCTTCCTCATTTGGCAACACTCCCGCAAGTACTCCAGGAGAAAGTTTAACGCCATATGTATAGAATCATGGATATAATGTTAAATCTAAAGATGAGCAGATCAGGCAAAATTCAAATTTGTCTTGAGTTATGACTCTGAAGAGGCCAAAGAGTGTTCTGCGCAGACGTGCTTAATATCACAATGTAATGATGTCACTGCCTATTACCTTGCGCGTACAAGCACAGTACAATCTTGGGCCTCAAAAGAGCCAGATGTTTCGGAGATTCAGTGCTTCTTGGTGATGATAAGAACATGCCTTGCGGACCAGACTATTGACTAGGGATGAGCTTTCCAATATTGAAATATCGGAAATCGGCCCAATATTTGCGATATCGGAATTCCGATTTCCGATTCTGATATTTTTTCACATCGGAAATCGGAAATCCCATAATCCTTCAGCCTCTGAGCGCTCTGTGGAGCCAATCAGGAGCTGAAGAATTGCTGACAACATTTTGTAACTCCCCTAAGCTTGGTAGGGGATGTGATCTGGCTGGATGGTGTGATCAGGCAGTATAAAAGGCTGCGCCTGCCATTTTAGCCTCACTCTACTGTGAAAGCAGATAGGGATAGGTTGCTGTTGGAGATAGGGAGAGATCTCGGATCTAATAGTTTTATAAATTGTTTTTCAGCGACTGTAGCAGCCCCTGTGTGTTACAGAAGCAGTCTTTTTCCTCACTGACCCCGCTTAGTTTCATTTTTTGTGCTGTGCAGGCTCTCAGTGAGGTGCTTAGTGAGACAGTGCAGAGCACATTCACTGCAGCTGCTGCAGCACTGTGTGGTGTGTGTCTCACTGCCTTTTCTTTTCATCCCTTAAATCCCCTTCCCCTATTTTTTCCTAAAAGTTAAACACTATATAGGGATTGAGCTGTGAGGGACCCAAACAACCTCTGTGACTGGTGCCACACAGCACCTGGCCCAGTCCCGGAGAATCCTTTTTTTTTCGTATCACAGCAGTGTCATTTACTGCGCTGTGACATCCGACCGTAACGTGTACACCAATACCACAAACACACGTTACTCTTTGTGTAGGCCATACTAGATTCAAATAAACTGTAGCAGACACACCATCATCACACAGTGCCATTAGTGTTTCTTATACCAGTTTGTAGTCCTACAGGAATAAGCACACTAATTCCTAATAATTACTTTCTTGCCGTTCTGAATCCATCGATAGAGATGAAGAAGACAGGGAGTAAGGGACGTCCCCGCGGTGGCCGTGGAAGAGGTGCATCAGCAGCTAGACATGGTGCACATCCAGAGCAAGCAGCACGCCCAAGTCACTCAGCACCTACTTTCACTCGGCAGCAGTAATTTATTCGCAGCTTGTTAGGAGCACAGGGCCATAGGCTGATAAGAGAGGATCAAGTAGAAACCGTTGTTGGTTGGATGGCAGCTGAGGAATCCACCTCAATGAGCACAGCATCCTACCAGGACCTCTCCACCACATCGGGTCAGGCCACTGAAGAGCAGCACCCATCTGCTTCTTCACCGCCCACTAAATTGCCCAGACATTCAGAGGGCCCGGAGCCAACCTTAATCCTCTTCTCAGAATCTGTTGGCTTTGAATCTGTGTGCCATCCAGACAGCACTCCTGCATCTGAAGAAGAGGTAGTGTGCACAGATGTGCAACCACTGTGTCCATCTGAGGAAGAAGTGGAGGGTGGGCCAGTGCCCAGTGACCAGACCCCAGTCAACAGATGATGATGAAACTCAGCTGCCTGTTTCTGCTGATGAAAGTGTATTGGATGATGAGGTCCTTGACCCATCATGGCATGCTGAGGGGCAGCAAGCAAGTGGGGATAGCTCAGAGGAAGAGCTTGCAGGTGTGGTGCAGCATGGCCGTCCACGTGGGAGAGGAAAAGGGAAAATTTGGTTGTCGGCTCCCTCAACTTCAGCACCCATTAGGAGCAGGGCTCTTTTAAAGAACACAAGGGGTGCACCCAAGAGTTGTGGTGCATGGGCCTTTTTCGACCAAGCTGCAGATGACGCTACAGTAGTCAGATGCAAGCTTTGTCGACAAAGTGTGCGGAGAGGGAAGAACATCAGCAACCTTAATACCACCAATATGTTGACGCATGTCAGGAAGAGGCACCTTGTGGAGTGGCAGCATCACACCCAAGATGGTTCACCACCTGCAGCTGGTTCCCCACCTTCCACCTCTTCAGCAACAGTGGCCACCTCTTACTCCAGCTTGCAAACAGCTGCTCCCGCTTCCTCGCCAGAATGCCAGGGTGCATCTGCAGGCAGTGTTGTGCGTCGGCACAATGTCTGTACTTCGTCAGCTTCAGCATCCCTATCGCTGGCATCCTCACACTCCCAATCCAGTGTGCAGCCATCTGTCACACAGGTGTGGGAGAAAAGGCGCCCGTACTCGGTAAACCACCCATGAGCACAGGGCATGAATTCTCGCATTGCCAAACTGCTTGCACTGGAAATGCTACCATTTTGGCTGGTGAGCAAGCTAGCCTTTATCGATATGTTGGGGTTTGCAATCCCACAATACAGCGTTCCCAGCTGCTTCTACTTCAGCAGGCAAGCCGTCCCCATCCTGCAACAGCATGTGGAGCGTAAAATTAAGCATGTGCTACAAAATGCAATTAGTAGCAAGGTCCACCTGACCACCGACGCGTGGACCAGTCAGCATGGCCAGGGACGCTACATTTCCATCACCACCCATTGGGTAAATGTAGTTGAGCCTGGAACTGAAGTAGACAGTGCAAGTGCAGGGGTACTGCCAACTCCACAGATTACAGGCCTCTCCTCCGTACAAATTGACTCCTCCTCATACTCCTCGTCAGACTCGCCTGCACCCAGACGTACCACAGCAACCGATTTCAGCAATGCATCAGCCAAACATCAACAGGCCATGTTGAAATTGGTTTATCTGGGTGATGTTAGCCACACTGCATCCGAGCTGTGGAACAAGCTCAAAGAGCAGAGCAACATGTGGCTTGCGCCGCTCAACCTCCAGCCAGGTATGGTGGTGTGTGACAACGGCCGAAACCTGGTCGCGGCTCTGGGCCTAGGTGGTCTGACTCACATTCCATGCCTTGCCCATGTCCTAAACTTGGTGGTGCAGAGTTTCCTTAGGAACTATCCTGACCTTGAAGAGCTGCTGCACAAAGTCAGATATGAGTGCTCTCATTTGCGGCGTTCAAGCATGGCTGCATCGCGCCTTTCAGCCATGCAGCCAGGTTGGGCCTGCCCGAGCACCACATCATTGTTGACCTCCCCACCAGGTGGAATTCGACTTTGCATATGCTGCGGAGGTTGTGTGAGAAGCAACCTACAATTATGGAGTTGCAGCTGCAGCAGGCGCAAAGTAGGCGACACACATCTCAGCCCTCCCACTTTACAACCACAGAGTGGGCATCCATGAAGGACATATGCACCATTTTGAAGTGCTTCGAGGACTCCACTCTGATGGTGAGCGCGGATGCTGCCCTACTCAGCCTGACTATTCTCCTTATATGCCTTATAGAATCATCACTTAAAGGACTAAGGGATGAGGTTTCTCTGGAGGAGGAGGAGTATGATGAGACACTTGGACCAACCAGGCAATCTTCATCGGCCCGGTTGGTACAAAGCTCTGTGGGTGCCTCACAAAGATCCAGGCAGGACACAGCAAGTGAGGAGGATGAGGAAGACTATGAGGATGAGCCAGAGGAGGAAAGTAGACAGCGCTCTACTAGTAGTCACCAGATAGAGCGTGGATGGGGTGATGCAGAGCAGCCAGAGCACATCCCCCCAGCTGGTGACAGCGATGCATGGCCAGTTGGCAGCCTTCAGCACATGAGTGACTTCATGCTGCAGTGTCTGAGAAACGACCCACGCGTGGCTTGTATTCTCCACACAAATGACTACTGGGTGGCCACCCTCTTAGATCCACATTACCAGGACGGCCTTCAAAGCCTAATTACACCATTGAACCGGGCACTTAAAATGCAGGAGTACCAAGATGCACTGGTTAATTCACTCATGTACTCTTTTCCACCGCATAGCAGTGATGCGCGTGCACTAGCAGGCACCTCAGTGCGTCCTGGGCCTAGCGGAATCCGTTCAGAAGCTGGTAGCAGAAGCAGTACATCTGCTACTGACAGGTTCAGTATACCCAACCTGTTCCCACGGTTTCTGATCCCGCAAACAGTTCGGGCACCATCAGCACAGACAGTGCAATGCACTAGGAGGCAACGTTACCGTGACATGGTGGCACAATACCTCTCTACCCCTGTCAGTGTGCTTCAGGATGGATCTGCCCCCTTCAAGTTTTGGGTCTCCAAGTTGGATACATGGCCCGAGCTTAGCCAGTATGCCTTGGAGGTCCTGGCTTGTCCTGGTGTCAGTGTGATTTCTGAACGTGTCTTTAGTGCAGCTGGCAATGTACTAACAGACCAACGTACCAGACTATCCGCTGCAAATGTGGACCGGCTTACATTCCTAAAAATGAACCAGGCCTGGATTTCAGGTGACTTTTGCTGCCCTGGGCCAGAGTAGACAGGTTACATGCATGGTTGGTAGCAGTATGCATGCTCTGTCATGTGCCTATGTTTCACACAGCGTCATCTGTTATGCCAGTGCTCTGGCCTCTACTACCAACATCTAGCTCCTGGTTCTGTGACTGACTCTTTCACCTCACACTGTTTTCCATGGGCTCTAGTACCGCCAGCTAGTGCCCATTTCCGTGACTGCCACTTTCACAGCATGCCATGTTTCTAGGCTCTAGTACTGCCAGCTAGTGCCCATTTCTGTGACTGCCACTTTCACAGCATGCTGTGTTTCTGGGCAACAGTAACACCAGCTGTACCTCGTTAGACCAAAGTGGAAAAAAAGGAAGACAGATGACAAACACCTATAGGCAGAAGCACAAGAGGTGGGATCCAGCCACGCCGGCTGTTTCCTGGCAGTGAAGTGCGGACACAAGTGCCTATCCCGAGGGGTAAACCGAGTTCCAGCATCGCCAGCTGGTTCTCGGGAGTGCCCAAGGGCACGGGTACCTCCTGCTTCAAACCGTGTTTCGACAACGCTCGCCGTTACATGGTTGTGTCCGCTGCACTGTTCCACGCCCCCACCGTACATCATTCCAGCTCAGTTTGCTGTTATCCGTGGTGTCGGCAGTGTAGGAGCCCCCTACGTGGACTCCGGGACCTGGCGCTCAAGGCTGGTCTCGACAGTGCCAGTAGGCCCTCCTCCTCCCCTGCTGCGACTGTGGAGTAAAGAAGACTGTGTCCAGGTTGCGGGGGCAAATGTGGCTCTTGCACCTTCTGCTGAGAAGACATTACTCCGGTAGAAGACCCAAGACAGGAAGACAGATGCAGAAGACCCAAGACAGGAAAACAGATGCAGAAGACCCAAGACAAGAAGACAGATGGAGATGTCCCCGGACTCATGTCTTTTTGCTCTTTAACTTGCATCTTTGTGGGGTTTTTTTGGGCTTCTCGGCAGTGCTTTTGGCTTATGTCACTACTACATTGTGGTATCCGGGCTACAGTAATGTCAGCTGTTGCCCAGTACAGCCACTGCCACGTTTACCTTCTGCTGCTTATCTGGGTTCCTGTAACGTCAGCTGGTTCTCAGTAGAGTCAATGGCTTATGTCCCTCCTTTGTGGTATCCGAGATCCAGTAACGTCTGCTGGTCCTTGGTAGTGCATTCTGGCACAGGTTACCTCCTGCTTAGTTATCGGCCTCCGGTAGCATCAGCTGGTGCCCGTTAGTTCCATTGGCTCTTATGCTGATTTCTGCTGCATATACGGGTTCCAGACTCACCAGCTGGTTCTCTCAAGTTCCTGTGCCTACTGTTACTTCTGCGTATTTCCTCTGGGTTTGGGACATTCTGCGATTCTGGATTACTCTAGGAAGTTTTTTACAACTATGTTTGAATCCTAGAGAAATCCATACCATAAGTGTAGATACAGTGAGCGTCTGTTAAAGGGGTTTTCTAGGTTGAAAAGACATTCTGCAGTTAGTCTCTGTGGCTGCAGACTGCACTCACAACTGATGGGTGCTGACCGCTGTTGCTACACCCAATGCACTAATTGTCGAATTTTCTATATGTTAAATGTTTTATTAAAAGGTATATTGATGATACATGCTTGAGGAAGCTCTTTGGAACTGAAACGTTGCACAGGTGAATAATAGTTTTATTTCACTGGACGTGCTGCTTAACTCTCCATATCTTTTGACTATTGGTGACAGTTGATCAAGTCTTTAGTGGAACATATCCCCTCTTTGAAATTGTCTGTGCTGCTGCCTTTCCTTTAACTACCTTTGGTGACACATTAAATTCTTGACACTTATATGGACTCTATGGAAATACACTTTATAAATTTCATGTATGATATTGCATTTAAGATGGTGTTAGTTATTGGGGATGCAGTATCTGATTTGCTGATGCCTAATCATGAGTCTGACAAGCACTGTAGCACTCACGAAATGCCAAACAACACTTTTGTTACATCGGAGTGTATGAGTGACTTGTCAGCAGCACCCTCAGAGCAAGTAGGAGTGACACAGTCCATGCTTGAGAAATTCACTTGGCGCAAATAAATACAATCATAGCTAACAGATTGATGAATAATGTGTAAGTAGAAACATAGCTGCTTTGCTACAAGTATGGAGCAATAAATAACTTAATTTTACTTTGGAACTTCTTGGAAAGCGCTGTCTTAATTTTTCTTATATATATCGGAGAGGGTATCTTTTCATATGGGGGGAATCTTCTCGATTCTGCTTTTAAGATTTTCTTTCGTCTCAGATCATTGCCTTTTATCAGTGTGAATGCACTCTTGTGTATGATGTCCGAAACAACCAAGGAAAGGTTCATTCGTTCCTTTGAAGTTATCCATCAGAGAATACAGAAACCACAGTGGATTGAGCATAATTGGGTAGGTGAAAGGGAATGGTCAGTAATCTAGGTCCTATAAAGTGTAATTAGACTCATAGGCAACAAACAGCAAGAAATAAAGCCAATTGTGTTCCACTTGTCCACTGTGGCTCTGTTCCTCTTCAAATATTAGTCCAGTTTCCAAACCCTTTCTGTTCGGTATATCAATTCTAACTCAGCCTTTAGTTGTATCTTCATTAAGCCAATCTGAAGCTCTTAGTCTATGAGATCGAAAGGAGCAATGTACTTGTAGAGGTTTGATTTAAATCTCCTGAGTTAGCACTTGACGTATTGTACCTGTAGATCATTATCTTACCACAGTATAGGCACCTTCGCTGATCCATACATTTCATTTTATTTGATATTCAATCACACGCTAAGACTATGAAACTCCCATTCTGTAAAGATTCTGTAACAAATTGTTCTTTTGTACCAATGCCAACCTTTAAGACTTATATATAAAAAAAAATAGCAAGGAAAAGTCTAGATAAAATTCAATGATGGCAAAATTAGAGACCCACTAATAAAACCCTATTTTCCTGACACTTTAAGTCAATGCAAAAATAATTGTGAGAATATAAAAGGTTTTTTATGGTCAATTATTCTTGTCTTTAGTAAGTATCTATAATCATAACCACCTTGGAATAGGTAATAATCTTCAATGGGCAGAAGGAAACTTCCCTGCAGTGCCATAAGACGGTAAAACGTTATCACTTTCATGCATAAAATATGCCAATATTGAAAGAATGCCGATGTTAAGGTCATACGGTGAGACATCTTTTTCCAAGGTGATATACTAGGCAACATTATTGGATTATGACATGCTAGCTGATTTGCATTACACATTGCTGGCAAGCGTACCAAGAATACTTTAGTACCTTCTTGTGATGGGTGTTAAGATATCAGTTAAGAGCATTAGTCGAATTTTAAGAATAAGAGAACGATTTAAGGACTGTATAAAACATATATTACGCAAGGACAAATCACAATGAACATCAGGTTAATACAGGTTTTCTAAGAACTGAAAGGAAATTATAAATGTCTTGGATAGATATAGCGCTATTCTAAGTATATAGCAAAGGCTTTTAAATTTGACTATGGGTTTTAAATCATGCAAGAATATGGCAGACTAGATGGTTCATCCGGTTCTACGTCCTATAAAATTCTGCAGGTAATGTATTAATGGCAAAACAGTGAACAGTTATTATTCCAAAAAAGACACAAGTCTTCAAGGATGACATAAACTGTGCTTTAACACAAAGACCAGGGTGTGAAAGGTAGATAAAAAGCTTCATAGCAGCTACTGCGTGTATTATCTTTATCAGGCTATGTCACAAAGTATCAACAGTTTTCCTGAAATGCTCTTTCTTTCTCTTCTACATCCTCAAAGTTCTATGGTGGAGTTCAGACAAGTTCACGCCGTGATGGATTCCCACATCTTTACCACCTTTAAGTTTCTGTTCAATGTGGATATTTATGATATGGGCTTTAATAAAGTTTTAAATGGAATCCATAAGCATTAGAAGATTTACAGTCTTCCGTATGATCTATAAAAATGCCCTAACTTGTCCAGATCCTGCCTGTGCTATCATAACCATTTAAAAGGTTTATTTCTTCATCATAAAAGCAGCCTGGGTTTTATAGCCAATAAGTATGCTCCTTTGTTGCCTATTGGAATTGGAATAGGGATCGTATTCAGGCAAGATAGATAGATAGATATACCTGTTTTTTTCTCCTTTATCTTATCCACAGTAGATATACATTGTTTGATTATTGATTTCCAAGGTATTGTCCCCTTAACTAAAGCAGGCCTTACTAATGATCAGCTAATTGACAAGGGTCTGACATCTAAGGAGCCAGTGCCCAGTAAAGGCTGCACCACATTGCAAAATGAAGGATTTGCTATAATATAGTCAGTAGTGTTGAGTGATACCTTCCGATATCGGGAAATATCGGATCGGATTGGATCGGACCGATACCCCAAAAATATCGGATATCGCCGATTCCGATACCGGAAACCAATGCAAGTCAATGGGACACAAATATTGGAATGAAAATAAACCCTTACTTTCCTTGTAGGTTAATTCTACATGAAGGAAAACAACTAAGAATAATGTAGAATGTATTGGGGGAGGTGGAGGAGACATTAAAGGCATAGTGGTTTAGCCCAATCAAATGGAATAGCAGGAATTATTTTTTTTTAAGACGTTCGGCGTTACAAAGATATTGACTATGTTAAGCTTTTTTATATTTTGTCAGATATTTATGTTTCACTACTTCCATGCTCTTCACCTTCTTTTTTACTTCTCCCACACTTTCTCCTTCATCATCCTCTTCAGGGTCATCTTCTTGGTCTTCTTTGGGGTGGTCTCCAGGGTCGCCGTCTCCAGGGTCGTCGTTTTCGGGGTCGTCGTCTTCTTCAGGGTGGTCTTCAGGGTCGTCGTCTTTAGGGTCGTCGTCAGGGAGATCCAGAGTGATTACCAAAAACCATTTCAAAAAGCTTGAACTTGGAAATGTAGCAGAAGGTACAAGAAGGCTGAGGAACTGCTGAGAACCAGCTGACGGTACTGGAACCTGGATGGGTAGCCGAAGGTACAAGAGCCAATGGAACTACCCAGGACCAGCTGATGGTACTGGAACCTGGTTACTAAGCGGAAGGTACCTGTGCAAGAAAGCACTACAAAGGACCAGCTGACGATGGTGGAACTCGGATACCGAGAAGGAGGCACCAAAGCCAAAGGCTCTGCCTGGAACCAGCTGACGTTACCGGAACCCAGAGAGACATATTCAAGATTGACTCCAAAGAACCAGCTAATGGTACTGGAACTCAGATAGGCAGCAGAAGGTACACATGAAAAAAAAGTTGCAAGGCCGCGAGCCGGCCGGAGTTACCGAAACCCACAGTCCTACAGGGGGAGCTTGTCCTATTGGCACTATGGAACCAGCCTTCATTGCCAGATCCCGCAGTCCACATAGGAAGCACCTAAACTGCAGGCACCATAGAGACGGTTAACCCGACTGCAACACGACAGTACAACGTATTGGAGGCAAAGTGACGTTGACACTACCCGGAAACAACTGGCATGCTGGAACCAGGCTGGGCAAGAGGGAGTACCCATGCCAAAGACACTTCTGAGCAGCAACTGGTGGTGTTGGAGCCCAGAGATTACAGTAGAAACAGAGTGTAGCCAGAGGCCTAATTGGAGCAAGTTTAGTATCTGTAGTAGTGTGAATGTCGACAGAGCAGGAGAAATTGCTGGACACAAAGCAGGGAATCAGCTGACGTTACTGAACCCCAATAGCTCTGGAGCATGTGTTGACTGTGCAGACGGCACTTATGAGCAGCAACTGGCTGTGTTGGAGCCCAGGGATTACAGTTAAGGTGGTAGAAACATGAACACAGCAGGAGGCCTGGATACTGTTGCCACTTGCCAACCAATTATTTAATCTGGAAGAGGACTGGCAAATTCTGGTGAGATCCAGGCCTTGTTCATTTTCAGAAAAGTAAGCCGGTCAACGTTATCGGAGGAAATTTGCGTGCGACGGTCTGTTAGTACACGACCTGCGGCACTGAAGACGCGTTCCGATAATACACTAGCAGCAGGGCAAGCCAGCACCTCCAATGCATACTGGCTAAGCTCTGGCCATGTATCCAGCTTAGAGACCCAAAACTTGAAGGGGGAACAGCCTTGTGGGAGAACACTGAGAGGGCAAGACATGTAGTCTGTCACCATCTGATGGAAATGTTGCCTCCTGCTGACTGGAGCCGTCTGTGATGGTGTAGACATTTGTGGTGGGGACACAAAACTTTGCCACATTTGGGCCATACTGGTCTTGCCTTTTTCTGAGGCACTGCTTCAGCGCCCTCTTTGTGCAGAGCTTCCTCCACTGCCTTGACTCACTGAGCTGCTTTGTAAAGCACTAGCACCACTGCTCTTGGGTGGAATGGAGAACATGATGGAATGCACCAGTGTGTCTTGGTACTCCCACATTTTACGCTTCCGGTTCAATGGTGTTATGAGGCTTTGTAAGTTGTCCCGGTAGCAAGGATCTAGGAAAGTGTACACCCAATAATCAGCCGTGTTGAGAATGTGGGCGATGCGGCGGTCATTTCTCAGGCACTGCAGCATGAAATCAACCATGTGCTGCAGACTGCCAACTGGCCAAGAAACGCTGTTCCCTACTTGAGGCATCATCTCTGCCTCCTCTGCATCACCCCTCCCTCGCTCTACATAATGACTACTAGAGCATTGTGTACCTCCCTCCTCTGGACAGATGTCTTCCTCCTCCATTGACTCCTCCTCATCCTCCTCACAAAGAGTCCCCTGCCTAGGCCTTTGTGAGGAACCACGTTGCGCAGACTGTCCAGAAGCAGATGGCATTTGTGACTCGTCATCCTCCACCTCTTCCACAACCTCCTCCCTTAGGGCTTGCAGTGTTTTTTCAAGCAGGCAGATAAGCGGGATTGTCATGCTGACTAGTGCATCATCTGCACTCGCCATCCTCGCGGAATCATTGAAGGCACGCAAAACGTGGCAGATGTCCTTCATAGAGGCCCACTCAGTGGTGGTGAAGTGTGAATGGCGCGCAGTGCGACTTGTTTGTGCCTGATGCAGCTGATACTCCGTTACTGCTGCCTGCTGCTCACACAACCTCTCCAACATATGTAACGTTGAATTCCACCTGGTGGGTAGGTCACATATGATGCGATGTTCCAGAAGGCGGAATCGGCGCTGCAGAGCTGCAATGCGCGATCTTGCCATGCTGGAATGCCGCAAGTGAGCGCACTCTATGCGGACCTTGTGCACCAGTGCATCAAGATCCAGATGGTTCCTCAAAAAACTCTGCACGACCAAGTTGAGCACATGTGCCAAACATGGGATGTGAGTGAGGTTGCCTAGGCCCAGAGCTGCCACCAGATTTCGGCCATTGTCACACACTACCATGCCTGGCTGGAGATTCGCTGGCACAAACCACACGTCGCTCTCCTGCTTGATGGCATTCCAGAGCTCCTGCGCTGTGTGGCTTCGATTCCCCACAGAAATTAATTTCAATATGGCCTGATGACGTTTGGCCATGGCTGTGCTCATATCGGTCATAACAGGTAAGGGTTCACGGGTCCATGTAGAGGTAGACTGTGATGGCTCCTGCAGCGCTGATTCAGAGGAACTGGAGTATGAGGAGGAGTCAATGTGTACAGACTGGATTCCTGCAATCCTTGGAGTTGGCAGAACACGTACAGCACCACTATCAAGATCTGTACCCGGCTCCACAACATTTACCCAATGGGCAGTGAGGGAAAGATATCATCCCTGTCCA
Organism: Dendrobates tinctorius; assembly: GCF_039654945.1. Lineage (NCBI taxonomy): Eukaryota > Metazoa > Chordata > Amphibia > Anura > Dendrobatidae > Dendrobates > Dendrobates tinctorius. Next base: position 73,584,750 of record NW_027361690.1, on the reverse strand, counting down.
TGGTTACTGGTCCACGCATCGGTGGTAAGGTGGACATTGCTACTGACGGCGTTTAGTAGCGCATGTTTAATTTTTCCCTCCACATGCTTTTGCAGGGCAGGGACGGCTTGCCTGCTGAAATAAAAGCAGCTGGGCATGTTGTATTGTGGGATTGCCAATGCCATGAAGTTACGGAAGGTGTCAGTCTCCACCAGCCTGAATGAGAGCATTTCAAGGGACAGTAGTTTTGCAATGCCAGCATTCAGTGCCTGTGCTCAGGGATGGTTTGCCGAGTATGGGCACCTTTGCTCCCATGCCTGTGCTACCGATGGCTGTAGACTGGCCTGGGAGTGTGAGGGTGACAGGGAACGTGGTGCTGTGGGTTGAATGACACTGTGTTTCTGTACAACAGTGCCAGAGGTTCTTCCATGGCGATCCTGTGAGGAAGCCGAACCAGCTGCCTGTGAGCTGGAGGAAGAGGCTACAACACGAGCTGAAGAGGTGGTAGGTGGCACTGTAGGTTGGCCTAGGTCTTCAGTGTGTCTTTGTAACTCCACCACGTGCTTGGTCCGCACATGTTTCCACATATTTGTGGTATTGAGGTTGCTGACACTTTTCCCTCTTTTCACATTCTGATTACACAGCTTGCATTTGACAAAGCAAATGTCATCTGCAACTGTGTCAAAAAAGGACCAGGCACTGCGAGTCTTGGGAGCGCCAGTTTTGGGTTTTGGAAGAGGCATGCTCCTAATGGGTGCCGAAGTGGAAGCTACAGGCAACCGAGTCTGCCCCCTCCCTCTCCCTCCTTTTTTGGCCGTTTGGGGAATCTCTTCCTCAGAGCTGCTCCCACCACCTTCCTGTACCTCACACCATGATGGGTCAAGGACCTCATCATCTACACTACCCTCTTCAAACGACTGCTTCTCATGGGTAGTCTCGACAGCACAGTACGCACCAGAAAGTGGCACCTGAGTCTCATCATCAGATGCGTACTGAGGTGTGCTGACCATAGGCACTGGCCCACCTGCCTCTTCAGATTCAGAGAGACAAAGCTGTTGCGCATCACTGCATACTACCTCTTCTTCAAATTCTCGAATGCTGCTTGGCTGGCCCCCTCTTTCCAAGCCAACAGATTCAGAGAACAGAAGTATAGATGGCTCCTGTCCAGTGCTCTCTGACTGCCTGGGCAATTTGGCAGGTGGTGAAGAGACAGATGGATGCTCTTCAGTGCTCTGGACCTGAGAGGATCTGGAACTAATGAAGTCGATGCGCTAGCTGCCATCCATCCGACAACGGCTTCAATTTGTTCGTCCCGCTGCAGTGGGGTATGGGGATCTCCTACAAAGCTGCGCATAAAGGACTGTTCCCTGGGAAAACTGGAGGATGCTGAGTCACTGGTGTCCGCAGCAGGCACAGAATCCCCACGTCCTCTCCCTGCCTTCTTCATCTTGGTAGACTGATAAAGATAGGCAGAAAAGTACTAAGGGCTTAGTGTGCTTATTCGTGAACAGCTGCTAACAGTTATAAGAAACACTAATTTTATAAAGTGTGGACTAGACTTTAATATGAGCTAATGTGGCCTACACAACTGTAAAGTGGAGTGTTTGGTAAACTTTATTAACTTTTTTTTTCACAAAAAGACACTGGATGTGCCCAAAGATGTAAAACCGATAGTATCACAAACTGTTTGTAGCTATTACAATGCAGGAAGGTAACCTACAATGCAATAGATGAGGCTCCAAAAAGAGGCTAATACTTATCTGGCTGGGGCTGCAGGGCACAAGCCAGCAGAAAGGCTCCTCCATCTACTCCTATATAGTGTTTTCAAATATTCTAGCTGGATATGGATGGAACCACACTAATAGGAGAAATCTGGAAAAATGAGCAGCACTAATGCAAAAAAGTACAATGTATGAGGCAGTGACCAACACTGAGCGGACTACAACCGGAGGTGGCTGCAGAACACACTACAGCGTGAGCTGCACTCACACACAGAGACCTCGCTAAAAGCCGTGAACAGCATTGCAAGGCAAAAGAAAGCTACAGCGGTTGATAAAGTAGTCTGGGAAAAGCACAATATAGCAAATCGCTAGGTCACACAGTCCCTCAGAGCAGCAGCGTCCTATGCTTAACTGAATTCACAGCAGAGTGAACCCAATGCATCATGACATCATTTCAGCAGCCAATCACAGCCATGCCAGTAGTTACATGCCCAACATGCTCTAACAGGATGTGCCCACACTTCTTAGGGTCCTCATTAGCTGAATAAAATCAAACTGGCTCATTGCATTATGGGAACTTCCGATTCCGGTATTTGATATACTAAAAGTATCGGAACTCAGTATCGGAATTCCGTTACCGTGAATATCGGCCGATACCCGATATTGCAGTATCGGAATGCTCAACATTCGTAGTCAATTGTTAATTAAAAAAGACAAAAGATGAGAAACATTGCTGGAATGCCGAAGGTGAGTAGCACAGCCTTATATGGAACGGCACTACCACTCTACCTTGTATTTGCTATAAATTATTATGTTATTGAGGTTCTCTGGGCATCTTGGTTGTGGCTTAACAGTTCAGTTCATCTTCTTACCTTCAATATGTCATTCAGTATGACATGACCCAACAATTGGTCTGTAACCAAAAAATACAGCAACTCAACGCCGATAGAATAGGGGAGAGGAATTCCCTGACAATAGGGAACCAGGGACGGTCACCTCCTGAGCTCCAACCTGAGCCTGTCCCTGCTCTTACCTATCACTCTATGCAGGTCCTTGCCCCTGCCAATATCAGGATACCTCATCCCTAACCTGTCACCTCAAACTGCCCTTGCTAGTGCACTGGCCAGCTTAGGATGCTAGCCTAGCCACTACAGCTAATATACACAAGGGGAGGGGAACAGACACAGAAAGGACGAGGTAACAAAAGTACAGCACTTAGCTTAAGCACCACTGCAAACTCCACACCACAGATAGCACAGCAACAGGACTCCAATACACCAGACTTGGCTGTACACCAGAGAGCTGCTCCTGCTTGGTTGGTCTCCAGAAAGGACCTGTATCACCAACAGTCAGCTGATGCATCAGGTGACCTTTTGAAGGAAGGTGGGAGTCGTCACCTCCTGCATCAGCAAACCCAGCAGCAATGTTATTACACCAGCAGGCCAGCAGGGGGGGGAAATGACATTAACCCCCAATGGCCTGAAAGGAAAAAAGTTTTAATCTGCCACAGATCCAAAAATGGATCTTGCCAGTTCTATCTATATTTGCCTTTCTATAGCTACTGTAAAACCAGAGCTGTCAATCAAGAATTAGAAAGGAAGGTGAACTTGAACTGTTAGGCCATGCCAAGATACCACAAGGGCAGCTCATTAGCATATATAAATAATAATTATTGGTAAACACTGCAATGGATTTGGACAGTAAAGGTAAGATATTTATTACAGCTATATCCACTTCAAAGTGCTTGGTTTGAACAGTCATTTTGTGCCCTTTGAATTAACCGGCATAATAAAAATGATGCATGCTATATCCTAGACAGGTAGGCTGATGTGTTTCCAATACTCCTCACGATCTCCAACAGGTCAAGTTCTTAGGATTTGCTTAGTATTGCACAGGTGGTGGAATCATGAATTCTCTCACCTATAAAAACACTATGGAAATCCTGAAATTATGACCTTTTCTGGGCCTTGAGGACTGGAGTTTCGGAAACACTGATCTGAATGATAGACATCACATGTAGGGCCTCTTGGTCCAATCCAGCAGCATAATTTAAAGGAATATATTAGTTAATTCAATCCACTTCCAGTCCATTGATATACTTTTTTAGTTTTAAATTATAAGTAATTCTGCTGTATTAATAAACTCACTTGATATATTATGAAAATAAGGCTGGAAGTGGGTTGGTGCACTTCCACTGCCTTGGCTTACAGCTTCATACTCCTCCCTTTGCTAAGTGATTTATAAGCTTGTCTGCACTACTGCAGCATGTCAATCACCTAGCGGAGGGCGGAGTTAGGCTGAGAGCAGAGTTGGGACCCGAGGCAGCGGAGGTGCTCTGTCTCACCCGGTGTACTTCTGGCCTAATTTGCATTAAACTTCTAAAGTTGACTTTTCAACAATATATAAGCACTTTTTTAAATAACCATATATAATTACTTATATTCTCCGCCTACAGCACATAGTCAGTGTCATGTAATCAGTTTAGGTTGACTGAACTGGCAGATTTCCTTTAAAAACTAAGAGAATTACTGTGACATACATCAGCAAGTTGTTACCTAGTTGTACACGTAAACAGCATCTTTATTAAATGAATTTTCTAGACTTTAATATTGATTAGTTATCGTTCATTGCTGATTACCTATCATTCACCACAGTGGCAGCCATTACTTTATTTACGTATTAGTTGGAAATCCACTTTGATAGAATAGTCAAACTTCCCTTGCAAAATAAAAGAAATATATACAGTTATCAACAAACATAGGACATCAACTAAAAAACTAAACAATGCCCAGAGTCTTAGCTGAGTGTAAACATTAGATGCAGGGATGCATATACATCATAGCTTTTCTTAAACCTTTTTAGTCTTCTTACTTCAGGTCAAATAAACTTCTCCGGCAGAATATGACCCATCACCTGCGGAGATGTTTGAACCTCGGTTTCAGATGCCGGACAGATGACCGATGCATTTGTAATTTAACTGGCTGGGGAAGTCAAATTGTGATGAGAGGCTTTTCTTGTAATCTTCTTAACATCTTCATGCTGAAGTGCTTGTGAAGTGGAAGCCCTGTTGTCTGTGAGTACTGGGGCTGGAGGTTAATGCAGGAGCATGAAGTATCCTACTGTATGTCTGACCTGATAAACATTCATGTGGACACAGACAGAGCTATTCATTACCTTCTGAGCCAGAGATGAGCTGAGCTCTTACCAATTGCAGCTTGTTAATATTGTACTGTAATCCCAGTTGTCTGGTACCATAAATCTCAACAACAGTCGACATATCCGTATAGGTTATGTAAGCCAGGGCAGCAATATCTTAAAAGTCAGTAAAAGAGCCTCAAAATTTGTCAGTGGGCACTTATAAATGTTTAAATGCTGTTACCCCAAAAAACCCTTACCTGCTATCGTGGCACATAATAAGCCAAGAAAATCAGCAGATTTGCTTAAATTAAGCCCAAAACTTTGATTTGCGCTGAATACATTTATTCAAATGACAATTGAATATACATTATTATGCTCTGAAGTCTCGGCTGACCCTGCAGCATAATAAGCATAGATAAAACTACCGCAAACAATAAAAAAATAAAATTATATATGGTACTCACCTGAATCTCACCTGTCCGTCTGCACAGCCCCACTCTAGTCCTGTCATCTTCCTATGTTCAACCAGTGTTTTTCAAGGGCATCTTTCGTGCCACCATCAATCATGGTATTTTGCTAGATGTTATTAATGTGAATCATAAAACATTTGGATGCAATTACATTAGAATTTTCTGTAAAATTTGAGACAAACTTATGTACTTTGAACCAATATACTCATCTCTAACCAAAATTTATATTACAATATTATTAGTTCATTTGAAGAGAAATATTTGAACCTACTTTTACCCTTTTCTGATTTCAAAGAAACAGTTCCTATACAGTATACTCTTACTATATACAGAATTGATAAAGCAAAGCTGCCAGTTCAAGAAATTAATCTGCTAGAAAGAAAGACTAAAGAATTAAAGAATAGCTGCAAATTACATCTCTACTTTTGGAGGCACCAGAATGGTTATACATTAAAAGAAATCTGTCAACATTTTTTTTGTTAAGTTTCCAGCGATGTATCACTTAGGCTAGTTTCACATTTGTGTATGGAGGAGCTGTGGAGGGCTGTGGACTTCCTCCATGAAACTCAGCCCCCTGCCGCTCCTCCTCTGGTTAGCACCGCCTTCTGAATGCTGCCTCTGTACCCTATCTTTAACATTGGGTACTCAGGTCATGTGGATGTATGTGGATGCTTCCGCATGCATCGTTTTGATGATGCGGCAACCCATTTGCCCATTGGCAAAAAGGTCCTCCGTGCTGTGATGGGCAACCGCAGCTATTGAACAATGGTAGAGTGAAGCTGCTATCAAGCACTGTAAACACACCAAGGTAAAGGTGTGAACAGAGTGCAAAATACCTGACTGTTACTCCACAGAGTGTTATTACAAGAGGAAACACTCGAGACTATACCTTGTTAGATGTTACAGGAGTATAGCGGTAATGATGCTAGTTGGAGGTTCCTATAGCTACCCTCCAAGGAAGACTAGGCTGGTGGTTGTGCTCACTGTGACACTCGGCTGTGCTAACTGCACATGCAATTCAGAACCCCCAGATTCAGATGCTGATCCATGGGGGAGTTCCCACCCTTCCTTTTATACATTCCGTTCAAGTCTAGTCAGACAGGACCTGTTGTGAATTCACTTTCTGGCCTACCTCTGGTTGCTAGTGAAGGTAGTGGAGCTGGTTGTATTGACAGAGGAGTCACAAGTTCTCTTTCCAGGCTACCTCTGGTGGTTACAGGAGGTAATGGAGGTGATCTAATTGACAGAGGCCTGCCATCTGATAATGAGGAGGACGATTGGACATCTGGAGTCTCTGACTGGATTGAAGACAGCCGACTCCCTCTATCCCTGCTGGTGATTTTTCCTGCCTCCTGAGGTCTTAGTTTCCAGTTCAGTCCCTGCATGCTCAAGCTAAGTGCTCTTTGCTATTGTTCACATTTGATTTGGTTTTGTCTATTCAGTTTTGTGTGGTCAGTCAGCCCCGGCTGGGGCTGTGCTGAATTTCCATCCTTATGTTACTGTATGTGCCAGTTTGTTTTTTGTTCCTTATTAGATTGGCCTCGTTTTGCTCTGCTTTCTGAATATGCCAGAGTGCTGATATAGTGGGTGAAGTCTAGTGACTTCAGAGTTTTTTGCTATCAGAAGTGTTGGACATTTTTGCAGGGTTTTTTGCGTGATTGCAGACAATGTCTTTCCTTTCCTGTCCTTTCTAGTTAGTATGGGCTCCATCATTTGCTCAGCCTATTTTCCTACCTATGTTTTTGTTTTCATCTTATCTCACCGACAATATATGTTTGGGGCTATCTATTCCTTTGGGGTCTGCTCTGGGGCAGTTTAGATTTCCCCTTTTCTTGCTTTAGGCTTATTTAGTTCTTCGACTGTGTCGAGGCATCTAGAATCATCGTAGGTATGCTCCACGGCTACTGCTAGTTGTGTGGATAGGATCAGGAGTCTGCAATCTGCTTAGTTACCAACCTCTCTGGTTTTCTGTGGCTTAGCTTGGTCTTGTTTTCCTCCTCGGTGACACAATTATAACAGGACCTTGCTCATGGACCAATTCGGAACTGCTATGTCACCCGAACAGCTGAAAACCGACCACCAATGAGAGGTCGCCACCTCACGAGTATGATCAGTAGGGTTGATTTCTGGATTTAGCCTCTGGAATGTCTGTTTGCCGCTGCCTATTGCTAGTTACTAAAGCTTTGGCTGGAGAGCCAGCAGTAACCAAGCAAAAAGCACAAGTCTAAGCAAGTCGCTGTGAATGACGTCTTTGCTGAGCAGCTCCCACTGCGGCCAAAGCAGAATGGGAGACCGCAGAGGCAGACAAGGCTTGGAATCTACCCCGTGCAGAGGGAGAATCCTTGTGCCTAACACATTGCATACTATTCTATCTCCTTGCTGACTGGCACTTTTCCATAACTCTTAGTGGTAGAAATGTGCATGCACGTCTAGCAAACCAATCTACAGTGAAGAAAATAATTCTTTGATCCTTTTGCTAATTTTGTAAGTTTGCCCACTGACAAAGACATGAACAGTCCATAATTTTAAGGGTAGGTTAATTTTAACATTGAGAGATAGAAAATCAAAAATAAAATCCAGGAAATCACATTGTGTAAATTATATAAATGTATTTTCATTTTGCTGTGAGAAATAAGTATTTGATCCCTCTGGCAAACAAGACTTAATACTTGGTGGCAAAACCCTTGTTGGCAAGCACAGCAGTTAGACATTTTCTGTAGTTAATGATGAGGTTTGCGAACATGTCAGGTAGGGATTTTGGTCCACTCTTCTTTGCAGATCATCTCTAAATCATCAAGATTTTGAGGCTATTGCTTGGCAAATAGGAGCTTCAACTCTTTCCATAAGTTTTCTTTGGGATTAAGGTCTGGAGACTGGCTTGGCCACTCCATGACCTTAATTTGCTTCTTTTTGAGCCACACTTGTTGTCTTGTCTGTATGTTTTGGGTGATTGTTTTGCAGGAAAACCAAGCCATTACCCATTTTTAATGTCCTGAAGGAGGGAAGGAGGATGTCACTCAGGATTTTACAGTACATGGCTTCATCCATTCTCCCAATGAAGTAGTGGTGCCCTTAGCAGAGAAACACCCCCAAGACATAATGTTTCCACCTCCATGCTTCACAGTGGGGACGGTGTTCTTTAGGCCATAGGTTGTATTTCTCCTCCTCCAAACACGGCGAGTTGAGTTAATGCCAAAAACCTCAATTTTTGTCTCGTCTGACCACAGAATCTTTAATCAATCACTCACAGGATCATCCATGAGTTCAATTGCAAACTTGAAAGGTGCCTGCACAAGTGCCTTTTTCAGCAGAGGGACCTCCTGAGCACTGCAGGATTTTAAACTTTAACGCCATAACGTGTTACCATTGGGATTCTTGGTGACTGTGGTGCCAGCTACCTTGAGATCATTAACATGTTCCCCTCGTGTAGTTTTAGGCTGATCGCTCACCTTTCTCATGATCAAGGATACCCTATGAGGTGAGATTTTGCATGGTCCCCAGATCAATGTCGATTGACAGTCATTTTGCATTTCTTCCATTTTCTTACTATTGCACCACAAGTTGTCTCCTTCTCACCTAGCGTCTTACTTATGGTTTTGCAGCCCATTCCAGTTTTGTGCAGGTCTATGATCTTGTCCCTAATAGGTATAAACATAGCACTCAACTTAAGTGTAATCAAAGGAGATTTATTGTAGTATGAAGGTAAAATGTTTCAGTCAATTGATGACCTTTTTCAGTTACGTCTTTATAATAGTTTTCTTGCATTAGGATGTGAACCTATTGAGTAGCTCCGTGTGCTCAGTATAGGGACAGACTGTCCTCAGACTGGCCTGGTAAGCTTAGTATGGTGTGGAGCAGGGGCAAACGTGCCTCCAGATGCGTGGTCTTGCGGTGGATCCCCCATCTCGAGACACCAACTAGATGGCCTCAGAGAAAAAAATAAGAAAGAGGGGATGTGTTACTTCTACGCTCATAAATTCTATGCATACATTGCAAAGCCAATTAAAAAAAAAATAGGGTCATCCAGTCATTCCTAAAACCCATAAGGCAGCAACTGGAGAGCCTCATTAAAATATTGAACAATAAAACAATAAAAACACTTTATGTGCTGTTGTCATCTAGTGGTGTGGAAAATTCTTGTCTAATCCAGTGTTTAAGAGAATCATAGAATCATTGAATGTTAGAGTTGGAAGAGACCTCAAGGGTCATCGCATCCAACCCCCTGCTCAATGCAGCTCAGGATTAAGTAAACAATCTCTTACAGATGACTGCCCATCTTCTGAAGGAGAACTCATTACTAGAGATGAGCGACTTTGCCTTGTTTAGGGTCGAGTCGGGTTTCATGAAACCCGACTTTCTCAAAAGTCGGGTTGAACGAAATCGGCCGACTATAGGGAAAAGTCGGAGGCCGACTGAAACACGAAACCCAATGCCAGTCAATGGGGAAGCAAAGTCGGCAGGGAGTGGAGGACAATAAACACACCTACAGTGCCCCTTTCAATGCCAAAAACATCAATTCTTATTACTGAAGCTTGTCAACCTTAATTTACTTTATAATAATAGTTACGCACTGAAAACTGGGGGTTATTTGGATAAAGTTGTGTGGGGGTAGGGTAGGTTTTCGTGTGCCCTGGGCCAAAAAGTGTCAGTGCGCCCCTTTAACACATACCACAACTCATGATGCTCCGATACGGCACAGAAATATAGGTATAGTACAGTGACAAATACATCACTGCTTCCATGACATGACTGATCTATTTTAAATTGTGCAAAAGCTCAAAAAAAGGACAGTATATTACTCCATACAGTATTATGGTCACCACATTGTGTGCCCTGGGCCAAAGAGCGCCCCTTTAACACATACCACAACTCATGATGCTCCAATATGGCACAGAAATATAGGTATAGTACGATGACAAATACTTCACTGCTTACATAAATGACTGATCTATTTTAAATTCTACCATAGCTCAAAAAAAGGACAGCATATTACTCCATACAGTATTATGGCCACCACATTGTGCGCCATACAGAATAATGAGCCCCATATATTTCTCCATACAGAATAATTGTTCACATATAATGTTCCATACAGTATATGATGACCTCCACATAATACTACAGTATATGATGGTCCCCATGGACGATGCTCCAGTGTGCTATGGGCCCAAATAATGCTCCATATATAATGGGCCCCATTTCTAATGCTCCAGTGTATAATGTGCCCCATAGATGCTGCTCCAGTGTCTGATCTGCCCCATTTAGAATGCTCCAGTATATGATGGGCCCCATAGATGATGCTCCAGTGTTTATGGGCCCTAATAATGCTCCATATATAATGGGCCCCATTTCTAATGCTCCAGGGTATCATGTGCCCCATAGATGCTGCTCCAGTATATGATGGGCCTCATGGATGATGCTCCAGTGTCAGATGTCCCTCATTTGGAATGCTCCAGTATATAATGGGCCTCATGGATGATGATCCAGTGTCAGATGTCCCCCATTTGGAATGCTCCAGTATATGATGGGCCCATTGATGCTGCTCCAGTGTCTGATCTGCCCCATTTAGAATGTTCCAGTATATGATGGACCTCATGGATGATGCTCCAGTGTCAGATGTCCCCCATTTGAAATGCTCCAGTATATGATGGGCCCCATAGATGCTGCCCCAGTGTCTGATCTGCCCCATTTAGAATGCTCCAGTATATGATGGACCTCATGGATGATGCTCCAGTGTCAGATGTCCCCCATTTGAAATGCTCCAGTTTATGATGGGCCCCATTTTTAATTAACCCAGGCATGGTATGTGAAAAAAGCTCACTGGAGTAATCTGAAGTGTGTGCTGCCGCATCCATCACTTTTGGTGTGGGTGAAGGACACAAGGAAAGTGGTTGCTCCTGACCAGAAGCCTGCACTTACGACTCAGTGCTTGCATTTTTTACAACTTCAGAAGAGGAGGTGATAGAGCTGGAGGCTGTTTCAGCAATGTAAGCCAAAAACAGTTCCTGAGGCTCCACCATTCAAAGCAGTTTGCCTACTCCCAGAAAATGGAGCCTTACAGGCCTTCCAGAGCTACACCATGACGCAGGCTCAACACCTCCTGCCTTAGCTGCTATTGCGTTTTTGGCACTACCAGCAGATGCACCACCACCACCATCAGTACCAGGTGGCCCCCCACGCCCACGTCCATGTCTTCTTCCACCATACTTCCTCATGTTTTAGAAAATTGACCCAAAATACCAGCAGAGATATGGTACTTTATCAGAAGCGTACAGCTCTATACAGTCTAGGGATAACAGTAAATCTCTGTATATATTTCATGAGTCATGCACAGATGCTCACAGGCTCAGTATGGATTACCCAATAAAATAAAAAGGTGAAAAAGGGTACAGTATCACCAGATACAAGGTATATATAGTATAGTGTTAACATTCTGAATCTTCATATACATTTCAGGAGGCAGACACAAACGCTCTCAGGCCCAGTATGGATTACACAAGAATATGAAAAGCTGTAAATGGGTAATGTAACACACGCGTACAGCTGTATACAGTGTTGGCCAAATTTGAAATCTCGGTATAGATTTCCGGAGTCACCCTCAGACGCTCACTCAGTCTGGGTTTGACCATAATAAAAAATAATGGAAAAAAGGTACTGGATAACAAGATAGCAAGTATATATATATTATAGGGTACAATTGAAATCACCGTAATGCTAAATGTCGAACAAAGGTACTGTATAACAAGATACAAGCTGTATCGAGTATAGGGTAAAAATTGGTATCTCCGATTCACCGTATACACTCACTGGCCACTTTATTAGGTACACCTGTCCAACTGTGTGTTAAGACTTAATTTCTAATCAGCCAATCACATGGCGGCAACTCAGTGCATTTAGGCATGTAGACATGGTCAAGACAATCTCCTGCAGTTCAAACCGAGCATCAGTATGGGGAAGAAAGGTGATTTGAGTGCCTTTGAACGTGGCATGATTGTTGGTGCCAGAAGGGCTGCTCTGAGTATTTCAGAAACTGCTGATCTACTGGGATTTTCACGCACAACCATCTCTAGGGTTTACAGAGAATGGTCCGAAAAAGAAAAAAAATCCAGTGAGCGGCAGTTCTGTGGCCGGAAATGCCATGTTGATGCCAGAGGTCAGAGGAGAATGGGCAGACTGGTTCGAGCTGATAGAAAGGCAACAGTGACTCAAATTGCCACCCGTTACAACCAAGGTAGGCAGAAGAGCATCTCTGAACGCACAGTGCGTCGAACTTTGAGGCAGATGGGCTACAGCAGCAGAAGACCACACTGGGTACCACTCCTCTCAGCTAAGAACAGGAAACTGAGGCTACAATTTGCACAAGCTCATCGAAATTGGACAGTAGAAGATTGGAAAAACGTTGCCTGGTCTGATGAGTCTCGATTTCTGCTGCGACATTCGGATGGTAGGGTCAGAATTTGGCGTAAACAACATGAAAGCATGGATCCATCCTGCCTTGTATCAACGGTTCAGGCTGGTGGTGGTGGTGTCATGGTGTGGGGAATTTTTTCTGGGCACTCTTTGGGCCCCTTGGTACCAATTGAGCATCGTTGCAACGCCACAGCCTACCTGAGTATTGTTGCTGACCATGTCCATCCCTTTATGACCACAATGTACCCAACATCTGATGGCTAGAGTTGAGCGATACCGTCCGATACTTCAAAGTATCGTATCGGATGGTATCGGCCGATCTTTAAAAAAAGTATCGGTATCGCCGATTCCGATACCGGAAGTCCCATTCAAGTCTATGGGACTTCCGGTATCGGAATAAGAAAAACCCTTTCCTGCCCTTGTACAGCCTCTCGGGGGTCTGTACGGGCCTTTCGGGGGGCTGTGCCGGCCTGCCAGGGGGTCTGTGCAGGCTCCGGTGGTCTGTGCCGACCTGCCGGTGGTCTGTGCAGGCTCCGGGGGGCTGTGCCGGCCTGCCGGGGGGCTGTGCCGGCCTGCCGGGGGGCTGTGCAGGCTCCGGGGGGCTGTGCCGGCCTGCCGGGGGGCTGTGCCGGCCTGCCGGGGGGCTGTGCAGGCTCCGGGGGGCTGTGCCGGCCTGCCGGGGGGCTGTGCCGGCCTGCCGGTGGTCTGTGCAGGCTCCGGGGGTCTGTGCAGGCATCGTCCGATGGGACTACAAGTCCCATCGGGCGATGCCTGCTACCATGACAGTGATTGACACATTAGCCAATGATGGGACAGTAGTAGTCCCATCATCCGGCTAATGTGTTAAATGTAAAAAAAAAAAAAAAAAATTACATGCTACATACATACAACATGCATACTACATATATGCTACATTCATACTACATACTACATACATGCTACATTCATACTACATAAATACTACATGCAACATACATACTACATATATACTACATGCATGCTACATACATACTGCATGCTACATACATACCACATATATACTACATACATACTACATGCATGCTACATGCATGCTACATGCTACATACATAACACATATATACTACATGCATGCTACATACATACTACATGCTACATACTACATATATACTACATGCATGCTACATACTACATGCTACATACATACTACATATATACTACATGCATGCTACATACATACTGCATGCTACATGCATGCTACATACATACTACATACATGCTACATACATACTACATATATACTACATACATACTACATACATACTACATGCATGCTACATGCATGCTACATACATACCACATATATACTACATGCATGCTACATACATACTACATGCTACATACATACTACATGCTACATACATACTACATATATACTACATGCATGCTACATACATACTACATGCTACATACATACTACATATATACTACATGCATGCTACATACATACTACATGCTACATACATACTACATATATACTACATGCATGCTACATACTACATGCTACATACATACTACATATATACTACATGCATGCTACATACATACTACATGCATGCTACATACATACTACATGCTACATACATACCACATATATACTACATACATACAATACATTCATACAATACATACATAGACATACAGTACATATAACATAGAGTAACATACTTACCAATACTTGTCACATTGTTCCCCGAAGCCATTGTCTTTTCCGGGATAAATATTAACATAACAAACCACAAAAATACTCACCCACGATCCGAAGCAGTCCACGAGTGTGTCCCACGACGATCTTGGGTAGAGAACGGCAGCATCAGATGATGCTGCCGTTCTCTACGGGCTGCAGGAATCCAATGACGGAAGGTAGGTATCCTTCCGCACTGTATTCCTCCGCCACTTAAAAAAAAAAAGTCCCTAGTCTCACTTTATGCCATTGCTGTGTGGGAAATTCCCACACAGCAATGGCATAAAGTGAGACTAGGGACTTTTTTTTTTTAAGTGGCGGAGGAATACAGTGCGGAAGGATACCTACCTTCCGTCATTGGATTCCTGCAGCCCGTAGAGAACGGCAGCATCATCTGATGCTGCAGTTCTCTACCCAAGATCGTCGTGGGACACACTCGTGGACTGCTTCGGATCGTGGGTGAGTATTTTTGTGGTTTGTTATGTTAATATTTATCCCGGAAAAGACAATGGCTTCGGGGAACAATGTGACAAGTATTGGTAAGTATGTTACTCTATGTTATATGTACTGTATGTCTATGTATGTATTGTATGAATGTATTGTATGTATGTAGTATATATGTGGTATGTATGTAGCATGTAGTATGTATGTAGCATGCATGTAGCATGCATGTAGTATGTATGTAGCATGCATGTAGTATGTATGTAGCATGCATGTAGTATGTATGTAGTATGTATGTAGTATGTATGTAGCATGCAGTATGTATGTAGCATGTATGTAGTATGTATGTAGTATATATGTAGTATGTATGTAGCATGTAGTATGTATGTAGCATGCATGTAGTATATATGTAGTATGTATGTAGCATGCATGTAGTATGTATGTAGTATGTATGTAGCATGCAGTATGTATGTAGCATGTATGTAGTATGTATGTAGTATATATGTAGTATGTATGTAGCATGCATGTAGTATGTATGTAGTATGTATGTAGCATGCAGTATGTATGTAGCATGTATGTAGTATGTATGTAGTATATATGTAGTATGTATGTAGCATGCATGTAGTATGTATGTAGCATGCATGTAGTATGTATGTAGTATTTTTTTTTTTTTTTTTTTTTTTTTAACATTTAACACATTAGCCGGATGATGGGACTACTACTGTCCCATCATTGGCTAATGTGTCAATCACTGTCATGGTAGCAGGCATCGCCCGATGGGACTTGTAGTCCCATCGGACGATGCTTGCACAGACCCCCGGACATCAGCACAGCCCCCCGGCAGGCCGGCACAGCCCCCCGGCAGGCCGGTACAGACCCCCACAGGGTGCACAGACCACCGGCAGGCCGGCACAGCCCCCCGGCAGGCCGGTACAGACCCCGGGCAGTCCACACAGCCCCCCGGCAGGCCGGCAGAGACCCCCGGAAGGCCCGAAATGATGGCGCATCATGATGCGCACACACCGCGCATCATGATGACGTCAGGCCGTCAATCAACTGAACTTCCGATTCCGATGCCGAATTCCGATATTGAAAAAATATCGGAAGTCGGTATCGGAATTCCGATACAGCAAGTATCGGCCGATACCCGATACTTGCGGTATCGGAATGCTCAACACTACTGATGGCTACTTTCAGCAGGATAATGCGCCATGTCATAAAGCTCGAATCATCTCAGATTGGTTTCTTGAACATGACAATGAGTTTACTGTACTCAAATGGCCTCCTCAGTCACCAGATCTCAATCCAATAGAGCATCTTTGGGATGTGGTGGAACGGGAGATTCGCATCAGGGATGTGCAGCCGACAAATCTGCGCCAACTGTGTGATGCCATCATGTCAATATGGTCCAAAATCTCTTAGGAATGCTTCCAGCACCTTGTTGAATCTCTGCCACGAAGAATTGAGGCAGTTCTGAAGGCAAAAGGGGGTCCAACCCGTTACTAGCATGGTGTACCTAATAAAGTGGCCAGTGAGTGTATATAGAAGGCATAAACCACACACGCTCACTCACTATGGATGATACCATAATACAAAATTTTGAACAAAGGTACTGTATCAGCACATACCAATTTCCGTCTATACTTCCGGAGTCAGACACAGACACTCACAGATATGAAAAAGATACACGAACACCGATTATAATATATTATATATATATATATAATATATAAAAGCACACTGAACTTTGAATGCAGTAGTAGCTGTTTATAATAATTACGTGTTTACATTGCACATGGCACGTTATACTTATATAAGTGATTTATTATTTGACACATATATAAAAAAGTTTTCTTTGAATGTTTCACTTCATATTATTTGGTCACAATAAGTTGTTCATTGCTTATACACAATTTTTCATATGTATATTTTTGAGGATTGCATATATAAATATAAAATATAATTAGGTCTACAATATCAATAATTTTTTGTCCCATTTGTGCACAATGTTTTAAATTGGTTTTTATTGTATTACCACCTATGACACTAATAAAATTCTGTACAACATATCCTGTTTGGTCTTTCCTGTCTATGGGTCCTTCGGTGGTTTAGGATTTGTTTTTATAGACACTCACAGGCTCAGTATGTATTACACCAGAATTTAACAAGTAGAAAAAGGGAAAGGTAGTTGAAGTGTACAATAGTATACAGTGTTGTGGTACTTTTAAATCTTCGTATATATTTCAATCTCAGTAAGCCAGTCCAGACTCTCCGCTACTGGAAACTACATGGATACAAGTACAGACGGAAATTCGAGTGTTATCAGCTACATCTTAACCATCATCGATCAATACACCAAATTTCTAGTGGCCGTCCCTGTGAAGAATTTAACTGCCCAGATTACACAGCGGTGGAGCAAGGAGAGGTAAGCATTGCAGCTTGCAAGTGCTGTGGCCATGACCAAGCAGGGTAGGCACACTCATGGTCAACGGTACTGGCACAGGGCCCCTCATAGTACGCTGGTGTGTCTGACGGTGAGTGGGCCCCCCCACCGTCAGAGACACTGTATTGTACTATGAGGGGCCATTTGCCAGTGCCGTAGGCCATCTGTGGGCCCATCCACCTGTTCAGAGCAACGGCACTTGCCCGGGTGCGCCACGTGTTGACCCGAGCCATTGGGGGGGTGGGCAGCCCACTTATGGAGGTCTAAAAAATGTCATATGTTGATGTGTTGGCAGGACATTCAGCTGCTGCAAAGGGTGGAATTGGGCAAGTCCAAGGAAGAGGAGGACGAAAGCTAGGGAGTTTTCTAGGAACCTATGTGTCATCAGGAGAAGGTGGGACAAAATCCTTTGCAACCCATTCATGGTTCATTTTAATGAAGGTTAGATCATCAACATTTTGGGTAGACAGGCGGGTCCTTTTTTCTGTCAGGATTGATCCAGAAGCACTGAAGACTCTTTCAGATAACACACTAGCAGCAGGGCAAGCGAGCTCCTGTAAGGCATATTGTGCCAATTCAGGCCAGGCATCCAGTTTAGAGGCCCAATAGTCAAAGGGGAATGACTTGTGAGTGAGAACATCGATATGGGAGAAGTAGTTTGTAACCATAGTTGATAACTGCTGTCTCGTGTCACTTTTAATCGATGCAGTGTTAGCAATCGTGAGAGCGGTACTTGAGAAATCATTCCACAGCATGGTCATTAAACCCCTGTCTCCAACGCCGCTTCGGCTGTGTGCAGCACGAACACCTCTTCCATTGTGCCCACTACGGCTCATGGGAGAACCAGCACCGCTGCTGTGTGCTGGGAAAGCCTCAAACAATCTGTTTACCAGAGATGCTTGTTTGTTAGCCAATATTATCCCTAGGTTCTCCTGTGGCATGATGTTGTGTAATTTGCCTTTGTAGCGTGGACCAAGGATGCTGGCCAGCCAGTAGTCGTCATCTCTCATCATTTTGGAAATGCAGGGGTCCCTTTTTAGGATCCGCAAGGCATAATCGCACATGTGGGCCAATGTTCCTGCTGTCAATGATGCACTGCCAGTGGTGGGTGGAGGAGCACATTCTGGCAAATCCACATCCCTACAGTCACGCACAAACACTGTACCTGACCTTGGAATGCCAACATTTTATCTTGCCCCCTGAGATGCATCCTCTTGCCCAAAATAATCATCCGCCTCATCTTCCTCCTCCTCTTCCTCTTCTTTCTCCACCTTGTCCAGGACAGTTCCCTGACCAGACAATGGTTGACTGTCATCAAGGCTTCCCTACTCCTCCTCTGCAGATGCCTGATCCTTAAAGTGCGTCAAACTTTGCATGAGCAGATGCATAAGTGGGATGCTTATGCTTATGATGGCATCATCTGCACTTACCAGCCGTGTGCATTCCTCAAAACACTGAAGGACTTTACAGAGGTCTTTCAGCTTTGACCACTGCACACCTGACAATTCCATGTCTTCCCTCAAACTACCTGCCCGTGTATCCTCCCACAAATGCATTACAGCCTGCCTCTGTTCGCACAGCCTCTCAACCATGTGAAGGGTGGAGTTCCTCCTTGTTGCAACGTCTATGATTAGGCGGTGCTTGGGGAAGTGGAGCAATCACTGCAGCTTCTGCATACGACTGGAGTGTACTGCCGAGCGACGGATGTGCGAGCACAGTCTTTGCACCTTATGGAGCAAGGATGTTGAATCCGGATAATTATTAAGGAAGCACTGCACCGCCAGGTTCAAAGTGTGAGTCAGGCAAGGTATGTGTGTGAGTTTTGCACGGGCTATGGCTGCCACAAAATTACAGCCGTTATCAATGACTACCTTGCCTGCCTCAAGATTTAGACTGACCAGCCATGACTCTGTTTGTCGCTGCAAGTAGTTGGCCAGTATCTCCACGGTGTGTCTGTTGTTGCTCAAAGACATCATCTTTAATACAGCCTGCTGATGCTTACCACTAGCTGTTCGATAGTGGGACACCTCGTGTGCAACACTGCCAGCTGAGGATGGAGTGCTCGTTCGGCTGCGTTCTGTGGACGAGCTTTAGCTGATGGAGGAGGAGCGAAAGCCTACAGCCAACTGTTTCCTATGCCGTGGGCTAGGCAGCACTGTTCCACCGCCGCTGTCCCCAGTGGAGCCTGCATCCACCACATTAACCAAGTGCGCAGTGATGGACACGTAACGACCCTGGCCATGCCTACTGGTCCATGCATCTGTTGTGAAGTGCACCTTTCCACTCACTGACTGTTTTAGTGCATGGACAATGTGGTCTTTCACATGCCAGTGGAGGGCAGGGATGGCTTTTCGAGAAAAGAAGTGCCGACTGGGTAGGTCATAGCCTGGGTCAGCGTAGACCATGAGGTCGCGGAAAGTTTTGCTTTCAACCAAATGGTAGGGCATCATCTCTAATGAGATTAGTTTGGCAATGTAGGCGTTCAAAGAAAGTGTACGTGGATGAGACGATGAGTACTTTCTTGTCCTACTCAGAGTGTCTGGTAGGGTAAGCTGGACTGGAGAGCTGCATATGGGGGAAGTAGCGGTGGACCGGACGGAGTGAGAGGGTGTTGGTGACAGTATTGTTGGTGATGGCCTAGATTTAGTGTTGTCTTGCAAAGCCATTGTGATTCCCTGAGTGCTTTGGCCTTGCAACGACACTTCCACATTTAGTGCTGGTGGTGTGCTTAACGGTGGCGGTGTTCTTACAGTGGGGGAAGCGATGGAGCGCTGCTGGCTACCTTCAGTCGGAGCAGGTGCACATGTCCTACCTGAGGTTTTGTAGTCCGTCCACTCTTGTAAGTGCATATTGATTAAATGTCTAAGCATGCAACTGGTATTAAAATTTCTGAGTTGTTTACCTCGGCTAAAGGTCCTAACGCACTTCTTACAGGTAACCTTTGCCTCATCAGTAGGATTTTGGACAAAGAAATGCCACACTGCACTCTTCCTACTATGGTATACATTTTCTGGCCTTGCACGCTGTACTAAGTTGACCGTCTGGGTAACCTGTCCTGCAACTCTTTTAATTTTTGGCCCATGTTTTTGGACAGCTACGGGCCTGCCAGATAACACCTGCTGCGATGTCAATGCCTGCTGCGGATCCTTCTCCTTATCTGAACTCTTGCCAGCGCCACCCTCCTCCCCCAATGGATGCCAATCTGGGTCAAGAACTGGGTCATCCATCACCTCCTCTTCAAAGTCATCTGCACATTCCTCTTTACCTTCCTCTGTGTCATCGTGTAAGGTGGTATAGTATGATTGAAGGGGCACCTGAGTTTCATCAGGGTCAGATTCTGGCTCAATAGACTGCGAGGGCAATGTAGTGCTCTGGGTCGATGTACCAGCAGAATCATCTAGCAGTGGCTGTGCATCAGTGCACTCCATGTCAGATTCATCTTGGACTGGGGAATTCTGGATTTGACTGGATAACCCAGGCATGGTATGTGAAATGAGCTCCATAGAGTAATCTGAAGTGTGGGTTGCTGCATCCTTAACTTTTGGTGGGGGTGAAGGACACAAGGAAAAGTGTTTTTTGTTGACCAGAACCCTGCACTGACGACTCCGTGCTTGCAGGTTTTGAACGTTCAGAAGAGGAGGCAAAAGAGCTGGTGGCTGTTTCGGCTATGTACGCCAAAACCTGTTCCTGATGCTCCGGCTTCAAAAGCGGTTTTCCTACTCCAAGAAAAGGCAACCTTACAGGTCTTCTTGGGCCAGACGATGACGCAGGCTCAACACTTCCTGCCTTAGCTGCTATTGTGCTTTTGTCAGAACCAGCCGATGCACCACCAACATCAGTACCAGCTGCGCCCCCCTGCCCACGTCCGCAGACTCTTCCACCATACTTCCTCATGTTTGGGAAAATGTACCAAAAATACCAGCAGAGAGATGGTACTGTGTGAGGAGCGTCCAGCTGTGTAAGGTGTATGAAAAAAATTAAATCCACATATATATTTTGTTAGTCACAGACGCTCTCACAATATGTATTGGACTGTAATCCAACAAGCAGATATATGGAAATGTATCAGAAGTATACAGCTGTATACATTTTTTGTGTAACTAACAATCTCCGTATATGTATTTACGGAGTGTCACACACACGCTGACTCTGTACAGATGTTACTGTAATGCGAATGGCAGATATACAAAACTGTTTTGAGAATCAGACAGCTCTATACAGTGTCTGTATGGAAAATTGTCAATCTCCGTCTATTTGTATAGGGACTGACACACGCTGTCTCTGTCTAGTTTTCACTGTAGTCAAACAGGAGATATACGAAACTGTTTGAAAAGCGGACAGCACTCTAAGGTGTAGGTCTGGAAAAATGGAAAAACTCCTCTGCTTTTTTTTCCAGAGTATCACACAGATAGCTTCTATTTGTCCATGATACCAGCCGGTACACAGTAATGTGTGAGGATCGTACACCGCTATACGGTGTCTGTATGGAAAATTGTCAATCTCCATCTATTTCTATAGGGACTGACACACGCTGTCTCTGTCTAGTTTTCACCGTAGTCAAACAGCAGATATACGAAACTGTTTGAAAAGCGGATAGCACTCTAAGATGTAGGTCTGGAAAAGCGGACAAGCTCCTCAGCTTTTCTTCCAGAGTCACACCCAGATAGCTTCTATTTATCCGTGATACCAGCCGGTACACGGTAGTGTGTGAGGAGCGTACACCGCTATGCGGTCTGTGAAAAAATGAACGCTCAGTAACTCACCAGGACAAAATAATAAAAGTTGGAGTGCTTTGAAAAAAGCAGTTTGAACACCAGTGTGCACACAGCAATGCCGCTAGCAGGTAGTCTTACAATGCAGTCTAATCGTCACCAGCGCTGCTGCACAAAAGCAAAAATCCTCCCCTTTCACTGCACACTAACTGTACATTGAAAAGCGCTATCAGCAGAAGCAGTTTTATTTTTCTTCTTCCCTGCCTAAAGCTCTCCCTATTCAGAATCAGCAGCAGCACCTCTCCCTATGCTAAGATCGGCAGAAGTAAGATGGCGGTCGGCGGTCACAGCCTTTTATACCCACTGTGACGCCACACAAAGCCAGCCAATCACTTCAATGCCCTTCTCTAAGATGGTGGTGGTCGCTGACTATGTCATCGCATTGCCCACAGTGTGCGTCCTCCATCATTGGCTGAAAAAAGGCGCTGGAAGCATCATTTGAAACGCGACTTTGGCGCTCGGGTCGCCGACCTCATGGCCGACCTCACTCTATGGTCGGGTATCGTTTCATGAAACCCGACTTTGGCGAAAGTCGGCGATTTTTTAAATTGACTGAGCCATTTCGCTCAACTCTACTCATTACCACTTGTGACAGCCTGTTTCACTCACTGATGACCCTCACTGTCAAACAGTTTTGTCTAATATCTAATCTGCATCTTCTCCCTTTCATTTTCATTCTATTGTTTCCATTTGATAGTTAGAATAAGGATGATCCCTCAACACTGCGACATCCCTCCCAATATTTGTAGACAGCTATTAAGTATCCTTTTAACCTTCTATTTTTGCAAGCTAAATATTCCCAGATCCTTTAACTGTTTTTCGGAGGACATAATTTGCTCTCCTCTCACCATCCTGGTAGCTCTTCTCTGTACTTACTCTAGTTTTTGCAATGTATTTTTTAAAATATGGTGCCCAGAACTGTACACAGTACTCTAGATGAGGACTGCCAAGGAGGAGTAGAGGGGGATAACTACTTCACCTGATCTAGATTCTATGATTCTCTTAATACATCCTAGAACTATGTTTGACTTTTTGCTGTTGCATCACAGTCTGTGATCTATTAGCATACCTTTTTCACATGTGCCATTGCTTAGTTCTATTCCTCCCCTTCTGTAGATGTAATTTTCATTTTTCTTGCCCATATGTAGAATCTTGCAATTCTCCTGTTAAATACCATTCTATTAGTTGATGCTAATTGTTATCTAGATCTTTTTGAATCTTTTTTCTGTCTTCTCTAGTGTTAGCTATCCTTCCTAGCTTTGCATCATGTGAAAATTTGATTAGTTTACATTCAGTTCCTTTATCTGGATCTTTATAAAATTGTTGAACAACATTGGGGCCAGGACAGAGCTTTTTGGTATCCCACTTGAAACACTCTTCCAGTTGGATGTGAAGTCATTTATTACCACTCTGAGTATGAACACTGATCACATAGCCATATGATATCATATTATCACATAACCATAGCCTTTTCAATCCCATACTTGATCATTTTTTCATTAAGGATAGTATGAGAAACTTTTTTAATGCTTTCCTGAAGTCGACATGTACTATTTCTACTGCATTTCCCTTATCCACTCAGTCAGTACTTCCATAAAAAGAAGGAAATTAGATTAGTCTGACATGACATGTTGGTTGCAAATTCATGCTGGCATTGGTTAATGACTGTATTCTTATCCAAGTATTTGCATACATGCTATTTAACAATTTGCTCAAAGATATTTCCTGGGGCATAAGTAAGGCTCACTGGCATGTAATTTCCAGGCTCCATCTCCTTTTATTTTTTGAAGATAGGGATATTTGCCCTTTTCCATTCTTTTGGGACTCCTCCTGTTCTTCAGGATTTTTCAAAGATTCTGGCTAGTGATTCTGCAATTTCCTCTGCCTACTCTTTCACTACTCTAGATATATACAAAGTGTCTCTTCAGAGAGGACTAGAACTCTAGTGCCACCTTTAGGTATTAGCAATCCTAGAAGTCAATGTCGACCCTTTATTGACTTCATTGACTTCTAGCATTGCTACTTCCTATAAGAGGCACTAGAGTTCTAGTCCTGTCCCTCTCAGAAGAGACAATTTGCATATTTCGCAGAGGAGCATTGTGGCTTTAAGTCTCCTCATCTCTACATACTTAACATGTCACTTTCTGCAAGGAGAAAGGGTACCCCTTGAGCACTCCAGGATGCAATTCATCTGCACCAGGAGGTTTAAATTCATTTAAATTAGCTAATTGTTCCCTCACCATCTTTCTGTTTATAAATAGTGTGGATTCTTTTATTCCTTCAGTGGCACTGTGAAGATCAGTTGATGTTACCATTGCTTTCTTAGAGAACATAAATGCAAAACAGTAATTTAAAAGTTTTAAAAGTTTCTCAATCATTTTTGAACACTTCACTCTTTTCATCCTGTGAAAATCCTATAGCATCTTTGACTTTTCTTTTGCTTTTGACACACCCCCAAAATCATTTTTTATTCCTTTTGGTCTCACTTGCAAGCCTAAATTCATTACAGGATTAAGCTCTTCTAACTCTTTCCCTGCATTCCCTGCAACAGCATTATATTCCTCCTTAGATATGCCCCCCTCTTTCCATTTGATATACATTTCTTTTTAACAAGCGATAAAGTTCTGTGTTAATACTTCCTGGTCTCTGTAAATGCTTTAATTTCTTCCTTTTTTTGGATTGTTACCGATTGTGCAGTTTGAATTTCATTTAGCAAAGTCTCCCATCCTTCTTGGACATTTCTGTCCTTTAGAACATCCAGCCTTTGGAACTTTTCTACTGTTTTTCTGAGTCCCTTAAAATATTTAAATCTGCCTTTCAGAAGTGTAACCTTAAAATCCAAAATTCGAGGATAGCATGATCACTGCCACGTAAATTCCCAGCCACCTATACTTCCTCCACCATTTCCTCCCTGTGAGTAAAAATTAGGTCCAATAATGCAGATCCTCTTGTTCTCTCTTCTACCTTTTGAAAGATAAAGTTGTCAGCAAGAAAAGATAACAATTATCTGGACTCATTACTTTTGCCTGGGAGAGATTCTGATCTTCTCAGATTTCTGTTCTTCACTCCTTGTATTCTTACCCAATTTCTACAGAGCTACCAGTCTCTGAAGCTTGGATCCCTGTGGAGACATAAGTTTTCCTAACATACAATACAACACCTCCCCCCTCTTGTTAATCTTGTTTCTAATAAATAATTTGTAGCTCTAAAAGTTTGTATTCCAATCATGTGTATCATCCCACCAAGTTTCAGTGATGCCTTTGACATCATATGTCTCTTACAGTGTTAGAAGCTCCAATTTTCCTTGCTTATTTCCCATTTTGTGCATTTGTATAATAATAATAATGTAATAAACTTGGCACGCAACTTAAATGTTCAAAAGATTTAATGCTTTCCACGGTTTAGTACATCAGTTTCACAAACGTTTCGGTCATATCTTGACCTTCTTCAGTGTACCGACTGCTAATGTGAGGACACTGGTATGAATCGGAAAAGATCTCTGTTGTGAGTTCATTTTTCCCTTCACCATTGAGGTCTGATGAACTCCCTCCTCTAGTGAAGGAAGGTAGTGAGACTGATTGCCAAACACCTGGGCAGCTAGATGATGACTGGGTGGCTGGAATTGAGGACTGGATATAAGGCTGCCGACGCCCTTCTTCCTGGCTGGTGATTTTCCTGCTGGATTCTTGGAGACCAGTCTTATTCCTGCATCTCAAAGCTAAGTTTTTCTGCTCTGCTTTGTACTCTTCAGTTTTGTTTTTGTTTTACCTTGTTTTTTGGGAGTTCTGCCATCCCTGGCCGGGGGTGAGCTGAATTTCATTTTTGACTCTGATCTGTTGATATTTTGCTCTGTCTTCAGAATATACCTGAGTGCTGATATAGTCTTTTGAAGCCTAGCGACTTCAGGGCCTGTTTTTCCTATCAGTCGGTTGGCTCATTTTGATAGGGTTTTTGCGGATGGCAGACAGCAGCTTTCCTATCCTGTCCTATGTAGTTAGCTTGGGCCCCATCATTTGCTCAACCTATCTTTCTATCTGTGTTAGTGGTTTCATCTTGCTTCACCGTCATTATATGTTGGGGGCTGCCTATTGCTTTGGGGTCTGCTCTGGGGCAGTTTAGTTTTTCCCCTTTCTGTCTTTAGGCTATATAGTTCTCCGGCTGTGATCGAGGGGTCTAGGGCACCGTAGGAATCCCCCACGGCTACTGCTAGTTGTTGTGGATGGGTTCAGGGGTCTGCAATCCGATAGCTGCCAACCTCTCTGGTTTTTCTGGACTTAGCTGGTATTTTGTTTTTTCCTCCTTCGGTGACTCATCATAACAGAATCACCAGCCATACCGCAGATCCTAGGATACTCAATAGCAGGAGAGAATTGTAAAATAAAAAAAAAAAAAAAAAAAAAAAAAGGTGTCAGAATTTTTTTTTTTTGTGTGCATATTTTTTCCTCTATATCTTTGAGGCCGTAGGTGGAATTTTTCTCTCAATGGAGATGAAGCAATTGTCTGATCGTGTGGAGCAGCTCGCTGCTGAAGTGCGGGGAATTTCTGCCTATCTTGCTCATTCACATGCTGCTGAACCAAAGATTCCTACTCCTGATGTATTTTTAGGGGATCGGTCTAAATTCTTGAATTTCAAGAATAATTGTAAATTATTTTTTGCCTTGAAGCCTAACTCGTCGGGGAACTCTGCGCAGCAGGTTAAAATTGTCATCTCTTTGCTGCGCGGCGATCCCCAGGATTGGGCGTTTTCTTTGAAACCTGATGATTAGAGTTGAGCGATACCGTCCGATACTTCAAAGTATCGTATCGGATGGTATCGGCCGATCTTTAAAAAAAGTATCGGTATCGCCGATTCCGATACCGGAAGTCCCATTCAAGTCTATGGGACTTCCGGTATCGGAATAAGAAAAACCCTTTCCTGCCCTTGTACAGCCTCTCTGGGGTCTGTACGGGCCTTTCGGGGGGCTGTGCCGGCCTGCCAGGGGGTCTGTGCAGGCTCCGGTGGTCTGTGCCGGCCTGCCGGTGGTCTGTGCAGGCTCCGGGGGGCTGTGCAGGCATCGTCCGATGGGACTACAAGTCCCATCGGGCGATGCCTGCTACCATGACAGTGATTGACACATTAGCCAATGATGGGACAGTAGTAGTCCCATCATCCGGCTAATGTGTTAAATGTAAAAAAAACAAAAAAAAAAAATTACATGCTACATACATACAACATGCATACTACATATATACTACATGCATGCTACATACATACTGCATGCTACATACATACCACATACATACTACATACATACTACATGCATGCTACATGCTACATACATAACACATATATACTACATGCATGCTACATACATACATACTACATGCATGCTACATACTACATGCTACATACATACTACATATATACTACATGCATGCTACATACATACTGCATGCTACATGCATGCTACATACATACTACATACATACTACATGCTACATACATACTACATATATACTACATGCATGCTACATGCATGCTACATACATACCACATACATAACACATATATACTACATGCATGCTACATACATACTACATGCTACATACATACCATATACATACTACATGCATGCTACATACATACTACATGCATGCTACATACATACTACATGCTACATACATACTACATATATACTACATGCATGCTACATACATACTACATGCTACATACATACTACATATATACTACATGCATGCTACATACTAAATGCTACATACATACTACATATATACTACATGCATGCTACATACATACTACATGCATGCTACATACATACTACATGCTACATACATACCACATACATACTACATATATACTACATGCATGCTACATACATACTACATATATACTACATGCATGCTACATACATACTACATGCATGCTACATACATACTACATGCTACATACATACCACATACATGCTACATATATACTACATATATACTACATGCATGCTACATACATACTGCATGCTACATGCATGCTACATACATACTACATGCTACATACATGCTACATACATACTACATATATACTACATGCATGCTACATACATACTGCATGCTACATGCATGCTACATACATACTACATGCTACATACATACCACATATATACTACATACATACTACATACAATACATTCATACAATACATACATAGACATACAGTACATATAACATAGAGTAACATACTTACCAATACTTGTCACATTGTTCCCCGAAGCCATTGTCATCTACGGAATAAATATTAACATAACAAACCACAAAAATACTCACCCACGATCCGAAGCAGTCCACGAGTGTGTCCCACGACGATCTTGGGTAGAGAACTGCAGCATCAGCTGTTGCTGCCGTTCTCTACGGGCTGCAGGAATCCAATGACGGAAGGTAGGTATCCTTCCGCACTGTATTCCTCCGCCACTTAAAAAAAAAAAGTCCCTAGTCTCACTTTATGCCATTGCTGTGTGGGAAATTCCCACGCAG
This sequence comes from Dendrobates tinctorius, assembly GCF_039654945.1. Classification (NCBI taxonomy): domain Eukaryota; kingdom Metazoa; phylum Chordata; class Amphibia; order Anura; family Dendrobatidae; genus Dendrobates; species Dendrobates tinctorius. The sequence continues at coordinate 73,556,128 of NW_027361690.1, read as the reverse complement.
CAATGGCATAAAGTGAGACTAGGGACTTTTTTTTTTTTAAGTGGCGGAGGAATACAGTGCGGAAGGATACCTACCTTCCGTCATTGGATTCCTGCAGCCCGTAGAGAACGGCAGCATCATCTGATGCTGCCGTTCTCTACCCAAGATCGTCGTGGGACACACTCGTGGACTGCTTCGGATCGTGGGTGAGTATTTTTGTGGTTTGTTATGTTAATATTTATTCCGGAAAAGACAATGGCTTCGGGGAACAATATGACAAGTATTGGTAAGTATGTTACTCTATGTTATATGTACTGTATGTCTATGTATGTATTGTATGAATGTATTGTATGTATGTAGTATATATGTGGTATGTATGTAGCATGTAGTATGTATGTAGTATGTATGTAGCATGCATGTAGCATGTAGTATGTATGTAGCATGCATGTAGTATATATGTAGTATGTATGTAGCATGCATGTAGTATATATGTAGCATGTATGTAGTATGTATGTGGTATGTATGTAGCATGTAGTATGTATGTAGCATGCATGTAGTATATATGTAGTATGTATGTAGCATGTAGTATGTATGTAGTATGTATGTAGTATGTATGTGGTATGTATGTAGCATGTAGTATGTATGTAGCATGCATGTAGTATATATGTAGTATGTATGTAGCATGTAGTATGTATGTAGTATGTATGTAGTATGTATTGTATGTATGTAGTATATATGTGGTATGTATGTAGCATGTAGTATGTATGTAGCATGCATGTAGTATATATGTAGTATGTAGTATGTATGTAGTATGTATGTGGTATGTATGTAGCATGTAGTATGTATGTAGCATGCATGTAGTATGTATGTAGCATGTATGTAGTATGTATGTAGCATGTAGTATGTATGTAGCATGCATGTAGTATATATGTAGTATGTATGTAGCATGCATGTAGTATGTATGTAGCATGTAGTATGTATGTAGCATGCATGTAGTATGTATGTAGCATGTATGTAGTATGTATGTAGTATATATGTAGTATGTATGTAGCATGTAGTATGTATGTAGCATGCATGTAGTATGTATGTAGCATGTATGTAGTATGTATGTAGTATATATGTAGTAAGTATGTATGTAGCATGCATGTAGTATGTATGTAGTATTTTTTTTTTTTTTTTTTTTTTAACATTTAACACATTAGCCGGATGCTGGAACTACTACTGTCCCATCATTGGCTAATGTGTCAATCACTGTCATGGTAGCAGGCATCGCCCGATGGGACTTGTAGTCCCATCGGACGATGCTTGCACAGACCCCCGGACATCAGCACAGCCCCCCGGCAGGCCGGCACAGCCCCCCGGCAGGCCGGTACAGACCCCCACAGGGTGCACAGACCACCGGCAGGCCGGCACAGCCCCCCGGCAGGCCGGTACAGACCCCGGGCAGTCCACACAGCCCCCCGGCAGGCCGGCACAGCCCCCCGGCAGGCCGGCAGAGACCCCCGGAAGGCCCGAAATGATGGCGCATCATGATGCGCACACACCGCGCATCATGATGACATCAGGCCGTCAATCAACTGAACTTCCGATTCCGATGCCGAATTCCGATATTGAAAAAATATCGGAAGTCGGTATCGGAATTCCGATACAGCAAGTATCGGCCGATACCCGATACTTGCGGTATCGGAATGCTCAACACTACTGATGATCCTATTCTGAATAATGTGAACGCATTTTTTCAAACCTTGGGGTTGTTGTATGATGAACCTAATGCTATTGATCAGGCTGAAAAGACCCTGTTGGCATTAAGCCAGGGTCGGGATTCGGCAGAGTTGTACTGTCAAAAATTCCGAAAGTGGGCGGTCCTTACTACCTGGAATGATGGTGCCTTGGCAGCCCTCTTTCGGAAGGGTTTGTCAGAAACTGTAAAAGATACTATGGTGGGATTTCCTGTTCCTTCTGGTCTTGATGATTCTATGTCATTAGCCATTCAGGTGGATCGGCGTTTACGTGAACGCAAAACTACACGAGAGATGTTGCCACCTGTTGATCAAATGTCTGAACCTATGCAATGTGATAGAGTTTTGTCTAGGACGCAACGTCAGGAGTTCAGAAGGCATAATAAGCTGTGTTTTTTTTGTGGAGATGCCTCGCATATTATTTCTGTCTGCCCAAAACGAGAGAAACGTTTTGCACACACGTTTTCTGTGGGTGGTGTTCAACCTAAGTTTCTTCTGGCAATTACTCTGATCTGCTCAGTGTCCACATTTTCCGCCAAGGCTTTTGTGGATTCAGAAGCAGCTCTGAACCTGATGGACTTGGATTTTGCTAAACGTTGTGGATTTCCTATGACACCTCTGCGGACGCCTATACCTTTGAGGGGTATTGATGCTACTCCTTTGGCGAAGAATAAACCTCAGTTTTGGACCCAGGTGGTAATGCGGGTCGCCCCAGACCATCAAGAAAATTGCAGATTTTTGGTGTTGCATAATTTGCATGATACCATTGTTCTGGGGTTTCCCTGGTTGCAAATCCATAGTCCAGTTCTGGATTGGAAATCTTTGTCTGTGGTGAGTTGGGGTTGTCGGTGTGCCCTTAGTGATGCTCCTGTTTTCTCCACCTCTCCCCAGTCACATGATGTTCCTGACTATTTGGCTGACTTTTATGATGTATTTAGTGAGAATGAGTCTGCGTCTTTGCCTCCTCATAGGAGTTATGACTGTGCTATTGAGCTGAACCCGGGGTGTAAATTCCCCAAGGGTCGGCTTTTCAATTTATCTGTACCCGAGCATGAGGCTATGCGATCCTATATTAAGGAGTCTTTGGGGAAGGGTCATATTAGACCATCCTCTTCACCCTTAGGTGCTGGGTTTTTTTTCGTGGCTAAAAAGGATGGTTCATTAAGGCCTTGTATTGACTATCGTGCCCTCAATAAAATTACTGTTAAATATCAGTATCCGTTACCCCTGATTTCTGATCTATTCTCCAGAGTTAAAGGTGCTTGCTGGTTTACCAAGCTTGACCTCAGGGGGGCGTATAATCTTATTCGCATTAAGCATGGGGATGAATGGAAGATGGCGTTTAATACTCCGGAGGGACATTTTGAGTACCTGGTGAGACCTTTTGGGCTCACTAATGCCCCTTCTGTCTTCCAGTGCTTCATGAACAATATATTCCGAGATTTTGTGGATAAATTTTTGATTATCTATCTGGATGATATTTTGATCTTCTCCAAGAATTGGGACTCTCATGTGGAACATGTTCGGACTGTGTTCCGGATTTTGAGGGAGAATTCCCTGTATGTCAAGGGATTGAAATGCCTTTTTGGGGTACAGAGGATTTCATTTTTGGGATTTATTTTGTCTCCGTCAACTATTGAAATGGACCCGGCCAAGGTACAGGCCATTTATGATTGGGTTCAGCCCACTTCTTTGAAGGCCCTCCAGAAGTTTTTGGGTTTTGCTAATTTTTATCAGAAATTTATAGCTAATTTTTCTGGTATTGCCAAGCCATTGACGGATTTGACTAGGAAGGGTGCTGATGTGCTGAATTGGTCTCCGGAGGCTGTTTCTTCCTTTCAGGAGCTGAAGCGAAGATTCACTTCTGCTCCGGTTTTGTGGCAACCTGATGTCTCACTCCCGTTTCAGGTGGAGGTGGACGCTTCTGAGATTGGTGCAGGAGCGGTGTTGTCCCAAAAAGATCCTGTGACATCTAAAATGAATCCTTGTGCTTTCTTTTCCCGAAAGTTCTCCCCATCCGAACGTAACTATGATGTGGGGAATCGGGAACTGTTGGCCATGAAATGGGCATTTGAGGAGTGGAGACATTGGTTGGAGGGAGCCAAACACCAAGTCGTGGTCCTTACTGACCACAAGAATTTGATTTACCTGGAGTCGGCCAAGCGCTTGAATCCTAGACAGGCTAGGTGGGCCTTGTTTTTCACACGTTTTGATTTTGCAGTCTCTTTTCTTCCAGGCACTAAGAATGTCAAGGCAGACGCCCTCTCTAGGAGTTTCCTTGCTGATTCTCCTGTTGTGACTAAGCCTGTTACTTTCTTAGGCGAGGGGTTCGTTCTTTCTGCCATCTCGCCCGATTTGAGACGTGCTCTGGAAGAGTTTCAGGAGGACAAACCTGAGCGTTGTCCCAGTGGAAAGTTGTATGTTCCTGACCAGTGGAGGAAGAGAGTGATGTCTGAAGTTCATTGCTCTGCATTGGCTGGTCATCCAGGTATTTTTGGTACTAGAGATCTGGTGAGTCGATCTTTTTGGTGGCCCGCCTTGTCTCATGATGTCAGGAATTTTGTGCAGTCCTGTGGGACTTGCTCCCGGTCTAAACCTTGTTCTCGCTCTAGTGGCTTGTTGATGCCTTTGCCGGTGCTCAGGAGGCCATGGACCCATATTTCAATGGATTTTATCTCTCATATGCCTGTCTCTCAGAGAATGACTGTTATTTGGGTGATTTGTGATAGATTCTCTAAGATGGTCCATCTTGTACCACTCCCTAAGTTGCCATCTTCCTCTGAGTTGGTGCCCTTGTTTTTGCAACAGGTGGTTCGCTTGCACGGGATTCCTGAGAACATTGTATCTGACAGAGGAGTTCAGTTTGTGTCTAGATTTTGGAGGACTTTCTGTTCCAAGCTGGGAATTCAGTTGTCCTTCTCCTCTGCGTTTCACCCTCAGACCAATGGGCAGACAGAGAGAACAAACCAGACTTTGGAGTTGTATATGAGATGTTTTATTTCTGCCGATCAGGATGATTGGGTTTCATTTTTGCCCTTGGCCGAATTTGCTTTAAATAATAGAGCTAGTTCTGCCACTTTGATGTCACCTTTTTTTTGTAACTTTGGTTTTCACCCTCGATTTTCTTCAGGGCAGGTGGAGCCTTCTGCCTGCCCAGGTGTTGACACTGTGGTGGAGAGAATGCACCAGATCTGGGACCAAGTAGTGGATAAGTTGTCTCTCTCCCAGGAAAAGGCCCAGCGGTTTTCCAACTGGCGTAGGACCGTTGGTCCCCAGTTTAAGGTGGGTGATATGGTTTGGTTGTCATCAAAAAATATCGCTATGAAGGTGGCTTCTCCTAAGTTTAAGCCTAGATTTATTGGACCTTACAAGATTTTGGAGATTATTAATCCGGTGTCTTTTCGGTTGGCTCTTCCTGTCACATTTAAAATTCATAATGTGTTTCATAAGTCCTTGTTGAAGAGGTTTGTTGAACCAGTAGTTCCTGTGGTGGCACCTCCTGACCCTATATTGATTGAAGGTAACATGGAATATGAGGTAGAGAAGATACTGGATTCCCGTCTAGCTAGACGGAGACTCCAGTATTTGGTTAAGTGGAAGGGTTATGGTCAGGAGGATAATTCCTGGGTCTCTGCCTCTGATATTCATGCCGAAAGATTGGTGCGTGCCTTTCATCGGGCTCACCCGGATCGCCCTGGTGGCATGGATGAGGGTTCGGTGACCCCTCCTCAAGGGGGAGGTACTGTTGTGAGTTCATTTTTCCCTTCACCATTGAGGTCTGATGAACTCCCTCCTCTAGTGAAGGAAGGTAGTGAGACTGATTGCCAAACACCTGGGCAGCTAGATGATGACTGGGTGGCTGGAATTGAGGACTGGATATAAGGCTGCCGATGCCCTTCTTCCTGGCTGGTGATTTTCCTGCTGGATTCTTGGAGACCAGTCTTATTCCTGCATCTCAAAGCTGTTTTTCTGCTCTGCTTTGTACTCTTCAGTTTTGTTTTTGTTTTACCTTGTTTTTTGGGAGTTCTGCCATCCCCGGCCGGGGGTGAGCTGAATTTCATTTTTGTCTCTGATCTGTTGATATTTTGCTCTGTCTTCAGAATATACCTGAGTGCTGATATAGTCTTTTGAAGCCTAGCGACTTCAGGGCCTGTTTTTCCTATCAGTCGGTTGGCTCATTTTGATAGGGTTTTTGCGGATGGCAGACAGCAGCTTTCCTATCCTGTCCTATGTAGTTAGCTTTGGCCCCATCATTTGCTCAACCTATCTTTCTATCTGTTAGTGGTTTCATCTTGCTTCACCGTCATTATATGTTGGGGGCTGCCTATTGCTTTGGGGTCTGCTCTGGGGCAGTTTAGTTTTTCCCCTGTCTTTAGGCTATATAGTTCTCCGGCTGTGATCGAGGGGTCTAGGGCACCGTAGGAACCCCCCACGGCTACTGCTAGTTGTTGTGGATAGGTTCAGGGGTCTGCAATCCGATAGCTGCCAACCTCTCTGGTTTTTCTGGACTAAGCTGGTATTTTGTTTTTTCCTCCTTCGGTGACTCATCATAACAGATCTCCTTTGAGGTCTTTTGAGCTATGTTGAGCTTTGTGTGAGTATGTATGAGTATCCTACAAGACAAGTTACTTCAAACATTTGAGTACTATAGTATGAAAAGGATGACATAGTGTTCCAGCAGGACAACGTCTTGAAGCATACGTCAAGAATGGAGAAGAACTAGTTAAATGACAATGAAGTACAGGTGCTGAATTGGCCCCCAGAGTCCCCAGTCCTCAACCCAATTGAACATTTGTGGGTAGAGTTGAAAATAAAGCTGTTTACACAACCTAGTGACCAGTATGCACAAACTTTGAACACTCCATGTGATGGCATGGGGCTTAGTAAATGGAAGACCTGGAAACAAGATGGAAGATGATAGGTTTGTTGAATTGAGGCCAGGACACGCAAGAGTTGAACTGAGAGGCACAAGGACAGGTAGCTAAAACATTTTTTAACTACTACCTGGCAATTCTATTTTCATCACATTTTTTCAATACAAATCAAATTTACCTTATGAATTGAGCAAATCTGTCCATGTCGAATTCCGGAAGATTCGATCAACTCTTGTCCTAAGCATTGGTCATCAATATGAGATGTCTGGACAAAAAAAATATATATTTTATAATTCTTTTTATAATTTTAAAGTATTGTAAGAGATGTTTCAGATAATTTTACAATTTATTTCTATCAATCAGTTTAATTTTATCATGTATTTGGTGGTTAATGTACTATACAATATATTGATTAAGGATCATATATGCAGTTCTTTCAAACTTATAGCAGAAGAGTGACTCATACTAAAACCTTTGGGAAAAATTGACATTTTATACCAAGGATTTGAATGCAAGACATCACATTAATGATCCAAAGAACTATATGTAGTAATTTTCCAATCCATAATTAATGTTAATATCTTTTTATGCAATTTTTGTTTTTTAATATGGAGAAAAACTGTGGAGTAAAATTCCAGTGACTTCCTTATTTTTCTTCTGTTGTGTAAGAAAAGGTTTCCTTATTCATTTTTGCAGTCAGCATACACTTAGCATTTACTTTGAGAAATAATTGACAAGGCAAAAGACACCTGCCTGAAAACAGGAACCATAAATCAGAAATAATTTCCAAAATTGGTTGAGTGTTGGAAGCTTTGAATAAGCAAACATAGGTAAAAATCTCTTTATTAGGGCTGACAGAAATAGCAAATGTCAGCAAAGTATTTTATAATATATATGGTGAGATTAATTTTGTGGTGGTTGATTTGTGAGGTGGACCTGCTTCATTTTTGTCTTCTGCAATCTAACAAGTCTGTTTTTACAAACCTGCAAAGAAGCAGATTTGTTTAATTGATGAATAGTCACTCTGAAAGGTTATTCATTTTATTTATTTTTTCTATCCTTCTTTTTGCCTTTTTTTATTTACATGAATGAATAGAAACCCTACCACTAATTGTGCATCTCGTCCCCTTACGGAAGTTTTTGGCAGTAAAATATAGGCGTTCTGATGTCTTCTCAGTGAGGTATTAGGAAGCTTGGGTGTGTAAGGATGTCCTGTAGGCTTTACCTGACGTTTAATTAGCTAACCAAACATAGCAGATCTAGCTACTGAAACTAACAATGTAATTTTCTTGCATCAAGTGAAAGAAATTCACTGTGAATCAGGGCCTCTTTTTTGAAGATCATTTGTGATAAAATTATGAGTTCAGATCTTTTCATTTTAGTCATTGAAATATTATAGTACATTCCATTTATTCCCACACGTGTTTAACATATTTTGCACCAATACACAATCAAATTTCACCTTCCCAGACAAATTATAGACAAATTTATTGGAACAAGGGGAACCTGGACAAAACAACCCCTTAAGGGGTTGTCTGACCTTAGGGTACAAGACTGCATTCACTCTATGTGACTACAGACTTGTAAATTCTTACAGCACGTGTACTGCTCGCTTTGAGCATTCTTCGGTGCCGGGAGCGGGCGGTAATGGGACCACAAGTATGTGATTTGTATACTCTCGGCAATATTCCAACTAGACATGTCTGGCCTCGCTCAATACACTTGCATAGGTCAAGGCCATATGCATCTAGTTGGCACGTGACCTCATATATATTTTAAACACATACTTGTGATCATGCGCCTGGCATTGGATCACCCCGCTTTAATGGATTTGTTACCTTTGGTCAGTTTAAAATTCAAGATCGTAGCACTCTAAGGCAACAATGAAAATTATGAAATTATGTTACTCTGCCTGCTCCATCACATTTCAGTCAATTGGGCACCATGTTGTCTTTACTACAGATGATCAGTGATGGCCAGCTGGTTTATATGAATTGGCAAAGACCTGATCTCTAAGTCTAAATTCACATGACAGTATTTTAGGTCAGGATTTCAGATCAGTATTACTAAGCCAAAGACAAGAGTGGAGGGAATATATAGAAATGGTGACGTGTTTCTATTATACTTTTTCTTTGATTGTTCCTCTCCTTGTTTTGGCTTACAAATACTGATATGAGCTAATGCCCAAAATACTGCCACATGAACATAGTTTTATACTTTGCTCAGTTGATCGTTTTTCATATAGATAGAACATGTACTCATATAATCTTTGGAGCTGTTGTGTTTCTGCAAAAAATCACTATGGCAAGTTCTTTTTGAATTTGTGTCAAGGATAAAAATTACCCATACAGAACTATGGGTCCATGAAAATCACAAACAGCACATATTACTTTGAGTGTGCAGTCTGAGTGTTGACTGTGATTAACATTGCCATGTGGAGCGCCCTGCGGGTCCTGGGGGTACTCGGTACCGGGCACGTCGACTTCAATGGGGGACGGTGTCACGGCGGCGGCGACCCGGTCTGTGGCCCAGAGGCATCCAGTAATAAAATAGGGGAAAGTTGTGTGGTATTTATGTGGTAAAAATAAAGATAATGTTTATAGATGGTGAAATACGTGACGCCACCTGTGGTATTCTGGTCAGAGGTGACCAGTGCTGTGGTGTTGTTCCTCTCGGATGGATGTTGGGCGCAGCTATGATATTGTAGCCCTCCACAGATAGGGCTGTTGTCCCAGGGCAAAGATGTTAAATATATAGTAAAAATGGCTGTAAACGTTGGGGTGCAGATAAATGAGAGAAAGACACAGAGAGGTGCAGTTTCTTTACCTTTTACTGGTAATAGGTTGCAGTCCGGAGTACCACATACAGGTGATGGAATGAATCCGGCTCGCCTGGAGGCATTCAGGGAATCCACCTTGCCAGGTGGGGATTTTGGACCTTCCTTTCTGCGCTTTGTGTGTGGGTCTCCGCTATATATAACTATGCTGCGACCCTCTATTCATGATGGTTTCACTAACCTGTACGGCTGTCAGCGTGAGCTTATTCAACGGGTACCGTTCTATTCACCGTCGGCCCCGGGCTCCTTATCCGCTGCCGTGCCCTCAGGTGTTCAATGTGCACAGGAATTTACAATCCCCTGCACTTTCAGATTCGGCTATCAGGACTTACAGCTCCTATCAGCCTAGGACTCTGATGTCCCTTTTCTCTTTATTAGCGCTTCACTCAGGGGTCTGCTATATGCAGTATTTTGGCTTCCCTAGAGTCTCTCAGTCTCTGCTCTTGTCCTTTCCCTCTTCACAGATCAGCTGCCTGTCTTGAACTGACAGGATCTTCCAGAAAGATCTCTTTACCTCACGTCCTCACGTTTAACTGTCATTTTTCCTCACAGCTCACAGCTGCTTTGTTTCCATGACAACTCCCTCAGCTGATTTCAAGCTGACTCACCAACCCCCTCTGCTGGCCAGAATTTATAAGGCATCTCCCTTTTCTGACCTGCAGCAGGAAATTGTGATTAAATCTATTACCTGGCATGGGGGTCCCTTTCTGCCTCCAAGCATGACTTCACCTCTTAGAGGGAGGTATTGTCACTGTGACAACCGGACTCTGGGGTGTCACACATGTATAGTAGAATCTTTGCAATTTATTTATTTTAAAATATATTTCAATCAATGATGGTAAAAAGTGAACATGCATATTGCCTCTTCAGAGAGTGAGATGACTTTTAGTCTAGTGCCACCTACACGAAGTGGCAATCCTAAAAGTCAATAGTGACCGGGATCATGGAGAGAGGCGGGAAGGCTGCGCAGGACGTCGGAAGGTGAGAATAACAATATTTTTTTTTATTATTACTTTTTACATTCTATCTTTTACTATTGATGCCGCATAGGCGGCCTCAATAGTAAAAAGTTGGTCACACTCGTCAAACACTATGTTTGACGAGTGTGACCAACCTGTCAATCAGTTCTCCAAGCGATTTTCCCGCGGAATGGAATTCCGGAATTCTCACGGTAATTTCAGCGAGAGTTCTGCTACATGTGAACCCAGCCTTAAAGGTAAAAGTTATACGACCACCTCCAAGCAGCTAGATGTTCCTGTGACTATAGTTCCACATATTATTCAGAAATTTAAACTCCATGTGACTGGTGCCAACCTTCCTGGACATGGCTCCAAGAGGAAAATTGATGACAAATCAAAGTGATAATAATAATAATAATAGTAATAAAATTTATTTTTATAGCGCCGACATATTCCGCAGCACTTTACATTTCAGAGGGGACTTGTACAGACAATAGACATTACAGCATAACAATACATAGATCATAACATATACCAAGAAGAATGAGGGCCCTGCTCACAAGCTTACAATCTATGAGGAAAAAAAAAGGGAGACACGAAAGGTCGATGGTAACAGATTGTATGGACCAGCCATAATGTTAAGTGTGTAACAGTACAGACATAGAGGGCTAATGGATGTATAATGCATGTGGGAACATGATGCGGGGAACCTAACTATAGTAAAAACTTTTGGCTGTGCCACACAGGGATAGATTAGGTTAATGTGTTGAGGCGGTAGGCCAGTCTGAATAAATTAGTTTTCAGGACACGCTTAAAATTGTGAGGATTGGGGACTAATCGTATTGACCTGGGAAGTGCATTCCAAAGAATTGGCGCAGCACGTATATAGTCTTGGAGATGGGAGTGGGAGGTTCTGATTATTGTGAATGCTAACCTCAGGTCATCAGCAGAACGGAGGGCACGGGTAGGATGGTATACTGAAACAAGGGAGGAGATGTAGGGTGGTGCTGAGCCAAGGAGAGCTTTGTGGGTGAGGGTAATAAGTTTGTACTGGATTCTGGAGTGGATGGGTAGCCAGTGTAATGACTGGCACAAGGTAGAGGCATCAGTGTAATGATTGACGAGGAATATGATCCTGGCAGCAGAATTTAAGACAGATTGGAGGGGGGAGAGTTTGGTAAGAGGGAGACCGATTAGAAGAGAGTTACAATAGTCCAGACGAGAATGAATAAGAGAAACAGTAAGAGTTTTTGCAGAGTCAAAGGTAAGTAAAGGTCGAATTCTAGAAATGTTTTTGAGGTGCAGATAACAAGAGCGAGCCAGTGATCATATGTGGGGGACAAAGGAAAGCTCGGAGTTGTCACGGCACCGCCAGACTCAGGGACTGCTGTCCCGGCCTCGGCCAGTAGGAGGCGCCGGACTGTCCTATCACCGTCTGACCCGTGGCCTGCAGTTTCGGCCTTGGTCTCTGGGAGGCGTTGTGCTTCAACCCCGAGTGATGGCTGCGATAGTCATGAGGCTCCTGCGCAGGCGTCCGCTGGACGCAGGCTTCGCTCCTCGGTCAGTCATGAAGGGGCTGGTGCATTACCGTCCTGGGGGCGGTCCGGATGACATCATCAGGCCACGGGCCTGTAAGGGATGACCTGATCCCTCAAATACCTTGGGACTGCTCTTGCAGGCCGCCGGATATATTCTTGGTTCCCCTGCGTGTTACTGTGTGAATTGCTGTTGACTGACTCTGACTTTTGCCTGGACTTCTGACTCTGCTTCTGCCTAACGATTCTGTACCTCTGCTGCCCTCCTGGTTTATGACTCTTACTTCGGCCTGGATTCTGACTCTGCTTCTGCCTAACGACTTTGTACCTCTGCTGCCCTCCTGGTTTATGACTCTGACTTCGGCCTGGATTCTGACTCTGCTTCTGCCTAACGATTCTGTACCTCTGCGACTCTCCTGGTTTATGACTCTGGCTTCGGCCTGGAATCTGACTCTGCTCCTGTCTACTGTTTTTGTACCGTTGCTGCCTGACTGGTTTAGTCTCGGATATCATTGCCTCTGTGTCCTGTATTGGAACACCTTTCTGGCGACCGTCCTGCTCTGGTCATTGCTCCTATTCAGACAGCGCCTCCTGGGCTCTGCTATAAATCCAGATCCCTGTATAGGGGTAAAGGGTATCAGTGTTTCTCGGGGTGCTGTCTGGCTGCAGTCCAGACCGCAGGCAGACGCCACATTATATCCGGCCCAAAAAATAAAACGGCTTTTTGTGTCTATACTTAACACATATAAAAGCAGTTTTCCTCACCTTTTTTTTTCCTTCCTCCTGACTGAGCTGATTCTTGGCCCAAACACCTGTTACATTGCACAGCCTGGAAGGTCACTCTCAGGCTCAAGCATGCTGCAGCCTGGAAGCTTCAAAGAAAATGCTGGCTGTTGGAAATCCACATTCCTGGATCATCACCCCCTGGACAGCGCTGGGGGTCAGGTATTGCCCGCAAATGCGGCCAAACTGTTGTTACCAGTTTCCCTTTCTTTTGCTAAGAAACGTCTGTGTGTGAAGGCTTATGTGGATTGTGGTGCTGCCGGCAACCTTATGGATTTTTTATTTGCTAAGAGCCTTGGTGTACCTCTGTCAAGGCTTAAAGCGCCTATTTAGACTACTGCAATTAATGGTACATCAATATTCCAAGGAGGCGTGGAATTCGTTACTGCCGAAATTTCTATGTCAGTGGGGACATTACATAACGAACAAATGTCATTTTTTATTATATACAATTTATCAGATCCAGTTGTGTTAGGCATGCCATGGTTGCACCAACATAATCCGGTTATTGACTGGCGCATAGGTGACGTTGTGCGCTGGAGTCCACGGTGTCAGAGTAACTGTATGTCTTTTTCAGTAAACAAGATTAAAATTAAAACACCTTCTATTCCATATGCGTTTAGGGATTATGAAGATGTTTTCTCTATAGTGGAGTCGGAGAAACTACCTCCTCACAGAGAATACGATTGTCCTATTGAATTGGTCCCTGGTGCCCGTCTCCCTAAGGGGAGAATTTTCAACCTCTCTGGTCCTGAGCGTGTAGCCATGAAGGAATACATAGCAGACAGCCTTCGAAAAGGCTTCATTAGACCTTCCACCTCACCTGTAGGAGCTGGGTTTTTCTTTGTAGAGAAAAAAGATGGTGGACTCAGACCATGCATTGACTACCGTGAGCCGAACGCCATAACCGTAAAAAATCAATACCCGCTGCCACTCATTCCTGATCTGTTTAATCAGTTACTGGGAGCTCGCTGGTTTACTAAGCTTGACCTCCGGGGGGCATATAACCTGGTCCGCATAAGAAATGGGGACGAATGGAAAACGGCCTTTAATACACCCCTTGGCCATTTTGAGTACCTGGTAATGCCCTTCGGACTCAGTAACGCTCCTGCAGTATTTCAGCACTTCGTCAATGATATTTTCAGAGATATTTGTGGGGTGTATGTCGTCGTATATCTGGACGACATTTTGATTTATTCTGCTGACCCTGTGACACATGCTCAACACGTCCGTTCAGTACTGCAAAGACTGCGCGAAAACTCTTTGTTCACGAAATTTGAAAAATGTGTTTTTTTTTGCCGAAGAGGTGCAGTTCTTAGGATGCATGGTCTCAGGCAAGGGGTTCCGCATGGATCCCGCCAAGATTCAACCCATTAAGGATTGGGTACAACCCAAATCGCTGAAAGCACTACAGCGATTTTTGGGATTTGCGAATTATTATCGCAAATTCATCAGGGGATTCTCAGAGATTGCCAAGCCACTCACGGACCTTACCCGGAAAGGGGCGGATGTGACTAATTGGAATCCTGAGGCAACCAGGGCTTTTGCTACACTAAAAGAGTGCTTCGTGGCCAACCCGGTGTTGATTCAACTAAACTTGGACCACCCGTTTATTGTGGAGGTAGATGCCTCCGAAGTCGGAGTGGGAGCAGTGCTCTCACAAGGCACTGCATCCCTCACTCAGCTTCGTCCATGTGCCTTTTTCTCCCGCAAATTCTCTGCCACGGAGAGAAACTATGACATCGGCAACCGAGAATTATTGGCAATTAAGTGGGCCTTCGAGGAATGGCGCCACTTCCTCGAAGGCGCCAAACACAAGGTTACGGTTATTACCGATCACAAAAACCTAACCTACCTAGAGTCGGCTAATAGACTAAACCCTAGGCAGGCCAGGTGGGCATTGTTTTTCTCCAGGTTCGATTTTTTAATCACCTTTCGCCCCGGAACCAAAAAATGTGAGGGCAGATGCCCTCTCCCGCAGCTTTTGTCACACACACACCGAGGACTATGAACCAGCTCCCATATTGGCTAATGGCATTGTCGTGTTGGCAGTATCTCTGGACCTTCTGGAGGAGATCCGTAGGTCATCAGAACAAGCTCCTGACACTACGCCCCCCAAAAAATTATTCGTCCCAGCTACCTTTCGCTTACGAGTGTTAAAAGAATCTCACGACTCCGTCCTGGCAGGCCACCCTGGTCTCAATAATACCACTAGGCTGGTAACCAGGAACTTTTGGTGGCCAACGGTGGCCAAGGACTGTAAGGAGTACGTCTCAGCATGTGAAGTCTGTGCCCGCGCCAAGTCCCCCCATAACCGTCCTGCTGGCTGGCTTCAGCCCTTGCCCACCCCTGAAAGTCCATGGACCCACATCTCCATGGACTTCATTACAGACCTGCCACCCTCCGAGGGGAAAACTTGTATTTGGGTGGTGGTGGACAGGTTCAGTAAACAGTCTCACTTTGTTCCCCTGTCCGGCTTACCCAACTCTGAAACCTTAAGTAAGTTGTTTGTTCTTCACGTTGTACGTTTGCACGGCGTTCCGGCAAATATCGTATCCGACAGGGGTACCCAGTTCGTCTCGAAGTTCTGGAGGGCGTTCTGTAGACGTATTGGTGTTGAGTTGTCCTTTTCCTCGGCATACCATCCCGAGACGATTGGTCAAACTGAGCGTGCCAACCAAACGCTGGAGCAATACCTCCGCTGCTATGTCTCAGCACATCAGTCAGATTGGGTGGAACATTTGCCATTGGCAGAGTTCGCTCTCAATAATAGATACCAAGACTCCATCAAAACCACCCCCTTCTTCTGTAACCTTGGACTACATCCGCGCTTTGGATCATTTTCGGCCAAGATGTCGGAAATCCCAGGGGTTGAGCAAAACATACATCGTCTAATGACTATTTGGTCCGAAGTAAACTCTAATTTAAAAGGGGCTCAAATTAGACAGACTTCGGCAGCTAATAGACGACGATCCCAGGGGCCGCACCTGGGAGTTGGTGACAAGGTTTGGCTCTCTACAAGAAACATCAAACTTAAGGTACCGTCGGCCAAACTGGGTCCCAGGTTCATCAGCCCATATGAAATATTAGAGGTAATTAACCCGGTAGCGTTTCGGTTAAAGCTCCCGCAGTCTTTTAAAATTCCTAACATTTTTCATAAGTCCCTCCTCAAGGTATACTGCTCCCCAATTCGTCCCGTCCGGTCCCCTCCTCCTCCAGTTTTGGTCAAGGGCGCCTTAGAGTACGAGGTCCAAGGCATATTTGATTCCCGTCTAGTGAGAAACTCGGTACAATATTTGGTGCATTGGAAGGGCTACGGCCCAGAGGAGAGGTCCTGGGTCCCCGCTAGTGACATTCGTGCTAAGAGGTTGATTAGGAGGTTTCACCTCCTCCACCCTGACAAACCGGGTTTTGAGGGTCCGGAGGCCCCTCTTAGAGGGGGGGGTACTGTCACGGCACCGCCAGACTCAGGGCCTGCTGTCCCGACCTCGGCCAGTAGGAGGCGCCGGACTGTCCTATCACCGTCTGACCCGTGGCCTGCAGTTTCGGCCTTGGTCTCTGGGAGGCGTTGTGCTTCAACCCCGAGTGATGGCGGCGATAGTCATGAGGCTCCTGCGCAGGCGTCCGCTGGACGCAGGCTTCGCTCCTCGGTCAGTCATGAAGGGGCTGGTGCATTACCGTCCTGGGGGCGGTCCGGATGACATCATCAGGCCACGGGCCTGTAAGGGATGACCTGATCCCTCAAATACCTTGGGACTGCTCTTGCAGGCCGCCGGATATATTCTTGGTTCCCCTGCGTGTTACTGTGTGAATTGCTGTTGACTGACTCTGACTTTTGCCTGGACTTCTGACTCTGCTTCTGCCTAACGATTCTGTACCTCTGCTGCCCTCCTGGTTTATGACTCTTACTTCGGCCTGGATTCTGACTCTGCTTCTGCCTAACGACTTTGTACCTCTGCTGCCCTCCTGGTTTATGACTCTGACTTCGGCCTGGATTCTGACTCTGCTTCTGCCTAACGATTCTGTACCTCTGCGACTCTCCTGGTTTATGACTCTGGCTTCGGCCTGGAATCTGACTCTGCTACTGTCTACTGTTTTTTTACCGTTGCTGCCTGACTGGTTTAGTCTCGGATATCATTGCCTCTGTGTCCTGTATTGGAACACCTTTCTGGCGACCGTCCTGCTCTGGTCATTGCTCCTATTCAGACAGCGCCTCCTGGGCTCTGCTATAAATCCAGATCCCTGTATAGGGGTAAAGGGTATCAGTGTTTCTCGGGGTGCTGTCTGGCTGCAGTCCAGACCGCAGGCAGACGCCACAGGCGTCAAGTATGACCCCAAGACAATGGGCATGTTGCTGGGGAGTAATAGTGGAACCACACACGGAAATGGCAATGTCGGGTATAGGTGCATTAATATGGGGAGGAAACACAAGGAGTTGAGTCTTTGACAGGTTCAGTTTCAGATATAGTGAGGACATGATGTTAGACACAGCATTTAGACAATCGCTGGTGTTTTCTAGAAAGGCAGGCATGATGTCAGGAGAAAAAGTATATAATTGGGTGTCATCAGCATAGAGATGCTACTTGAAACCAAATCTACTGATTGTTTGACCAATAGGGGCAGTGTACAAAGAGAAGAGGAGGGGGCCTAGGGCTGATCCTTGAGGAACCCCAACAGTAAGGGGAAGATGAGAGGAGGAGGAGCCAGCAAAAGATATAGTAAAGGAGCGGTCAGAGAGATAGGAGGAGAACCAGGAGAGAACAGTATCCTTGACACCAATGGAATGGAGCATAGTGAGGAGGAGCTGATGATCCACAGTGTCGAATGCTGCAGAGATCCAAGAGAATTAGCATGGAGTAATGACCATTTGATTTAGCTGTTAGTAGATCATTAGAGACTTTAGTGAGGACAGTTTCAGTAGAATGTAAAGAGCGGAAACCGGATTGGAGAGGGACGAGAAGAGAGTTATCAAAGAGATAGCGGATAAGATGGGAGTGGACCAGGCATTCCAGGAGTTTAGAGCTGAAGGGAAGATTAGAGACAGGTCTATAGTTAGCGGCACAGTTTTGGTCGAGGGATGGTTTTTTAAGTAGTGGATGAATGATGGCATGCTTAAATGAGGAGGGAAAGATACCAGAAGAGAGAGAGAGGTTAAATATTTTAGTTAGGTGAGGGGTGACAGCAGGGGAAAGGGACTGGAGGAGATGTGACGGAAATGGGTCACTGGTGCAAGTGGTTGGGCGAGAAGATGCAGGGAGCCTGCTTACTTCTTCTTCTGTGACTGGTTCAAAATTAGAGAGTGAGCTAGATGCAGTGGGGGAGGGAGGACAGTGCATCGTATGAGGTGATTGGGAGATAATTTCCTGTCAGATCTGGTCAATTTTTTCTTTGAAGTAATTGGCCAGATCGTCAGCTCGAAGCTCCATGGTTGGGACCTGTACTCTTGGGTTGAGTAGAGTGTTATGAACGGGTAGCCGAGGATAAAAAACAAACAAGCTAAGTCTCAGAAAACCAAAGAGGTTGGTAACTATGCATACTGCAGACCCCTGATCCTAACACGCAACTAGCAGCAGTCGTGGAGCGTTCCTACGGTGGTACTAGATGCCTCGTCACAACCGGAGAACTAAATATGCCTAAAGCAGGAAAAGAGGAAAACTAACTGCCCCAGAGCAGACCCCAAAGGATAGACAGTTAAACAAGATGAAAACACAAACAAAGGCAGGAAAATAGGCTGAGCAAACGATGGGGCCCGACTAACTAGAAAGGACAGGAAAGGAAAGATACTGTCTGCAATCTGCCAAAAAACCCTACAAAAATGTCCCACACAACTGATAGCATAATAAACCCTGAAGTCACTAGACTTCTCCCACTATATCAGCACTCTGAGACAGAGCAAAAAAAGGCCAATCCACTAAGGGACAAAAAAGACAATTTGGCAAATAAGTGTGGAAATTCAGCACAGCCCAGCCGGGCTGGCTGACCACACAAAAAAACTGAAATGACCAACAAGAGCAAGTGTGAACATTAGCAAAAAACAAACTTATCTTTGGAAGACTGGAACAGAGCTGAGTCCTAGACCTGAGAAGCAGACTGAATCACCAGCACCTGGATAGGGCATCGGCTGTCTTATATCCATTCTGATACTCCAGAGATTCAATCGTCATCTTCCTCACCAGGTGGCAGATCACTACCACTTAAGCCGACCTCTCAACCTCCTGTCATCACCAGAGGGAGAACGGAAGGGGAACTCTCAACTGGTGGAGCAGAAAATGAGCTCATAACAGTAGAGAATGAAAAGTGTCAAAGAGACGTTTAGGTTTATTGGACAGTGAGGTGTTGAGGGTGTTGAAATAGGTTTGTTTTGAGAGGTGAAGGGCAGTGTTGTATGTTCGAAGCATAAACTTATAATGGATGAAATCTTCGGGTAGGTTGAATTTTCTCCACAGACGTTCGGCGCACCTGGAGCACCGCTGCAGGAAACGTGTTTGCAGGGTGTGCCAGGGTTGTCGCCATCTGTGTTGTGGTGTTCTATGTATAGGAGGTGCAAATTCATCCAGGGCACTTTGAAGTGTTTCATTGTAATGCTTCAATGCAGAATCAGGACATGAGAGGAAGGAGATAGGGGCCAATGAAGACTGCAAGTTCTTCATAAGTTTCTTGGTGTTAATGGCCTGTATTTTTCTATAAATATGGACAGTGGGGGTGACCTGAGCAGCCTGGCAGTTCTTGATAGAGAATGAAAGAAGGTTGTGGTCAGAGAGCGGGAGAGAGGAGTTTGCAAAATCATCCACTGCACAAAGCCGAGAGAAGACCAAGTCGAGGGAGTTTCTGTCTTCATGCGTTGGAGAATTAGTAAGCTGCAAAAGGCCAAACGAGGAGGTTAGAGATAAAAGGTGAGTAGCAGATGGGGAGAGGGGAAGAGCAATGGTGATGTTGAAATTGCCCATGATGAGGGCAGGGAAATCACAGGAGAGAAAATGGTACATATACAAATGGTACAAAAAGCACCCAGAAAAACTTCTAAACAGATTAAAGGTGAACGTCAAGCTCTAGTAACATCAGTGTCAGATCGCATCTTCCGTCGTTGTATGAGCCAAAGTGGACTTCATGAGAGACGGCCAAGGATAACAACATTGTTGAAAAAAAATCATAAAAAAGCCAGACTGGAATTTTCCAAACAACATGTTGACAAGCCACTAATCTTCTGGGAGAATGTCCTATGGATAGATGAGACAAAAATGGAACTTTTTGGCAAGGAACATCAGCTATATGTTCACAGACAGAAAAATGAATCATATCAAGAAAAGAGCACTGTACCTACTGTGAAATATGGAGGATGCTCTTTTATGTTATGGGCTGCTTTGCTGCATCTGGCACAGGGTGTTTAGAATCTGTGCAGGGTACAATGAAATCTCAAAACTATCAATGGATTCTAGAGAGAAATGTGCTGCCCAGTGTCAGAAAGCTTGGTCTCAGTCGCAGGTCATGGGTCTTGCAACAGGATAATGACCCAAAACACACAGCTAAAAAGACCCAAGAATGGCTAAAAGGAAAACATTGGACTATTCTGAAATGGCCTTCTATGAGCTCTGACCTAAATCTTATTGAGCATCTTTGGAAAGAGCTGAAACATGCCGTCTGGAAAAGGCAACCTTCAAACAAGAGACAACTGGAGCAGATTGCTCTTGACGAGTGGGTCTAAATACCTGTCAAGAGGTGCAGAAATCTAATTGACAGTTACAGGAATCATTTGATTTTAGTGATTGCCTCAAAAGTTTGTCCATCAACATATTAAGATAAGGGTACCATCACTTCTGTCCAGGCCTATTTCATGAGGGGTTTCTTTTAATTCTGTGGAAGCATGGTTGAAAAGCAAAGTCTGACTTTCATTTGGATACAGGAAAGATGTATATCTTTGTACCATGTTAGCCAGTAGATAGAAAAATATTTAGAATTGAGAGTCTTCAGTGGTTAATACCTTTTATTAGCTAACTGAAAAGATGGTAACAAATTGCAAGCTTTTGAGACTACTCAGGTCTCTTCATCAGGCTAGACTAATACAAAACCTGAAGAATCACATAGTTATTGTGCTGTGTTGTGCATAAATATGTGATTCTTCAGATTTTGCCTGATGAAGGGACCTGAATAGTCTCGAAAGCTTGGAATTTGTTGCCATCTTTTTAGTTAGCCATTAAAAGGTATCAACAACTGAAGACTCTCAATTCTAAATATTTGACCTTCATTTGTTCATTTTCATAGATTTTTGATTTATTTTCACCTTTGTCAGATTCAAGTTATTTCTGTGACCATGGTGGGCTTTTCTGTCATTAAATGAGGGTACCAACAATTTTGACCATGTGTGTAGATCTGCAGCTTTTCCACATGAAGTATGCAATAGAATTGGCAAAATGTGATGCAGATTTTGCTGAAGAACGTCTACAGCAGGTGAGTCTTGTGGTGATGTGATTTTAGACTTCTCACATGGAAATCTTAGCTGTTATTCCAAGCTGATGACTCCTAAATGGTACATTATAAAACCACGAGGCAGAGTGTGGTCATTTAAGTGAAGATTAAGTAAAGCAGGCTAATCAGTACAGGTACACAGACACTGGTCCGGGAGAGTGGTGATCAAAAAGAACTGGTCAAAACAACAAAAACAAGCATACTTGTCATGTTCCACGACTTGGGAATCATACAGTATTGTATTATCAATCACTGAATTGTTATTGTTGTTGTTATACTTCTATGCAATCAGGTTAGATTCTTTTAGCAGTTTGTCCTGTCTCTCTCCCTGTAGCTGGTACTGGTTCAATACAAACATCCATAGAAACACTGTCTCTAGAGCCCCTCACTTGCAGCCTAATTATGGAGTCAGGATAATAGCCAGAAACTTTGATGCTCAGGTAAGCTACATCTGCAACAGGGATGTCCATATAGTCAGTCTTAGGGCTCACTCACATGAGCCAATATCAGGGCCGAATGATATCTAATGTTTTATTTGATAGCACTCAGACAAGTGTTAATCTATGGGGCAGCGGAGTTCTGCAATTTTTTTTCTTTTGCCAATGCTACATGACAAAACAATAACATCATACTGCGAGTGGCTGTGAGATTCAGCTCACATGCACTGATAATAGTCTATGGGTGCCTGTGAAACATCGGCCTGCAATCTGATGTCTTCTGATTGCAGTGCAATTACACAGGTAATAGAGAAGATGGAGGAATTACATTCTCTGTCTTTTCCGTATCTGTGCTGCGTTCCTTTCACGCAAGAGTATTGGAGCATAGTGCACTGGAACACGAATCTAACTCTGACAGAGCTTGATCCAAAAGTATCTGCATAATCGGCCTCGATTTTCTCGCTTGAAAGAATCGACGGCCATGTGACCCCGGTCATATTCAGACATTGGCAGAAAACCACTTGATACAAGTAGCCTCGTAGCTGTTTTTGACAATTTTTTCAGTCTGGTTCTTGATACAAATTTATTTGTAACATTTGGAGTAGCCATAATTGTATGTTTTTTGTGCATTTCTTAGCTATTTACCTTGGCAATATAAATGTAAAAGACAAGAAAAATATTGTTTTTTAATGAATAGTAGAGAAAGCATCTGTCATGATCCAGGTTGGATATGACAGGTTTTTAATAAGTAACCTTTTTTTTCCTTTGAGCTGGTTGCTGGGAGTTGGTTTTGCCCCCGGTGTCCATTAGGGTTATTACACAGCGATGTCTTTTGTTCTAGTTTGCCCCCAGTGGTGGTGAGCGTCATTGCACATGATAATGAAGCAGGTATCATTCCTTGGGTCCTGCCTAATAAATGTGTAGCAGGTGGTTTCACTCACAGTTGGTGATATTGGTCTTTTCCAACCATCCTTGGGGAAGGAGGAACTTGAGAAGAGTCCTGGGCAGCTCAGTCAGATTCCTGGAGTGGCAGCTATGGTGTCAGCGAAGAGTTCTTGCAAAGCTTGGTGGAGTGGCAGCTATGGTGTCAGCGAGGAGTTCTCGCAAAGCTTGGTGAAGTGGCAGCTATGGTGTCAGCGAGGAGTTCTTGCAAAGCTTGGTGGAGTGGCAGCTATGGTGAAAGCTGCACTCAGATGTTGGACTCTGTTGCTGGAAGAGAGCTGCACTCAGATGCTGGACTCTGTTGCTGGAAAGCTGCACTCAGATGCTGGACTCTGATGCTGTGAAGCTGCACTCAGATGCGGGACTCTGATGCTGGAAAGCTGCACTCAGGTGTTGGATCTGGTTGGAGGAAAAGATGCACTCAAGGAGTCGGACTCTGTTGATTGGCGCATTAGCAGCAGAGCAAAGTTAAGTGGTGTTTCCCTGTTTGTCATTTTCCTCAATGTGTGTTTTAGTGCAGTGGTGGGATTAGTTTCTGCACCGTCCACTTCACTAGTAAGGGATTGGTTCAGGGCGAGCTAGGGATTTCAGGTATCCTGATCGGCACCCGGTGTGGAACCGGCCTACGGATCGTTAGGAGTGTAGAGACACTGACTCATGGGAGTGCAGGAGGTCTCCACATCCCCGTTCCCTATCGCAGGGCCACCATTGTAATTGTTTTCCTGGTTTCCCCCTTTATTCTGAAATTCGCCCTGCTGTAGGCGGTGTATCTAGACATACGTGTACTACTGAAATTTGCCTGCTGGAGGCGGTGTATCCGGCTGCACATTCTATTATTTAAATTCACCCTGCTGGAGGCGGTGTATCCAGGGTCACGCGTGTCATATAAATTCGCCCTGCTGGAGGTGGTGTGTCCAGTCACACGTGACCATGACAGCATCAAGTCAATAAATACAGCAAAATTGCATTAAAAATTGTGGCAAAAACACACAAGGTTGCATTTTCCTGTTCACATGAAAAACAAAACAGGGAGAGATGCTTACTTGTATAAACAGACCTCAATACAAATGCACTAACAGGGTGCAGCGGACCCAATTTCACATGAAATAAAAGTTAGTTGCTAGTGGATGAGAATATTTTAAGGGGATTTTGAGGCGAAAAAAAACACATAAAAATGTTTAAAACGTTTTTGCGAACATACAATTCTGTTATGTGGGATTCATTTTATGTCCTACAAAATAAATCAGGACTATAAATAATGGAAAGTAATGAAAAACTAGAAAAGTAAAATATTTGATCAAACATCTTAGTTTTAGGCATCACATAGACATTCACAGGTAGAACATGTGCCCATTATTGTCTTCATAGCTGTTCGCGTTTGTAAGGCTTTCCAGAAAAAATTCCCAGAAACATGTCTATATTTGATTAGACTCACAGATCATAATCACCAATGTAAGTCTATGCGTTCATGAAAATAATGGACAGTACATAGATGACATCATTGTGAAATCCGCATGCTGTCCTTGGTTAGAACTTCAATAAATCAGAGAAACTTGGTAATTTATATATTTTTTCTTTCGAGAAAAACACTGATGGAAACTGATGGTGAAAATTGACACTGCAAATATTGGTGAAAATTTGATTAACCTTTTAGTGACAGAGCCAATTTTGTACTTAAACCCTTTCTGACATCAGGCGTAATAGTATGCCAACATCAGACTCCCTCCCTTTGATGTGGGCTCAGGCGGTGAACCCACATGTTTCCCAGGACATGTCAGCTGTTTTGAACATGTGCCCAGAATAGCCAAGGGTGGAATCGTGATCCACCCACGGCTAATTAACCCGGTAAATGTGGCTGTCAAAAGTTGACAGCGGCATTTAACTAGCGCTTCCGCACACCAGTGACCCACGTCATGTGATCACGGATTACCAATTCATTGGCATGACAACCAGATGTCTCCTGGAGACCTCTAAGTTTGTCAGTGCCGGCTTGCTGTGAACGCCACCCGGTGGTCGGTGCTCATAGTAAGTGAGTAATTCTACTATATAGAGGTGATCTGACCATCGCCTGTATGTAGCAGAGCCGATCGGGTTGTGGCAGCTTCTAGTCTCCCATGGAGACTATTGAAGCATGCCAAAAGTAAAAAAAGTTTTTAAAAATATTTAAAAAATTAAAAAAATGAAGCTATGTGCACACAATGCGGATTTGTTGTGCTTCCGCAGTGTTTTTTTCTACTCAGAAATGCACCAAAAACGCAAAGGATTACTAAAGCAAGGTTAATCAATGACAATCCTGAATTGTTGTGCATATGATGTGGAAATTTCCGTCCTTATACGCAGCATTTTATTTTCCGCAGCATGTCAATTTTTCTTTTGGATCTGCAGTGTTTTTCACCCATTGACTTCCACTGAGTCACTCAAATCTGCAGCAAAAATGCAGGTGTGAATAGGTTTGAGGATTTGGTGCAGATTAGCTGAGGATTTGGTGCCAAAAGCACAGAAAATTTGTCAAAGAAAATGATGTCAGAAGGAGGAAGAATGTATGGGCGGAGAATATAGAATAGTGCCCATCTTGGTTGAAGCATATTAACAATGGAGGTTGGACAAGGAAATTACATCACATTTTTTTTAAATACTATATCTTTATTTAGCTAGCAAATCCGCAAACAATTCGTCATACAAATGCGCATGTAAATCCACACAAAAACGCATAAAATCCACATAAAAACACGTGGAATTTCCACTGAGTTTTCTGCCAAGAAATACAGAAACCGTGCAGAAATTTACGCAAGCAAATCCGCAATGTACGCACATAGTCTTAAAGTTCAAATCACCCCCCTTTCGCCCATTCAAAATAAAGCAATAAAAAAACAAACAAGCACATATTTGGTATTGCCGTGTTCAGAATTGCCCGATCTATCAATAAAAATAGGTTTAACCTGATCGCTAAACGGCGTAATGAGAAAAAATCAAAGTGCCAGAATTACGCTTCTTAGATTGCGGCGACATTACATTAAAATGCAATAACGGGCGATCAAAAGATCGTATCTACACCAAAATGGTATAATTAAAAACATCAGCTCGGCTCACAAAAAATAAGCCCTCACGCAACCCAAGATCACGAAAAATGGAGACGCTATGGGTATCGGAAAATGGCACAATTTATTTATTTTTTAACAAAGTTTGGAATTTTTTTCCACCACTTAGATAAAAAAGAATCTAGACATGTTTGGTGTCTATGAACTTGTAATGACCTGGAGAATCATAATGTCAATTTCACCGCACTTGGAATAGTTTTCCTTCTTTCTAGTACATGACATGGTAAAACCAATGGTGTTGTTCAAAAGTGCAGCTTGTCCTGCAAAAAAAAAGCCCTCACACGGCCATATTAATGGAAAAATAAAAATGTTATGGCTTTGAGAAGAATGGTAGCAAAAAACGAAAATGCAAAACCGAAAAAAGCTGCGGTCATGATGGGTTGAATGACCAAGCCAGTTTTTACAATTCTGACCACTGTCAATTTATAAGGTTGTGAGGTTATAACTCTGGAACGCTTCAACGGATCCCAATGATTCGGAGAATGTTTTTTTCATAACATATTGTACTTTTTGTTAGTTGTAAAATTTCTTCAATATGACTTAAGTTTATTTATGAAAAAAAACAGAAATTTGGCAAAAATTTTGAAAATTTTTTCAATTTTCAAATTTTTAATTTTTGTACCCTTAAATCAGAGGATCATATCACACAAAATAGTTAAGAAATAACATGTCCCACATGTCTGCTTTACATCACCCTAACGCTAGCTCCAACCCTAGTCCCAACCCTAGCACTTATCCTAACCCTAGCTCTAACCCCAACACTATCCCCAACCTTAACCCTAGCCTCAACCCTAACCATAGCTCTAACCCTAACCCTAGCTCTAACCCTAACCCTAGCCCCAACCCTAAACCTAATGGAAAAATGGAAATAATTTTATTTATTTTTTATTTTGTTATTTTTACCTAACTAAGGGGGTGATAAAGGGGGTTTGAGTTACTATTTTTTATTTTGATCACTGAACTAATAGGAAAATCTTCTATTGTTGCCGGGTGCTAGCCGACAGATCTCGGTGGGCGCACTGTGCATGCGCCCACCATTTTCTTCCTGGATGACGCCGATGGTTGGTGACAGAGATGGAGGTTCTACGGACACCGGAGATACCAGCGTAGGGCTTGAGGGACCCCATTTCTCTCTCCTCTGGTATGCTAGATCATGTCAGAGGAGAAAGAATTAAATGGTAAATCTGAATTTTTTATGCGGTCACTGGGGATGGTAAAAGCTGACCCGAATCATGTCCTATGGGGTCTCGGCTACCCCTTGTAGCCGAGATCCTGGAGATTTTCTTATGCTTGGGGTGCTATTACCTCATTTCTAGGTGCCATTAAAAAGTGACCCTGAGGAATAAGAAACCTTAACTGCTGCCATTAAAAGGCGTATCAGTGGTCATTAAGGGATTAAAAACACTGATGAATTTCTTCCTTTTTTACGTACGTGAAAGATCACTGACGTATGTGGGTCGCCCTCCCAGGGCTGTGGGGTACTCGGTACCGGGCCCGATGAGCTTCAATGGGAGCTGTCACGGCAGCTAGGACCTGGCCCGTGGCCCTGGGAGCCCATTGTAAAAAGGGGAAAGTTTATAAGTGACTCGTGACGCCACCTGTGGTGTTCGACAATGTAGATGTAAGCTGACGCTCCAGACAGATCCTCTGGGACAGATGGTGTGGTGCAGCAGTGATGTTATAGCCCTCCACAGGCAGGGCTGTAGTCCCAGGGCAGAGTAGGTGAAGTGACACTTAGATGGTGGAGTGTCGGGCACAAGGGATGTAGCCGTGCTGGGCGTGTTGGTGCGGGAATAAGTGGAGGACACCAGGGCATGTAGTTCCAAAGCTTTACTCACAGTCTGTTGTGGTACAGGTGCCCGCATCCGTGCTGTGTCCTCCGGGTTAGGAGCTCAGCCAACTTCCAGGCAAGATGAAGTACCCCTTTACAACACTCCACCAACATATGTGCCTTCTCTGAACATCTCCTCTTATAGCGCCTTTGAGTGAAGTACTCACAGTACTGAGTTACACTGGAGTTCCTCCTGTCAGATGTTCTTGTGAACTCTACTTGTATGGCAGACAGCTGTAGCCTGCTTCGAGGACTCCTTACTACCTAGTCCCGGCTCACTATTGTTGCTGTTGTGCCCCCAAGTCTTGTGTGGGAATAAAGTGGTCACTATTTCTATTCCTCTGGTGTCTGCTGCAGGACCATTAGTATCCATACAACCTCGGGGACCGGACCCCGGCCATGCGCTTAGAACTTGGGAAGGGTTCTCTCTTCCAACCCTGATCTTTAGTCCTCCTATTCACCTTACATTCTGTACAAATCCTTTCCAATGGAGAATCAAGCTTCCTTTCTCTGTCTCTTTCCTGTGCCAGCAGACCCAGATCACTGTGGCCTGCTGCAGCACTTCCTTCTTCCATCCCTCTCCCGGGGATCTTCTCTTCCTCACTCTCTGTCCTTCTACATCCTCACTCACTGACTGAATGAAAGACTGACTGACTGACTCAACTCTTCCCGCTCTTTTATGTGAACTAAACTCCACCCACCTCCCAGCACGTTTTGTGTTCCAAGCAGGGAGCCACCAAGGGGTGCTATGCTACACTCAAAGCAGGGAGCCGCCGAAGGTGCTTTGCTACACTACTTTGTGGTGTGGGGTGCAGGTGTTGGAGTGTGGTCAGGTGTCTCCACCTTACTTGAATGGTGGGGCACCACACCTCAGGAGGAGGTGCAGTACCTCTGTGGCGACTGAACCCTCAGGGGCGCCACATATGAATGAGACCTTAAAGGGAATCTGTCAGTACCCTTTTGCTATGTAATTTGAGAGCACCATAATGTTAGAACAGAGACCCTGATTACAGCGATATGGCATTTATTGGACTGTGTTTTGCTATTTCATTGCAATCAGTGTTTTCTCAGGAGAAAATTATCACTACAGGACAACTGGCCTTGTGCCTACTAGTCCAACAAGACCCCTGCACTGATTAGCGGCTCTCTGACACAGTGGCTCTCAATGTGCACAAAAAGATGCTAATTAGTGTTGTGTGGTTGGGATTATACACAGATCAGCAATTGAGCTCTGCTAAATCTGTATTTGAGAAAATTGTGATTCTATCTATTAAACTGAGTGACACATCGCTGGCATCAGGATTTGTATCCATAGCTCATGATGCTTTCAGATTTCATAGCAAAACCTGCTGACAGAACGTTATATATCACAAGGAGCAAATCAGTTTGTCACTAAAAGGCAAATAGCTATCTACCCAGCCATGGTAGGGTCTACAATAGCTATTGATCCCCCAAAAAGGAGCTTACAAAAAAAGTATAGCATTTAATATGCAGGAAGTGCTGCATGGCTTTAATCAATTTTCTATCCACTGTTTAAAAATATTCAGACAGTAAGAACTCAGGAATTCCTTTAATAGTAAGGACGATTTAATTAATTCCTTGAATGACTACTCGGAGGGATTATCAACTTTACAGTGTGAAATTTACATGAAAAAGCTTTCAGCCGATTTTATTTCTGTCCACACTTTGTTATGTTAGAAAAACATTTATTCATCTCATGTCATTCCATCTCATTAGTGTGTTCCGACTGCTCCTAATTCCCACTTCCCTGTCAGCTTAGTTCTACCTATCATCTCGTTCCATGCAAAAGATGCAATTTGTCAAGAAAATACCAACACATCTATGGATGAGGAAGATATCTTTATCAGCTGAGCTGATGATTTGGCCGTGAGCTGGAAGGGGATGGGAACTTGCATCAAAAGACAGCAGCGCAGAATAAAAAGCAACATTTTCCCCAAAGCATTATTGGAAACACTCATTCTGAAGACTAGGATGGCACCTTGGTACCGTTACAAAACACATAAGTAGAGAGAACAGGACAACCAGTCCAGACATGGTGACAGCTGCGCCAGATCTTGTGATAAAATGTATGCACAGCAGCGTGGATAAAAGAACACATATCTTTTGTTAGAATTGTACAACCTGCTCCCAGTGTGCAAAGTCACAGTGTGCTCAAATCAGTTTACTACATAAACTATATATATATATATATATATATATATATATATATATATATATATACACCGTATTTTACGGATTATAAGACCCACTTTTTTTCCCTAAAATTTGTGGGGAAATGGGAGGGGGTCTTATAATGCGTATATACTTTACCGGTACCTTTGCTGCAGGCTGGGATGAGGGGGTGCCCGGCGTTGCTGCTGGGGTGTCTGGCTTTGCTGCTGGGGTGTCCAACAGTACTGTGGGGGTCTGAGGTGCTGCTGCGGGGGATCTCTGGTGCTTCAGGGGGCTCTGCCGACATTTTGTGAAAGGCCAGATACCCCACAGTCCTGTGGTTTCCTGTGCAGTGGACTACGGGAAAATGGCCGCCCGGCAGCGCTGAAATCTCATCTCCCAAGGTCTTGATGCTGAGATCTCCATCTGTGCATGCACCTCCCCCCAGCGGCCATTTTCCAGGACTCCACAGCACAGGAAACCATGGGACTGTGTGGGGGCTC
This sequence comes from Dendrobates tinctorius, assembly GCF_039654945.1. NCBI lineage: Eukaryota > Metazoa > Chordata > Amphibia > Anura > Dendrobatidae > Dendrobates > Dendrobates tinctorius. The sequence goes on along the minus strand of NW_027361690.1, from coordinate 73,525,977 downwards.
TGGCCTTTCACAAAATGTCGTCAGAGCCCCCCGCAGCACCAGAGACCCCTGCCGCAGCACCGGAGACCCCCGCAGCACCACCAGACACACAAACAGCACCGCTCCGCACCCACAGCATATGACACTCCAGCAGGATCGGACACCCGCAGCGGCGCACTGCACATTGGACACCCTCTTCTCCCAGCCTGGAACCTGCAGCATCACCCCACTCCTGCCTCCTCCTGAAGCGACCCTGGGACCCCGCTTCACCGCAGCCACCACCCTCAGTAAGCAATAAGATGCATGGATTATAAGAAGCACCAACATTTTATTAGAAAAATTCCTATTTTTCTCCCCAAATTTTGCGGTGCGTCTTATAATCCGGAGCGCCTTATAATCCGAAAAATACGAAAGGGAATTTAGATTGTGAGCCTCATCAGGGACAGTGCCAATAATGTCTGTAAAGCAGTGAGGAATTAATGGCACTACTGTATATAAATGAGTAAAATAAATAAAATAAATTTGTGGCTTGATTTCACCCCTCCCGATGACATAGTGTTACGCCACCTGTCACGCCTCTCTCACCTGGGGCAGGGCCCCCGGCCCGGCGTCACCTCTTCAGGTGTCGCGGCCCCTCTGGGGGTCCCATCGGGTGCGCACGCGCACCTCTAGCACCTAGTTCCATGGTTGCTCAATGTTGCTAGTGCATATGCGCGCTCTTCTCAGCTCTGTCTACAGCTATGTCCTCTCTATGGTCCTGGAGGACCTGACCCAGAAATTCTAGCACTCGTGCCCTATATCAGGTTGCCTCTTCCCATGGGAGGTGCCTGATTATTGTTGTGCTTCCTGGCTTGGTCTCCTTTGTACTTGCTGTGCGCTGTATTCGGGTCCTCTGTCTTGTGCTCTGTTGTGCCTCCTGGCACATGTTCTGTCCCTGTACTCTGCCTTGTGCTCTGTTGTGCCTCCTGGCACATGCTCTGTCCCTGTACTCTGCCTGGTGCTCTATTGTGCCTCCTGGCACATGCTCTGTTCCTGCACTGTGTTCTGTCATGCCCCTTGGCACACGCTCTGCTCTATGCTCTGTTGTGCCTCCTGGCACACCTTCTGCCTAGCTTTGCACTCTGGCATGCTTCTTTGCATGCACTCTGCTTTGCTTGCTACCGGGCATGCCAGTCTGTGCACACCATACGTGCCCTCGTGTATCCATCTTGCACTATCCTGTATCTAATGCACTCCCGTGTACACACCCTGTACCGTCCTGTACCCGTTGTGTCCCCGTGTCCACGCTTTGCACATTCCTGGTTGCTATACACTTCTCCTTGTGTCTCCTGTGAGCCAGCCATCTGGTGCCAGCAGTCATGGTAACTTACCCCCTTGGGCTTGCCCCTGACATTCCCTAGTAAATAATGAAGGTAGTGCAATAAGGCATATATAACATGTGGGGGAAAGAAAAATGTGTAATCAACAATCATAAGTTGTAGTTAGTATCCCACCCACATGTGCACCTAAGGACTGTAGATGACCAGTTGTAATAACATGCAAAGCACAAACGAGTGGACGAATCCAACAAATACAACTGAGGGTCATATGTAAAATTGCTTTATTGTGATGAAGGCAAGGTACAAGCATGACATGCTATACAGACGAAGGTGTTCCGAAACGCGCGTTGGGGCGGACACTGGGACCCCTGCTCTTCCATCTGCCAGCTGCTATTTTGTTCAGGTAAATTATTATGTCCATACGTAATTATATCTTTGATTGCTGCCTGGTTCACTATCATCTAGCTTGCTATTTGTGCACCTTTTAATGGCTACCTTATTTATTTTTGTCTTTAACTTGTTATCGTTGGTTGCCTTTGCTCTTTGAGCAATATATATATATATATATATATATATATCACTACTATGTAATCATAGGCGCTATTTAGTGCAGTATTGGCAATTATTTATGATAGTTAGCAATATATACCATTGCCTATGTAAACATATGTGTCATTTAGTGTAGCATTGGCAATCATGTATGATAGTGAGTAAGATTTACCATTGACAATATAACTATACGTATTATTCAGTGCAGCATTGGCCACATGGGTCCTTGTGTCCCTATTTTGTTGTTTTTATTACCTTTTTTTGGCTGTATAGCATGTCATGCTTGTAGCTTGCCTTCATCACAATAAAGCAATTTTACATATGACCCTCAGTTGTATTTGTTGGATTCGTCCACTCGTTTGTCCCTGACATTCCCTGTATAAGGGGTGGTCCTCACTAGGTCAGCTCACCCTGAGAGGGTTGGTGCCATGACCCAGAAGGTACACTCCAGGAGTCGTTACACATAGCCTAGGTATTTGGCCTCTTCCTTCCCTATGGCACATTTTTTCAGATTTATGGTTAACCATGCATTTCTTAAAGCATCCAGAATCACCTGTACCTTTGTCAGATGACTAGCCCAGTCAGGGCTGAAGACCACAATGTCATCAAGGTACGCTGCAGCATATTTCTTATGCTGAGCTAGGGTCTGATCCATAGCTCTATGGAAGGTTGCCAGGGTCCCTTGCAGTCCAAAGAGCATTCTGTTGCATTGAATACACCTATCAGGAGTCAAGAAGGCCGTCTTCTCCTTGGCACTCTGGGACATGGGAATCTACCAATAGTCGTTCTTCAGGTCAGGGGTTGTAATGTACCTCACCAGTCCAAGTTTCTCAATGAGTTCGTCCATAAAAGGCATTCGGTATGCATCAAAACTTGAGACTTCATTCAGCCTGCAGTAGTCAATACAAAACTGCCACTCACCGTCGGGCTTTGATACAAGGATGGGACTTGACCATCCACTTTTCGACTCCTCTATCACTCCAAGGTCTAGCATCCTCTTCACCTCATTTGATATCACCTCTCAACATGCTTTCAGAATTCTATAGGGCTTACATGTGGCTCTGTATACACGCCATGGTCAATCACCTCCGTATGACCTGGTATCTGCGAGAACAGGTCACGGCTCCGCAGCAACAGCTCCAGACACTGTTGCTTCTGGCCTGGCATTAGAGTCTCTGCAATGGTAACATCATCCACTGTGGCTCCCAGGCAAGGGGTTTCCAGCATTTCCTGGTCTCACCAAGGCTTGAGCAAGTTCACATGACAGATTTGGTGAGGCTTTCTTAAACCTGGCTAGTGTGCCTTGTAATTCACCTTGCCCAGTTTTTCAACCACCTCGAATGGACCTTGCCACTTGGCTATGAACTTGCTCTCCACCGTGGGGATAAGCACTAGCACGTGATCCCTGGGCTGGAACTGCTTCAGCCTCGCTGATCCATTATACACCTTTGCCTGTGCCTCCTGTGCCTGGAGAAGATGCTGCTTCATGATTGTCAATACTTTCACCATCCTCTCCTGCAGCTGGGCAACATGCTCTATGAAGCTCTGGTGTGGCACTACCTCAGCTTCGCAGGTTTCCTTGACGATGCCCACTAGCCCTCACGGATGTCGACCATACAGGAGCACAAAATGCGAGAAGCCAGTAGAGGCTCGGTGAATGTCTCTGATGGAAAAGAGCAGAAACGGAAGCAGATAGTCCCAGTCTCGATCGTCCTCAATGACCTTTTTAGAGCATGGCTTTTAAGGTTTTATTGAAGCTCTCTACTAGGCTGTCGGTCTGTGGATGTTAAACTGAAGTTCACAGCTGGGCAATCTGGAGGACCCTACACAGCTCTTTCATTACCTTGCTCATGATGGGGGTTCCCTAGTCTGTCAAAATCTCCTTTGGCTAGCCTGTCCTAGCAAAAATATGGAAAAGTACACTGGCTATATTCTTGGCCGGAGAGTTCCTTAGTGGTACTGCTTCAGGGTATTGGGTCGCATAGTCCATGGTCCATAGTCCTGCCCTCATGCAGGCTTAACTAAAGGACCTACTAGGTCCATGGCAATTCTCTCAAACAGGATCTCTATTACAGGTAAGCGGACTAGGGCACTTTGGAAGTGAGTAGAGGGAGCGGCTATCTGGCAGGTGGGGCAGGACCACGAATAACTCAGGATATCCCGGTAACATCCTGACCAGTAGAACCTCTGCATTATTCTCTCCCATGCTTTCTCTATTCCCAGATGTCCCCCCCAAAACATGCGAATGGGCCATGTCTAAAATCCTCCACCAGAATTACCCTGGAACTTACAGCTGCTCTACTATCTCACCTCTCCGCAGTGTGGTCACTTCATACTACAATTTGCCATTGACTTCAAAGTGTGGGTACCTGATGTCAGCCTGGCTCTCGAGAAACCCCATCAATCACAGACACATTTTTTCAAATGCCCCTTTTAGTGTAAGATCCCGCATTTGAGCAGTCCCAAAATTTTCACAAGAAACCCCCAGTTCATGAACTTCAGCCCCACTGGTCAGCGTTTCATACTCATCACCAGCTAGGACACACAAGGGGAACGCCTCCACCTCTGACTGCGATGGGGATTCATTAGGGTTGCACTTGCTCCTGTCTTAGTCACTTGGCACCCTTGCCTTTCCCCACAAGTCCCAGAACAGGCTAAAGTCCTTCCTGATTATCACAGTGTGTAGCAAGTCTCTGACTACCCTTACCTCATGGAACTCCATACCCCGGCTCATTTTTATCAACACTCTGGCAATAAGCTAGCCCTTGGAGTCCACATTGATACAGTGGACGCCCACATGTTTCCCTGGGATCAACTGGTGGGGAAGTGTGGCTCTTTCAGGTTCAACAAACTGCCTGAGTCCAAGAGTCCTGACATCAGTACTCTGTTTATGGTCACGGGACATGGCTGCGGCCCCTCTCTGGGCTGACAGTCCACACTGCAGGTGGGATAGGCATAGTATGAAGAGCATCTTCCTCTACTCAGAGGACATAGGAAAATGAGCAGCTGTGTCCAGTCTCGTGGCATCTCCAGCAGATCAGGTCTTTTCTAGTAGCCTTTGGCAACCCCTCAACAACTCTTTGGCAGGTTTGTTACTATAATATGTCCAATGATGAACCCTTTTGGGCTCTGACAGACATAGAGACCCCTGAGCATGCCAATATCTCTGTATTTTACTTGGTATCCTGTAAGGCCATGTCAAAATAGGCTTTCTGAGGTTTGCCAGTTAGATAGGGGGCCAGCACCTCTGCCAACTGCTCCAGGAGCAGCCTCTCCCGCTCTGCAACTCATTCAAAAACAGTCAAAAAGGCCTCTATATCATCCCTTAGGGTCATCTTTTGCATAGCTCATCTTACTGCTTTCCAGGCATATGTGTCATCACCCTGATGTGGGGGAGGGGAGGTTTCTCTGCTGCGGACATCTCCCACCAGGATGTCCATTTGCTTTTGCTGTTGATGAATCTGTTGCATCAGGAGTTTTTTCGTCTCCTGCTGTATCTGGTGCTGCTCACCAAACTGTTTCTCTTGGTGCTGCTCCTGCTGTTGATGCAGTTGGTGTCTCAGCTGTTTACTCAGGATCAGATGCTTAATCAGCTCCTCAGAATTGAGAGTCCACAGTGGTTGATACCTTTTAATGACTAACTGTTAGCAGTTAGCCACTAAAAGGTATCAACCACTGAGGACTCTCAATTCTGAATATTTTTCTATCTACTGGCTAACACGGTACAAAGATATACATCTTTCCTAATCAGTTCCTCCATTTTTTCCTACCATTGTTCCATCTCTGTAGCTGCCTTCACCCAGGACATATGATTTGATATCACTTCTGATGATTGCACCCCGCAGGTCATCGACATGCATCACTACAGAGGTCTTTTGGCCTACCCGTTTTGATTACCATTAATTAGCAATGTTCTGACATGGTGGAATTCCACTCTGCACATGTTGCAAAGGCTGTGGCATGAAGCGATGAGTTCAGATGCAGTATGTAATTTTGCATAGCCTGGGCCAACGCCGTCTAGATGAGGTGCACATCATGTTTGCGGAGTGGGCACAGGTGAATGACCCCTGCACACTTCTTCATAGTTTTGAAATGGCTACTAAGATAGTTAGCACTGACAATGCCATCATAAGCATAGTCTGCATGAGGAGGTGATGGTCCCAGAGGAAAAGGTTGAAATAGAGGAAGATGTGGAAGGGATGACAATATCTCAAATTTCCAGACTGTAGCTGCACAGGGAGGGTGGTTCATGGTACCAGACAAACTGTTAGAAAAGATGCAGGAGCTGAGGAACAAATGTAGGGTGACAAGGTGATAGACATGCAACAGTCAGGAGATGAAGAGGATAATGATCTGCTCTCTGTTGTCCGTTGTTGGCGAGAGGGGGCAGAGGAAGCGACCTTGAATGTTACCCCACCTTCTTACTGCACTATCTTCAACACGATGCCCACATTCTTAGGGTAAGAAATAGTGCTGACTAGAGATGAGCGACTTTGCCTTTTTTATGGTCGGGTCGGGTTTCATGAAATCCGACTCTCTCAAAAGTCGGGTCGAACGAAATCGGCCGACTATAGGGAAAAGTCGAAGGCCGACTGAAACACGAAACCCAATGCAAGTCAATGGGGAAGCAAAGTCGGCAGGGAGTGGAGGACAGTAAACACACCTACAGTGCCCATTTCAATGCGAAAAACATCAATTCTTATTGCTGAAGCTTGTAAACCTTAATTTACTTCATAATAATAGTTACGCATTGAAAACGGGGTTATTAGGCTAAAGTTGTGGGGGGGTAGAGCTGGCTCCAGGTTTTCTTGTGCCCTGGGCCAAAGAGTGTCAGTGTGCCCCTTTAACACATACCACAACTCATGATGCTCCGATATGGCACAGAAATATAGGTATAGTACAATGACAAATACTTCACTGCTTACATGACATGACTGATCTATTTTAAATTGTGCAATAGCTCAAAAAAAGGACAGTATATTACTCCATACAGTATTATGGCCACCACATTGTGCGCCATACAGAATAATGAGTCCCATATATTTCTCCATACAGAATAATTGGCCACATATAATGTTCCATACAGTATATGATGAGCTCCACATAATGCTACAGTATATGATGGTCCCCATGGACGATGCTCCAGTGTGTTAGGGGCCAAATAATGCTCCACATATAATGGGCTCCATTTCTAATGCTCCAGAGCATAATGGGCCCCGTAAATGCTGCTCCAGTGTCTGATGTCCCCAATCTGGAATGCTCCAGTGTATGATGGGCCTCATGGATGATGTTATAGTGTGTTATGGGCCTTAATAATGTTCCATATATAATGTGCCCAATTTCTAATGCTCCAGTGTATAAAGGGCCCCGTAAATGCTGCTCCAGTGTCTGATGTCCCACATTTGGAATGCTCCAGTATATGATGGGCCTCATGGATGATGCTCCAGTGTATGATGGGCCCTAATAATGGTCCATATATAATGGGCCCCATTTCTAATGCTCCAGTGTATCATGTGCCCCATAGATGCTGCTCCAGTGTCTGATCTGTCCCATTAGGAATGCTCCAGTATATGATGGGCCTCATGAATGATGCTCCAGTGTCTTATGGGCCCTAATAATGCTCCATATATAATGGGCCCAATTTCTAATGCTCCAGTGTATAAAGGGCCCCGTAAATGCTGCTCCAGTGTCTGATGTCCCACATTTGGAAAGCTCCAGTATATGATGGGCCTCATGGATGATGCTACAGTGTTTGATGGGCCCTAATAATGCTCCATATATAATGGGCCCCATTTCTAATGCTCCAGTGTATCATGTGCCCCATAGATGCTGCTCCAGTGTCTGATCTGCCCCATTTAGAATGCTCCAGTATATGATGGGCCTCATGGATGATGCTCCAGTGTCAGATGTCCCCCATTTGGAATGCTGCAGTATATGATGGGCCCCATTTTTAATTAACCCAGGCATGGTAAGTGAAAAGAGATCCATGGAGTCATCTGAAGTGTGTGCTGCCGCATCCTTCACTTTTGGTGTGGGTGAAGGACACAAGGAAATTGGTTGCTCCTGACCAGAAGCCCACACTTACGACTCAGTGCTTGCATTTTTTTAAACTTTAGAAGAGGAGGCAATAGAGCTGGAGGCTGTTTCAGCAATGTAAGCCAAAAACAGTTCCTTATGCTCCGGCTTTAAAAGCAGTCTACCTACTCCCAGAAAACATAGCCTTACTGGCCTTCCAGAGCTACACCATGATGCAGGCTCAACACCTCCTGCCTTAGCTGCAATTGTGTCTTTGGCACTACCAGCAGATGCACCATCACCACCATCAGTACCATGTGGCCCCCCATGACCACGTCCGTGTCCTCTTCCATCGTACTTCCTCATGTTTTAGAAAATTGACCCAAAATACCAGCAGATATATGGTACTGTGTCAGAAGCGTACAGTACTGCATCCGCTTGTAAGTTGACGTCCATTACAAATGGTAGCCATTGATCATCTGAAGGTAGAGGCCAGCAGGAAAGGCCATAGCTACAGCTTACCCATCATCGATCAATAAACTAAATTTCTAGTGGCCGTCCCTATGAAGGATTTAACTGCCCAGACTACACAGCGGTGGAGCAGGGAGAGGTAAGTATTGCAACTTGCAAGTGCTGTCGCCATGACCAAGCAGGGGGCACACTCGTAGTCGACAGTACTGGCACAGGGCCCCTCATAGTATGCTGGTGTATCTGATGGCGAGTGGGCCCCCCCACCGTCAGAGACACTGTATTGTACTATGAGGGGCCCAGTGCCAGTGCCGTAGGCCATCTGTGGGCCCATCCACCTGTTCAGAGCAACGGCACTTGCCCGGGTGCGCCAGGTGTTGACCCGAGCCATTGGGGGGGCAGCCCACTTAGGGAGGTCTGAAAAATGTCATATGTTGATGTGTTGGCTGGACATTCAGCTGCTGCAAAGGGTGGAATTGGGCAAGTCCAAGGAAGAGGAGGACAAAAGCGAAGCAGTTTTCTGGCAACCTATGTGTCATCAGGGGAAGGTGGGACAAAATCCTTTGCAACCCATTCATGGTTCATTTTAAGGAAGGTTAGATCATCAACATTTTGGGTAGACAGACGGGTCCTTTTTTCTGTCAGGATTGATCCAGCACCACTGAAGACGCTTTCAGATAACACACTAGCAGCAGGGCAAGCGAGCTCCTGTAAGGCATATTGTGCCAATTCAGCCAGGCATCAAGTTTAGAGGCCCAATAGTCAAAGGGGAATGACTTGTGAGGGAGAACATCGATATGGGAGAAGTAGTTTGTAACCATAGTTGATAACTGCTGTCTCCTGTCACTTTTAATCGATGCAGTATTAGCAGTCGTGTGAGCGGTACTTGAGAAATCATTCCACAACATGGTCATTAATCCCCTGTCTCCAACGCCGCTTCGGCTGTGTGCAGCACGAACACCTCTTCCATTGCCCACTACGGCTCATGGGAGAACCAGCACCGCTGCTGTGTGCTGGGAAAGCCTCAAACAACCTGTTTACCAGAGTTGCTTGTTTGTTAGCCAATATTATCTCTAGGTTCTCCTGTGGCATGATGTTGTGTAATTTGCCTTTGAAGCATGGACCGAGGATGCTGGCCAGCCAGTTGTCGTCATCTCTCATCATTTTGGAAATGCGGGGGTCCCTTTTTAGGATCCGCAAGGCATAATCGCACATGTGGCCAATGTTCCAGGTGTCAATGATGCACTGTCATTGGTGGGTGGAGGAGCACTTTCTGGCAAAACACATCCCTACAGTCACGCACAATCACTGTACCTGACCTTGGAACACCAACATTTTCTCTTGCCTCCTGAGAAGCATCCTCCTGCCCAAAATAATCATCCTCCTCCTCTTCCTCTTCTTCCTCCACCTCGTCCAGGACAGTTCCCTGACCAGACAATGGCTGACTGTCATCAAGGCTTCTCTCCTCCTCCTCCGCTGCAGATGCCTGATCCTTAATGTGCGTCAAACTTTGCATGAGCAGATGCATAAGTGGGATGCTCATGCTTATGATTGCATCGTCTGCACTTACCAGCCAAGTGCATTCCTCAAAACACTGAAGGACTTTACAGAGGTCTTTCAGCTTTGACCACTCCACACCCAACAATTCCATATCTTCCCTCAAACTGCCTGCCCATGTATCCTCTCACAAATGCATTACAGCCTGCCTCTGTTCGCACAGCCTCTCAACCATGTGAAGGATGGAGTTCCACCTTGTTGAAACGTCTAATTAGGCGGTGCTTGGGGAGGTAGAGCAATCGCTGCAGCTTCTGCATGCGACTGGATTGTAATGCCGAGCGATGGATGTGCGAGCACTGTCTTCGCACCTTATGGAGCAGGGATGTTAACTCCTGATAATTATTAAGGAAGCACTGTACCACCAGGTTCAAAGTGTGAGCCAGGCAAGGTATGTGCGTGAGTTTTGCACGGGCTATGGCTGCCACAAAATTACGGCCGTTATCACTGACTACCTTGCCTTCCTCAAGATGTAGACTGCCCAGCCATGACTCAGTTTGTCGCTGCAAGTAGTCGGTCAGTACCTCCGTGGTGTGTCTGTTGTCGTCCAAAGACATCATCTTTAACACAGCCTGCTGACGCTTACCACTAGCTGTTCGATAGTGGAACACCTCTTGCGCAACACTACCATCTGCGGATGGAGTGCTCGTGCGACAGCACTCTGTGGACAAGCTTTTGCTGATAGAGGAGGAGGAGGATCGAAAGCCTACAGCCAAATGTTTCCTATACCGTGGGCTAAACAGCACTGTTCCAACGCGATGTCCCCAGTGGAGCCTGCATCCACCACATTAACCCAGTGCGCAGTGATGGACACGTAATGGCCCTGGCCATGCCTACTGGTCCATGCATCTCTTGTGAGGTGCATCTTTCCACTCACTGACTGAATTAGTGCATGGACAATGCGGTCTTTCACATGCTGGTGGAGGGCAGGGATGGCTTTTCGAGAAAAGAAGTGCCGACTGGGTAGGTCATAGCGTGGGACAGCATAGGCCATGAGGTCATGGAAAGCTTCGCTTTCAACCAAACGGTAGGGCATCATTTCTAATGAGATTAGTTTGGCAATGTAGGCATTCAAACACAGTGTACGCGGATGAGAGGTTGAGTACTTTCTTGTCCTACTCAGAGTGTCTGGTAGGGTGAGCTGGACTGGAGAGCTGCATATGGGGGAAGTAGCGGTGGACCGGACGGAGTGAGAGGGGGTTGGTGATGGTATTGGTGGTGATGGCCTTGATTCAGTGTTGTGTTGCAAAACCATTGTGATTCCCTGAGTGCTTTGGCCTTGCGACGACACCTCCACATTTAGTGCTGGTGGTGTGCTTAACGGTGACGGTGGTCTTACAGTGGGGGAAGCGTTGGAGCGTTGCTTGCTACCTTCAGTCGGAGCAGGTTCACATGTGCTACCTGAGGTTTTGTAGTCCGCCCACGCTTGCAAGTGCATATTGATTAAATGTCTAAGCATGCAACTGGTATTCAAATTTCACAGTTGTTTACCTTGGCTAAAGGTCTTTCCGCACTTCTTACAGGTAACCATTGCCTCATCAGTAGGATTTTGGACAAAGAAGTGCCACACTGCACTCTTCCTACTATGGTATACATTTTCTGGCCTTGCACGCTGTGCTAAGTTGATCGTCTGGCCAATCTGTCCTGCAACTCTTTTAGTTTTTGTTCCACGTTTTTGGACAGCTACGGCCTGGCAGAAAACCGCTGCTGCTATGTCAATGCCTGCTGCGTATCCTTCTCCTTATCTGAACTATTGCCAACGCCACCCTCCTCCCCCAATGGATGCCAATCCGGGTCAAGAACGGGGTCATCCATCACCTCCTCTTCAAAGTCATCTGCACCTTCCTCTTTACCTCCCTCTGTGTCACCTTGTAAGGTGATATAGTATGCGGGAAGGGGCACCTGAGTTTCATCAGGGTCAGATTCTGGCTCAGTAGACTGCGAGGGCAATGTAGTGCTCTGGGTCAATGTACCAGCAGAATCATCTAGCAGTGGCTGTGCATCAGTGCACTCCATGTCAGATTCATCTTGGACTGGGGAATTCAGGATTTGACTGGATAACCCAGGCATGGTATGTGAAAAGAGCTCCATAGAGTACTCTGAAGTGTGGGCTGCCGCATCCTTACCTCTTGGTGGGGGTGAAGGACACAAGGAAAGATGTTTTTCCTGACCAGAACCATGCACTGACGACTCCGTGCTTGCAGGTTTCGAACGTTCAGAAGAGGAGGCAATAGAGCTGGTGGCTGTTTCGGCAATGTACACCAAAACCTGTTCCTGATGCTCCGTCTTTAAAAGCGGTTTTCCTACTCCAAGAAAAGGGAACCTTACAGGCCTTCTTGGGCCAGACGATGACGCAGGCTCAACACCTCCTGCCTTAGCTGCTATTGTGCTTTTGCCAGAACCAGCCGATGCACAACCTCCATCAGTACCAGCTGCGCCCCCCTGCCCACGTCCGCGGACTCTTCCACCATACTTCCTCATGTTTGGGAAAATGTACCAAAAACACAAGCAGAGAGATGGTACTGTATGAGGAGCATCCAGCTGTGTAAGGCTACTTTCACACTTGCGTTTTTTGTGGTGCGTTTTTTGCGCACACAAATGCATGAAAAGCGCATACAAACGCTGCATTTTTTTTTAAAGCATTTTTATGCGCATGCAGGAAAAAAATGCAGCATTTGTATGCATTTTTAGTGCGTTTGTGTTGTTTTGCACATTGTTTGTCCTCACCCCAAAAAAATCTAGATAACAATCTTGTCTGGAATTGTTGCAGACACCTGCAGGGCTCTCTGGAACTTTCTTTGTCCTGAATTTATGCCCCTGCCCACCGCTGAAAAGTGGATGGAAATTGCAGACAAATTCTGGACAGTCTGCAATTTCCCCAACTGTTTGGGAGCTGTTGATGGTAAACACATATGGATCATCAAACCCAAAAGAACTGGATCTGAGTACTATAATTACGAAAAGTACTTTTCAATAGTACTCATGGCCATTGCGGATGCCGGATGCATGTTTGTAGCAATGGACATTGGAGCATTTGGCCGTGGTAATGACTCCCAGGCTTTTAAAAACTCAGACATGGGCCGGAGGTTGTATGGCAACCAATTTAATTTCCCTATGCCACGGCCCCTTCCACACACCGAAGCTCCGCCACTGCCCTTTGTAATAGTTGGGGATGAGGCTTTTCAAATGTGCGCAAACCTACTGAAACCCTACTCCAGCTTTGACTTAGACCACACCAAAAAAATCTTTAATTACAGGCTTACCAGGGCCAGAAGAACTGTAGAGTGTGCTTTTGGGATTCTTGTCTCCAGATGGCGAATTCTCGGCACAGCCATTAATCTTAAACTTGAAACAGTTGATGAGGTGGTGAAGACGTGTGTGGTTCTACATAATTTTGTGATGGCTAAAGAGCACCCGACCTTTGAACTCGATGATGCTGCTCCTAACCCATGACCTGAATTCACTCAGCAGCCTATCAGATCATCCGTTGAAGTTGGCCAAATGAGGGACCAATTTGTGGTCTACTTTATCTCTGATGTAGGATGGGTGCACTGGCAAGATGAAATGGTGTAGAAATGTTTTTGTGTGTGTATGTTAATAAAAAACCTGTTTTGATACCAGTTCCGAGTGCACTATGTTTTTTACACTCCAATAAAATAAAAAACTTCCCATGTATACCTGTGAATTCATGATGTTCTCACACCTGGGCAGGTAAATACACACATGAGTTAAACTGCAGCATTGCTAGTCTGCGTGAAATATATTGGTACGTAAGCAACGCTGCAGGTTAAATATGATATGTGTATTAACCAGGCCATGATTGATAAATAGTTATGATTAGAGTTGAGCGACTTTGGTAGGATCGGGTTTCATGAATCCAAATTCGTTTCAAATGAAACTGGTCCGACTAGTGGAAAAAAAGTCGGAGTTTCGTTCAAAATCCGACCCCAATGCAAGTCAATGGGGAATAAAAGTCTGCATTGAGTGGATGAATGTAATCCGCTCAATGCCGACTTTTATTTCCCATTAACTAACATTGTGGTAGGGTTTTGAACGAAACTCAACTTTTTTTTGCCAGAGTTTCACCAGTTTGTGTTTCATGAAACCAGATCCTTGTCGGTCAACTCTAGTTAGTATACTAGGCCTTGGTATATAACATATGACGTGTATTTTACCCATCAGTGGATTCAACACACACGTAATAAGAGTATGTTGTTAATTACAAGGTATATCAATAATCCCCCTTGCCTAGTATCACAATAAGTGAAATGAGGATGGTAAAAACAGCCAATCCTCAAAACACTTTTTATGACACCTTGCAAAGTTTAAGGCGCATTGTGTGTATGGCGCAGTGTGTGTAGGCGACACCAAAAACATTAATCAAACTTTGTTAAGGTGAACCAGAAATTTAAATTTATTTTTAACCAAAAAATTATAAAAAACTTTATTTTTTTCTGTGTTTGGGGTCAGATGGTTGCAAGTTGGGGGTGTGCAGTGAAGATGAACAGCTTATAGTTGATGAAGGTGTTCTAGGGGAAGGGAGTCCAGTTATGGGAATGGAACTAGACACACCAGAAGGAGAGGACAGAGCTTCAGCTAGAGTGGTCCTAACTGTTTGTTTCCTGGCCTGCCTGGACCTACTTGGGCCCAATGCCCGCCTTGATTGTTGACGCCGCCTGGAACTTGGGTCAAATAAGGAATGTGGGTCCGCCTGCTGCTGTGGCTGCTGCTCTATGGTGGCGGTGGCAGTGCTCGTCCTTGCAGGAGGACTGGTGGCGGCAGTGACGGTCCAGGTTTGAGGAGTGGTGGTGGCAGGGCTAGTATATGTTGTAGTGTTTACTGTGGCTGTGCTCCAAGCATGCATGGGTGTGGCGGTGATGCTCCAGACAGGAGCAGCGCTTGCCATGGTGGTGTCGGTGAAGTGACCAGCAGCACCCAGACTTGTGGTGGTGTAATGGTGGGTTTCCTGGCTTTGAATAGAGGTGTCCGTGCAGTGGTATGCAGCACAAGTCGGTAGTGAGGTGAAGCGAGTCAATGGTGGCACAGTTGGAAATGTCACCACTGACTGCTGCCCGTACCAATTATGCTGCATAGCCTGCAAGAAAGCATTGTTGCAGGCCTGCAGCACACTCAGCTGTTGCTCAGGACTAAGGTGTTCCGCCATGCCCTTTTCAATCTTACTAAAAAAATGGTGCGCTGGTCTGTTGAGGTCAGCCTCCAGACGGTCAAGGCGCTGTTCGACAGAATGAAAGTGGTGTTCCAGGTGGCTAAAACCTCGTTCCATGAGTGAAAAACTGCTTTCCACTCTGTCTGACAGCGGCTTGAGGCTGGCATTAAAGGCCTCGCTCAAGTGCATAAACTCGGGCAAGACATTCCTGTCCAAGGCCCTCTGCCGCTGGTGGGTAGTGTCCGCATAACCAGTGGCAGAGACCTGGGACAGGGGAACACCTGATGGACCAGCTTCCTGGTCACCAGCTGTCTGTGTGGCTGACCTGCAAGGTGCTTCCTGGCTGTCGGATGGCTGGGACGGGTCAGAGGACGTCCGATGAAGGACCGCTCCAGGGCCAGGTTGCAGGGTGCTGCTCCAGGTGCTGTGGAAGAAAGGAAAAACATTACTATCATGCCTTTACAAGAAGCATCAGCTGTGGATTAGAAAAACACAGATTAATAAAAATATAAACCAAAAAATTATAATACTTACGATCTGGTGGCAAGGACCGGTCTTAGGAACTGCAACGCTTGATAGTACAGGTATCTTGTTCTTGTCCTTGACGCAGAACCACTGCGAACCTGGCCCTCAGCACGAACATCACTGTCGAAGCGGTCCTTGATCAAGCGCCAACGTGTTTGGACTTTGTCCACTGTTGGAAAAACAAACAAACAACATTTAACAATTGTGTATGATGCACGACATATGCTATCACTAAACCCAACAGTGCCATCACAAACAAAAGTCAATGCGGCACAATACAGCAATACAATGCCCAGAGCAGTCACTGTTGAGCCAGATGACACTGTTGGGTTTCCTGCTAGAATATATCTAGCATGAAAATCAACAGTGCCATCAAGGACAATAGTCACTCCGGCACAATACAGCAATACAATACCCAAAGCAGTCACTGTTGTGCCAGATGACACTATTGGGTTTCCTGCTAGAATATATCTAGCAGGAAACCCAACAGTGCCATCAAGGACAATAGTCACTGCGGCATAACAGAGCAGGGAAATACTTACTAAACGCCTTTTTGGAGGATGCAGTGGCGCTGTCCCAGCCATCCATCAACACTGCGGCCACCTCATTCCATAGCCGCCGAGTCACCACATTGTCCTTGGCAGCCGGTCACGGCTGTCCCACAATGGGGCACGCTCCTGGACCAGGCGCATAAGGTGCTCATTATCCAGGTAGACGTCTTCATCCCATTGTGGAACCTAGACAAAACACATTCATTAGAATATTCAAATTTTGTGTGAATAAAAAGTTAAAAAAAGATCCAGAAAAGAGGAAATATAGAAGATAAAAAATAAAGAACATTACAACTCATTTGATACTTACATTCCGTATCACCACCGGGACTTGGCTTGGCTGCTCATGCCGTTCGCCCTCACTAGTCGCGCCCGCTGAAGATGACGATGTCTGAAAAAAAAACAACAAACGTTAGAGATTTTGAGAAGCAGCAGATATACTTACCAAATGCACGAAAATAATCATCTCACGGTCTGCTTGCGCCAGTTCCTGCCGGGATAGTGAACATTCCGATTCCGAAGACATACTGCATGTAAAAATAATACAAAGCATTAGTACATATGCAATTTAAAAGGATAGGCATACATTTTTAGATGTAATAATACTCACATTCTTGCCGCTGAAGCTGGAATTGAAAATGGGGTCTACTTTTGCAGTCTTTCTGCTCTCCAGGCTGTCTCTATAGTTATGGTACAGTGCTGGCAGACACCTCCTTTTATATAGAGATGAAGTTTTTTTAGGTGGGGATTTTTATAACTAGTCTAACCAATGGACACCAAAAAAACGCATGCGCAAAAAAAGCATACATGCGCATGTCAATGCGCACGTATGCGCACCCATAGACCATAATGGTAATTTTTTGCGCAAATCACATGCGGTTTTTTTAAGCGTTTGGGCAGACCAAAAAATGCAACGCATTGCTTGCGTTGAGAAACATGTGATGGTGTCTCCGCGGCTTGTGTTTTGCATATTTTTACATATTTCCCATAAGGGATGGGGGCTTTGCTCTAGAATCACTGTGTTGAGAAACATGTGATGGTGTTTCTGCAGTGTTGGATGTTGATCTCCATGAGTTCATTCATCCTCATTTTTCACAGTCTTCTACTAGGCATTGCTCCTACTGGCCAGTTTCCTACTCCACACTGATGAGGGGCAATACCCCGAAACAGCTGTCTGTGGATGGTTACCATGTTTTGACATAGGTGGTTTCCTTCATTGGAGACTGCCCTTCCCGTGATTGTTCCTTCCCGGGGAAAGACCTGACTAGTCATTGCTTGCGTTGAGAAACATGTGATGGTGTCTCCGCGGCTTGTGTTTTGCATATTTTTACATATTTCCCATAAGGGAAAGGGGCTTTGCTCTAGCTTTGACCGAAGTCAAACAGCAGATATACGAAACTGTTTGAAAAGCAAACAGCACTCTAAGGTGTAGGTCTGGAAAAACGGAAAAACTCCTCGGCTTTTTCTTCCAGAGTCACACCCAGATAGCTTCTATTTGTCCGTGATACCAGCCGCTACACGGTATTGTGTGAGGAGCGTACACCGCTATACGGTGTGTGAAAAAATGAATGCTCAGTAACTCACCAGGACAAAATAATAAAAATTGGAATGTTTTGAAAAAAGCAGTTTGAACAGCAGTGTGCACACAGCAATGCAGCTAGCAGGTAGCCTTAAAAGGCAGCCTAATCACCACCAGCACTGCTGCATACAACAAAAATCTTCCCCTTTCACTGCACACTAACTGTACAGTGAAAAGCGCAGAAGCAGTTTTTTTTTCTTCTCCCCTGCCTAACGCTCTCCCTGTTCAGAATCAGCAGCAACACCTCTCTCTCTTCTAAGATCGGCAGAAGTAAGATGGCGGTCGGCGATCACAGCCTTTTATACCCACTGTGACGCAACACAAAGCCAGCCAATCACTTCAATGCCCTTCTCTAAGATTGTGGTGGCCGCTGCCCATGTAATCGCGTTGCCCACAGTGTGCGTCCACCTTCATTGGCTGAGAAAAGGCGCTGGAAGCATTATTTGAAACACGACTTTGACGCTCTGATCAGTGACCTCATGGCCGACCTCACGTTATGGTCGGGTTTCGATCGGCGAAACCCGACTTTAGCTAAAGTCGGCTATTTTTGAATTTGACCGACCCTTTTCGCTCAACTCTTGTGCTGACAACTGGGTTGCCACTCTGTTAGATCCACGGTACAATTGTAAATTTATCCAGATGCTTCCCCACCTGGAAAGGGATGCACATATGTTGGAGTATCGATACACGCTTGTAGACAATTCCCTAAGACAGCAGTGAGGCATACAGTGTGCATCCCAGTTCTAGATGTCCAACTCTGGGAACGTCAAGGTGTCATCCAAAAAACATTAGCAGCAGCGTAAGTGGCATAAGCAATTTCTGTGAGTCATTTAAAACATTTTTTAGACCAGCCGTGCATCAGCATAACAGAGTACGCGTCTGAAATGTTGTGAATGACTGGAGAAGATGGTCCAGGAGTATCTGGAGCTCAATATCAATGCCATTGGAAGGTTTGAATCCTTTTGCATTTTGGTCATCAAAAATTGAAGAGTGGCCTGAGCTCGCCTGTCATGCCTTGGAGGTTTTTTCATGACCAGTAGCCTGCGTTCTCTCAGAACGTGTCTTCAGTGCTGCTTGTTGTGTCCTGACAGATAAGCACATCCGGCTGTCCGCTGAAAGTGTAGACCGCCTAACATTCATCAAAATGAACAAGCCATGTATTGATCTCGTGTTATTGCAGTCTGTGGCATCTTTGTGGTGTCTTCTGTGCCTGCTGTTGCTACTGCTGCTGATTTTACAAACAACTTTTTGAAATATGGAGACTCCAATTTGGGTATCCATCTGGTGGGTTGCATGTACTAGAAAGTGTGTCAGAGGCTGGTTATACTGTTTCTACTCTGTGGAAATTGATGTCACTTTGGTGGAGTGTGAGAATATTTTTTATTTAAATGTGGAGACTCAAGGTTCAGTCTCCATATGGTGGGTTGCCTGTATAAGAAGGGCTCCCAGACAGGCAGGTCTGCACTCACTTTCCGTCAACTTCCTGTGTTACTTACATTTTTGTACAAATAGTACTTTAGGAAACTGATGTTTGTGACATCTGAGTGTGGCTGTAAAAAAAAAAGAAAGGTGTTGCATGAGGTATCGCGGCTCTCAGATAAGAAGGCTTACACTGCTCCCTTAGCCACCACGTCTTAATTTAAACTTAAATTCAAAGGTCTAAATGCTGGCACAGAACCTGATACCCTAAAACCACATGCATGGGCCATGGCTGATTGCTTCTGTGCCATTGTGAAAGGTTCTACTCTGGGTCAATTGATCAGTCAACTACCTGTGTTACATTTTTCTACCAATAGTACTGTATGAGACTGTTTTGTTCGTTGAACATGTCTAATCGACTGGCGAATTGAACTGAATCAAACCTTGAAAGGTTCACTCATCTCTAGTTGAGGACACTTATTCTATGTGGGCTGGAGAATTTTGTTTGCCAGGACTGCTTTTTAGTCCCAATCCGACCCATGCCACATGTCACTGTTAACAGAGTTTTTCACATGGGGACTGTCATTGGGTCTTATCATACTGATCACACACCAACTGGCACACATAGTTAAGAATTCATCTGTTTCAGTTTTTAATAACAAAAGTGTCACCCACTAGTGATGAGCGAGCATGCTCGATAATGCTCGGTGCTCGCGATGCTCGGCGGGAGATCTAGTCCCTGTCTTGCATGTTTGGCATTCCTTAGAGCGCCAATCAACATGCAGGCAAAGTCTGTTGTGCACTGTAATGCCACAACCATGTTGGTTGTGGCTGGCCACGCAGCCTTATTAAGTCTATATCAGACCTGGCACCACTCTGCTCGTCCCAGTCAGCTCTGGAATCACCAGTGTAGGGAAAGTTGCTGCAGTGATAGGGACAGAATAGGTGGGGTATCAATTATTGTGGGTATACCATTGTTGAACTCACAAATCCAGCTAAGCCAACAGTCCTTCTAAGGACTAACTATGGGGTATATAGATATCAGTGATAGGTAGGCAGGCAGTGTATGTGGCTATATATATATACTGTGTATATATACAGTGGGGCAAAAAAGTATTTAGTCAGTCAGCAATAGTGCAAGTTCCACCACTTAAAAAGATGAGAGGCGTCTGTAATTTACATCATAGGTAGACCTCAACTATGGGAGACAAACTGAGAAAAAAAAATCCAGAAAATCACATTGTCTGTTTTTTTTTCATTTTATTTGCATATTATGGTGGAAAATAAGTATTTGGTCAGAAACAAAATTTCATCTCAATACTTTGTGATATATCCTTTGTTGGCAATGACTGAGGTCAAACGTTTTCTGTAAGTCTTCACAAGGTTGCCACACACTGTTGTTGGTATGTTGGCCCATTCCTCCATGCAGATCTCCTCTAGAGCAGTGATGTTTTTGGCTTTTCGCTTGGCAACACGGACTTTCAACTCCTTCCAAAGGTTTTCTATAGGGTTGAGATCTGGAGACTGGCTAGGCCACTCCAGGACCTTGAAATGCTTCTTACGAAGCCACTCCTTCGTTGCCCTGGCGGTGTGCTTTGGATCATTGTCATGTTGAAAGACCCAGCCACGTTTCATCATCAATGCCCTTGCTGATGGAAGGAGGTTTGCACTCAAAATCTCACGATACATGGCCCCATTCATTCTTTCATGTACCCGGATCAGTCGTCCTGGCCCCTTTGCAGAGAAACAGCCCCAAAGCATGATGTTTCCACCACCATGCTTTACAGTAGGTATGGTGTTTGATGGATGCAACTCAGTATTCTTTTTCCTCCAAACACGACAAGTTGTGTTTCTACCAAACAGTTCCAGTTTGGTTTCATCAGACCATAGGACATTCTCCCAAAACTCCTCTGGATCATCCAAATGCTCGCTAGCAAACTTCAGATGGGCCCGGACATGTACAGGCTTAAGCAGTGGGACACGTCTGGCACTGCAGGATCTGAGTCCATGGTGGCGTAGTGTGTTATTTATGGTAGGCCTTGTTACATTGGTCCCAGCTCTCTGCAGTTCATTCACTAGGTCCCCCCGCGTGGTTCTGGGATTTTTGCTCACCGTTCTTGTGATCATTCTGACCCCACGGGGTGGGATTTTGCGTGGAGCACCAGATCGAGGGAGATTATCAGTGGTCTTGTATGTCTTCCATTTTCTAATTATTGCTCCCACAGTTGATTTCTTCACTCCAAGCTGGTTGGCTATTGCAGATTCAGTCTTCCCAGCCTGGTGCAGGGCTACAATTTTGTTTCTGGTGTCCTTTGACAGCTCTTTGGTCTTCACCATAGTGGAGTTTGGAGTCAGACTGTTTGAGGGTGTGCACAGGTGTCTTTTTATACTGATAACAAGTTTAAACAGGTGCCATTACTACAGGTAATGAGTGGAGGAAAGAGGAGACTCTTAAAGAAGAAGCTACAGGTCTGTGAGAGCCAGAAATCTTGATTGCTTGTTTCTGACCAAATACTTATTTTCCACCATAATATGCAAATAAAATGAAAAAAAACAGACAATGTGATTTTCTGGATTTTTTTTCTCAGTTTGTCTCCCATAGTTGAGGTCTACCTATGATGTAAATTACAGACGCCTCTCATCTTTTTAAGTGGTGGAACTTGCACTATTGCTGACTGACTAAATACTTTTTTGCCCCACTGTATATCTATATATATATATATATATATATATATATATATATATAAGTGCTAGTCAAGCAGGCGGTGCATGTGGCATACTTTATTGCATACAGCAAGAGCGTCCATTCCATTACTGTCTGCTGCTGCTTGTTACAGATATTGACCACATATACATAGCCCCAGGTATCAATGTGTCAGGAATTATTTGTTTTTGCAATCTTAATCCTGATTATTTTATTTAAAAGCCATCCAGAGGACACTTTTTTTAAATTTGATTAGGATGGAGGTACTGCACCATATTAAAGTGAGAACTACCAGACACTCTGCCCATGGAGGCGGCTTAAAGTGGTGTTACAAGTATTTGGTGACTTTTTTACTTCAGCATTTGTAAGCCAGAACCAAGAGTGGGTAAAAAATGCAGAAATGGTGCACATGTTTCTATTATATTTGACCTCTTATTGTTCCCCTCTTGGTTTTGTCTTGCAAATAGCGAGGCAAAAAAACTAACCAAATACTCAGCGTATGCACGTGGCCTTAGTCATCTGCTCAGCCACAGATTTACAAGAAGCCATGTCTATTTTTGGCAACGTCATATCATTGTTCCGCAAGGTACAGAAAGTACCTAAAACAAAAAATAAAAAAGGGGAAAGTCATGAAAGACAGTTATTTTTGTGCAAATTACACTAAAGTTCTAGTGCATTTACCTTGATAAATATGCCCCAATGTGCATAAGGTAGAAATAAGTAAGGATGAATTTCAAGGTTCCACACAGTGGAAATCCTAAAATGAAAGCTTCTGATAAGATGAGATATCATTAACAGTAAAAGCTAAAATTTTAGTGTTACCTCAGGGGATGGACACCATGATGTCAGAGTCCTACTCATTATCGTAAGCCCAAGGGCAGAGTGAAGCAGCTGCAGAGGATACATGTGATGAAGGAAGACAATATGGAGAGTCTTGGAGGATTGGATGGCAGGTTGTGGAACAGGTGAGAATAGAGGGGTTTATTTAACCTTTTGCCAGCCGTCTACATTCCAGATAAATGGTGGCTGACTATCTGCCATTTTGCTAAATTCCTGAGAGGCAAATTGCCGAAAATTTGGATTCTTGAAAATCAGAATTTTTTGCAAAATTCAAAGAGTTCTACTCAAAAGTAATTGTTCTTCTCTAGTTGTCTCTAATGGAAGGATTCCTTTAGGGCCAATTTATATTTAACAGCCTGAAAATCATCCACGACATCTGATGGATATTTTTTTTATAATGGCAGCAATAACGGATGACCGTTGGGACTTTGTAAATATAAATGTCATTATGAGCGACATTTAGTGATACTTTTATGTGCGCACTATTACGATCAATCAATATTTCTATTAATGATAGCATTATCCATTCATTATAAATTATGACATTTAGATTTGAAATATAAACTGTTTCTATACAGTAGGCGTTAAATGTCCCACAGTCAAGTATTCTATATAGGAAACACAAGTGAAAGGGACAGCTGTAAAATAAAAGTTCAAAGCTTGTAGAAAAGAGTTTAAATATCCCAGAACAGTAATTAATCCCAGGTTTTATGTTTGTTTTATGAGTTTGCTGGAACCAGTAGAGTGAATGGGGGGGACCTCCAGTAAGGAGAAACATTTAAAGGCAGATCATCTTCAAAAGAGGCAATGAATTATCTGCATATAAAATATTCTTTAAACTTGAAGCAGCTACCTCTTGTGGTCTGACGCTGACTTTATACTGCGAACCGTGAGTTATGAGACCTTGCAAAACAGCAGGTCCAGCAGAACTGAGCTATACTTGCTGCTGTCCTGTACCAGCGAATGCCTGATTAACCTTTTCAAGGCTCTAGTTAACCACATGAAAAGGATTTTACGTCATGTTCTGTTATATCATTTATCCATTGAAACTGTAATTTTATCCAGTTCGCTAAAAATTATTTTTGGATAAATGCATATATAGTATCCTTGTCCACAGATCACAGTTTACTAGTTGGACAAAACGTCATATATCCCCCATAGAGCATAATGTGAACCACATTGACAATGGAGGACATTTGACCACCCTTCTGTTTCTATATTTGCCACTATATTTTTTTTTTCATATTTTTTATATATTTATAGTACAGCTTTGAAAACTTTTATAAAAATAAAAACAAATGTTTTATATTATTCCCACATATATAAATTATTAATTTTGATATAAAAATGTTTAGAATTGAGAGTCCTCTAAATATTCAACTGGCTAACATGGTACATAGATAGATATCTTTCCTGTATCAGTAATTTTGATATAGTAATGATTCTAATGGTTGGCATATACTTCAGCTGTTTGTCAGATGAACCGATGACAGACTCCAATCCTCATACGTGTTAAAATTTTAAACATAGTAAAAAAATTAAAAAAAAGTTTATAGATTTGGTATCCCTGTAATCATACTGATGCATAAAATAAAATCAGCATGCACCGAGAAATCTCTGAAAAAAATGAAACCTAAAAACAATGGCAGAATTGCTGGGTTTTTTTTAAAATTAAATTAAAGATTTTTTTATGTGTTTTTCCATACTTTAAGGCTACGCTCCCACAATGAGCTTTTAATGAGTTTTTGATGTTGCAGATTTCTGCACCTATTAAGTAAATTAGGCTGGTTTCACACTTGCATTTTTTTTCGCGGTATTTTAGCGCTAAATAGCGCATGCGTTTTTTTTTCCTATACTTTGCATGGGATGCGCTTATGTGCGCATACACATGTGTTTGTACGCGTTTTTCCGCGCATGCGTTTTTTTGCGGTATGCGCTCGGGCGCACAAAATGCAACCTGTTGCATTTTTTGGTGCGTCCGACTTGCCTCAAAAAAACGCATGCGCGTGCAATGCGTTTTTTTACAGCAAGACACCCATTATAGTCTATGGGTGCGCATATGTGCGCATTGGCATGCTTATGTATGCGTTTTTTTGCACATGCGTTTTTTTTTGTTAACCATGGAATTTAGGGGTTTGGGTTAGAGTTAGGGTTAGTTAAGGGGGTTTAGGGTTAGGGTTAGGGTCAGGGTTAGGGTTAGTAAAGTCATGGTTTGGGTTAGTGTGAGGGGCCACCTAATGTTTGGAAAAAACGCAAACGCGGTAAAAACGCACTAAAAACGCATACAAACGCATAAAAACGCTGCGTTTTTTTCATGCATGCTCATAAAAATGCTTGAAAAAAACGCAGCAGTTGTATGCTTTTGTATGTGTTTTTTCAATGCGTTTTTTTGCGGGAAAAACGCGCTGCAAAAAAAAGCAAGTGTGAAACCAGCCTTAGGCTGATTTTTTAGTGCATTTTTGCGTGTGATTTTTACATGTGTTTTCATCCTGTTTTTGACACTGCAGTTTGTTATCTCTGGTATGTCATGTGTTATACAGAGTGGCTTTGTTTCTTATGCTTCCTGGTATTTGGCTTTGCCAAAACTTTATTGATATAGTCAGTTGGGGACTACATGCATTTTTTATGTGTTTCTGCAGTGGATAAGCACTAAAAATGCATGTGTGTTTTTTCCTTTTGGATTTTCCGCATTTAATTCTAGTCTATGGGAAAAATCTGCGCATAAAACTCTGTGAACCTGCAGGAGAAAATGACATATTGCGGATTTGAAATCCGCACCACAGGTCAGTTTATGCTGAGTTATAAAGGGCGCGAAGTGGGAATGACACCTCTATAAATCCCATCCACTTTTCTGTAACTGTAAGATGCTGTGTTTTTAGCACAGCGAAAATATGCAGCATGAAAAACTCACCAAAACTCATCGTAGGCACACATCAGTATTTGTAAGCAAAAACCAGGAATGGAACAATCATAGAAAACGTATTATAGAAGTGCGTCACCACTAGTGATGAGCGAATATACTCATTACTCGGGTTTCCCAGGGCATGCTCGGATGTCCTCCAAGTATTTTGGCATGCTCGGAGATTTAGTTTGTGTCGATGCAGCTGCATGATTTGCAGCTGCATGATTTGCAGCTGCTGGACAGTCTGAACACATGTGAGAAATGCCTGTTTGTTAGGAATTCCACACATGTTTTCAGGCTGTCTAGCAGCAGTAATTTCATGCAGCTGCTTCGACAAAAACTAAATCTCCGAGCAACGAGTATAATCGCTCATCAATAGTCGCCACTTCTGTATTTATCACTCACTCTCTTTTTGCTTACAAATACTGATGTAAAATACTGACGAAATACTGAACGTGTGAACGTGGCCTAAAGGTACATTTAATTGTGCTATTTTTGGAAAAAAAAAGAAAAGGTGAAAGTGAAAAAGTGTAAAAAGGAGATAAAATAGGGTTAATGAGATTTATAATATACTAGCTGAAGAGCCCGGCGCTGCCCGGGCATAGTAACTAACTGTGGTCAGTTGTAGCAAATTTTAATTATCCTCCATCCCATAGTCCCATGCCCATATACCCATCACACATCCTCCATCCCATAGTCCCGTGCCCATATACCCATCATACATATCCTCCATCCCATAGCCCCATGCCCATATACCCATCATACATATTCGCCATCCCATAGTCGAGTGCCCATATACCCATCATACATATCCTCCATCCCATAGTCCAATGCCCATATACCCATCACACATCCTCCACTGCACTTTTCAATCTATTGACAATTTCTTTAAAACCTCCCTACGTGCAACACACATTGGATGTAGATATACCGTGACAATACTACGGGCACACACTGAAGATAAGCATTAAGATATTAATGTATAATCCATAGAAACTGTGCTGTGAAACTAACAATTCCTATTCTTGATAAATGAGCCATTATGTAAAGTTTAAGGAAAAAAAAGTGGACAAAACCTACATGAAGAGGTTATGATTTTCTCACATTATTAGTGCACCACAAACAATACGTTATTTTAGTGTAACAATGCAGTCTCCCACCCTTTCTATATTGCATGGTGTGGTCAAAGCAAGTTTCTGGGAAAAAAACGTATTATGTTTACAATGTCTTGACAAGAACCAGAAGGACAAGTCAGTGAGATAGGGAAAAATAAAGAAATGTCTCTCTCAATTATTTATTTCTCAACATCTAATATATCTAAAGCTAATAAGAGCACAAGTCCGCCGTACACTGAGCAAATTCCAGGAGAATTCCAAAGGCATGAAGACTCTTTATACCAGACTGAGTTAAGTGGTCTGCATCTCTTCCCTTTTTTTCCTCCCAGATACATTTTTCAGATAGTAACAAAACACATTTTCCGATGAGAAACTGCAGCTTTGAGTAAAAATAAAATGAAGTGATAAAAAGCTCCTCCTCTGGCCAGGACATGTTCACAATTGAAGAACGTCTACGAAACATGTAAGCACGGTTAGACTTCATGGACAGAGGAAAGCGCCATTGATAACATTACACAGGTCAGACGCCGAAATCAACCTTTTCCAACTACTTTTAGCTCGGTTCAAAGGAAACAAGTACAGGAAAGTAAACGAGTGCATAACTATTGTGATTATCTTAAAACAATAAAGACATTGTGAATATCAAAAAATATATTCAATTAGATTAAAAGTAAATTATAGTAAAAATTATTAAAAATTGTGCATATCACCATAGAGCTTCATAAAATGGAGCTTTGTAACACAGTACTTCAACCACAAGGTGGAGTAGTCAAAAAAACATTTTTTTTAATCTGAACCATGCTTTTCCTTTTAGAGTCTAAACATACAAAGCAACTGCAGGTTTACAGGATACAGTTGAGGTGCATACTGTTAGAATGAAGCGCAACATGACAAAGGGGCAGGCAACCTGATTCCAGTGATGTATCACTTACTGGGCTGCTTGCTGCAGGTTTGATAACATCACTGTTTGATCTGCTGCAGATCTTCCAATTCTCTGGATACTCAGCTTTGTATATCTATGTGCTTAAAGGGTAGTGTGCTCTCTGGATACCGTACTGAGCTTTCAGCACTAGCCTACACAGTGTTCCTGCAGCAATCTGAGACTGATGAAGGTCTTCTTTATAGACAGAATCGTTTCATGCTCTTTGGATTGCTATCACAAAGTAAAATTCATCCTTTTTGAGTCACAAACGAGTGCCAAAATTATATATTTTACGTCTCACTGTGATAGGATCCTACTTGAGCACCAACCCACTGGAAATGCCGCGGTTATCTAATTAATCATTTATTTTAGCGATGACTTTATTCATTGTAAATCAAATTTATTTTTACATTTTTATAACATGAGTGAAAAATTATTTAAAAGAATTATGATCACCCAGCCTTTACATGATGGAGTTGCCAATTTGGTCTTCACTAGGCTACCTTTCAGTGCATCCTTATCTTCAGGTCCTCATACTCTGACTATGCTGTGATGTTATTATGTTACAGTACTTGACATCATAGAGGCACAGTTGAAACAGGATCTGATGATAGATGTTAGGCTCTAGAAGATGACAAAAATGGCCCAGTGAATACCGTGCCGAGATTAGAAAAAGGTTGAAGAAATGCAGGACTCACCCATAAGCTGTAATAAATAAAGTCCTTTATTCAACCATACAAGATCTTTGGACACAGTTCATGGGATAAGCACGTGCAGGAGGTTAGCGGGGATAGAGCCGGACACCTGGACCTGTAGAAGCGTCTGCGATGTGAAACATCCGTCGTCCGGCTCTATCCCCGCTAACCTCCTGCATGTGCTTGTCCCATGAACTGTGTACAAATACCTTATATGGTTGAATAAAGGACTTCATTTATTACAGCTTATGGGTGAGTGCTGCATTTCTTCAACCTTTTTCTAATTTTGGATGTTTTTCAATGCTGTGCACCAATAGCCCTAAACGAGCATACCGCTGCTCACTCTATGCCGTTTTCTCCAGTACTGCCAGCCTGAAGATTTGATCTTAGTACCATTCACTTTCCTCTCATTTTTTTTTAATCCCGTGCCATTAAAGGGACCAAAGTAATTAGGTGAGGGTCAGATAAGTAGTAATTTTTTGTTAATTTTTTTAACCCCTTTCTGGTCCTCTGGAAGCCAGAAAAATGGTGACCAGTTGGCCTCCATTTTGCTGTATAATACAATTGCAAAAAATCAGATTCAGGCAAAAACCCAATTTCTTTCATTCAAAGTGAATGAATGCAATTTCTAAGCAAATCTTTCATCTTTAATTTATTCAGTGTCACTGTTACTTACCACATTAAGATCATGCCAGAGCATATGTAAGTGAATTTTCTTCTGTATATGTAGGATTCTACAATGTTTGTGCTTTGCCTATATTTTAATTATTATATAAAATATAAATTACCGAAGTGGCCCAGAGTTTAACACAGTGGTCATCAATTTAGTCAGCCAATGACAACACGTGCATAAAGTGTGTTCTCCCATATTTCTGCACTTATCTTCCAGGTACTTTTGTTTCTTCCTAAACTTCAAAATATGCTGCTAAATAATTTGACTTCCATGGAAACTAGCCCTTGTATGTGTGCAAGATGTAGGGAAATTAGATTGGAAGCACATTATGGGACAGGGACTGAAGAGAATGGGAACAGACTATGTACAGCGCTACAAAATAACTCAGCACCGCGTAAGCAACCATAAACATATCCATTTTCTCCGCCCTATAAAAGAAATCACGTACTGTACAATTGCATTTAACTGCATTCACAATCATAAATATAATAATAATGACACTGTACAGTCAGTATTACTGACATGATTGACAAATAATACTGGAGCATAGCACATAAGTTGGACAACTCCATGATCACCTGAAAGTGATGAGGAGACAAACGAGTTATCCTTCTGGAAAAGCAAAATGAATTTGCTCTGGTCAAGATAAAATTAATTAAAATTATGCAATGTTGCCCTTGTGTTATGTTTAACACAGAGGTTGCAGTGATTTAGGACTACAATTAGTTCTAGTGTTGGAGATAGGAGTTCTGTAATGGAGACAGGACATTTTAATAATCCTGGTTATAAACATAAAATGCATCATCTTTAGGGACTCACAAACACATTGTAATTAACTTTTACAACAGAAATCAATCAGATTGCATTAGCATATTGAAAAAGAAAAAACATTTGCATGATTGAAAGCAAGCTGAGAATATGACATCGGGGCATGGTCTGCGGAGATATTATATTTCATTGTTAGGCCACTTTGGTGTGGCTGTTAATTTACCTATTTTATCATTTTTAGACCCATTTCATACATGACCAAAAATAATGCATAATTTTTGTAAGGCGAGAAAATTGTATCACTTATGATGTGATAGTTGTCATGGTCATTTATATTTATTGGGAATGGATTATATAAATAGATGCAACAAGACAAATAAAAATATAATGCATGGTTAAGTTAAATGTTAGTTATCTTTTCATTACTTATTTATTTTAAATAATATTTTGACCAAATGTTAAATCTAATGGAATTAAACTATTTAATTTAAGAAACTTTTTTTTAATTTAAACTGTTAAATAACAAAGTCAGCTTTCATTGGAGATTTTGTGTAAATGTTTCCACCTTGTAAAATAGTAACACTAAGGCCGGGATCACACACAGCGAGATACGGCCGAGTCTCGCAGGTTAAAACCAAGCTCTGGCGCCGGCACTCTGGAGCGGAACGTGCAGCCGCACAGCAGTACATGGAGCTGCATGCTCCGCTCCGGAGTGCCGGTGCCATAACTTGGTTTTAACCTGCGAGACTCGGCCGTATCTCACTGTAGTGTGATCCCGGCCTTATACTCACCTCCGGTGTCAGTGCCATTCCAGCGGTGTCAGCACTGGCTCTCCCAGGGATCATTTGACGTTATGTCACGCAATCAATGAGGATTCACTCGCCTTTGTCTACCTTCAATTCCAGTTGGTTATGTAGTTCACACTGAAACAGCACAGAAAGAGGACTTAAAAATCCTCCAATAATAGAAAACAGCAAAAGAGCAAAAAGGTTTACCCGTCCAGGCCTCCATACAAATGCACTATCAGGATGCAGTAGACCCATATAATTAAGATGGAAGCAAAGGTGCAAGAATACCGATAAAACAACCGCTCACAACCTACCAATACATGGAGGGGGCGGATGCCTGGTATGTTGATGCGCAATAAAAAACTTTTATGCGGCGCTGTTCACACTATGGCCATGCACAGCATCCAGGCCAGTCTAGTAGTGACACCCTTCTATTAGCCCAGGCGGGCTGGCCCAGCGCTATCAAAATGCATGCCATGTGAACAGACACCGCAGTTTACAAGACCAAATGGGCCCAACTGCACACGGGTAAACCTTTTTGCTCTTTTGCTGTTTTCTATTATTGGAGGATTTTAAAGTCCTCTTTCTGTGCTGTTTCATTGTTAGGAATTAGTGTTAGGTACCCGTAAATGTGGAGACCTTTGGCGCAGGTTACGGGCTCACATATTTTGGCCAAAATATCAGTTAATATTTTTACACTTTTTATTCAGGGTGCAGTTGGGCCCATTTGGTTTTGTAAACTGCGGTGTCTGTTTACATGCATTTTGATAGCACTGGGCCAGCCCGCCTGAGCTAATAGAAGGGTGTCACTACTAGACTGGCCTGGATGCTGTGCATGGCCATAGTGTAAACAGCGCCGCGTACAAGTTTTTTATCGTGCATCAACATACCAGGCAGCCGCCCCCTCCATGTATTGGTAGGTTCTCAATGGTTGTTTTATCAGTATTCTTGCACCTGTGTTTCCATCTTAATTATATGGGTCCACTGCATCCTGATAGTGCATTTGTATGGAGGCCTGGACGGGTAAACCTTTTTGCTCTTTTGCTGTTTTCTATTATGTAGTTCACATGAAAGAAGCCTATGAAAACATGAAACAGCTTTTAAGGTGCCGGAACTATGACCAACATTTGTGGTCCCTCTGTGGTTGCTCTCTTACTTGGTCTTCAGTTAGCCATGCAAGAGAATGTCATTACTATAAAAGAGACTGGCCTCTTAGACATTCATTTCAGCCACGGAATATAACTGTACTGCATCCAACACTTGTTGACCCACATAAGATTTTGTAACCACAATTGCATATCAAGTTGGGCCTAATGAAGAACTATGTAAAGGCAATGGATAAAAATGTACAAGCATTCAACCATCTCATTTATATATTTCTGAGGTTGAGTGAAGCAAAGGTAAAGAAAAGCGTCTTTATTGGACCTCAGATTCGTACGTTTTTTCAAGATGAGGAGTTTCTCCATTTGTTGCAGGGCAAGCAAAAGGCTTTGTAGTTACCTTTCGCATTAGTGGTAACTATTTTTTCGGGAAGTTCAAGAGCAAATAGCTATGAAAAGTGTGGTGGAAAATCTCTTCAAAACATATAAGGATCTTGGTTGGAACATGTCCTTAAAGTTTAATTTCTTATTTTCACATCCAGACTTTTTTTCCACTAAACTGCGGAACAGTGAGCAACGTGCATGGTAAGAGATTTCACCACGATTTTGCAGCTATGGAGAAAAGATATCAAGGAAAATATTCCATCAATGCTTGCAGATTACTGTTGGATAATTGTAAGAGATGATCTGATGCAGGACTACAAGAGACAAGCCAAAAAGAGTAGTCACTGAATAAGGACCAAATTTTGTAGGGAAATTTTGGTGCCATTTTTTCCAACCAACAGAAGTCAGGAGAAAAAAGGATCATGCATTTTGAATTATAACAGAGGTGTTTGGTAAAGAAAGGTGTCTTCCCTCTTTAGAACACATTCACAATCATCTAAGCTAACTAAAATGGATGACCATCCTTTAGGCCACATGGATATTGATGAGTTATTGTTCTGTACAAGTTTTATAGAACAGTGATATGCTCAATAAAGACATATTGAGCCAAAAATTTCCTTAATAAGCCTCCAATTTGCTAAACAAACATGCATTTTTTCTGGAAAATGTACTTTCAATTGTGTCATGCACTATCAGACACTAAGCTAGGAAAGTATTCTTACCTAAAAGTATTGTTACTAATGAATGGGGCTTATCATTGGAGCACAACAAAACACAGCTCTGCAAATTTACTATAAATTTTGCAAGAAATTGGGGCAAATCCATTTGAGCATCTTCAGTATTTGGAGTAGATTTCATTTTCTGTCATAACAATGGCCTCAAGAAATGCCTCTTAACAAATTTGGTATATTTTGTACTTATAGACTGTTGAAGAGGAATCTAGAAACAAGAAATATATCCACTGTGGATTAATCACACAAATTTTATTGAACAATGTATACAAAATATTCAAATACACAGAATAAAATTAGTAAACACAAGTAAGGAGCCACATGATAAATGATGTAATGGTCAAAAACAGACAAGAGGCAAAAGAAAGTCCTATGATGTTATGTCAAAAAATTCTATATCTAAGATGCCTATGATTACCAAGTGAACTAGGAATAACAACAAAATACATCATAACAATGAGATGTACCAAATAGGGAGAGCCCCCACTCCGACGTATGTTTCGCACAGAGTTTTCTCAAGGAGTGCTATTATTTATCATGCGGCTCTCTACTTGTTTTTACTTATATTTATTATGTGTATTAGAATATTTTTTTATTCATCATTATTCAATAAAATGTAGTTGATTAATCTGCAGTGGATATATGTCTTGAGTCTAGGTTTCTCTTTATACTTCCAATGATAATATGCATGATTATTAGTATTGGCAAATGTTTAAGACTCATGTATGAAATGCCAGTCTTAGTAAAGTGCCCCCATAGTGAATAACGCATTCATATTGCCATACTGTACACATTCGAGTCAGATAGCACTGCCATATAGATGAAGCCGTATACATGAGCCCTGATATATTCATTGCTTTAATCAATGAGTAGTAGACTTTTGTATGTTATATCACTTATGTTTGATTTAGTATTCTCTTACAATGAGAATACATAGCATTGACCTATACTTTGATTATTTTTATTTGTATGAAGACATTTTTAAATCACATTGTTTATTACAGATTAACATGGTTCATAATGAAATTTTGGCATAAGCCACTTGTGCTTTAATATGATATTTACTTTACTTTTCCAAACACTTAATGTTATTCTGTTGGCAAACTAACAATACAATTTACTGTCCAAAAGGAGTGCAGAAAAAAATAGTTAAATGGATAATGATTTTGTTTTTCATGCTTTGTCCTTGGGAGGGAATTGGTGTTTATTTTTGTAGACTTTCTGCCACAAATTCTTGTAGCTACACTGATTGCAAACAGTTCTGGATTTAGAAGCAAACACGTTCTGGTACTCTCAGATATTTTTCTTTTCTAAGAAAAACACAGGTATTTCAGATAATGTGAGAAAACTTTTTATAGTCCAAACAGAGCTGCTATAAATTACAAGAAGTAATTAAAGCGATAAACAGATGTTTAAATTGATAGATTTCATAAATAATTATCATAAGAATTACAATAAGAATAATGACACTTCTGATATCTCGATTCATTGTTTTCACTTTGATTTAAAAAATAAAAAAGTAAAACGACAAGATATTTTTAATTTATTCTGTTATTTTCTTTTCGTTGATTATGTCAAATAAAGAAATAAATAATTAGTGAAAAAAATCGAAAGTAACATTAACCCCACCTTCCCCACAATGCCCCTTGAAAAAAATAGAATACATAATGATGAAGTGCTTTAACCTTTTTTTAACCACTTCATGAAAGAAGCATCAATACTACATATAACTAAAGCAGAAAACAAAACTGAGATAATACAAATGGCTAATGAAATATGATGCTTAAATAATTCTATACTTTGATTGCTATAAAATTATCTATAAATAATATTTGATTCATTTATTAAGGGGATTGTTTTGTGCTGGGGCATAAAGTACTTTGCTTGATTTATTAGAGTCAATGTCCATAATTCCAAAAGAGGCAATAAGGTTCAGGTGTGCCACACAGTTTTCAAAATTGCACTGACTATATAAAATGTTATGCCAAAATTTGGAACTTTTCAGAAGTATTTGTTCCTGCAGTTGTTAATATGCAGATTTTCCTTTTCCATGAAATCATACATTTGCAAGCATTGATGGTTCAGTGGTAGAATTCTTGCCCGACATGCAGGAAAAATGGGTTCGATTCCCAGCTAATGCAAGCAACACTTAAACATGAAGTCAGTCACATATTGATCTAGATTCTTCACTTCCTATAGATACTTATTTGTTCTTTGGAATATAAGACAAATGCAAAATTCACAATTGTGATGTTATGCTGAACCAGAATTAAAGCACAAGTTGTATTTCTACTTATAAAATGGCATAGCTATATCATAAAAACTCAGCAACATCAAGAGATCTTGGCGCCCTTGAAGAAGACGAAAGGTGAAACTTGAATTGGTCTCCTGTGTTTTTCTAATAAGATGATCTATTTATGTAATTTTGTAAATATAAATAAATTTTGCACTTTTATCCTGGTTTACTGGATCATCACTATTTTGGATCCCCATTTCGCATTTATCTTATTTTCCACACCACTAACAATCGGCTCCTTTGAACTTAATGGCTTCAGATCTAGAGGTGCTTCTCACAAAATTAGAGTATCAGCAAAAGATAATTTATTTCTGTTCTTCAATACAAAAAGTGAAACTCATATATTATATAGAGTCATTACAAACAGAGTGATCTATTTCAAGTGTTTATTTCGGTTAATGCTGATGATTATGGCTTACAGCCAATGAAAACCCAAAAGTCATTATCTCAGTAAATTAGAATACTTTATAATGCCAGCTTGAAAATGATTTTAATATCCAAAATGTTAGCCTACTGAAATGTATGTTCAGTAAATACACTCAATACTTGGTCGGGGCTCCTTTTGTATCAATTACAGCATCAATCCGGTGTGGCATGGAGGTGATCAGCCTGTGGCACTGCTGAGGTGTTATGGAAGCCCAGGTTGCTTTGATAGCAGCATTCAGGTCATCTTCATTGTTGGGTCTGGTGTTTCTCATCTTCTTATTGACAATACCCCAAAGATTCTCTATGAGGTTAAGGTCAGGCAAGTTTGCTTGTCAATCAAGTATAGTGATACTGTTTTTTAAGCCAGGTATTGGTACTTTTGGCAGTGTGGACAGGTGGCAAGTCCTGCTGGAGAATGAAATGTCCATCTCCAAAAAGCTTGTCAGCACAGGGAAGCATGAAGTGCTCTAAAATTTTCTGATAGACGGCTGTGCTGACTTTGGTGTTGATAAAACACAGTGGACCTACACCAGCAGATGACATGGCTCCCCAAACCATCACTGATTGTGGAATCTTCACACTAGACCTCAAGCAGCTTGGATTGTGGCCTCTCCACTCTTCCTCCAGACTCTGGGACCTTGATTTCCAAATGAAATGCAAAATTTACTTTCATCTGAAAACAACACTTTGGACCACTGAGCAACAGTCCAGTTCTTTTTCTCCTTTGCCTAGGT
Source organism: Dendrobates tinctorius (assembly GCF_039654945.1). Taxonomy (NCBI): domain Eukaryota; kingdom Metazoa; phylum Chordata; class Amphibia; order Anura; family Dendrobatidae; genus Dendrobates; species Dendrobates tinctorius. The sequence continues at coordinate 73,489,774 of NW_027361690.1, read as the reverse complement.
AAAGACGCTTCTCGCATTTTTTATTGGTCTTGACCTTTTTAAACGCTTAGGAAGCCTTTGCAGGTTTTTTGCTAAATTATTTTAATTTACTGGGATAATGACTTTTGGGTTTTCATTGGCTGTAAGCCATAATCATCAGCATTAACAGAAATAAAACCTTGAAATCGATCACTCTGTTTGCAATGACTCAATATAATATACGAGTTTCACTTTTTGTATTGAAGAACTGAAATAAATTAACTTTTTGATGATATTCTAATTTTGTGAGAAGCATCTGTATATGTGACTGAGCTGATGTTAAAGAAACATCAGCATAGCAACTTCTGCAGGGACAGGTCCTTCTGAGATAAGTTTCAAATTTGGACTTTAGAGGAAAGGTTGAATTTCATATTATTTTTTGTTAGCAGCTGTATGGCTCATAGTTAGAAGTCAGATGTCTTTTCTGAATATACCTTAAGCGGGAGTCACACATAGCAATCTCACTAGTGAGATCGCTGCTGAGTCACAACTTTTGTGACACAACAGCGATCTCACCAGCGAGATCGCTGTGTGTGACAGTGATCAGTGACCGGCCCCCCTGCCAATATCGCTGATCGCTGCAAGAAACCTCTGGACATATTTTTCATCGCTGGTCTCCCGCTGGCCAGCACGCATCGCTGCGTGTGACAGGCGGGAGACCAGCGATCAGCTGTAAAAAAATATTAAAAAAAAATAAAAAATATTGTTATTCTCACCTTCCGACGTCCCGCACAGCCATCCTGCCTCTCTCCACGCTTCCGGTCCCAGTGATCCTTTACACGAATGACAGCAAGATGTCGCGCTGCCGCGAGACCGTGACATTCTCGCGGTCATTCTCGCAAAGGATTACTGGGACCGAAGCGTGGAGAGAGGCAGGATGGCTGCGCGGGACATCGGAAGGTGAGAATAACAATATTTTTTATTTTAATTCTATTTTTTTACAGGGATATGGCATCACGCTAACGAACACAGCGATGCCGGGCGCTCGGCATCGCTGTGCTGATCGCTGGTGAAGCTGTCTGCTTGACAGCTCACCAGCGATCACATAGCGACTTACCAGCGATCCTGACATGTTGATATTGTTGTCGGGATCGCTGGTAAGTCGCTATGTGTGACTCCAGCTTTAAAGGGGCTGTCCATGTGTGGACAAAAGCTTGCAGTCATTGTATGCAACTGCAGACTGTCGAATCGTGACAGTGGATGGTGCGCATCAGTCTTGTGACCACATGTATGTGATTTGCATAATTGTGTAAAATATTATTCTACTTCTCAGAAAAGAAGTGAATTGAATGAAGCTGGAGGAGATTAGTGAAATAGCAAATAACGGAGAGGTGGGCACTATCAAAATATCATAGGAAATATTTGATGAAGGAATCACTGGCAAAGCATGTATGTTATCAAAGTATTATATAAGAACAAAGATGGCTGCTTGACTCAATGATGAAGTTGCTTTAAGGCCGTGATACACTTAGAGAGTTGGTCATACACCTTTTTCCACACATTTTGTAGGTTTGGTTGGTTTTTATTTTTACTAAAGTCACTAACGACTTACTAACCGCCAAGAGCAAGCGACTCTACTCTGTCCTCCTTCTCCTGGACCTGTCCTCTGCCTTCAACACCATAGACCATTCCCTCCTGCTACAGACTCATCTCTTGGCATCACAGACTTGGCCCTGTCCTGGATCTCATCATACCTAACAGACCGAACATTTAGTGTCTCCCTCTCACACACCACCTCCTCCCCTCGCCCCCTGTCTGTCGGTGTTTCTCAAGGCTCTGTCATAGGACCCCTACTATTCTCCATCTACACCTTCGGCTTGGGACAGCTCATAGAATCCCACGGTTTGCAGTATCACCTCTACGCCAATGACATGCAGATCTACCTATCTGGACCCAACCTCTCCTCCTTACTGACTGAATTCCCACAATGTCTGTCTGCTATCTCAGCCTTCTTCTCTGCTCGCTTTCTCAAACTAAAAATGGACAAAACAGAATTCATCATCTTTCCCCATCTCACTCTACCCCTCCACGAGACCTATCCATCAATGTCAATGGCTGCTCTCTTTCCCCAGTCCCACACGCTCGGTGCCTTGGGGTGATCCTCGACTCTGCGCTCTCTTTCAAACCACATATCCAAGCCCTCACCTCCTCCTGCCGCCTCAAACTCAAAAATATTTCCCGGATCCGCTTATTCCTCAACCACGAAACCACAAAAACAATAGTGCATGCTCTTATTATCTCCCGCCTCAGCTACTGCAACCTCCTACTCTCTGGCCTCCCCTCTAGCACTTTAACACCACTCCAGTCCATCCTACACTCTGCTGCCTGACTAATCCACCTGTCTCCCTGCTATTCCCCATCTTCCCCCTTATGCCAGGCCCTTCACTGGCTTCCTATTGCCCAGAGGCTCCAATTTAAAACCCTAACCATGACATACAAAGCCATCCACAACCTGTCTCCTCCATACATCTGTGACATGGTCTCCAGGTACCTACCCGCACTCAACCTTCGATCATCTCAGGATCTCCTTATCTACTCTCCCCTTATCTCTTCTTCCCACAACTGAATACAAGACTTCTACCCGTGCTTCCCCCATACTCTGGAACTCTCTGCCACAACACATTAGACTCTCACCATCAACGGAAACCTTCAAGAAGAACCTGAAGACCCACCTGTTCCAACAAGCCTACAACCTACAATGATCCTCGGTCTAGTGTACCACCGCACGACCTTCTCTACCCTCTCCTACTGTATCCTCACCCATCCCTGTTGACTGTGAGCCCTCACAGGCAGGGTCCCCTCTCCTTATGTACTTGTGTGTCTCTTGTCTTTCACATGTTTATTATACTTGTCTATATTTCCCCTTTTCACATGTAAAGTGCCATGGAATAAATGGCGCTATATAAATGCATAATAATAATAATAATAATAATAATAATAATAATAATAATAATCTGCCTTTCTTCTACAATGTTTAATGCCATATTTATGTTTTATGCTGCCTTTATCTTTCACATGTTCAATTTATTAATATTTTAACATGGTGAATTGATGATTTTCTTTGATAAATTACTTTACTAGTATTTGTCTACTTCTATCTGATCTTTGGTAGTGATCAACCACTGGTATATAGTGATTTTGGTGCCAACGATGTCTGAACGGTTATAGGTGAAGTTTATGGTGCTGATAAAGAACATGACTTTGATTTTGTTAGATTGGCTCTAATTTCTGAGATATTTAATAGTTAATTAAAGTAGAATTTTGGCTTCAAAAAGTCGATTTTATAGCAATGGAAGCCTACAAATAATTATATGTTAAAGAGCCAAAAGACCAAAAGAAATTGCTGTTGTTATCACACACAAGTCGCATTATTTTCATGGAAAACTAGAATCAGTTCGGCAAAAGTAATGGGATTTTAGAATTCCAGTCCCTCAAAATACTCTGAATCAATTACAAAAATATTGGCACCTGAACTATATTTTTTTGTAGCCCTGTGTTTTAATGTGTGTTTTTTGGTATGTATTCTCCATGTTTGTCATCTTGTCTTGGGATAATAGTCTTGGTCCTGAGATAATACTCATGTATACACTATTGATTGTTTTAAGAGTTTTTAAATGTCTTGCTGTGTAAGTCTTTATAATAATAATACTACTAAGAATAATCTTTATTTATATAGCGCCAACATACTCTGCAGTTCATATTTTTATTTGTTATCACTAAAAATCAACTTTAATAACTGTGACATGCAGTTATTCTGTTTGTTTCTTTTTTCTTAAATAGAGGGATAAGAGCAGTCGGCATGCATTCGGTAGTATGCAAATGCCCAACTAGCACAGGGAATAACAGGGATTCATGAGAGCATGAGCACCAAATGCTTTCATGATTCAGCAGTCATATAGAGTGACTGCAGACTTTTTTCCCATGCCTTGGCAACCCTTTTAATTGCAAAGGAACATGTATAAAAAGACTTGTGTTGTGATACAGGAAATGTCATAGTTATCATAGAAGTTTCGACAAACTGAACATGAACAGGAAGTCCAGGATCCGCCACTGCCAAGACTTCCTATTTATCTTTAGTTTGTCCAAAGGTGGAGACAGTGATGCCAGTACTGATTGGGCGCCGGGCATCACGTATCATTTCCATGCATCACAGCCCAGGGACTACGAATGCCAACACCGCTGGAATGATGCTGGCACAGGAGGTGAGTATAGGTTTATTTATTTTATCAGGGCCAAACATTTAGTTTAGGAAGGAGTTGTCCTAATAGTGGACAACTACTTCAAATTTTTTTTTTTTTTGAAGATGGCATAAATAGATACTGCAACAGTGGTATTACCTTATTTTAATGCATTCCTTGCTTAAAAAAATCTAGGACAACTTATTTTGGCTTTTCTTTGCCTTTTTGAGATAGAATTGATTTGACAATGTGAGCAGATGGTAAATGATGACAATATATGTACAACACAACCAAATGTGTTAGTGCTATATAAGCAATAAGAATAAATAAATAACAAAATATGCAGCCCTTAGTACTATTACAGGAGAGTTATTTATGTATTCTACAAAATTTTTCAGATTTTAAAACAAGAAAGGAGATGGACAGTCAGAATGAATGACAAAGAAAGAACTTTGTAGCTTAAAAAAATTCACAGGTTTGTTGCTAGTAGGGACATCCACAATTGAGCGGCTCTTACTTAGACCTCTGGAGGAACCACAAAGGGTTGCTTGTTGGCCCCTTGTAAGTTATAGCAACTTCTTACAAAGTCTTCTGTAGCTAGAAAAAAAAAGAAGTGCAGCACAGCTGTTCCCTGGAGACTGTCCTCATTGATTTAAATGAGCTGTGAGTTAATTAAGACAAGAAAGGGAACCTGTTGAATAATTAACAATCCATTTGCCTAAAATCAATAACTTAATTGCCACACCTAGTGTTAAGCTGGTGTTTAAGCTATTGAAAACCACTTCTGTCTGTTTGTTAACATGGTGATTGGTGGATTATTTGGACCTCCAGGAAGAGTTGTAAAGTGATAATTTACTGAAGAATCAATTTCACTTCTTCAACTAGAGAAAGATGATTAGCCGCTGGCTTGGAATGTGATCAAGGATAGCTAATGTCGATAAAAGATTACTATGTACTTACACATATACATATATAATATATTTATTATTATTATTATAATTTTTGTGTTTTATTAATATTATTATTATTATTAATCATCCAGTTGACTTTGCTATTTTTCACAAGTCACTGTGATTTCACAATATGTTTATCATCTTCCACAGGACAGTGGAAGAGAGGGCATAATATTTAAGTGATCATATATACAGTAGAAACAATTAAGGACAAGTTTAGCTCTGCTACATCTAAGCCGGATTCTCCTCCTGTGTTACCACTCATCATAACACATGTGCTCTTTCTTTTTTCCATGCCTAAGTGTCATTGTGTCTTTAATGATATGTAGATTATGCCTCTCTTTCCTTTTGTGTTTCTGGATGATGAAGTTTGTCTTTAATCCTTTGAATGTCCCAAGCTAAGAAAGCAGACCAAGGTACCAAAGACGAACATTAGGTGCACATGTAAGCAATCCATGATAATCTTTTCAAATTAGCACAGCAAAACCCTCCGAATTCTCATTAGATGCACAGCTAAGATTTATCAGAGCTCATTTGCCTAATATGGGGCCTAACTTTAAGCCATTTCGCCCTTCCGGTAGGGGGTACGACAGAATACAGAGAAGTCCTTTGTCATAGCTGTACAGCCTCACTAATTTGCTCCTCCTAATACACTTATAAATGAACAGAGCTTTTCACATACTGCCTTTATAGGTTATAATAACCTTGGAACCCCATAACCTCCCGCTAGCTGAATTAATCAGATCATTTTAATATTTCTTCTTACTTTCTTTTAACTGGTTCTTCTCTTAATTAAAGGGGGGGCAAAGATGTAAATAGGTTAGGTGTCGGGAAACGTAGCATCACATTATAAACAAGGCTCATTAAAAAGATGGATGTGCCAGCAGATTGTGAAAATTGCTTACTCCGCAAGTGCGCATTTTATAATTTCCTGACGACTAAAAGGGCTAATGCCAGCCTCATTTTTTCCTATTTCCTCCACGTTTATGAAAGATGGTAATTTTTGAACACAGGGGGGAAAAAGGCAAACCCGAGCAACCTATTAATCAAAGTGAATAAAGGTCAGGAATATGGCTTCTCCACCATTCAACAATGAAAAAAATCTTTCTATTGGAAACCAAACTTTAAAATAGAGTCTGTGAACATGACAATGAGTAATTCTGATGTTACCAACTACTATAAAAAGTTACTAATGTCATTAAAGTGGCAACACACCTCAAGTAACAGTCGCCTTGTACTATTAATATACATACATTAAATGATGGAAACATTCTAGTGAATGCAACTTCATAACATATAGACAAACATCTAGACTAAATGTGAAAAAACATATTGCAAGTTTTATATCATAAAACAAATAGCAAACATGCAAGATTTATGAATTACCCAGAAAGGGGTCTCACCTGCTGCAGGGCTGCCCTGATAACTTTCATGTTGCAAGGTGCATATGGGAAGGTAAACTTTGAAAATCTTCTTTTGGGTTATGTGGGTTGCATTTAATTAATTTTCACAAAGGCAAATAAATGCAGAAATATATAAAATAAAGTTTGCATAAATTGCATAAAATGCAAAATGACCATGATTTCTTTGGGACTCAGGTTCACAGGTATTTAAATGGAACCGATCATGTCCTCAAATATGATTAACCTGAAGATATGGTGAATTTGCAAGTTAAAGTACTGTCCAGTTGTTTTACTGAAAACACAGCTACCGGAAGGAAATGAACTTTATTCCTCCCTGAAGCCACTAACTTTCAGTTATAGTCTAAGAGACTACAGTCATCGTTCACAACATTGTGATTAGTGGCTGTAAGCATGCTCCAGCACTTTGATCGACCACTCACTCTGCACAGTTGTGCTGCAGAGTGGGCTGTCAATCAAAGTGCTGGGGTGTGCTTACAGTCGCTGTACTATGACTGAAAGCTGGCAGCTCCCAGGAGGATTAGATCTAATTTTCTCCTAGTATAGGTACAAATGACAGACGGACAGCATTCTAAAGTTACTAATCTACAGAATCATCCCATAGCTACAGGTTAAGAAGTCTTGGAGACATGATAAGTTCTCTTTAAAAATAAATGCACTTAAGAAAAGCATTAGACATCAATGACTCAATATTTATCTTCCCATCATGGTGAGGTTGGAGTTTTAGACTAAGTCGGTTTCTGTTCTCTGAGCTCCAGTTAATCGATATCATAATTCAAACTTTTAACCAATAGTTCCACCTTATGCTGCTCTGCAGTTTTAAATAACCTGCACTTCTAATAATTTATTGGTGGATATTCATAAAAAATGTTTAATTTTTATAAACTGCAAACTAAAGGTGCACCAACACTGGATTAAATGATCACTGACTGGCAAACTGTTTGACTCCGCTTCCAGATGTGCATTGAATGATCAGTAATAATTTGTTTTGTGCACATACGCTGTCATTGATCTTGACAGCTCCGGTCCTATTTTTTAAAAAAATGTGTTCTTGAGAACACTGATCTTTTGTACAAAGCAAAACATAATTTCATGCATCGAACTAGATGTGCATTTCCTGAAGGAAGTACAGATAGTGGTTTGAAATGGTGCCCGGGCTGCCCCTTTAAGAGAGACTTGCCTGCTGCCCCTGCAAGACTTTCAACTCAGGATCCATTTTAACTGTGGGTGCCTCTCAGGGGCCACTTTGGCCTCAGGGTCTGATTTGGTGGGTGGGGCCCCTCAGGATATGATTCATTGGCCTGGGCTCCTCAGGGCTTGAATTGTTGGCCGGGATCCCTCAGGCTCCTATTTTGTGGGTGTGGCCCCTCAGGGTCGGATTTTGTGGGTGGGGCCCCTCAGGGTCCAATTTTGTGAGTGGGGCCCCTCTGGGTCCAATTTTGTGGGTGGGGCCACTCAGGGTCTGATTTTGTGGTTGGGGCCCCTCAGGGTCCAATTTTGTGGGTTGGGCCCTACAGGGCCCGATTTTGTGGCAGGGGCTCCTCAGGGTCCGATTTTGTGGTTGGGGCCCCTCAGGGTCCGATTTTGTGGCTGGGGTCCATCAGGGTCGGATTTTGTGGCCGAGGCCCCGCAGGGTCCGATTTTGTTGGGGCCCCTCAGGGTCTGATTTTGTGGCAGGGGTCCCTCAGGGTCCGATTTTGTGGGTGTGGCCCCTTAGAGTCTGACTTTGTGGGCAGAGCCCCTCTGGGTCCAATTTGGTGGGTGGGAACACTCTGGGTCCGATTTTGTGGGCGGGACCACTCTGGGTCCAATTTGGTGGGCGGGGCCACTCTGGGTCCGAATTAGTGGGCGGGGCCCCACAGGGTCCGATTTGGTAGGCGGGGCCCCTCAGGGTCTGATTTCGTGGGTGGGGCCCCTCAGGATCCGATTCGGTGGCCTGGGCTCCTCAGGGCTTGAAATGGTGAACAGGATCCCTCAGGGTCAGATTTTGTGCCTGGAGCCTCTCGGTCCGATTTTGTGGATGGGGCCCCTTAGGGTCCGATTTTGTAGGCAGAGCCCCTCTGGGTCCAATTTGGTGGGCGGGTCCTCTCTGGGTCCGATTTGGTGGGTGGGGCCACTCTGGGTAAGATTTGGAGGCTGGGGTCGCTCAGCCTCCGATTTGGAGGCCGGGGTCGATGAGCTTCCGATTTGGAGGCTGAGGTCAAAGAGCCTCCGATTTGGAGGCTGGGGTCGATGAGCTTCTGATTTGGAGGCCAGGGTCAATGAGCCTCCGATTTGGAGGCCGGGGTCGTTGAGCCTTCGATTTGGAGGCTGGGGTCATTGAGCCTCCGATTTGGAGGCCGGGGTCGATGAGCCTCCGATTTGGAGGCCGGGGTGGCTCAGCCCCCGGTTTGGAGGCCGGGGGTCGCTCAGCCTCCGATTTGGACCCCAGGGTCGATCAACCTCCGATTTGGAGACTGGGGTCTCTCAGCCTCCGATTTGAAGGCCGGGGTGGCTTAGCCTCCGACTAGGAGGCTGGGGTGGCTCAGCCTCCGATTTGGAGGCCGGGGTGGCTCAGCCTCCGATTTGGAGGCCAGAGCGGCTCAGCCTCTGATTTGGAGGCCGGGGTGGCTCAGCCTCCGATTTGGAGACCGAGGTGGCTCAGCGTCTGATTTGGAGGCTGGGGTCACTCAGCCTCTGATTTGGAGGCCGGGGTGGCTCAGCCTCCTATTTGGAGGCCAGGGTGGCTCAGCCTCTGATTTGGAGGCCGGGGTGGCTCAGCCTCCGATTTGGATGCTGGGGTCGATCAGCCTCCGATTTGTAGGACGGTTTGGCTCAGCCTCTGATTTGGAGGCTGGGGTGGCTCAGCCTCCGATTTGGAGGCCGGGGTGGCTCAGCCTCCGATTTGGAGGCTGGGGTGGCTCAGCCTCCGATTTGGAGGCCGGGGTGGCTCAGCCTCCGATTTGGAGCCTGCGGTCACTCAGCTTTCGATTTGGCGTGTCGGCCGTTTTAGACTCATTTTGGTGCGCCAGCCCTTTAACAATCATTTTGGCGCGTCGGCCCTTTAAAAGCTAGTTTGGCTCACTGGGCTTCTAAATCAACTTTGGCGGACATTCCCTCTCAGGGTCATACGTCATGTGATGAAGCTAGATTTGCATTTGTGCTGTGGATTTTGCTTTAAGAGCTGATATTATGTGGCAGAAGCTCTGTCCTGGCGGTGTCATGTGACGTTCGTAGGCATTGGCATAGTACCTGGGTGTGCCTGCGCATATCAATGAGCTTTACTGCCATTTCAATCGCCTCAGGGCACGTTTTAAGTTTCCCATTGAAAAGCATTGAGACAGTGCATTCCAATGACGGGAAAAAAAATTTCAAACGCAAATTACGCAAAAACTACAAATCTGATCGGCACGAAAAATACTTAGCACACCTCTCGTGGACGCTGTCTTCGAAACGACACCTCAACGGAGTCTGTGCGTGTAGTGGTTCGGGCTGTATTAATTGCGGGAAGAAGAAGAAGAAGTTCGGATTACAATATAGTGGTTTTTTCAAACCACTATAACAAGTGTTTTGTTAGTTCATCGGCTGATCTGCAACCCATTTAGACTGAATGATTATCCTGAAATGAGTTCTAGGAATGTTCTATCTCGATAATCGTGCATAATGCATTGTGACTTCTAACTGCACCTTTTGACTAGACAGTCTTTAAATGTGCCAAATTTATCCATATGCTGTTTAATTATTCTGTTTAATTTTAAGACGATATAGCCTAAGATTCAACCATCTATTACTGTATATACTATAAATTGACACGAGTATAAGCTGAGGCACCTAATTTTTCCATGAAAAACTAGGAAAAATTATTGACTCGAGTATAAGCCAGGTATACGCTGTCTCATCATCCCTATCCTGGTATGCAAGGCTCTCCCATCCCTGTCCTTGTAGACATGGCTCCTTATCCCCTATCCTTGTATGCATGGGTCCTATAAAAAAACACATCCTACTTACCTTCACTGTGTGCTCTCGCTGCATATCTTTCGGCACTAGCACCTCTTCCGGCGATCACGTGACCCCGCTCTTTAAGGTAATGAATATTCACTCCACTTTAACCCCTTAACTCCCCGAGCTCTTTTCAGTTTTGCTTCTTCCCAGAGCCATAACTTTTTTATTTTTCCGTCATTATGGCCAAGTGAGGGGTTATATTTTGTGGGACGAGTTGTAATTTTGAGTGACATCATTGGTTTTAGCATGTTGTGTACTTGAAAACGGGAAAAAAATTCCAAGTGTGATGAAATTACAAATGAAATGCAATCCCGCACTAGTTTTTTGCTTAGCTTTTTTGCAAGGTTCACTAAATGCTAAAACTGACCTGCCATTATGATTCTCCAGGCCATTACGAGTTCATAGACACCAAACATGCCAAGGTTCTCTTTTATCTAAGTGGTGAAAAAAAATTCCAAATTTGCTAAAAATAAATAATTTGCGCCATATTCCGATACCCGTAGCGTGTCAATTTTTCTTGATCTGGGGTTAGGTGAGGGCTTAATTTTTATGTGCAGAACTGGCGTTTTTAAGGATACCATTTATGTGCAGATACCATCTTTTGATCGCCTGTTATAGCATCTTAATGCAATGTCGCGGCGACCAAAAAAACGTAATTCTGGCGTTTTGATTTTTTCTTGCTATGCCGTTTAGTGATTGGGTTAATCCTTTTCTTTTATTGATAGATCGAGTGATTCTAAATGCGGTGATACCTAATATGCGTATGTGTGTTTTTTTATTGTTTTATTTTGAAAGGGGCGAAAGGGGGGTGATTTAAACTTTTTTTTCATATTTTTTAAAACTTTTTTTTTATTTTGGCATGCTTCAATAGCCTCCATGGGAGCCTAGAAGCATCCACAAGTCGATCGGCTCTGCTACATATAGGCGACGAGCAGATCGCCTATATGTAGCAGAATTACAGTATTGCTATGAGAGCCGACCACCGCAATGACTCATCAGCAACCATAGAGGTCTCTATGAGACCTCAGGTTGTTATGGCAACGCATCGCTGATCCCCGATCACGTGACAGGGGTCAGCGATCCTCTAATTTCCGGTCCAGCAGCCGAAAGCGCCGGTTAAATCCTGCTGTCAGCGTTTGACAGCGGGATTTAACTAGTTAATAGGCGCGGGTGGATCGCGATTCCACTCGCACCTATTGTGGGCACATGTCAGCTGTTGAAAACAGCTGACATGTCCCGGCTTTGATGCGGGCTCACCGCCGGAACCCTCATCAAAGCGGGGGATCTGCCATTGGACGTACTATTGCGTCCAATGGCAGAAAGGGGTTAATGAGCGGGGCCACGTCATCGCTCGGCCGGATTAGCTGCTGGCACCTGAATGAACAAGATGCAGCTAAGGCGCACTGGGAAGATATGTAGGATGTGTGCTGAAAGCAGGCATCTGTGGCTGTAACTGTGCGCGCTATAAGAGAAATGAATATTCACTGCCAGCTCAGTGAATATTCATTTCTCTTTAGCAGCAGGCACAGTTACAGCCACAGCCACCAGCTCTTGCTTTTGTGACCCTCTGCTCTGCCGCTCCCCCTCCCCTGCCATCTTTCTGGGACAATGACTCATGTATAAGCCGAGGTGGACATTTTCAGCACAAAAAATATGCTGAAAAACTCGTTATACATGAGTATATATGGTAATTAATTATATTGTACCAGAAACAAGAGCCACAATTTTGCCATACTTTTTAATTCATTGTGTTGCATATTAAGCCAGGCTCTTTGTCCAAAAAGTCACACCCTTTCCAGCAAGGTCACACCCCCTATTCAGACAAGTTATAAAAAGTCTCAAAAACGCATCATTAAAAAAGGTTTGAAAGACTGTTTTTTGAAACAAATTGCTCCAAGATTTGGGTACACTTAGCTTGGTAAATCTACCTTAGGCCTTTTTCACATGTTCAGTGTTTGGTCAGTATTTTACCTCAGTATTTGTAATCCAAAACCAGAAGTGGAACAATCAGAGGAAAAGTATAATAGAAACATGTCACTAATTCTGCATTTTTCATCCACTCTTGATTTTGACTTACTAATACTGATGTAAAATGCTGACCCAATATTGATAGTGTGACCATGACATTACTGTGTTTTAGATTGCCTATTAATCCTTTAGACTTTGAAGAAAAGCAAAGTGCCATATAATGTTAGGTATTCACTGCCAATTGTTATATCTCTTTCATGAAGAACTGAGTCAACTATTTCAGTATACTATATTATATATTTTCAATAAATGTGCTTACCCCTAGATGCAATGACTTCAAGCTAGGCTAAAAAAGGCAATTTCATTTCATTGATGGACTGCGAATTTTTAAAGGGCTTCTGTCAGCCTAAACTGTCAGTATAAAGTAAGCACATAACCGTGTGGGGGATATTGCCCCTATAAAAGCCACACCTTTAGTTGTTATGAATGAGTCACCGAGGAGGAAAAAACAAAAAGCAAGCTAAGCCCAGAAAACCGGAGAGGTTGGTAACTAGCGGATTGCAGACCCCTGATCCTATCTACAACAACTAACAGTAGCCGTGGAGCGTGCCTAAGGTGGTCCTAGATGCCTCTTCATGGCCGGAGAACTAAATAAGCCTAAAGAAAGAAAGGGAAAATCTAAACTGCCCCAGAGCAGACCCCAAAGCAATAGACAGCCCCCAACATGTATTGTCGGTGAAACAAGATGAAAACACAGACACAGATAGAAAGATAGGCTGAGCAAATGATGGGGCCCTCGCTAACTAGAAAGGACAGGAAAGAAAAGCTGCTGTCTGCAATCACGCAAAAAACCCTGCCAAAAAGAATGTCCAACACGTCTGATAGAAAAAGGCCCTGAAGTCGCTAGACTTCAAATCACTATATCAGCATTCAGGTATATTCTGAAGACAGAGCAAAAGAGATCAACTGATCAGAGACAAAATGGGGATTCAGCCCAGTCCCAGCCAGGGCTGGCTGAGCACAAAAACTAAGTAAACCAGACAAAAACTCATATGAACAATAGCAGAGAAAACTTAGGTTTAGAAAGGCAGGAACCAAACTGGAAACCAGGAGCCAGAGTCAGGAAAAATCACCAGCAAGAAACTAGGGAGTCGGCTGCCTTAAATCAAATCAGAAACTCCTGATGTCCAATCGCAGTCCTCCTCCTCAGGTGGCCAGCCATTTAGATCAGCTTCATTACCTCCCTTCACCAACAGAGGGAGTCCAGGTAGAGAACTCATTACTCCTCTGTCAGCACAGCCAGCTCCATAACCCTCACCAGAAGCCAGAGGCAAACTCGAAAATGAGCTCACAACATTTAGTGCTCAGTGCACAGTTCCAGTCACTAGCTTTGCATGCTCCCACCCATGATTGACAGCATGGACTTTCCTAAGCTTTGTTTGAAGGCAGTGCTTAGTCTAGGTAAACCAATGATTGCAATCATCAGTAAGGGAGGTGGAGGCTTGGAAATTTAATGGGTGCTGTACCTCTTGGTCCCTGTAATGGTGCTCTGAGCACATTAGTTAGTATTTTTGATTAACCATCAATTTCTACAGAATGGTGGCAGAGAATGGAACACTAAAGGTGCAATTTTTTTTGAGGCTATTACTGTTACAAAGCTTTGTGCTTAGGCTATATTGTCAGTGTGGGCTGATAAACTCCCTTTAAAATTCCATCTTAATTCACTTTTGAGGCCATTAAGATTTATTTTTATGAAAATGTCTGCTATATTTCTGCTTTGGGAATATCACAGAAAACCAAAAATCATAAAGTAAGGGTGTATGCACAGTGGCATGGAGCCAATATGACAGCCCATTCACACTTGACAAGCCTATGGCACTGGTTCAATGTTATTTCCATCACAATAAAGGTTTAGTGTATAGATCTTTGTCCACTGGAGCATTCTACACCAACAGCACCGTCCTACCGCAAATGAAATTCCTACTCGTACAGAGATTTTGGCTCACTGAATAGGGAGCTGTATACAGCCTCCACATACTGGATCAGTTAGAATTCAAAAGACATAATGTCAGCATTACTTCTAGGGCATATATACCCCATACTTAGGCCATTTGATTGAACATGCTACACTTTTTCTGGTGATATAGGCTCAAAACATGTTAAGGCCATCCTTCAAATCCCAGTTTTTCATAGCTTAACCCCTTTGTGACTGGCCAATTTTTTTAAATTCTGACCAATGTCACTTTATGTGGTCATAACTCTGGAATGCTTCAACAAATCCCAGTGATTTTGAGACTGTTTTTCCGTGGCACATTATAATTTATGATAATAGTAGATTTAGATTGATATTTTTTGTGTTTATTTCTAAAAAAAATATCAGAAACTTGACAAAAATGTAAAAAAAAATTGCAATTTTCAAACTTTGAATTAATATCCCTTTTAATCCAGATAGTCATACCACAGAAAAACATTAATAAATAACATTTCCCTCATGCCTGCTTTACATCAGCACCATTTTTAAAATGCTAGTTTATTTTGTCAGCCTTTTAGGAAGTTTAAAAATGTAGCAGTAATTTTTCATTTTTTCAAGGAAATTTACAAGATTTATTTTTTTGAGGGACCTATCCATGTTTGAAGTGACTTTGGGGGTGCTATATATTGGAAAACCCCAAATGTGATACCATTTTAAAAACAGCACCCCCTGACATATTGAAAACTGCTGTCAGGTAGTTTATTAACCCTTCAGGTGATTTTCAGGAATTAAGGCAAAGTGGTATAGCCGGAATAAAAAAGTGTTTGTTTACCACCTAAATGTCACTAACTAATGAACTGGCCGCTGTAGCCGGGAGACTCTAAGGCCGCTATTTGGCCATGAACAGCTATGGCAAGCATCAGGACCACACAATCATGATCTCGGTGTGTCAATTAGATTAAAGTGCAAGCCTCCAAAATCTATTAACCATTTATTTGATGTAGTCACTTTTGACACCAGCAACTAAGGGGTTAAACAGATATGGACGGTGCCAACACCGATCATTTGTGATAAAGCAAATTGTCAGATATAGTGGACAGCCGAAAGCTGCTGGATTGTCACCTGTATAGGGATGATATTCCCTTATATCTCAGGTCAGTAAAAATACGTATTGGCTGTCATGAAGGGGTTAATTTGTCTCAGGATATATTACCCAATAATCATTTTTTTCTCACTGCTTTATTTATTGGTCTGGATTTTAAAATTATCCTATCTATAATATATATGGAACTCCGCTTTTACAAAAAAAAAAAACATAAAAAAAGTCTTTTCACAGAGCAGCCAATCAGAAGAGGCAACATTCCAGGAGTAGAGCGATAGGAGCAGCCTGAGCCAATGCTCACCTAGGAGGTGTGTCTCAGACTACTTTAGACTTCATGTAGGAACTGTAGCTAAACTGTAGTCGCAGATCAACAGCTCTACCCTGATCGATGTGAGTTCAAAGACAATCAAGAGAAAACATTGATGGAAATAAATAGTGGATAATAAATAGTGGACTTTCATAATGTGGGATGCCAAAATATATTTTAAAAATGGATCAGAAAAAAATTCAAGTATTGTTACCATAAACTCCATAAATGGGCTTTTAACAATAGCACCTAAGTATCAAACTATGGAAACATCACATTGTATGGTGTCGCCCATAATACTACATCTTTACAAGTTTATGATACTTTATGACACCTCTTTATGCCTTTGATTTTATACAATCCAAAAGGATAAAAATCTCAAGCCACATAAGGAAAATATTCTCCTTTAAAAGAAGCGCTCCCAGAAACATATACGTCTGCTATATGGGGTTACACACAGCTACCATATGGCTGCTTTCTGCATTACTCGAATGCAGAGATTCGATGCACGGTGCATGCCCAAAATATCTATGGTAGTGGTTATTGGACCTCCCGTAAGGTAAAGACTTTACCTTAACTAGGTACAACCATTTTTTTCTTTAAATATCATATTTTTGTTACATGCCTAATCACATCAAATGAATAGGTGTCTTATGCAAGAAACAGAGTTTAAAAAAAATCAATTTTTAAAAAAAACCTATATACAAAGGAAACTGTTGCTTTATAATTATTTTTAGCAGTATAAGTGTAAAATATATATTTATAGAAAACTGAAATGTCAAGACTTTCCCTGGCTCTATGTTCTGGTCTGTGCGGCAAATGATTTGTTTTCTCTGCGGTACAGTAGCTGTTTTGTGGATGAGGAAAAGTCCTTTTGACAGAATGATGCATAGCACTGCCAGCCTCAACCTCTCGGCTTCATGAATAAATTACAATTGAAAGTTCAAACCAATACCTGTGTCTGCGCTAAAAAAAAAAGGCTTTAGTCTAATTTACCTAAACATTGTGTGGGGAGCATGGCGCAGAAGGAAAATGTATAGGTGAGAGGTTAATAACAGTGTTTAAATGGAGGGATGGAATCTATCCGGCGCTGTGATTAACAATACAGTATGTTGGCGAAATAGAAAATATTTTAATCAATTCTATGATGACAAAGAATGGATTGTGATGCCACTTTTGATATTATATTAAGGGCTGAATATATATGATGCACTATAGACATGATTACATAGCTAAGTGTACGGTGAATACAGCAAAAAATGTTTCGGGGAACAGCGGCATAGTTTACGTGAAATAGTCAAGCGCTGCACTACAGCAGGTTTTCCATATAGCATTGCTGGCTCTTCTTAGTCAATAAACTTCAGTGCAAGAGAAAGAAACTCTGAAATCCTATTTCTATATTCGCACAAGCTATATCCTTTGGATTTTTCTTTTTGTGCTGGAACAAACATTTCACACCTTCCCCTATTTGTACATCCTAGTAACTACGAGGTTCATGGCAGCTATGCTAGAGTCATTACTCCGACCTATTATCGGGTTGTCCTATTGATTTCATGTTGTGACATCTACTCTTCAGTAGCTCTCTTTATTAGCCAGAGAAGATCAATCCTTGTATATTCACCTAGTGGGCCCTATATATGTACAGTATACTTGACGAGCCTTAACTTCTCTGATCCTCTGATTGCTGGGCTTTAATTTAAAAAGGGTAATCTTTGATAAAAAATAAAACCCTTTAAATTATTTGTAATGCAATCATAAAAAAAAAGTTTCTTCCATAGAGACAGCTAAGCTCCTTTTTAAAGTGAATCTGTCAGTAAACTAATCAGAGAGCAGCATAATGCAGAGACGCTGATTCCAGCGATGTGTCACTTACTTGGCTGCTTAGTGTAGTTTTGACAAATTTTCTGTTTTATCCTCAGGAGATTATCATTAAAGGACTCATAAACCTGTGGCCATACAGTCCTTCATATTCATGAACTCCGTATAACCCCATCCCCACCAGTGATTGGCAGCTTTCTGTGTGCACTGTGCATACGCAGAAATCTGCCAATCAGTTGTATGGGTGGGGTTATACAGAGCTCAGCATTCAGAGAACTACTAAATCTGCAACAGATAAAACAGTGATTTTAACAAAATGACAGTAAGCAGCCAAGTAAGTAGCACATCACTAGAATATGGGTCTCTGTCCCTGCATTATGCTGGTCTCTTATGAGGTAGCAAAACCTTGGTGACAGTATTCCATTTAAGAACTTTTATAATGTCTACTAGAACATACATTACGTTGCTAAATTTATTATTATTATTCATCTTGATCTTAACAAACAATTTAGACTTTTCAGAATCCAAATTATTAGAGATTCCTTTCATCTGAAATCATCTGTGGCACGTATAAAAAAATACCTTCCTGCTCACCTGTCCTACCACTGCAGTCCCTTGTTTGATGCTCCACACGTCCTCTTTGCCCTGCCGTCATCATCAATCTTCACACTTATGGTGCTCAATAGGCCTCAGATATCATGAGACATGTTGTTATGTCACAACACATGCCCTGACATCATGATGCATGACACTCAAGTCCTAGCAAGCCCCTAAGGCATTGTGACATTGTAGTATACTTGATGGCGAGAGAAGATGACAGAAAAGTCAAAGAGGACATGTGGAGGACCAGATATGCAGAGGCCAGCAGATGGAGCTGCCACAGGGGGGCAGGTGAGCAGAGAAAGTTGATTCCTGAGTTTTCTTCTTTTTTTTCCCACCCAATGTTTACTATGCTCTGGGGTCTACAGGGACCCCAGAGAATGATAAAGAGCTTTCTGTTTGCATCAGATAACCTTTATGCAAAACAAAATTAATGGCCAAATTTGAGACTGTTAAATTTGGATTTTGGCAGATTCGATAGTAGTGATAACAAATGTATCATTGGTGGAGAAAGGCTGGACCTTTCAATCTACGTGACTATAAATACAACCTGTCAAAGCCCCCCCAAAAAAGCTAATGAGATTCCTCAGGATTTGTTAGAATTTTTTATAAAATGTGATGACTGCATTAAAAGGATTGTCAGAGATGTAAAACACTGCACACACGTTTCTAGTACTAAACCAAGGAAATAATGCTTCACCCTGTGATCCCGGCCAGTGTTCTCACTGTTCTGTGCCAGTATGCTTTTTAGGCTGACTCTAGATGTCACATCTTATGTATACCTCATGTGACATCTGCAACCGAAAACTGGCCTCGGTGGTATATGACCCAAGACAGCGGAGGTGAGTGATTGGCTGCAGACTACATGTGGAGTATTTATGGCCTGTGACATCTGTAGCTAATATAAATTGTATACCATTTTAAATTGATATTCTTATCTTTCACATTTATGGCATGCATTTCCCTTTGGAAGCATCGGTCGCACGGAATTGGAAAAATGAGGGTCGGTTATGAGGACTCTGTTTTTCTTATTCTTTTCACACATTTATATATATCCTGTGAAAAATGGGAATACCCTTTCGTTAAAAAAAAAGAAGAAAAAAAATCCATAAACTGGACAGACTCCAGATGTTTTGCGTTGTGCATTGCCTTCAAAAATAATTTCGAAGAAATGAACCAAATCATTATGTTCTGTATTACTGCAGTCATTGTTTAAGTTTTAACAAACATGACCACGGCGCACATGAAGACAAGCAAAATAGCAATAACGTAAAAGGCAACAAAAGCAAAACAAAGTTTCCTAACCATGAAACTTCACACTAAGCTTAGCCGTGTTCTCTGTGAACAATAAATGACCTGACATCCCTGGAGTGCTTGATGTGGAGCGGAGAACAAATCCAACAGGCTTTTCAATAGTTGTTTCTGTTTTTGAAAGTCTGAAAGAGCAACACACGTTAATTTCCACATTGTGAATCGACACATGGCCCTACAAAAGACCCCCTCCTTTGAAATGTTATTATTCTGTCATGAGTCCTCCATAGGCCAGGATATTACTTCATTTCCAGCTTTTGTTTGGGGCAGAATGCGAATGATGCTCTTTCAGCAATATACTCTCCATTGCACTCCCTGCTGTAGCCTTACATAAATATACAACACCAGTCTCGGCCTATAACTCACTTCATGGCTGGAAAAATAGTGACTTCCTTTATTGGTCATATTCTCTTGCAATTCCCAACAGCTGCATGTTCTCACCTCAGAGGATCCTTATCTCCAAGTTTCCATTTGTCTCAGCACAATTCTAGAGGAGTGCCAATAAAATTATTACCATTTTTATAACCCCTGAGAACAAATGGAGAAGGCTTTATATATAAATATCTTGATCGTTATAAGTAACTATTATTTACATGTGCTTTACCGGACAGCACTAGATGACATCTAATAACCTTTATTACTGACCAGGACAAAACTAAACCATTAGATTTTTTTCTGAACTATTCCTAAGAGATATCTTTATTCCCTTCCTTTTTGAGATGCCACATTGTATCATCAGTTTCTTGCATTGTTAAAGAAACAACACTTGAACCCTAAAAATGCTGTTTTCACATTTTCTATAGAATGTGTGTTTTATCAGTGTAAGGACCTTTTTCCATCATGGCCATATTTTAGAGTACACAATATTTGAATCTTTGCAGTTCTTCTTGGCTTCGCTTATGCCACAATGAGGTTTTATGGTGATATAGGTTTATTTGAGTAGAACCAAGGGGACTCCAGCGTTGAGGCAGTAATACTATAAGATCTGGAGTCTTTTTTGGTTTAAGGTGTAATCTAAAAGATTTGTATTTGGCATCTCAAATACATATGTCAGACAATGATGCAGGTGATGTACACTAATTTCAGAAATTAGAGTTTATGTAGTATATACTGTAGATACAGTGGGGAAAAAAGTACTTACTCAGCCACGAATTGTGCAAGTTCTCCCACTTAAAAAGATGAGACAGGCCTGTAATTGACTTCATAGGTAGACCACAACTATGAGAGACAAAATGAGAAAACAAAGCCAGACAATCACCTTGTCTGATTTGGCAAGATTTATTTTTCTGTCAGCCATCAAAACCTGTTGTATGGTTCCATACTATTCCATATGCTTTCTAGCTAGCTATGTCAATGGCTTGGGTTCTTATGTCAACCCCTTGTGGCTTTGAGATGCCACCTTACCAGGTGAGCCCTTCCAATCACTCACAGATAGGCGGTATGTAAGATGTAATAATCTGTAACAAAGGTTTCCTGTATCCCAATAATATTCCCAGCTCTTGGGACAATTTTGACTTGCCGGAAAGATGGCACAATGTCCAGAATTCATTTCTGTCCCAAAAAATGTCATACTAGTACAAATATAAATTTCATACAACTGACAATTTTACTTGTTTACGTTCGCAAGTAGCTCGAAACACCGTGTCTGCAAATTGAGATTCTGATTTGGCTTTCATCCTAAGTATATTGTATATTAGCTGGAGAGCCCGGCGCTGCCCAGGCATAGTAACTAACTGTGGTTAGTTATACCAAATTATAATTATCCTCCATCCAATAGTCCCGTGCCCATATACCCATCATACATATCCACCATCCCATAGGCCCATGCCCATATACCCATCATACATATCCTCCATCCCATAGTCGAGTGAACATATACCCATCACACATCCTCCATCCCATAGTCCCATGCCCATATACCCATCACACATCCTTCATCCCATAGTCCCATGCCCATATACCCATCATACATATTCGCCATCCCATGGTCGAGTACCCATATACCCATCACAAATCCTTCATTTCATAGTCCCATGCCCATATACCCATCATACATATCCTCCATCCCATAGTCCCATGCCCATATACCCGTCATACATATCCTCCATCCCATAGTCCAGTGCCCATATACCCATCACACATTCTCCATCCCATAGTCCCATGCCCATATACCCATCATACATATCCTCCATCCCATAGTCCAGTGCCCATTTACCCATCACACATCCTCCATCCCATAGTCAACCATTATGACATCATAATGAGCGGCGGGGCTTGCAACCTATGATGACATCAGCGTCGCCATGGCAACCATTATGACATCATAATGAGGGGCGGGGCTTGATACACACATTTTTTCCCCAGTATGTAGATGGGGCAAAATTGTTTGGTGAATTTGAACGCACAGGGTTAAAATTTCGCCTCACAACATAGCCTAGGACGCTCTCGGGGTCCAGACGTGCGACTGTGCCAAATTTTGCGGCTGTAGCTGCGACGGTGCAGATGCCTATCCCGGACATACACACATACATACACACATACATGCATACATACATACATACACACTTTGAGCTTTATATATTAGATTGCAAGACTCGTTAAAGGGTTGATTGTGACTTGTAGGATCGCTACTTCAAACAGGTGGTGTTTAAATGATAATTTTTCTTGATATTTTTTATGTGGTTGTGCGTGTGACATAGTTGTTGTGGTAGCAGGGCACAGGCATTTCATATATGGCTCATACTGTATATAGGGAAATATGTTGTGGCTCATACTGTACATAAGGGCTATGTGAGGGCTCATACTGTATACAGGAGACTATGTGAGGACTCATGCTGAACATAGAGAGGCTATATAGAGGCTCATACTGTATATAGGGGTATGTAGGGGCTCATGCTGTATATAGGGAACTGAGTGTGGACTCATACTTTATATAGGGGTGCTGTGTGTGGACTCATGCTTTACATAGGGGCATATGTGGGCTCATATAGTATATAGGGGCTGTGTGTGGGCTCATACTGTATGTGGGGGGCTATGTGGGCCAATAACGTATATAGGAGTGCTATGTGTGGACTCATGTTGTATATAGGGGGATATTGGCATGCTTAATTCTACTCAATAATAAGTGATGTATTTAATATTAATATAATTTAATAATTATAATTAATAAGTTAATGATAATATAAAGCAGAATTAATTTCAGCCTATTGTATTGACTCAATTTCCCACCCCTAGTCCATTATGGATAGTGCTGTATATAAGGTTAAAATAAGTTTGAACGTTGCACATAGGGTGCTACTGCCACTGCCATTTTGCATCTACAGATATGTACGAGAGCATAGGTGTGTTAATCACATGACCTATCACATGATCTACCAAACCGGATCATATGACGTGTCACATGATACATCGGGGGCGTGTCTTCTAAACTGCCTGGGGCCCTGGCTACTCTTAAAGGGAATCTGTCACCCCTTTTTTGAGATATCATATAATGATATCATTCAATTGTGTGTCACATAAGGATTCTCTTAGTACTTTTGCTTCCCCCTGACAACGCACCCTTCATGCATAAATACCTTGTTTATATCGGTTCAGATGTATGTAAACTGCTGCTGTCCAGTCCGCTGGGTGGGGCTTATTCACCTGCTCTCCCCCCTCCCTGTCTTGCTCTATGCATTTCTTCTTGTGTAGAGCAAGACAGGGAGGGGGGAGCAGGTGAATAAGCCCCGCCCATCGGACCGGACCGTGGCAGTTTACATACATCTGAACCGATATAAAAAAGGTATTTATGCATGAAAGTTGCAGGGTCAGGGGGAAGCAAAAGTACTAAGAGAATCCTCATGTGACACACAATTGAATGATATCATTATATGATTTCTCAAAAAAGGGGTGACAGATTCCTTTTAATCCGCCCATGGTGCCAGTAAATCTTTCTTACCAACACTTTAGCCTCCACTGTTTTGCAGCATAGCCACTGTCACTATGATAAGGTCACCATAGATCTTTAAAAGAATTTAAAAAAAAAATAACTTTTAAGTTATCGAAAGACCTAAGAAAGTGAGTGATAAGTTCTCAATGTCTTTTTTCCATGTAAATCGTTAGTATACAAATTACTCAAAGTTGAAGTTATTAATTTCTCTTTAATTTATACACAGCTCAGCATTGACCATAAAAATTAACAGTTAAAGCAGCATTTTAGGAAGGTAACAAGCATATGAAAAGACTAAGGATTAGCACTTTGATAACAAAAAGGGCCCTCATGCTGTGGCATAATGTAACATAAGGTCTTTGTAATAAAAATGTCCATGCAATAAGTAACTAGTGCCAGATGTAGATTTAAGGGGGTTTTACACTAAGCGATATCGCTAGCAATATCGCTAAAACGTCACTGGTTTTGTGACGTTATAGCGATATTGCTAGTGATATCGCTATGTGTGATACTTACCAGCGACCGGCTCCCCCGCTGTCCATCGCTGATTGCGCGAGAATGTCCGGCTCCATTTCTCGTCGGGCGCTTCCTGCTGAGACTTCCTGCTGTGACGTCCAGCGACGCGTGGAGGCGGGCGGGAGGATGCCAGGATCGCTGTGTGTGAAAGGTGAGTATCGTGCGCTGCGTCGCTGCTGCATCGCTGTGAGGTCTTTCTGTATGAAAGCTCACTAGCGATCATTTAGCGATGCACCAGCGATCCTGACCGGGTGGGATCGCTGGTCGGATCGCTGGTGCATCGCTAAATGTAAAAGGGCCTTTACTGTGAGAACTGAAGATTATTGTTTGCATAATCATTACCTATCTATCTATCAATCTATCTATCTATCTATCTGTCTACGTATCATCTCTATCCATATGACTTTAAACACCGCTTTTATTAATTTTCTCAACATTGTTTAATTTTCCTTTCCTTTATTAATAGGGTCTTAATAGGACAAATCTATTAAGATTACTCAGACATGAGACTAGAGATCACGATAATTGATTTGTAATAAATAATATTAATTACTAATTTCTTGAAAAATTCGAATTCCTCAGCATCTACATTTTTCAGGCTATGATTCGCATTAATCTACCAAAATGGTGGCCATTAGTGTTGAGCATTCCGATACTGCAAATATCAGGTATCGGCCGATATTCGCTGTATCGGAATTCCGATACCGAGTACCAATATTTTTACAATATCGGATACCGGAATCGGAAGTTCCCATAATGCAATGAGCCAGTGTTGTGGCTGTGATTGGCTGCTGAAATGATGTCATCATGATGCGCGGTATGTGCGGGCCTGCCGGGGGTCTGTGCGGGCTGCTGGGGGTCTGTGCGAGCTGCCGGGGGTCTGTGCGGGCCTGCCGGGGGTCTGTGCGGGCTGCCGGGGGTCTGTGCGGGCCTGCCGGGGGTCTGTACGGGCCTGCCGGGGGTCTGTGCGGGCTGCTGGGGGGGTGTGGGGGCCTGCCGGGGGTCTGTGTGGGCCTGCCAGGGGTCTGTACGGGCCTGCCGGGGGTCTATGCGGGCTGCCGGGGGTCTGTGCGGGCCTGCCGGGGGTCTGTGCGGGCCTGCTGGGGGTCTGTGCGGGCCTACCGGGGGTCTGTGCGGGCCTGCTCGGGGTTGTGTGTGTGTGCAGGCATCGTCCGATGGGACTACAAGTCCCATCGGGCTATGCCTGCTACAATGACAGTGATTGACACATTAGCCAATGATGGGACAGTAGTAGACCCATCATCCGGCTAATGTGTTGAATGTAAAAAAAAAAAAACATACACACTACATACATACTACATATATACAACATTCATGCAACATACATACATACATACATACTACATACTACATATATACTACATTCATATAACATGCATACATACTACATATATACTACATTCATACAACATACATACTACATACAAACTACATTCATACAACATACATACTACATACATACTACATATACTACATTCATACAACATACATACATACTACATACTTCATACATACTACATATATACTACATTCATACAACATACATACATACATACTACATATATAGTACATTCATACAACATACATACATACATACTAAATACAATACATTCATACATTCATACAATACATACATATAGACATACAGTACATATAACATAGAGTACATACTCACCATCACTTGTCACTTTGATCCCCGAAGCCAGTGTCATCTCACTGTAAAAAATATTAAAATAACAAACTAGCAATATACTCCCTGATCCGCAGAAATCCACGAGTGTCCCACGACGATCTCCTGCACTGCATCACTGAGAGGTTACTATAGTTCACTGGTCTCACTTTATGGCAAAAGCTGAGTGGGAACTTTCTCACACAGCAATGCCAAAAGTGAGACTAGGGATTATTTTTTTACAGTGGCGGAGGAATACAGTGCGGAAGGATACCTACCTCCCGGAGCACCTAGAGAGTGGTCGCATCAGCTGATGCTGCTGTTCTCCACGGGAGATCGTCGAGAGACACTCGTGTATTTCTGTGGATCAGGGAGTATATCGGTTGTTTGTTATTTTAATATTTTTTAAAGATGACACTGGCTTCGGGGATCAAAATGACAAGTGATGGTGAGTATGTACTCTATGCTATATGTACTGTATGTCTATATGTATGAATGTATGAATGTATTGTATGTAGTATGTATGTTGTAGGTCTGTAGCATGTTTTATGTATGTATGTATGTAGTATGTACTATGTATGTATGTTGTATGAATTTAGTATGCTTGTTGTATATATGTTGTATGAATGTAGAATATATGTAGTATGTATGTAGCATGTAGTATGTATGATGTATGAATGTAGTATATATGTAGTATGTATGTAGTATATATGTAGTATGTATGTAGTATGTATGTTTTGCTTTTTTTTCCTTTTTTTTTTTACATTCAACACATTAGCCGGATGATGGGATTGCTACTGTCCCATCATTGGCTAATGTGTCAATCACTGTCATTGTAGCAGATATAGCCCGATGGGACTTGTAGTCCCATCGGACGATGCCTGCACACACACACAACCCCCGGCAGGCCCGCACAGACCCCTGGCAGGCCCGTACAGACCCCCGACAGGCCCGCACAGACCCCCGACAGCCCGCACAGACCCCCGGCAGGCCCGCACCGACCCCCGGCAGGCCGCACAGACCCCCGACAGGCCCACACAGACCCCCGGCAGCCCGCACAGACCCCCGGCAGGCCCGCACAGATGCCTGGCAGGCCCACACAGACGCCCGGCAGGCCCGCACAGACCCCCAGCAGGCCCGCACAGACCCCCGGCAGGCCCGCACAGACCCCCGGCAGGTCCGCACAGACCCCTGGCAGGCCCGCACAGACACCGAGAGGCATGTACAGACCCCGCCCGCACACACAGACACGCACAGTGTCCGCCCACACTCTTCCCCCCTCCTGAACTGGATGTACAAGTAAAGAAAGGGTTTTTTTTAATTCCGATATTTCTGTCCCATTGACTTGAATAGGGTTTCCGGTATCGGAATCGGCGATACCCGATACTTTTTGGGTATCGGTCCGATCCAATCTGATACAATACTTCACGATATCGGATGGTATCGCTCAACACTAGTGGCCATGCAGTAACCATTTTGCTGGATTTCTTATATAGCCGGGAAAAGGTTAAAATCCATTAAATGACTATACCAACTTGCTTTAAGCCCACTCCTCATCTATCCTCCCATTGCAGCTCCCATCTGGGTCTTCTATTCATTTTGGGGTGTTGCTGTCTTTGGTATTCTTGTCTTCGGTCTTCTCACCTACAGTGATCTGTCGTTGACTTTCTGGCAGTAAGAAGGCTTTATAATAGCCAGTATAAAAGCAGATGCTGGAAAGACAGCAGCAATTTTAGAGCTAATCTGCCTGAAATGAATTTTGGGACAAACGCAGCAGCCAACATTTTACTTTTCAGCACCATAATATGGTATTTACGCTGGTGTGTGTACAGTGAATATGTGTCAGCAAGCGTTACTAATAATGACCTTCTTTTAACAATGAGTTGTCCCTATACTAAACAAACATACACAACATGGATAATGTATTATTTTACGGGAAGATTCATAATCACTGTAAATAAACACCTGTGTGCAGCACATGGTCATTGATTGATGAGTTGAGGTAGAAAGTCGTCGTCATTTTCACAATCTTTTCTTGGACAGTGCACAGGCGACAACTTGCTTTGAATGAAAATCTAAAATAAATATGACATAAAAGTCAATAAGATAAAAATTTACATTTATCATCTCACTGCCCTTTGTCTAACAATAGTGGAATATGCATGATCAACTTGTTCTGAAAAAATAAACTTCACTCCTTATTTTAAAATTTATATGTGAATAACATACCTATCCAGTGATAATGTTAATGTCACTTACAAGGACAAAAAATATGTACACAGCCTTAACATAGTGATGGAACCGAGTGTAATGTATGAATGCACGTCATCATCACGTGCACTGCACAGTAAAGATGACCAATGAGGCTTGCTTTATCACCACCCTCTGTTCATCACGGCAATCATGATCTAATTTACCTTTCAGATGTACACACAAAAGGACCATCATTTGGTCTATGGGAAATTACGGAATGAATTTTGGCTTTCCTTGACATAACATTTAATGCATGTATGCTAAATGTAAGCTCCAAGTGTCATATCTCCACCCAGGTTTGGTCTAGCAATATGTGATTCTATCGCAAGGAGCTGCCATTTTCACTCTTTAGGAGGACCTGGTAATGGAGATGTTATCTCTGGGAGACACAAATGTTATCCTGCCAAAGACAGCGAAACAAGCATTGGTCTGGTGACCTGCTTGTCTATGTGGGGAATATGGGTTAGAGCCATGAATGATCACCATGCATCTTTGAGCTTTCTTGAAACAGTGGAGCAGTGTGGTTTTTCTCCACTGAGATACTCCAAATCATAGTCATAGTTGTGTTGGAGAGATGTGATGCATCTAACAAAGATCTGATTCTAGGGCAGCACGGTGGCTCAGTGGTTAGCGCGCTGGGGTCCTGGGTTCAAATCCCACTAAGGACAACATCTGCAAGGAGTTTGTATGTTCTCCCCGTGTTTGCGTGGGTTTCCTCTGAGTACTCCGGTTTCCTCCCACACTCCAAAGACATACTGATAGGGAATTTAGATTGTGAGCCCCATCGGGGACAGTGATGAAAAATGTGTGCAAACTGTAAAGCGCTGCGGAATATGTTAGCGCTATATAAAAATCAAGATTATTATTATTATTCTATGTTTAGGCACTGGCACTTAACTCTTATTTTTCTTGGCTAAAATCCCTCACCCCATACACTTAATAGCTAGTCTTGTATCATCTTAGCTTTTCAATTGAACTTGTCTATTTATATTTGTTTGTATACCTGCCCTTTGATATTTTGAATACAATTACAATATTATTAATTAATTTTTCGACTCCATATTTTTCTATATTTAATACTGTTGTGGCTGGGACCTGTGATTCTACTCTGCCAGGCTGAAGGGGGGTGTGCTGTCCAGCAACTAAGCAGAAGTGTTACAAACCTGTCCTGGATATCCGGGATTCTGCTTTCTTCTCCTGAGACTGCTGTCCTTTGTTGTGCTCCACCTCAAAGTTGCACAGCCTGGCTAAATGGCATCATCTCCCTAAATGGTGCACCAGCGATCCCGACAAGGATACAACCTTGCAAGGTTCGCTGGTGCATTGCTACATGATCGCTGGTGAGCTGCCAAACAGGCAGCTTCACCAGCGATCAGCACCAGCGAGGACGCTGGTTTCTAAGGTAAATATCGAGTTACTAAGCGGTGCATGTCACTTAGTTTCCCGATGTGTACCTTAGAAACCTATGTGCTCGCTCCGGGAGCTGCGAGCACGCAGGTTTCTAAGGTACACATCGGGAAACTAAGTGACACGCACCGCTTAGTAACTCGATATTTACCTTAGAGACCAGCTCCCAGCACCTGCTTAGAGCCCTGGGAGCGTCGCTGATCGTTGGCTCCCACTGCCACACGCAGCAAAGCGCGCTGGCCAGCAGGAGAGCAACGATGAAAAAATGGCCCAGGCCGATCGAACATGATCAGTGATACCCGGCAGGGGGCCGAGTCGCTGATACCCGTCACACACAGCGATCTCACTGGTGAGACCGCTGTGGCATCACAAAATCAGCGATCTCGCTAGCTAGATTGCTGTGTGTGACGGGGCCTTAAGTCAATTTAAGGCCCACTCAGACATGCCTGTGTTTTAGGATAAAGGGCCCCATCACACATAGCGATCTCGCTAGCGAGATCACTGCTGAGTCACAAGTTTTGTGACACAACAGAGATCTCACCAGCGAGATCGCTGTGTGTGACAGCGATCAGCGACTGGCCCCCTGCTGGTATCGCTGATCGCTGTAGGAAACCACTGGACATTTCTTTTGTCGCTGGTCTCCCGCTGGCCAGCACGCATCGCTGCGTGTGACAGGCGGGAGACCAGCGATCTGCTGGTAACTAACGTACACATTGGGTATCCAAGGGATGTGCGTCCCTTAGATACCCGATGTGTACGTTAGTTACCAGCTCCCTGCATCAGCGCGCTGGTAACTAACGAACACAGCGACGCTGCGCGCTCGGCGTCGCTGTGCTGATCGCTGGTGAAGCTATTTGTGTGACAGCTCACCTGCGATCACATAGCGACTCACCAGCGATCCTGACACGTTGATATCGTTGTCGGGATCGCTGGTGAGTCGCTATGTGTGACTCCAGCTTAAGGCTGCTAGTTGTTAGTTTGATATGCTTCATCCTTTGTGCATTCTGTGCTCTTACCCCACAAGACCTCTGAGTTGCTGCACATCTTAGGCCTTGAGGGGTATGTGTTGTTTGCCATCTCCTGGATTATCCTCCAGTTGCATTAACTCACAGACTGTGTTGACTTTGCTCATACTATTCACTATATATCTGTTGCCCCTTGGCCTAACTGTGAATATTGCCCTTGACAGGTCCTGTCCTCACTACATCTGTCCTCCTGTGGTCTCCAGTGTGTCAAGTCCTTGCTCCTCACGTGCCTTCCTGCCTGCTGCACCAACATCTGGGGTCCATATGCCAATATGGGCATTAGGTTTTGTGAACCCACCTCCCCAGGTGAGCAAAAATTATTAGTACTCAGCACCCTGCTGTTGCCAATGGGACAGTATCATATTGTAATGGTCAATGACCTCACAATAGTTCCAGCTGCACCATGTTGTCTCGCCCATATGGAAATATTTTTATTAGGTGTTAGGAAATATTATTTACAAGCAAAAATGACAAAAATATATATATTATTGAAACCCTGAAAATGTACAAAGACTGTGGACATGTAATTTACAATATAACCTTGCTGGAACTTTTGAGGAATAGAAATGGAAACTTTTATTAGTTACGTGATGGTTCGAAATATTATGCTCATTAGTTTGTATCATTTAAGGCCTCTTTCACACATCAGGTTTTCGCCGTCAGGTGCGATCCGGCGCTTTTGACAGAAACCAGATCCGGCGAAATGCAATGCCGGATCCGGTTTCCCCCCCATTGACTTGCATTTGCGCCGGATCGCGCCGGATGGCCATGCGTTTCATCCGGTTTTCGCCGGATCCGGCAATGTGTCGCGATCCGGCGTCTGGAAAAAACGGCTACTGTAACGTTTTTTGTCTCCGGCGAAAAAGCCGGACACGCCGGATCCGGCCCGTCCGGCTTTTTCACACAATGAAAGCCTATGAGCGCCGCAATGCGCCGGATCCGGTTTTTTGGTCTGAGCATGCTCAGTAGCTCTGCCCACAGGAGATATATAAAAGCAAGACAATGGGACCCTCAGCCACACCCAACATGCCACCCAAGCCAAGAACCAGGAGCAGGAGAAGGCAGCAGACATCTGCAGCAGCAGCACCATCAGCACCACCCCAAATGGAGCAGCAAATGGAACATGCTGAGGAGGGGAGTCCAGCAGCAGATGAGAGACGGTAATTATCAAATCCCCCATTCCTCCAAACTAGGGCCATGGAATATCAAGATATTCATTGGCCCTTTGTTTCTCTTTATTCAACAGCCGCCAAAGAGATGCAGCAGCAGCAGCAGCATCAGAAATGGCATCACTGGCAGCAGCAACAGCAGCAGCAATACCCACAGCCATGGAGTCTGGCCATCAACAGGACAGCACATCTTCTTCTGGGAGCCCTCCCTCGCATCGTCAGCGTTTGACGGTAAGTTTTTATTTCCAAAATCCATCATCTCTGTAATATATGTCTATTCATTGCCTTTTATTTCAAAACAGGAATCACAAGATGAAGAGGAGCTCCCAGAAGAAGAAGGAAGGGGTGGACAGACACCTGGAGTGGGCTCACAATTGGTAAGTTTTTTGCATCAAACGCAGAAACACAACATCACACTACACACAACACATAGAAAACAATGTTCTGCAGACCACACACAGCAAACAAATGCCTACATCCAAAGACATAACATTTTTTGTTTTCTTCTCTAGTCTTCCCAATCTGGTGCTCGGCCAAGAGGTCCTCGCAGTGCCTCCCAGGGTCGTCGGCGACAGCAACGCGGCGGTCACCAGCGTGTAAGTATAAATATGTTTGCTTTGTTTTTTTGCACTTTTTATTTCATTTCTTTTGTGGAGGCTAATGTTATTTTTGTCTTTTTCTTTAACAGCCTTCACAGCGTGCTCCCGACTCTGACGGTGAGGATGGAGGACTCGATGTGGACCACCTCATCGATCTCGTCAGACAAAGGGAGCCGCTCTGGAATATGGCTGACCGCCGCCACGCTGACCTTATCGTTACCCGACGACTCTGGGAGGAAATCTGTTCGCTCCTTGTGGGCCGCTGGGAGGACCTCGATGTTCGGGCCCAGATTAAAGAGCGTAAGTATATACAGTACCGGTTGCTTGATGTAAACCAGTGTTTCCCGAACTCCAGTCCTCGTGGTCCCCACGGATCATGTGTTCAGGATTTCTATTTACTATGGAAATCCTGAAAACATGACCCCTGGGGACCATGAGGACTGGAGTTTGTGAAACACTGATGTTGTATACTAACCACTCCTTTCTCGTTTCAGGGAACAGAATTGTGAATCGGTGGCGGTCTGTGAGGGATTGTTTCAAGAAGGAGTTCAATAAAGAGATGCGGGCCCCGAGTGGATCTGGAGGACGCAGGAGCAAGTACAAGTACGCACAAGCCCTGTCGTTCCTCCGGGAAACAATGCTCACCAGAAGGTAAATATTACACACCACATGTGAAAAAAAATGTTAGATGTAACTTTTTTTTTTCAGCCAGGGCCATACCATGTCAGTATTTTAATTGTTTTTTTTTCTCTTTATTCCACAGCACGGTGAGCAGCACTCGGGAGCCTGCACGATTGGACCCTTCTGAGGCGATCCCTGAGGAGACCGGCACCGAGGGACACTTCGACCGCCCCGGTACATCTGCACCTTCCCAGCCTTCCCACACATTCGACCCATCTGTCCCATCCACCAGCACAGGAGCATCGTGGCCGCCTACATTACATGAAGCTGCTGGTGAGGAGATCGCTTTCCCTTTACCCCACCCTTCTGCCCCTGCCACCTCTAGTACACCTGCGGGTACTGGGCGGCAGCGGCAGAGGGGTCAGGAAAAGAGTTATGCGCAAGAGTTCTTGCATCTGAATGCATCTTTCCAGAACTGTCTAAAAGTCTTGTCAGAGCAAATCTCCGCAGGCTTTCAGCAGATCAACTCCAGCATTCTGGAGGTGAAGACACTTCTGCAAACCATGCATTCAGAAGCAAGATCTTCGCCAAACCACACCTTTTTCAGGTCTGTTGTGGAGCGCATGGCAACACTATCTCCTACCCAGCAGATGCATGTAATGCATTCGTGCCACGGTGCTCTACAGCAGGTTACCTCCCAACCTCCACCTCCCACCACTGTAGTTCCTCCACCTGCACCCCCTCCAGCCACTTTCCATCCTCCCCCTCCTATTACATCTGCACCCCCTCCAGCCACTTTCCATCCTCCCCCTCCTATTACATCTGCACCCCCTCCAGCCACTTTCCATCCTCCCCCTCCTATTACATCTGCACCCCCTCCAGCCACTTTCCATCCTCCCCCTCCTATTACATACCAGCAACCTCACCAGTACCAGCAACCTCCCCAGTACCAGACATCTCCCCACTTCCAGCAACCTGCCCCGTACCAAACTCCTTCCCCGTACCAAACTCCTTCCCCGTACCAAACTCCTTCCCCATACAACTTTCCATCAACATCATCTGCTCCTACAGTCCCTGCCCAACCCTCCACTCCACCGCCCACCACCTCTTCTGCCTCCAACATGTCCACCCATTCTGTAGCTTTTTCCACACCTTCACCTCTAACTGTTCCTTCCCCACCACGATCCCAGTCCTCTCTCCACACACCCAGTGTCGAAGTGTCCCGCAGCCCCTCCAGCAGTATTTCCACCCCACACTACACAGATTTATGATGTGTTTTGTAATAAAAATGCCCATTGGGTTTAAAACCTTTATTAAAAAAGTTTTTTGCACTTTAAAAACATTTTACAAAAAAAAAAAAAATTTTAAAGAAAAGTTAAATTATCGTTTCACAATGGTTGTCTGTCTTTTCTTTCTGCGGCGAACTATGTTTAAAAAAAAGGTTAAATACAGGGTATTTCAAAGGTAAAAAGGTATTCAAAACCAGGTATATAACTGTGGGTAAATTTTAGCTTTTTGCCACAGTTGTGTTCCTGGTTGTGTTTGAAGCAAAGTATTTCACCTAAAAAGTTGTGTTTATTGTTGGTGATTTCCTAACAATGTACACAACTTTTGTTAAAAGGTGAAATACTTTGCATAAAACACAACCAGGTACACACCTGTGGCCTAAAGCTAAAAATAGTAGACCATGACAAGATAGCCAACTTTGGTTGGCAAAGGTATATACTGTTGGTCCAGAAGGTACACAAGTTTGGTTAGGGCACAAATCTTTCACACTCTGTCATCCTGCCAGTGTACTCTGCCTTGAGGGGCCACAAGGGTCAATTTTAAAAACCGGATCCGGCGTAATCCGTCGAAAAACGGATAGAAAAACGGATGAACCGGATGAGACGGATCCGGTTTTGTCTGTCAAGAACAAGATGGATCCGGCAGAAAACCGGATCCGGCACATCAGGTTTTACAAAACATTTGCCGGATCCGGCATTCCGGCACGACGCCGGATCGCGCCTGACGCCGAAAACCTGATGTGTGAAAGTAGCCTAAGGGAACTGGCAAACCTCTGGGGAGCCACATGCAGGGAGTCTAGAACAATTTGTGATTTCAATGACCCACTTTCTAGATTTATACAGTATATCTAGGTTTTCACCGTCCTACACCAAACAATGTGCAGAAGTTACTCACACAGTAATGCATTTTACAATACATTACATTTAAAGTAGCGCTCCAAATTTTTTTGTCTGTACATTGCAGCATAGGTTGTTTTTAATTCCTTTACCCCCAAGGGTGGTTTGCATGTTATTGACCAGGCCAATTTTTGAACCCCCATAAGTGACTCCATTTTGGAAACCAGACCCCCTAGGGAACTTATCTAGATGTGTGGTGAGCACTTTGAACCCCCAAGTGCTTCATAGAAGTTTACAACGTAGAGCCATAAAAATAAAAGATCATACTTTTTTTTTGCAAAAATGATCTTTTGCCCCCATTTTTTTATTTTCCCTGAAAGGTCACCTGAACCGCACACAGAGGACACCTTAGAGTTAACCCTAGGGGGCGTCGCTTAGCCCCCACTTGCCTACGATCGCTCTGATTGGCTGTTAAAAGTGAAACTGCCAATCAGAGCAATTGTAATATTTCATCAAAGAAATTTGATGAAATATTACAATTCCAACCATGGCCGATGCTGAAATAGCAACGGGCATGGCTGGAGACACTGAACCTACCCCCCCAACTGACTGACAGCGCTGATCGGCCACCGCCACCATCTGACAGCACCGATCGGCAGCTGCTGTCAAAATCTGCCCCCCCGCCTTCCCTCCGGTCTCCCTGCCCTCCGATCACCCTCTCTCACACTCCACGAGGCCTCTGAACTCCCTCTGGCCATCCCGGTGTCCCGCCATCCCGGATCATGGGCGCCACCATCTTGGAAAATGGCGGGCGCATGTGCCGTGCGCCTGCTGGGAATCTGCGACGCTGCAGATTCAATCATTTATTTTGATCACTGTCACAGTGATCAAAATAAATAAAAAAGTAAATCACTGCCCCCCTTATCACCCCATAGGTAGGGACGTATAATAAAATAAAGAAAATATTTTTATTTTTATTTTTCCATCAGGGTTTGGGCTAGGGTTTGGGCTAGGGTTAGGGCTAGGGTTACGGCTAGGGTTAGAATTAGGGTTAGGGTTAGGGCTAGGGTTAGAATTAGGGTTGGAATTAGGGTTAGGGCTAGGGTTAGAATTAGGGTTAGGGTTGGAATTAGGGTTAGTGTTGGAATTAGAGTTGGGGTTGGAATTACTGTTAGGGCCGGAATTAGGGTTAGGGCTGGAATTAGGGTTGGGATTAGGTTTAGGGTTGTAATTAGGATTGGGATTAGGGTTAGCGGTGGGTTGGGGTTGGGATTACGGTTAGGCTTGTGGTTAGGGTTAGAGTTGGGATTAGGGTTAGGGGTGTGTTGGGGTTAGGGTTGTAGTTAGGGTTATGATTAGGGTTGTGATTATGGGTGTGTTGGGGTTGGAGATAGAATTGAGGGGTTTCCACTTTTTAGGCACATTAGGGGGTCTCTAAACGCGACATGGCACCACAATTGATCCCAACCAATTTTGCGTTCAAAAAGTTAAACAGTGCTCCCTCCAATTTGAGCCCCGATGTGCACCCAAAGAGTGGTTTACCCCCACATATGGGGTATCAGCGTACTGAGGAAAAATTGCAAAACAACTTTGGGGGTCTAATTTCTCCTGGTACCCTTGGGAAAATGAAAAATTGGGGGCTAAATAATTATTTTTGTGGAAAAAAAATATTTTTTATTTTCACGGCTCTGCTTTATAAACATTTGTGAAGCACTTGGGGGATCAAAGTGCTCACCACACATCTAGATTAGATCCTTGGGTGGTCTAGTTTGTAAAACGGGGTCACTTGTGGGGGGTTTCCACTGTTTAGGTACATCAGGGGTTCTGCAAATGTGACATAACACCCGCAGACCATTCCATCAAGTCGGCATTTCGAAATGTCACTACTTCCCTTCCGAGCCCCAACGTGTGCCCAAACAGTGGTTCCCCGCCACATATGGGGTACCAGCGTACTCAGGACAAAAACTTTTGGGGTCCAAAAGTATCCTGTTACCCTTGTGAAAATAAAAAATAGTGGGCTAAAAATCATTTTTTGAGGAAATTTTTATTTTTTTTATTTTTACGGCTCTGCGTTATAAACTTCTGTGAAGCACCTGGGGGTTAAAAGTGCTCACTATGCATCTAGATAAGTTCCTTAGGGGGTCTAGTTTCCAAAATGGGGTCATTTGTGGGGGAGCTCCAAAGTTTAGGCACACAGGGGCTCTCCAAACACGACATGGTGTCCGCTAACGATTGGAGCTAATTTTCCATTCAAAAAGTCAAATGATGCTCCTTCCCTTCTGCGCCCTGCCATTTGCCCAAACAGTGGTTTCCCCCCACACATGGGGTACCAGCATACTCAGGAAAAACTGGACAGCAACTTTTGGGTTCAAATTTATCCTGTTACCATTGTGAAAATAAAAAATAGCGGGCTAAAAAAGCTTTTTTGAGCAAAAAAAATGATTTTTATTTTCACTGCTCTGCGTTATAAACTTCTGTGAAGAATTCGGGGGTTCAAAGTGCTCACCACATATCTAGATAAGCTCCTTGGGGGTCTAGTTTCCAAAATGGGGTCACTTGTGGTGGAGTTCCAATGTTTAAGCACACAGGGGCTTTCCAAACGCGACATGGTGTCCGCTAACGATTGGAGCTAATTTTCCAATCAAAAAGTCAAATGGCGCTCCTTCCCTTCCGGGCCCTGCCGTGCGCCCAAAAAGTGGTTTAGACCACATATGAGGTATTGGTGTGCTCAGGAGAAATTGCCCAACAAATTTTAGGATCCATTTTATCCTGCTGCCCATGTGAAAATGAAAAAACTGAGGCTAAATAAAATGTATGTGAAAAAAAGTACTTTTCTTTTATGGATCAATTTGTGAAGCACCTGGGGGATCAAAGTGCTCACTATGCATCTATATAAGTTTCTTGGGGGGTCTAGTTTCCAACATGGGGTCAGTTGTTGGGGAGCTCCAATGTTTAGGCGCACAGTGGCTCTCCAAACGCGACATGGCAACCGCTAAATAATCAAGCATATTTTCCATTCAAAAAGTCAAATGGCGCTCCTTCCCTTCTGAGCCCTGCCGTGCGCCCAAGCAGTGGTTTATGACCACATATGAGGTATTGGTGTACTCAGGAGAAATTGCCCACAAAATTTAGGATATATTTTATCCTGTTACCCATGTGAAAATTATAAAATTGATGCTGAAAGAAAATTTATGTTGGATAAAGTAAAATGTCCATTTTTTTCCTCCACGTTGCTTTAGTTCCTGTGAAGCACCAGAAGGGTTAATAATCTTCTTGAATGTAGTTTTGAGTAGCTTGAGAGGTGCAGTTTTTTAGAATGGTGCCACTTATGGGTATTTTCTGCCATATAGACCCCTCAAAGTGACCTCAAATGTGTGGTGGTCCCTAAAAAAAATGATTTTGTAAATTTTGTCGTAAAAATGAGAAATCGCGAGTCAACTTTTAACCCTTATAACTTCCTAACAAAAAAAGTGTTTCCCAAATTGTCCTGATGTAAAGTAGACATGTGGGAAATGTTATTTATTAACTATTTTGTGTAAGATAACTCTCTGGTTTAACAGAATAAAAATTCAAAATTTGAAAATTGCGAAATTTTCAAAATTTTCGTCAAATTTCCATTTTTTCACAAATAAACGCAAAAATCATCGACCTAAATTTACCACTAACATGAAGCCCAATATGTCACAAAAAACAATCTCAGAATCGCTAGGATGCGTTGAAGCATTCCTGAGTTATTTCTTCATAAAGGGATACTGGTCAGAATTGAAAAAAATGGCCAGGTCATTAAGGTCAAAATAGGCTGGGTCATGAAGGCGTTAAGAGTTCTGACCCCTATAGACCAGATAGACGTTTCAAATCAACTCATTACCTGCATTAAAGACAACTCTCACATAGTAACCGTTATAAAAGACTCCTGTCCACATACTCAATTAATCAGTCAGACTCTAACCTCTACAACATGGGCAAGACTAAAGAGTTTTATAAGGATATCAAGGACAAGATCATAGTCCTGCACAAAGCTGGAATGGGCTACATAACCATAAGCAAGACGAGGGGTGAGAAGGATACAACTGTTCGAGCAATAATAAGAAAATGGAATAAATATAAAATGACTGTCAATCGACATCAATCTGGGGCGACATGCAAAATCTCACCTCATGGAGTATCCTTGATCATGAGGAAGGTGAGAGATCAGCATAAAACTACACACGGGAACTTGTTAATGATCTCAAGGCAGCTGGGACCACAGTCACCAAGAAAACCATTGGTAACACATTACGCCATAAAGTTTTAAAATCCTGCAGTGCCTGCAAGGTCCCCCTGCTCAAGAAAGCACATGTGCAGGCCCAACTGAAGTTTGCGAGTAAACATCTGGATGATTATGTGAGTGATTGCGAGAAGGTGTTGTGGTCAGATGAGACAAAAATTGATCTCTTTCTTATTAACTCAACTTGCCATGTTTCGAGGAAGAGAAATGCTGCCTATGACCCAAAGAACACTATCCCCACTGTCAAGCATGAAGGTGGAAACATTATGTTTTGCGGGTGTTTCTCTGCTATGGGCACAGGACTACTTCACCTCATCAATGGTAGAATGATGGAATCATGTAACGTAAAATCCTGAGTGACAACCTCCTTCCCAGGACACCAAAAATGGGTCGTGGCTGGGTCATCCAGCAAGGCAATGACCCAAAACATACAGCCATGGCAACAAAAAATTGGCTAAAAAAGAAGCATATTACGGTCATGGAGACGACTAGCCAGTCTTCAGACCTTAATCCCATAGAAAACTTATAGAGGGAGATAAAGCTCTGAGTTGCCAAACAGAAGCCTCAAAATATTAATGATTTAGAGATGATCTGCAAAGAGGAGTGGACCAAAATTCCTCCTTACATGTATGCAAACCTCATCATCAACTACAAAAAATGTCTGACTGCTGTGCTTGCCAACAAGGGTTCAACCACCAAGTATTAAGTCTTGTTTGCCAGAGGAACACAAGTACTTATTTCTCACTACAAAATGCAAATAAATTTATGTATTTTATACAATGTGATTTTCTGGATTTTATTTCTGATATTCTATCTCTCATTGTTAAAATTAACCTACCTTTAAAATTATACACTGTTCTGTCTTTGTCAGTGGGCAAACTTGCAAAATCAGCAAGGGATCAAATACTTATTTCACCCACTGTATATTGCAATCATCATATTATATAGCACTGTGTACTTACAATTGCTCATTTTCACCTTCTACCCAGTTCATTATTCTCTTTTCTCTGCTCTATGCAGAAACAGGCAGTCTCTTGCCTTTGCATTTATCGCTCTCCTCTACAGCTCCTGAGCCATCTGCTCCCTCATCACCCTACCATAGACTTTTGCAGTGACTTGTGCAAATGAAATTGACCTTCTCTTTCTACGATTCAGCTAGACAGTTTTTAATCACATGATGTTATAGATTTAATTGAAAACAGAAGAATTAACTGAGTAGAAAGGCAAAATGAGCAATTGTAAGTACATATTGCTATATAATATGACGACTGCAATATATTAAATAGATAAAGAATTGAATGGGAGGAGAGGTTCTTTAATAAACCCTCAAATAGACTTTTATCTATAACAAGAAAATAAGTTCTTGTAAAATACATTAAAGCTAGAACAACAAAAATGAGTAAATAGATAATTTGAAATCTCTTGCCTTGTTAGAGGCCAACTATCTGTACTGTGAGTTAACAAACAGTTAAAATAATAACATCTATATCTTCTCGACAGATATACACAATGAGAGAAGGTGGTTTCTATCATAAAAGGTTGTATAACCAAAAACACTATATTTATTCATTTTTATCTCTTAATCAATAAAATTAAACGATCACTTTATGATGATTAAAAACCCAAGACCGACTTGCAGTGAAATCACTATGTTGTGGTACGGCGGGGAATGCAATGTCTTGCATATGATGTATGATATTTTCTAGGAGTTCGAAGAGCAGATACATTAAGAAAATAGCGCTAATGATATTAAAGTGCTTTACAAGTCTTGCTGCAAAGACCTGACAAACCTGTCAAGAGCATAATGTAGGAGGCCATCGTAACATCTTCAGAAACCCATCCCTCCTCTACCCCATTTCTCTGCAATCTCCTAATAATGGAGCTGAAATAAATTGTAGCCAGCAATGAGATGGAGCCATGGCTTTTCACCCCAATGTGAAGACATGATAAATATAAAAGAAAAAGACTATCAGTTTTGGCGCCCGAACCTTATTACAAAGTCTTAAACTTACTGGCCTCAGCACCTTTTATCATTGCCTTGTTATGAGCTGATGGCTTTTTTATTTGCTTGGAGATGGAGGATGTGTCATGTTCTGTCCGTTTATGAAGCCCAACCTCTGTCATCTTAGATATGTTTTTTCCCCTCCCTTCTATATGTTTATCAGCATTTAACTTCTGTGTAATCACCTGGAATTAATTTTTATAAATGGGGTAAGACAGATTTGGAGGTAGGTTATATGATGACAAAAAAAACTTGGTTAATGGAGGTCTTGCCTGGAGATCATAAACTTTTTTTTACATTCTAGATTTTTTTAAATGGCTATTCTTTCAATTACTATATTCTTTTTTAAACACTGTTGGTTTGCAATTACAATTCTACTAAAGTAGTAATAAAGTTACTGAAACAGTACTGTAAGTATGGACACAACATTACTGCAGCACAAGAAGTCATTCACCATCGCTGGTGTCCTGTAATTACTTCAACCCTTAAAGAGTGGACACAGAAGGTTGGTATGATCAGGTGCATGATATGTCTTATGAACTTAACAAACTCCGAAGAACTTCTGATTGTTTCCCCCTTTAGTTTTCTTACAGATTCTTGATTGATTTTCTGACATGTGTAATGGAAATGTAATATCTATGATTCCTTAATGCAAATGTACTCAGGTCTTCATCCTGATGTGGAATGACTTATTGCATCAGGATTTATAAATACCGTATGTCTTAGGATTGGTGTGCACAGAAGCCACAGCAAGAGTAGGATCAGCTGAGCTTCCACTGTACCTACTTGGAGCAGAGCAAGCAGCAGTTTAATTCCTCACATGCCATGATTAATAACAACCACAGCATCTGAGGAGTTGACAGAGGAAGAAGGCTCCCTCAGTCAGCCCATCACCACCCTCCCTTGCTCATTCAAAGGTTTATTAGATTCTGCTCCAGACTGGGCCTCTTGTTAATGCAACACTTACAGACTAAAGTAGCAATCACATGATCGCATGTTCAAGTCCTCTTTTGGAACTAATAAATATTGTAGAAATAAAATATATGTATGCATTTTTAAGTGTTTTAAGAAAAAGGTCACTATTTTTCCAAAAATTGGTTAAGTTTGAAAAATACCAAATGTACCAAAAAAAGTTAATGAAAAATAATGAAATAGAAAGTCATTGAAAAGTTGTATGAATACCAATCTGGCAACAATGAAAACTACAGGTCTTTATGCACAAAACAGTAAAGCCATGTAAACAGAAGAATTAAAAAAGCTATGGCTCTCAGAATATGACGACCAAAAGAAATGTTTTTTTTTTTTCAAAAGTGATTTACTTGTGTAGAAGTAGTAAAAACAAAAAATCAACTATGTAAACTGTGTATCACCATAATCGTATCAACATATACTATAAAAATACATACATAAAAAACAGCTTAAAAAAATATGAAAAGCAAAAACAGAGTTGGCGACTTGTCCTTATACTTTCTATCAGAATTTAAAATAAAATGTAATGAAAAAGTTGTATGTACTCAAAAATGGCATCAATGAAAAGTGCGTGTTGTTCTGCAAATGTCAAGCTCTCACACAGCGCTCTATCCAGAAAACTAGAAAAGATTATAGGTCTAACTTTTTAAATAGTAGAAAAAATTATAACATCTGTATAGATTTTGCATTATTAGTATTATTTAGACAGGGAGAATAGAGACATCATGTCAAGTATACTAAGTCTCCTTTCACATTGCGTTTTTTCCTACGTTCGTTGGTCACACTGGGGATTATATCCAACCCCCCCAAAAAGCATTATTCGGGCATATGCACCGACTGAGAAATAAATTATAATGGTGCCGACAGACTCAATGTGCGCTCTGTCAAGCATCATTTTAGGAAGTATACACCTATTGGAGGTGGACACTCAGATGTAGTCTACTACATCCTGAAATGATATACGACATAACAAGCATTGGCGCATACACCCGAATCCAGCATTGCAGGGGTTTTCAGACCTAAGCCCCGACGGTATCAACGAACATGGGCAAAGCGCAATGTGAAAGGAGCCTTACTGTTGAATGATATTTTAGAAAACAAAAAGTGTGATTAAAAACAATTTAATGAAAAGTGATCAAAAAGTCATGTGTATCACAAAAATAGTACATATGAAAGCTACATATTGTAATGCAACCAATATGCTCTACTGACGGAAAACAAACGTATGGCTCTCAGAACAGGGTGAGGCAAAAGTATCTGATCGCCTATACTGAATATGTTTATATTTTCATAAAATGAATCCAAAACGTTATAGTCCCTTATCTATGCTTGTCTGCATAAGAGATTGTTGGTGAAGTCTTAGAAAAAATTGAGAAGTAAATTTTCTCGCATATATCAAGTCTATGCTCTGGCGTTATGTGACTTATTCCCACAAGTAAGTACAGTATATTTCCTTTTAAAAGTAATACTCTCATTAAGTATCAAGCAGGGAAGATGAAGAGAATGTAAAGTTAACCAAAGCCAGACTTGGACACAGTTCACTCAGAATATTCCGGGAGAAAAGATGTCTCACACTTATCTAAATATTGTTGTTATATCAAATGCCTCACTTCCTGTCTTCCTTACTTGAGGCCAAAAAAGCACAGACTCCCCTTGAAATCAGGATTCTTCAGAGGGTTTTGTCTTATTAGAAAAACAGATATCTAGTATCAGATATTTGGCAAAATATTTGTTTGCAGCGTTTGGCCTTTGAAGTTTTCGAACATGGTCTCAATAATGTGCACTATTGATGACACAGGAACATGAGTGCCTAAGTGCAGGCTAATTGTAGGACACGAGAGTTAAGGGCTACCATAATGCGTGAATATTTGAAACATATATAAGAATTTGGTCAAGTTACAGGTATCTGGTTTACATTAAATTCTCTAATATGAATAGTGTGACAGGGACAAAAGAATCTATGGAATGGGAAAAAGCTATTTGTATTCTTCAAACTTGAACTGGCTTATCTTTGCATCTCACTTTAGCTACTTACATACAATGTGGCAAGTCCTGAAACTATAAGTTGAGTATTTGCTTGCAGAAATTTCTGCAAGGTTTCTGCATCTCTTGGCAGAAAAAAAATGCTGTGGCGTTTTGCAGAGATTTTTGATTTTTGCAGCGGTTATGTGTGCATTTTTGCATGCATTTTTGCTTGCCTTTTTGTACAGCAATGAAGGCTTTTTTGAGCTAAATAAAGATGCTAAAAAAGTTTTGTGATGTAATTTCTTGTATCAACACGATCTTTTTCATTTCATACCTTTTTAGCATCGGAGTAATGGGATTAGGGCTTGGTGTCAGCAGCAGTCATTGGCACCTAGCTCTAGGCTCAGTAATGAAAAGGCATCAGCCAAACACCCTTATTACTAAGTCGGTAAGTAAACACAAACTCACACAAACACACAAACATACATTGTCACCAGCCTATGAACCTACATAGGCTGTAACCAAACAGCAACTATTAATTTAAAGAAAAAAATGAAAAAAAAAAAAATTGTGTGGGCTCCCACATAATGTTCATAACCAGCAGAGGGAAAGCTGTTGGCTGAGGGTTGATGTTAATATTCTGGCAAGGAGCCAATATTCATAAAGGTTCCCAGGCTATTAATATCAGCTCACAACTGTTTACTTAGCCTTTACTGTCTAGTTTACAGGGGGGCCTCAGAAAAAAATTGACATAGGGTCCCCCTATAAAATCTAACCAGTTAACACTAGGCAGA
The DNA here is from genome assembly GCF_039654945.1 of Dendrobates tinctorius. Lineage (NCBI taxonomy): Eukaryota > Metazoa > Chordata > Amphibia > Anura > Dendrobatidae > Dendrobates > Dendrobates tinctorius. The sequence goes on along the minus strand of NW_027361690.1, from coordinate 73,444,817 downwards.
CAGCTGGGGGCTAATATTAATAGCCTAGGAAGGGGCCATGTATATTACCCCCCAGGGTAAAAACATCAGCTTTCAGCCACCCCAGAAAAGGCTTATCTCTAAAATGCACCAATTCTGGCACTTAGCCTCACTCTTCCCACTTACCCTGTAGCAGTGGAAAGTGGGGTGATGATTGTGGAGGTTGATGTCACCTTTGTATTAGCAGGTGACAACAAGCCCACAGGCTAGTAATGTAGAGGCGTCTATAATTACTAACCCCATAGTGATATTGTAAAAACACAGACACCCAGAATGAAGTTCCTTATTTGAAATAAAACCATATTTACCGAACGCCTAATCCACTGATGCCAACATCTCCTGCAACAAAAATAAAATAATAAACCATAATATTCCTCACCTGACCGCAGAGAAGATAATAATCCATAATTTCCCACAATGATCCTGATGATTTTGAGAGCAGTTACTGATGTGACTGCTCTCAAAGATAGACAGTGATACACTGACAGGAGGTAATCGCTCCCATAGTGTATCACTGAGATGCCGGGAGAGAGGTCACCGGAGTTCATAAGCTGATCAGCTCCGGTGCTCTCACTTGTGGCAGCACCACTGGGTGAGAAATTTCTCTCACACAAGTTGTGCCATAAGAGAGATCACTGGAGCTGATCAGCTGATGAATTCCGGTGAACTCTCTCCTGGCAACTCAGTGATACACTGCGGGAGCAATTACACCCTGTCAGTGTATCGCTGGTGGCTAGGTAGAGCAGTCACATCTCCCAATGTGACTGTTCTACATGTGAGATCGCTGTGGGGGCACTCAGGATTACATGAACTTTTGCAGACAGGTGGTGTATTATTTTTTATTTTTTCTAGGAGATATTGGCATCGGGGTTTGGGCGTTAAGGTGAGCATATTTTGTTTTTTACTTTGCATTTTTTCTAGGAGACAAGGGCATCAAGGATTTGGTGTGAGGTGAGTATAATATGTTTTTCATTTTTATTTGAATATACAGCTCTGGCAAAAATTAAGAGGACCACTTTCAAATGTTCAGTTTGTCTGATTTTTCTCTTTATGGGTATATTTTGAGTAAAATGTCAACTGTTCTTTTAGCCTATAAACTTCTGACAACATGTCTCCGAGTTTCCAAGCAATAAATTTTGTATTTTTTTTCAGACAAAGAAAAATGCTCAAAATAAAAAAAAATGTGTTTTCAGACATCAAATAATGCAAAGAAAACAAGTTCATAATCATTTAGAAACAACAATACTAATGTTTTAACTCAGGAAGAGTTCAAAAATCAATATTTTGTGGAATAACCATGATTTTTAAAACCGGCTTTCATGCGTCTTGGCATGCTTACCACTAGTCTTTCACACTGCTTCTGGGGCAAAAATTTCAGCAGTTCTTCTTTGCTTGATGGCTTGTGACTATCCATCATCCTCTTGAATACATTCCAGAGGTTTTCAATGGGGTTCAGGTCAGGAGAATGTGCTGCCCATTACAGGGCTTTGATGTGGTGGTCTCTTAATTTTTGCCAGAGCTGTATATGTAATTATTTTACATGTGTTTTTTTAAGTGTTAGTACAGGTGCCTGCTGATGAGAGACTGTCTCCCATCAGCGGCTCCTGCTGTCATTGTTCTCAGAGACAGAAGATGTAGGCTGATGGGAGCAGTAGACTCATCAGCCCACACCTACTGACCTGCGGTAAGCATTACACTGCTGGTCACTGCTGCGGGCCACAGCTGTGGGGGCATGATGACACCTGACAGCATGACCCTGCAGCGCTCTAACCGATGGTCTTACCGGCGGTAGCATTGCTGTCGATAAGAACCACTGTGCCAGTGTTTCCTACACTGTCTCACAGGTGATAGCATGGGAAACACCATAGGAAGCCAGTAAAAATGCAATAAAAACTCAGCAAATCCGCAAACATTATTATACCTTGGTTTTTGCTGCAGATTTGACTGACTCAGGTGAAGTCAATGTATGGAAAACTTTACAAATCCACACAAAGAATTGACATACTGCAGAAAAAATGCGCTGTTTACTGATCATGTGCACAACACTTCAGGATTGTCATTGAATTAGCTTGTATAAGGCTTTTATAGCATATTTGGTCCATATCCGCATGAAAAAAAACACCACGAAAACGCAACAAAAACGCACCGAGTGCACATAGCCTAAAGAATGATAACCGTGTATAAATGTTTGCTTTACCCTATTGGAAAAGTTGTATTGACCAACAGAACTTGTAAATTTGATGAAAGTAAATTATCTATTTTAGGGAGAGTGACATACCGGCTCTGGAATGCCAAGGTAAGAAGGCTTATTCGCCATGTGATGCTCCTCTGGAAAATGTAATAAGAGGAGCATTGCATGGTGAATAAACCTCCTTACCTTGGCATGTCAAAGGCGGTATGTCATTCCCTGCAAGGAGAAACATTACCCCTTCGACCTCACTCAAGAGCCTCTCACCTACCAAATACTTCACACTGACAAGGGGCAATACCCCGAAACTCTGTGACTGCAAATTGAAATTATGATGTGGCTTTTATCCTAAGTTATATTTTATGGCAATTTGCATACTAGTTTAGGGAAGCATTGGGTATATTTAGGATACGGCAGAGAAAAAGGAAAGCTAAAGCAAAAAAATACAAGTGCAAACATGATGTCAAAGAATCTGTAAATACTTGTAAATTGATGGTGCAACACAGTGCTGCCCTCTTGAAACTGAGATGAGATTTCTACCACGTCTTGAAGTTTATATGAGCCAATAATGATGGCACATGAGAAATAAGAGACTGATGTCTTCTTTTCTATGAAATAAGATACAAATTAACCAGTCTCCTTTAGAATCTCTATTTTAGTTCTTTAGTACAGCGTATAAATAGTAAGGGCTTGGTCACACGTCTGATTTTGTTGAATGAGTGCTAGCCTTGGTTTTCACTGACAGTATTTGCACCTATTATATTCTATTGGGATGTGCGCATGTCCGATTCTTTCCTCAGACCGAGCGGTCAGCGCAGCAGAAAATACCTGTGACATGTCCGATTTTGATCCAAGGGTCGGATCAATATCAGCAACGCTAGTTTATGGGTCTGATTTTCTTGGACTGTCAGAAAGGAAAAACTTTTTTTTTCCTATCTCCATGTACAAGAAAAACTGATGGCACTCAGACCATACTCTGATCAGACTATGATCAAATTCTGATCAAGGACTGATCAGAATAAGCGGTCCGGTTTTCTCGTATGTGGAAAATACTGACGTGTTAATGAGCCCTTACTCATAGACTGTGCATATTTTTCTCCAAAGAAATCTAGAATCAACACTGTCGCACTCAGTTGGTGTAATTTTGTCAATACATCTTCATTTATGGTTTCTATGAACATACTTGAACTGGAGTTGGGGAACCAATCTAAATAACTGGTGGAGCACAGTGTAAACAAATGTGTTTGAAAACTTAAAGGATGAAATAAAAAACTCTAGTATTTTTAGCCAAATATAATTTTTGTAAATGTGTTTCATCAAAAATGTTGAACTATTTGCCTTTATAGCCTCTGTGTAAGTGGTCACTCACCTCTGTTTTATCCGATAGCACTCGAACCAATGTTATTCTATGGGGCAGCGCTGATCACCGTTGTATTTCTCATACCAATTTAGCATGAGAAAAAAATTGCAGAAAGCTGCAAGTGACTCCGTCAACCAGATGCCACTCACCCACTCAAGTTTATGGGTGTGTTGAGATCATCAGACTGCTCTCGAATGATATCTGAGTGCAGTCAGATTCTGCAGACTCGTACAATGGCGAAGATAGAGAAATCTTGTTCTCCATCTTCTCCTCTCCTGTGCTACTATTCTTTCATCTGAGAGTATCAGATCACACTAGGCTGACACTCTGATCAAACTTGGACCAGAGTTTGATTGGGGTGTCATTACCATAATCGAGACAATTCTCTCGCAGAAGAAAATTTATGCTTGTGTGACCCCAGCTTTTTACTGTTTTTTTCTGGGCATAGAATAAGCTTACTGAGAAACTGTTCTGCGGAGTGAGTGCTATCACTGACTCATCCCTTACTATTTATGAGCTCCCAGCTAATTAATGACCACAATGTTCATCTCAAATTTCATTAGACACATTTTGTACATAAACGATGATTCATGTGATCCACCTTTTCCCTATTGCCAAGGGAGAGGAAGAGTTAGGCATGCTGACTTTCAATATGCTCAATCATCTATTCTTAACAGAGACTGAGATGATTAAATCCTATTAGAAAACAAATTTGGTTGCACGAAGCTTAGTTGCTCCAATTAAAGGTCTATATTATTTTTTCATAAATATTAGTAAAATTAGTTGGGAAAAATGTTGCTACTTTTGGCGTTTTCACGTCAGTTGGGGAAAAGCCAGGGCGTCGTTACTCTCGCCCAATGTTTCTGGTGAGACTCATGGTTGCGCCTGCTGGGATAAGATGCACTAAATTCATTAATGGATTCCTGCACCAAACACCAGTCTTAATGAATAGGGGCCATAGTGTGTATTTCAGCACACTTCTGTTATCAGTGACTTCACAATTACAAAATATTTGGACTTGAAGAACTTGCATAAAAAAGCCTCTAAAAAGTCATAATTTCATAAAGAACCATCCTATTGTTACATGTAAGTATTAGTTTTATGAACATCTTGATTTAACACATGCAGACAAATTAAAGCACAGCAGTAAAACAAAAGGTCTGCTGCAAAAAGCACTCCATTCCCCGCCCAAAGCCTACAACAGAGCAAAAAATTATTGAATGCAGTATTGCGGATGGTGTGGCATCAATGCGTTCCCTCCAGCACAGACAGGCATGGACAATGCTGACCACAAAAGGCATCCTTGAATAGACAATTAGCTACTGCTTCACTTAGAAAACACAGAAATATTAAATAGTCTAAAGGTTTTCATTTTTATTCTGTAGTGTGACCTGAATATTTGAGATGAGCGAATAAGGCAAATTTCAAACTAGACTGCTCTCACATTTTTTCCTAGGAGACTCAAATTCAATGTCCCTTATTATGTTCTGGAGTCTCTACAGCCCCCAGAAGAAAATAAAGGTATTATGTATATACGAGTTATTGAAAAAAAATCCATAATTTCCCTTTAATGCTCTCCTCGCTGTCACCCATCCAGTCCTCATCGCACCTTCTGACTCCTGCCCCAAAAGTCCCGGCTCAGTGTGAGAGGCCCAGAGATTTCGGAGGTGAGCAACTGGATCAGAGGATGTGAACCGATGGGTGACTGTGAGGAGCTGAGAGATCAGAGTGATGAGCGGTAACATGCCCATGTGGATTTTTTTTTTTACATTTTTTAATCTTTTGGTGGCCCTTTATAATTTTGAAAAATGGCATGTAGCGGCCGCCATTTTGCTAAATCGGCAAAGTCCGCATCTTGGAAAAAGTGGATTTTTATAAGGTTTGAGTAGAACTTACTTTTGCATGAAGTTATTCTCCCATCTCTACTGAATATGTATCAATTTTGATAAAGAACATTGTGAAAGTTGTTTTTTCTTTCAGTTGTGTAACCTGAAGCCTTACACAGTATGTCATGAAGTGCTGCTAACTTATTATCCTCTAACTTGGTTTTCTCACTAAGATTCCATATAGTCACAGGTCTAGGTCTAAGAAAATAAAAATCTCTTGGGAGTGCTTCATGAAGGTTATATGTTGTCACCCAATGTTATGATAGCATCTGAGGTCAAACTGGATAAATGGTTTACACAAGGCACTGCATCTAAGTACATTCTTAGAGAACTGCCATTAACCTTTGCTGCTATGGTTGACATCATAAAGAGAAGCCTGCCTTCAACCAAATGGGAATGACACTGCAGATTAAAGGAACTTTAAATTATGCATCTGGAATCCTAGAAAGACATTGCTGGTTATGAGCAGACCATCTTATAAACATTGATTAGCCACATCATTTACTCCCAAAGGTTCTGCACTGATAACACGCTCATCGTCATTGATTCAGTGTCACATAGCTACAATATCACTACTGATACTACAACCGTGGGCTATTGTTTTAAAATAAAAGTTATACTATAACAAATAATATATGTCAATACATATAACCTGAATATGATGTGCAGATAATTGTGTAACAGCCCTACAATACAATTTTGCACCATGAATTTGCTGTTGGTGCTGCTAGTTTGAATTTACCATATGTCTGAAAATTTCCATACCTGTTAAATAAAACCCTGCTTCACCAGTTATAAAATACTGCAATTGGTCCAACTAGACATCTACAATCACATTCAGTAGTCAATTGAAAAATGTCACACACTGATATTAATCCTTACTTTTTAACAAAAGCACCGTTCACATACCGCGGTATCTTGAGTTATTCCAGAACACATGGAAAAGTTGTTGCTGAGAATTTCTTGCTGACATCGTTTTTTGCGGTGATTTCCTTGGGCTTCTCATAATCCTCTCCTTGATGTCTGCAACAATAATCTGTGTCCAAACATACAGTAATTCTCCATTTCCCTGTGTGTACATCAGCCTTCATTATCCTGTGTACAGTGTACATAGTCACCATTTCCTATGTGTACAAAGTACTCCACTATCATGTGTGTACATAGTCCTCTACTATCCTGTATGTACATAGTCCTCCACTATCCTGTGTGTACATAGTCCTCCATTATCCTGTGTGTACATAGTCCTCCACTATCCTTTATGTACATAGTCCTCCACTATCCTGTATGTTCATAGTCCTCCACTATCCTGTGTGTACATAGTCCTCCACTATCCTGTGTGTACATTGTCCTCCAGTATCATATGTGTACATAGGCCTCCAACATCCTGTGTGCACATAGTCCTCCCTTATTCTATGAGCACATAGTACTCCCTTATCCTGTGTGTACATTGTCTTCCTCTATCCTGTGTGCATATAGTCCCTCATTATCCTGTGTACATAGTCTTCCTCCATCCTGTGTACATAGGCCTCCAATATCCTGTGTGTACATAGTCCTCCTCTATCCTGTGTGTACATTGTCCTCCACTATCCTCTGTGTACATTGTCCTCACTATCATATGTGTATATAGGCCTCCAATATCCTGTGTATACATAGGCCTTGTCAGATCCCGCCGCTGACACCGGTATGTCACGGACGGAGGTATGCAACGCACTGCCGACACACGGCTATCACAGGCACAGGGGGCTGGCACCATGTGGTAAAAACACTAGTCTTGCCCTAACAATTTATCGCAGGGGGGTTATTTTGGATGTCCCACCACTGCTAACAATCTTTCACGAACTGCAGGGATTTATGTATATCCCACTTTTCAGTTCCACTTTGGAATTCGCAGCTCTCCGGCGCCCCCTTACCCTCAGGTCAGTCAGGGAACTACATCTGAGATAATTGGTTGCCAGTCGGCTGACTCAATGAGGTCTGGCCACCCGGCACACGCTGCAGTGAGGGAATTACAAATGCTCTGGCCGCAGCCACCCAATTAGCTTAATTAACATTCCTTAGCTTTGGAGAGGGGAATGTTTGCACAGGAAGTGTCTGGTGTAGGGTTACAAGCAGGCACAGAGCTGTGGGGGAAGAAGAGGGGTCGCAGCTATGTGGCAGGCAAATTCTCATCTGTAGTTTAGAGAATGGAAGATTCTGGAATGTTCCAGAGAAGTTATATCTTACTTATCAAATCTTATATTATCATTACCGGCCTCCAATATCCTGTGTGTACATAGTCCTCATTTATCCTGTGTACATAGTCCTTCCACTATCCTCTGTGTACATTGCCCTCCACTATCCTGTGTACATAGTCATCCACTATCCTGCATGTACATAGGCCTCCAATATCCTGTGTCTTCATAGTCTTCCACTATCCTGTGTGTACATTGTCCTCCATGATCCACTGTGTACATTGTCCTCCACTATGCTATGTTTACATTGCACTCCAATATCCTGTGTGTACATTGTCTTCCACTATTCTGTCTGTACATTGTTCTCCACAATCCTGTGTGTACCTAGTCCTCTACTATCTTGTTTGTTCATTGTACTCCACTGTCTTCTGTGTACATAGTTCTTCACTATCCTGTGTGTACATTGTCCTCCAATATCCTCTGTGTACATAGTCCTCCTCTATCTGGGTGTACATTGTCCTCCAATATCCTTTGTGCACATTATCCTCCACTATCCTGTGTACCTAGTCCTCTACTATCCTGAGTGTACATAGTTATCCACTATCCTGTGTGTACATAGTTATCCACTATCCTGTGTGTGCATAGTTCTCCACTATCCTGTGTATGCATTGTCCTCCACTATCCTTTGTGTACCTAGTCCTCCACTATAATATATGTTTACATAGGCTTCCAATATCCTGTGTCTACAAAGTCCTTCACTATCCTGTGTATACAAAGTCATGATGGGATTTTATTTTCCAAAGACCTTGCCTTTACCTTAGCTTTATAGCATTTTAATCAATATTTCTTTTTACACTTAAAGAGAACTGTTCACCAGTTTGAGTTTGCTAAACTAGCCACATCATGGAATAGTGGCTGCAGAAATAAGAAGAACATAATTTTTATAATTTTAAATTCTTCTCTATATAGCAGAGCTTGTAAAGTTTAGGTTATAAATTATTTTTTTAGTTGAACTGGCTGATACAATTTAAGCTGTCAGAGTGCTGTCAACTCTCACCCTTTCCCAGCCTGACTGCCGTGACATGAGTCTTGAAGTGATGGCAATGATAAATAAATCAGCTTTGCTGTATCGCTACACAGTAGCTGTAGCAATATGTTATATGTTGATGTGGCCTCTAGGAGTCTCACTACTTTGATGTGTGTACTATAGAGTGTAAGAACTTGTTGGTTAGTTGTTGTTAGCAGACATCTTGTAATGGAGGACTGTATCACAAGTCTCATGTAATAAACAAGCCTGGAGATATCAAAGGAGTGTGATCCTTGACCGGAAATACATAACAGAACAGTAGCTTCAGAGATAAGTGTGGAGAGGAAGATGTGTTATGCATGACACTGCATGCTTATGAATGGTCAACCTCATGCATGGGAAGAAGTTCACGCCCCCAGATACAAATCTCTGCTAACACCCAGCTGAACTATAGTATAAATCAAACCTAAACTTTAAAAGCAAATATCTCTGCAATGGATAGGAGAAATTAAAAAATATAAACTCAGTTCTGCAGCCATTATTCCATGATGTAGCCAGTTTTACATGCTCAAACTCTTGAAAGGTCTCAATTGAAGGGGTTATCCAGCAATTAAAATTGATGGCTTCTCTTTAGCACAAGCAATCAATATTAGATCTCTGGGGAGGCTGACCACTGTCTACCCTTCTGAGCACTGCAATTTCTTCAGTATTTTCATCAGCTTACTGGTTAGTTCATACTTGTAGTATTTTGGAAGGCATTTAAGACATTCCAGCATTGTTCCACTGATATGAAAGGAACAACACTGTAATATCTTGAATTGCCATGGCCTTTAATGGCAGCAGTCACTTGACCAATAGATGGGACACCACTTTCAATATAGAGGTTGACCAGAGAAGTGTTGCTAGAGCTCATCATTTGGGCAATTTTATAAATTCTCAGAAAAAAAACAACTTTATCAGAATGTGAAAAGTTTTTAAAACAGCCTTAAAGACATAGAAAGTTTGGTATAAATGGGGTGACGAATAGGGCATTCTGAAAAATAGACATACATTAAAGCTATTAACCAGACCAAATGCCAGCCATTTGACCTTGCATGGCTCTTTCAACCATGGGCTTACAGCACAGCAATGTTTCGTTGAAATCCTCTTAGCATCAGCTGGTATGTGCGGCGATAGCTCACATATGTGATATCATTGTCACTAAATATATGACTTCTTTATTTTCTCCCATGATTATCTTCTTAGCTTGAGCCTGTTGGTCGAGGGCTTACTATTACGACGTGCTCTGGCTGGATGACATTACACAGAGGAGAATAAGATCTCTCAGCAGTCGAGGACTGCAGGGCTGATTTTTACAGCAATTTCCTAATCATTTTTGCTACTTCAATTCAAAGCTATGCCCTTCAACTGATGTAATTCTGCAGCCTCTCTTCCCTCTTCCTTTATTTTTTTTTCTATCTGGCAAGCCGAGCTTTGGCCCTGTGGTTGTTTGTGCAGTGTCATGAATGTGCTCCGAGCAGAGTTATTATATAGCATTATTTGGAGAAACATTGCGTTAATAACCAGAGTTCAAGGGCAAAGCATATAAACAAAGCAAATTGTAGTCTGAACAGATATATAGCTTTTGCTAAAAGGGACACTGGCTATTGCTTTATTTACTGAGAGCTAGTATATTTGCAAAGGAAAAAAAAACACTTATAACTTAATGAAAGTGCGCGTTGTATACAGTACAGTTTACCGGTGGAGGGGATTTCCGACTCAAGTTAAATAAATAACATTTGCCGTTTTTTCTTTTCTATTTTTCTATTTTTTTTGCATTACAATAAGCTGGAACACATTACCTGTAGAGGATTTGATTATTTCACAGCCAGAGATGCAATTTTATGTTAAAGCTTTGGGGATAGCAGGGACTTGGAGAGATGTAATATAGTCATGGTATGATCACACTACAGATCAGCTCGCCTCCCAGGATGATTTCTAAATGCTGAAAAAACTCCTTCAGACTTCAGATCTTGTCACAGTAGATCTACTCACAAAATGCAACCATGAAATTGCAGATTACCAGGACCAGTGGTTTTGTTTAATCCAACATTCACCTTTTTACATCAAACTAAAATAACAATGAGATTAAATGGACCTTGGGAGTGTTAAGATAGTGGCACTTCCAGACTGCTCTCTGAGATGAGTAAACATTTTAATAAAATGCTAATTGAGTTCTCAGACAAACAGTAGTGGTGCGTGCCAACCTCTGAGACTTGGCATAGTGGAATATACTCAATTATCTTTATTTTTCACACATAAAAAGTATCATTAACTAGAATCAATAAAAACATATTTATGTCGGATGCATAAACAAGTAAATGAATACATGTAAAAAAAGACAAACTCCTGAATACTAATAATGCTGTGTGATCAAGCTGAATCATCGTCAAAAGTCAAAATGCAATATGTAAATCAGTATGCAGCACCACCGTTAGAGTACAGATAGACGGTCGCATCACGTGCGAGCATCATTTCGCAATCCTTGTACTGACCATCTGCTCTCCTGACCTGAGCGTGACAGCTGCTTGGAAAAACATCACACTGACGCGCTCAGGTCAGGGGAGGTGTCGGACCAGTACGTTCACGGTAATGCAATCCTCATATGAGAAATACTACTGTCTGTTTGTGCCCTTAGGGTAGATTACACGCCCGTATAAAAAAACATCCAGAGTTTAATCCGGAAAAGTGGGAACATTTTTTTTCTCACTTGCCATCCGTATGGAATGTGTGCAGTTTGTATACATTTTTTTTTTTTTTTTTTTTACATCAGCAGCAATTATTCATTTACTAGACAATTTATAGTTTCCTATGGTACAGAATTGCAGTGTATCCATAAAAGTCCAAAGCTACACTGTGGCCCTGTTTGGCATTTGATTTTTTCTTTGCACACTCATAGATTTGAACAGGTGGGTCTCATCCAATTTAGGGAGGAAAGTTGTGCATGCTGTGATTTTTTTCACACACCGATTTGGTTGATGGAAAAAAAATCTGTCATCTGCAATGCCCCATTGGAAAACATTGGTCCTAGTGGTATCCATTTTTTTCAAGGATAGCAATCGGACCGAAAATATGGTCGTGTACGCAGGCCCTTTGTGGAGACCTGAGGATCAGGGGGTGCTCTCATCCACTGGCCTGGCTGTCTTTAGCGAGACCACATGGACCAGGGCTCTTTCCAATGAATGCCCTTTTTCCTTCCCTGTGGGCAGAATACTACTCAGACAACACATGGTGCCTTGGCTGTCATACTCTAGTGTCTCACTGGAAACAGAGGCTGATCCCCTTTTATACTCCATAGGGAATTCATCCACAGGATTGTTTGAAGGAGGTAGTCCATCATTGTTCGAATGTTCAATTAACCTGCATATTTTGTCCTCCAAGGTTGGTGGGAATACAAATTGCAGGGCTGGTACAATAGGTAATCAGCAGGCATTCAACATATTAACAAACATCTATTGTTAAATTAACCTGCATCTTTGTCCTCCAAGGTTATTTTAATAATAAACTGAAGGGGCTGGTACAATAGGTAATCAGCAAGCCTTCAACAAATTAATATACAAGTCAACATTCAACAAAAGTCAACGTGCAGGCTCATATTAACAAAGGCTCATGTCTCTTGACCCACTGAATAATAGATCTGTCATAATTAACCACAAGAAAAGCACCATGGAATAAATGGTACTATAATAATAAATAATAATAATTAAGAATAAATGCTGTGTCATCACACCCTTAAAGTTAGCATGTCGTCTGGTTTTGTATGCAACTTTTTATAGTTTCTGTGAATTTATCATTGCACAGTTAGCCATGCACTGGGATACATGACTCATAGGCTACAACTCAACCTCTCCATAAAATGTAACCCATGTTGTATATTGTATATGTATTTTATTTTATTGTGTCCCCATGCAAATGAAAGCATACCCTTCATAGAATGCACATGAGATCTACAATTAATTTGAAAGCACAAAAGGCGTAGCTCAGAGATCCTCAACCTGCAGCTTAGGAGCCATGTGTGGATTGCGAGACCTAGATGTCTAGCTCACAGCTGTCTGCCAGTTTGCTGCATTAGCACCTGCTTCATAAAAACCACTATGAAGAGAAGTTGGTGATTTTTGTGATTTACCCTCATAGAAGAGTAAATCTGGATGTGCATATACTGACTTTGAGGGATGAGAGAGTGTAGAGGGAGTGTTTGGTGCAAGTATACTGCCTTGGGGTGCTTGCAACTGTGAAATATTGTGTCTGCTTGCATACATTTATGTTCTAAAAAAGTGTCTCTTGGCAGGATAAATGCAGAGTAAAGATACGCACATTTTTGCCACTTTTTTAGAGAAGTTTTTCATGCATTTCTTTGTTTTTTCTTGCATATATTAGAAAAAGAAAATGTAAAAAGACTGAAAAAATTGACATGCTGCAGATTCAAAACGGCTTCAAGTCGGCAAGGTAAAAATAAGCAACATGTGCATGAGTCTTCAGAAATGTAATTCATTCTGTTGCAATTGGGGAAATGCTTCAGTTTTTGTGGCAAAAATTTTGTAAAAAACTGACAAAAACCCAGCAACTACTTAACAAGTGCACATGGGATTTCTGCGAGGAAGTTTGGGCTGTTATTATAACAGTATTGGGGGCTCTTAAGGGGGTTTTACACATAGCGATATCGCTAGCAATATCGCTAAAGTGTCACCGATTTTGTGACGCAGCAGCGATATTGCTAGCGATATCGCAATGTGTGATACTTACCTCCAACCGGCTCCGCCGCTGTCTGTCGCTGATCGAGCGAAATCGGCCTTGTCCATTTTTCGTTGGGCGCATCGCTGCGTGTGAAAGGTAAGTAACAACCGCTACTGCGTCACTACATCGCTAGTGAGATCTGCCTGTTTGGCAGCTCACTAGCGACCATTTAGCGATGCACCAGCGATCCTGACCGGGTCGTGCCGTGGTCGGATCGCTGGTGCATCGCTAAATGTAAAGGGGCATTTAGTGTCATTACTGTAGAGGAGAAAGGAGCTGGATGTCACTGGGGAGTTCTGGATGTGGCTTGCAATCTCTCAGAGCTGAATGTGGCTGTTGAGGTAAGAAAGGTTGGGGTTTAGTGATGGGCGAGTATGCTCTTTTCTCGAGATTTCCAAGCATGCTCGGGTGTTCTCTGAATAGTTTGGGCGTGCTCAGAGATTTAGTTTGTGTCGCCACAGCTGCATGATTTGCAAATGCAACATGCAAAGGATGGATTCTGGAAATTGATTTGAGTTGGAGGCAGCAGGAGGTGGAAAGTGCCTGGATGTGCAGTTTGAAGGACAGGATCGACCTTTATTCTGAGCCAGTGTACTTCCAGTACAGGGGAAAATGTGATGTAATTTATTGTGATAAATTGATCAGGTAGGGGAATTAAGTGTGATGGATGAAAGATGACATGTTCAGGTTTGTCCACATTGAGGTTTAAGAAACATGTTGATAAGAAGGAGGATATGGGTGATAGACCTTCTGGGATTCTGGATTGCAGAGAGGTGATGTCTGGCCATAGATGTATATGTAAATGTCATCAGCGTATAGGTAGTACTGGAAGCCATGAAACTTTTTATGAGTTATCCCAGGCCAAAGGTATAGATGGAGAAGCGTAGGGATTCAAAAACAGAGCCTTGAAGGACAGCAACATAAAGAGGGTGAATTGATGGAGTATTATGGGAATGGAAGACGCTAAATGTGCAGTTAGAAAGGTATGAGAAGATTCAGGAGAGGGATGTCGATTATACATTAGTTACTCAAATTAGTGATACCATCAATTTCTGGTTACTGGTGTTGGAAGACTAATGAATTAATTGTGTGAAGAGTTTTTGCTTCTTAATTTTTATTTTTTTAACTCTATCTTTTGTTTCCTTTCTAGACTCCATTCTTTTCAGTTTTCATGAGCCAGCTCGGTACACCACAGCGTATATATAATAAAGTATGAAGGATGAGGCAACGCCTGTAAATATTTTTGATACTGCCTTATTTCTACAATATTGGTAGACTGTATTCAGGCCATCCTCAGTTATTATCAACATTTGAAAGGAAATAAAGAAAGGAAACTTAATATAAATCAGAATTTGGGGTTCCGACCAAAGTGAATATTGAGTTTCCCCTTGAAGAGAATTTTCTTCCCCCACAGAGATAAAATAGCAGCTAATTTTTAGAATCTAAACACTTCCCGTTAGGTCCCTTTGTTAAGCAGTTCTGCTCATTTCATTTGTTTCTGTTACAGCTCTGTGACCACTTGTATTTACATACGCGGGGAACCCTGCTGTTCACAACTCTCAGCTCTCAAGACAGGGCAATTAATCATTCCCAAATCCTCCTGCAGAGCATTCAATGACTTTGACAGAATGTACAGCCAATCGTATAGAGCAGGTGGGACTTCAACCTGCGGGGGAGCCTAGCTCTCATATAGCAGTAAGATGTCTTACCTTTCCCTCTAGATAGAAAAACAGGTACCCTTGGAACAAGTAACTACAGGTTAAGTGCATGGTAAATAGTGAAAGTTATACTGAAAGCTGGTATCAAATATGTTATTGGTAGACACCCCGAATGGTATATTACACAGCAGGCATCAAACAAATGCTTGGCATGTAGTTCCTTCTTGGCTAAAAGACTTCTGTAATCATTATCCCAGGCATTACATTTATTTAAAAATGTACAAATAATATTAATTTTATTTCTAATTTTACTATTTAGTCATAAAAGTTCTAATAACCATAGACGTAAAGATATAGCCATTCCATTCCATTTTATTTAGAAAGGATCAAGAAGGTGACAGATATAAGAAGATGAAAGGAAATCATTTGTTTTTGCAGCACAATTAAGTTTACATCTGTCAAACTCATTTATTTTAAATTTTGGAAATAATGGCTGTGTCTAAAGATGAACAAATTGGTTCGGGCACATCCAGTCCATTGTCCAGGTCAGATTTCTCTGGCCATAAGCAGGAACTCTGCAAATTTCTTTACTCTTCCGTATCCCAGGCTCTGCATATGATTTACCAAAAAATAAAAAAACAGACATGAGCTCACCAGTGTACGAGATCCATAAATATGGGCGCCATGCAATGAAGCTTCAGGACTGTTCTTGGGCAATGGGAACTTTGAGAAAAAAGTAGAAAAAAATCCAGGGACCAGAGAAAAAAAGTGAAAAAGCATCACATTTATTTGGAATGTTAAAACCAGAGATATGAATAACAGCACACGAAAAAACATGAAGGGCCGGAAGCACGCGTGTGCAGATTGAGATCTCTGTGGTCATTTTCCTGAATCCGAGGGCCGCAAAGATCTCAATCAGTGCACGCGTCGCCTCGGCTTCAGGAAGATGGCCGCAGGGAAAACAGTGATGCATTCGGCTCTTCTCGTCGTGGACATCGGCCGTGATATTGCCACATTTCTGCTACCGGCATCCTGAGGAAGAGACCCTGCTCCATACTCTACCTCACCGCGGACTTTGGACCTGCAGCATTGCACCCTGGGATTGCAGCATTGCCTCACTTCTGCTGCTGCCAGCTTCCTGAGGAAGGGACCATGCCTCCTGTGACCCCGCTCTACCACCGCTGGCCCTCAGGTAAGATACTTTAAATTCGGACAATAAGATGGACCCCCATCTTTTTTTTCTGCTATTTTCCACCCCAAAATTTGGGGTGCGTCTAATGGTCCGGTGCATCTTATAGTCCGAAAAATATGATACCATTTTTTTTTTTTTTGCCAAAGCCACATTGCAATAAAATGCAACAAGATGAGAACAAAACATTGTTTCTATCTGCAAATGGTATCAGTAAAAATGTCAGCTAAGGGCACAAAAGATAAGCCCTCAGGTAAGCCCAGGTCCCAAAAATTGAAATTACAGTATTATGAGTCTTGGAAAATGACAACAGAAGCAAAATTGTTTTATTTTTTTGACAAATTTCTGAATTTTTTGTGACCACTTAAATAAAAATAAAAAACAATGAGTGTTTTGAATTTGGTTAATCATACTGACCCGAAGAATCATATTGCCAGACAGTTTTACAATATAATGAACATGGTAAATAAAAAAAACCTAGAAAACAATTTGTGGAATTGCATTTTGTTTGTAATTTCAACGCACTTGAAATTTTTTTCCAGTTCTCCATTCCATCACATGATAAAATGAATAATGTCATTTAAAACTACAACCTGTCAAACATAAAACTAACCCTTATACAGTTACATGAAGAGAAAAATAAAAAAGGGGAGGAAAAAAACAAAACAAAAATAAATTTAAAAAAGGCCAGTCATGAAGGGGTTAACTAATGTTGACTTTAATGTTAGCGTGCGATGTACAGTTTTTTTCATCAGATTAGGAAAAATTGTGCATTGTACCAATGATGAAACATTGGTAAAATACATAGTAAAAGACGAGCCAGTCTGAATGAATGGGGCAGAGAGAAGCTTGTGGAGACCTACCTCTGTGACCTGCGACCCTGATAATCTAACCCCCTGACAATGTTTTCAAATATGTTTTCTTTGAAATGCTGCAGTATTTCAGAGCTAAATTTCAATTTCTGCATTAACGTAGCCTGTCTCTGTAATTAGTGCAATGTGACAAGTTCATGTCAAAGACTAGGAGCAAATCACCGCATAGCCTTTAAAGGGAACTAGTGTCATGTTAAAAATTGTTTTGATCTGTAGGCAGGATGTTATGGAGAAATAGGAGCTGAGAAGATTGATATACATTTTTCTGTGATACATTTTTTCATTGATTTATTATTTATTATTATTATTATTATTCATTTATATAGCACCATTTATTCCATGACGCTTTACATGTGAAAAGGGGAAATATAGACAAGTATAGTAAACATGTGTAAGACAAGGGACACACAAGTACATAATGAGAAGGGACCCTGCCCGCGAGGGCTCACAGTCTACAGGGATGGGTGAGGATACAGTAGGAGAGGGTAGAGCAGGTCATGCGGTGGTTCAGTAGACCGAGGATCATTGCAGGCTGTAGGCTTGTCGGAACAGGTGGGTCTTCAGGTTCTTCTTGAAGGTTTCTGTTGATGGTGAGAGTCTGATGTGTTGCGGCAGAGAGTTCCAGAGTATGGGGGAAGCACGGGAGAAGTCTTGTATGCGGTTGTGGGAAGAAGAGATAAGGGGGGAGTAGAGAAGGAGATCTTGAAATGACCGAAGGTTGCGTTCGGGTAGGTACCTAGAGACCATGTCACAGATATATGGCAGAGACAGGTTGTGGATGGCTTTGTATGTCATGGTTAGGGTTTTGAATTGGAGCCTCTGGGCAATAGGAAGCCAGTGAAGGGCCTGGCATAGGGAGAGGCTGGGGAATAGCGGGGAGACAGATGGATTAGTCGGGCAGCAGAGTGTAGGAAGGACTGGAGCGGAGCCAGAGTGATAGAGGGGAGGCCAGAGAGTAGGAGGTTGCAGTAGTCGAGGCGGGAGATGATAAGAGTATGCACTAGTGTTTTTGTGGTTTCGTGGTTGAGGAATGAGCGGATGATCCGGGAAATATTTTTGAGTTTGAGGCGGCAGGAGGAGGCGAGGGCTTGGATATGTGGTTTTAAAGAGAGCGCAGAGTCGAGGATCACCCCAAGGCACCGAGCGCGCGGGACTGGGGAAAGAAAGCAGCCATTGACATTGATGGATAGGTCTGGTGGAGGGGTAGAGTGAGATGGGGAAAGATGATGAATTCTGTTTTGTCCATGTTCAGTTTGAGAAAGTGAGCAGAGAAGAAGGCTGAGATAGCAGACAGACATTGTGGGATTTCAGTCAGTAAGGAGGCGAGGTTGGGTCCAGATAGGTAGATCTGCGTGTCATAGGCATAGAGGTGAAACTGCAAACCGTAGGATTCTATGAGCTGTCCCAAGCCAAAGGTGTAGATGGAGAATAGTAGGAGTCCTAGGACAAAGCCTTGAGGAACACCAACAGACAGGGGGCAAGGTGAGGAGGTGGTGTGTGAAAGGGAGACACTAAATGTTCGGTCTGTTAGGTATGATGAGATCCGAGATAGGGCCATTCATTCAAATAAATGGTGTACAAATAAGAGTCCAGTGGGCGGTCCTATTCAGTGATTGACAGTCGTCCCTGTTTAATTTTGCAAGCAGAGATAATGTCAATCACTAAATAGGACCACCCACTGGACTCATATACATGCAAATATAAGGAGAAGACCCGGACCAGGCCTACCTACTCCGTGACGGATCCGGAACTGTCGAGGATGTCACCCAGGTTTCACAGGGGAAAGCTTAAGGCCCTGGACCGACCTCTGCACCTAGGAGTAGGGGGCATGGCTAAGAAAAAAGGGCGACAGCGCACAGAAAATCAGTTGGTTGCTGCGGGAACGTGCAGCTTGCAGGAGGGCAGTGTCAGGGCTTCTGCAAGTAAACCAACTTCCAGAAAGGGGCCAAAACGAGCAGAGGCAAAAAGCTGCTAACAGAGACTACCGACAACGATGTACCTGGTACCCACTGACATCGCTGACCATGAGTGACAAGACGCCCATTCAGTACATGAGCGCGCGCACACACCGACTGGAGAATTGGGACACCCGCTTTGAGGGGTTTCCCTTTGTACCTGAGTCACGTCGCTCGTTGTCCCTGTACGCTGACACACCGATCACCGACCGGACCACGAGGAATCACCGTCGCCACCAGGAGCCAAGACGTCATCTTTTCCAGGACTACACTGGACCACGAGGAATCAATGCTGCTGCCAGGATCCAGGATGCCTTCTTTTCCAGCACCATACTGGACCCCTTATGAGCCAATGCTTTGGCGCCAACATCCACATCCTGTACTAACTGCATTCTGAAGTTGTCTGACTGATAAGTTTGCTAATCTTGAACTTCCTTCCCTATTCTTCACACCTGTTTCCCCTGAGTTACATCCCCTGTGTCCCTTTATACTGTTTTCTTCCTGCGAGGAGTATACCTGTTAAATTAAACCCCACGTTAACCCTTGCGCTGCCTCCGACCCGTTAGTGCATCTTAGTACCTGCTTACACTAACACCAGAAACACCATTCAATAACAAGTACTACTGAATCTTTTCCAACAAGCCAAAATATTATTCTGCTCCGCTTCTTTGCTCTACTCCACGGTGTCCACAGATCGGACTGCACATACAATGTGACTGGGATTTCTTCCCACAACCAATTGGATGCTGCATCCAAGCTGTTACTTATAATGTGCATGCCATAGGATGGTCAACAATCTTCATTATTGTAATGGGAAACAAGTAAATGAATCCAATAACTTTCAGAGATGGAGATTAGTTAGGGCATGGACGAGCACTTAAAAGCTTTGCCGTGCCTCTGGGTGATGTTATGTACTGATGTCTTGACCATAAATATCTCTTATAAGATACCCATGCATAAGAATTATTTTATATAAATTAACTGTTAATTTTGGGGACCATGACTGCAGCAGGAGGAGAAGGATTTCTAAAAAAAAATGCATATTTTTCTCCATTAATTGAGTAGTAATTATGCATTCTTCGAAATCTTTTTCAAAAAGATACTGAGACATAGATTCATAAATATAAAAAACATATGCATAGATTTTATGGGGACACTGCCTAAAAAGTCATGCTTGGTTTAAGAGTTAACAAAAATCTTATCCCACTTATCCCACTTTTCATGATTTCTTTTCAGGATAAACTGTTCTGGCTTAAATGTTATTTTTATATCGTGTAGCATCACGGAATTATGAAATGAAGCCCATGTTCTCTTCTAAGGTACATTATGATCTTGTAGGCAGGTGTTAGTGTTCTCTCACACCGTATTAAGGAGCAGTGATAGGGACAAGTATGCTTTTTGACACATCATATATCATATGCCTTTCTAATGTGCCAATTAGAATTCAAGTTCCCTTAGCACATTATGAGTATCCTCTCCCAACCTTAAGTGATAACATTCTGTGACCCCATTCAAAGATTCTCCACCAAAAATGATAGAATGACATATTGCTCACAGCTGAGCTGTGAAAAATATTTAGAACAAATGAATAAGAAAAGATTATATGTAACACATCTAAAGGGAAAAACTATGACGGACATGCAAGTAATTATTTCATATGAGACTATGGATTTGCACTTGGTTTTACCAATCAGTAACTGCTAGATCAATATACAAAATCCTCCTTCATGCTCCATATTATAATTTACGTAGGATACAGAATTCTTAGAATGCTCTGCATGTACCTAATGTGTATGATGTATGTTATCATAATGTTTCCAATTAACATAAAGCAACAGTACATAGAGAGGGCAGTTATGTTTTTACAGGTAAAATATACAAATTAGCTTAATGAGAAGGTCATTACGTGTTACGCATTGCCAATTATTTCAAGTAGTTGGAAGATAAATTACGTAGTGTTAGTTGCCTCAAAAATTACAGTCTAGTTATCATGAAATTAGTATGTACCCACCAGGCAAAGAAGGTAGCAGAAGCATCTATTTTTGGTTGATCCAGACAATTAAGTTGTACAGTACTGTGCAAAAGTTTTTTTGTCAGGTATGGAAAAAGTAAGAATGCTTTCAAGCATAGAAGTGTTAATAGTTAGTGTTGAGCATTCCGATACTGCAATATCGGGTATCGGATGATATTCGCGGTATCGGAATTCCAATACTGAGTTCCGATACTTTTAGTATATCGAATACCGGAATCGGAAGTTCCCATAATGCAATGAGCCAGTTTGATTTTATTCAGCCAATAAGGATCCTAAGAAGTGTGAGCATATCCTGTTAGAGCATGTTAGGCATGTAACTACTGGCATGGCTGTGATTGGCTGCTGAAATGATGTCATGATGCACTATAAAAGCCGCCGCCGCCATTTTGGGTTCACTTTGCAGTGAATTCAGTTAGGGATAGGACGCTGCTGTTCTGAGGGACAGTGTAACCTAGCGATTTGCTATAGTGTGCTTTACCCAGGCTACTTTATCAACCGCTGTAGCTTTCTTTTGCCTTGCAGCACTGTTGACGGCTGTCTGCGAGGTCTCTGTGTGTGAGTGCAGCTCACGCTGTAGTGTATTCTGCACCAGCCACCTCCGGTTGTAGTCCACTCAGCGTGCGTCACTGCCTCATACATTTTCCTTTTTTGCATTAGTGCTGCTCATTTTTCCTGATTTCTCCCATTAGAGTGCTTCCATCCGTATCCAACTAGATTGCTTGCAAACAATATATAGGAGTAGGTAGAGGAGCCTTTCTGCAGCCGTGCAGCGCTAGTGCACAGTTCTCTGCACTGTTCATGGCTGTCTGCGAGGTCTCTGTGTGTGAGTGCAGCTCATGCTGTAGTGTGTTCCGCAGCCAGCCACCTCCAGTTGTAGTCCTTTCAGCGTGTGGCACTGCCTCATACATTGTCCTTTTTTGCATTAGTGCAGCTCATTTTTCCTGATTTCTCCTATTAGTGTGGTTCCATCCATATCCAGCTAGATTGCTTGAAAACACTATATAGTAGCAGATAGAGGAGCTTTTCAGCAGCCTTGCAGCGCTGTTCACGGCTGTCTGCCAGGTCTCTGTGTGTGAGTGCAGCTCACGCTGTAGTGTGTTCTGCAGCCACCTCCGGTTGTAGTCCGCTAAGCATGTGTCACTGCCTCATACATTGTCCTTTTTTGCATTAGTGCTGCTCATTTTTTCAGATTTCTCCTATTAGTGTGGTTCCATCCATATCCAGCTAGAATATTTGCAAACGCTATATAGGAGTAGATAGAGGAGCCTTTCTGCTGGCTTGTGCCCTGCAGCCCCAGCCAGATTAGTATTAGCCTATATTTTGGAGCCTCATCTATTGCATTGTAGGTTACCTTCCTGCATTGTAATAGCTACAAAAAGTTTGTGATACTATCGGTTTTACATCTTTGGGCACATCCAGTGTCTTTTTGTGAAAAAAAAAAGTTAATAAAGTTCACCAAACATTCCACTTTACAGTTGTGTAGGCCACATTAGCTCATATTAAAGTCTAGTCCACACTTTATAAAATTAGTGTTTCTTATACCTGTTAGCAGCTGTTCAGGAATAAGCACATTAAGCCCTTAGTACTTTTCAGCCTATCTTTATCAGTCTACCAAGATGAAGAAGGCAGGGAGTAAGGCACGTGGTCGTGGGCATGGAGTTTGTGCAGGGAGAGGACCTGGGGATTCTGTGCCTGCTGCGGGCACCAGTGACTCAGCATCCTCCAGTTTTCCCAGGGAACAGTCCTTTATGCGCAGCTTTGCAGGAGCTCGCGGTAACCCACCGCTGCGGGACGAACAAATTGAAGCCGTTGTCGGATGAATGGCAGTTAACGCATCGACTTCAATTAGTTCCAGATCCTCTCAAGTCCAGAGCACTGAAGAGCACCCATCTGTCTCTTCACCACCTGCCAAATTGCCCAGGCGGTCAGAGAGCCCTGGACAGGAGCCATCTCTACTTCTGTTCTCTGAATCTGTTGGCTTGGAAAGAGGGGGCCAGCCAAGCAGCATTCGAGAATTTGAAGAAGAGGTAGTATGCAGTGATGTGCAACAGCTTTGTCTCTCTGAATCTGAAGAGGCAGGTGGGCCAGTGCCTATGGTCAGCACACCTCAGTACGCATCTGATGATGAGACTCAGGTGCCACTTTCTGGTGCGCACTGTGCTGTTGAGACTACCCAGGAGAAGCAGTCGTTTGAAGAGGGTAGTGTAGATGATGAGGTCCTTGACCCATCATGGCGTGAGGTACAGGAAGGTGGTGGGAGCAGCTCTGAGGAAGAGATTCCCCGAATGGCCAAAAATGGAGGGAGAGGGAGGGGGCAGACTCGGTTGCCTGTAGCCTCCACTTCGGCACCCATTAGGAGCATGCCTCTTCCAAAACCCAAAACGGGCGCTCCCAAGACTTGCAGTGCTTGGTCCTTTTTTGACACAGTTGCAGATGACATTTGGTTTATCAAACGCAAGCTGTGTAATCAAAAAGTGAAAAGAGGGAAAAGTGTCAGCAACCTCAATACCACAAATATGTGGAGACATGTGCGGACCAAGCAAGTGGTGGAGTTACAAAGACACACTGAAGACCTAGGCCAGCCTACAGCGCCACCTACCACCTCTTCAGCTCGCGTTGTAGCCTCTTCCTCCAGCTCACACACAGCTGGTTCGGCTTCCTCACAGGATCGCCATGGAAGAACCTCTGGCACTGTTGTATAGAGACACAGTGTCATTCCACTCACAGCACCTTGTTCCCTGTCATCCTCACACTCCCAGGCCAGTCTACAGCCATCGGTAGCACAGGCATGGGAGAAAAGGCACCCATACTCGGCAAACAACCCCCAAGCACAGGCTCTGAATGCTGGCATTGCAAAACTACTGTCTCTTGAAATGCTCTCATTCAGGCTGGTGGAGACTGACGCCTCCCGTAACTTCATGGCATTGGCAGTCCCACAATGCAACGTGCCCAGCCGATTTTATTTCAGCAGGCAAGCCGTCCCTGCCCTGCAAAAGCATGTGGAGGGAAAAATTAAACATGCGCTACTAAACGCCGTCAGTAGCAAGGTCCACCTGACCACCGATGCGTGGACCTGTAACCATGGACAGGGATGATATCTTTCCCTCACTGCCCATTGGATAAATGTTGTGGAGCCGGGTACAGATCTTGAGAGTGGCGCTGTACGTGTTCTGCCAACTCCAAGGATTGCAGGAATCCAGTCTGTACACATTGACTCCTCCTCATACTCCAGTTCCTCGGAATCAGCGCTGCAGGAGCCATCACAGTCTACCTCCACATGGACCCGTGAACGCTTACCTTTTACGACTGATATGAGCACAGCCGTGGCCAAACGTCAACAGGACATACTGAAATTAATTTCTTTGGGGAATCGAAGCCACACAGCGCAGGAGCTCTGGAATGCCATCAAGCAGGAGAGCGACGTGTGGTTTGTGCCAGCGAATCTGCATCCAGGCATGGTAGTGTGTTGTGAGTTCATTTTTCCCTTCACCATTGAGGTCTGATGAACTCCTTCCTCTGGTGAAGGAAGGTAGTGAGGCTGATTACCAAACACATGGGCAGCTAGATGATGACTGGGTGGCTGGAATTGAGGACTGGATATAAGGCTGCTGACGCCCTTCTTCCTGGCTGGTGATTTTCCTGCTGGATTCTTGGAGACCAGTCTGATTCCTGCATCTCAAAGCTAAGTTTTTCTGCTCTTCTTTGTACTCTTCAGTATTGTTTTTGTTTTGCCTTGTTTTTTGGGAGTTCTGCCATCCCCGGCCGGGGGTGAGCTGAACTCCATTTTTGTCTCTTATCTGTTGATATTTTGCTCTGTCTTCAGAATATACCTGAGTGCTGATATAGTCTTTTGAAGCCTAGCGACTTCAGGGCCTGTTTTTCCTATCAGTCGGTTGGCTCATTTTGATAGGGTTTTTGCAGATGGCAGACAGCAGCTTTCCTATCCTGTCCTATGTAGTTAGCTTGGGCCCCATCATTTGCTCAACCTATCTTTCTATCTGTGTTAGTGTTTTCATCTTGCTTCACCGTCATTATATGTTGGGGGCTGCCTATTGCTTTGGGGTCTGCTCTGGGGCAGTTAAGTTTTTCCCCTTTCTGTCTTTAGGCTATATAGTTCTCCGGCTGTGATCGAGGGGTCTAGGTCACCGTGGGAACCCCCCACGGTTACTGCTATTTGTTGTGGATGGGTTCAGGGGTCTGCAATCCGATAGCTACCAACTTCTCTGGTTTTTCTGGACTTAGCTGGCATTTTGTTTTTTCCTCCTCTGGTGACTCATCTTAACAGAATCACCAGCCATACCGCAGATCCTAGGGTACTCAATAGCAGGAGAGAATAGTAAAAAAAAAAAAAAGTGTCAGAATTTTTTTTTTTTTTTGTGTGCATATTTTTTCCTCTATATCTCTGAGGTCGTAGGGGGAATTTTTCTCTCAATGGAGATGAAGCAATTGTCTGATCGTATGGAGCAGCTCGCTGCTGAAGTGCGGGGAATTTCCGCCTATCTTGCTCATTCACATGCTGCTGAACCAAAGATTCCTACTCCAGATGTATTTTTGGGGGATCAGTCTAAATTCTTGAATTTCAAGAATAATTGTAAATTATTTTTTGCCTTGAAGCCTAACTCGTCGGGGAACTCCGCGCAGCAGGTTAAAATTGTCATCTCTTTGCTGCGCGGCGATCCCCAGGATTGGGCGTTTTCTTTGAAACCTGATGATCCTATTCTGAATAATGTGAATGCATTTTTTCAAGCCTTGGGGTTGTTGTATGATGAACCTAATGCTATTGATCAGGCTGAAAAGACCCTGTTGGCATTAAGCCAGGGTCGGGATTCGGCAGAGTTGTACTGTCAAAAATTCCGAAAGTGGGCGGTCCTTACTACCTGGAATGATGGTACCTTGGCAGCCCTCTTTCGGAAGGGTTTGTCAGAAACTGTAAAAGATACTATGGTGGGATTTCCTGTTCCCTCTGGTCTTGACGATTCTATGTCATTAGCCATTCAGGTGGATCGGCGTTTACGTGAACGCAAAACTACACGAGAGATGTTACCACCTGTTGAACAAATGTCTGAACCTATGCAATGTGATAGAGTTTTGTCTAGGGCGCAACGTCAGGAGTTCAGAAGGCGTAATAAGCTGTGTTTTTTTTGTGGAGATGCCTCGCATATTATTTCTGTCTGCCCTAAACGAGAGAAACGTTGTGCACACACTTTTTCTGTGGGTGGTGTTCAACCTAAGTTTCTTCTGGCAATTACTCTGATCTGCTCCCTGTCCACATTTTCCGCTAAGGCTTTTGTGGATTCGGGAGCAGCTCTGAACCTGATTGACTTGGATTTTGCTAAACGTTGTGGATTTCCTATGACACCTCTGCGGATGCCTATCCCTTTGAGGGGTATTGATGCTACTCCTTTGGCGAAGAATAAACCTCAGTTTTGGACCCAGGTGGTAATGCGGGTCGCCCCAGACCATCAAGAAAATTGCAGATTTTTGGTGTTGCATAATTTGCATGATACCATTGTTCTGGGGTTTCCCTGGTTGCAAATCCATAATCCAGTTCTGGATTGGAAATCTTTGTCTGTGGTGAGTTGGGGTTGTCGGTGTGCCCTTAGTGATGCTCCTGTTTTCTCCACCTCTCCCCAGTCGCATGATGTTCCTGACTATTTGGCTGACTTTTATGATGTATTTAGTGAGAATGAGTCTGCGCCTTTGCCTCCTCATAGGAGTTATGACTGTGCAATTGAGCTGAACCTGGGGTGTAAATTCCCCAAGGGTCGGCTTTTCAATTTGTCTGTACCCGAGTACGAGGCTATGCGATCCTATATTAAGGAGGCATTGGAGAAAGGTCATATTAGACCATCCTCTTCACCCTTATGTGCTGGGGTTTTTTTCGTGGCTAAAAAGGATGGTTCATTAAGGCCTTGTATTGACTATCGTGCCCTCAACAAAATTACTGTTAAATATCAGTATCCGTTACCCCTGATTTCTGATCTATTCTCCAGAGTTAAAGGTGCTTGCTGGTTTACCAAGTTTGACCTCAGGGGGGTGTATAATCTTATGCGCATTAAGCATGGGGATGAATGGAAGACGGCGTTTAATACTCCGGAGGGACATTTTGAGTACCTGGTGATGCCTTTTGGGCTCACTAATGCCCCTTCTGTCTTCCAGTGCTTCATGAACGATATATTCCGAGACTTTGTGGATAAATTTTTGATTATCTATCTGGATGATATTTTGATCTTCTCCAAGAATTGGGACTCTCATGTGGAACATGTTCGGACTGTGTTCCGGATATTGAGGGAGAATTCCCTGTATGTCAAGGAATCGAAATGCCTTTTTGGGGTACAGAGAATTTCATTTTTGGGATTTATTTTGTCTCTGTCAACTATTGAAATGGACCCGGCCAAGGTACAAGCCATTTATGATTGGGTTCAGCCCACTTCTTTGAAGGCCCTCCAGAAGTTTTTGGGTTTTGCTAATTTTTATCGGAAATTTATAGCTAATTTTTCTGGTATTGCCAAGCCATTGATGGATTTGACTAGGAAGGGTGCTGATGTGCTGAATTGGTCTCCGGAGGCTGTTTCTTCCTTTCAGGAGCCGAAGCAAAGATTCACTTCTGCTCCGGTTTTGCGGCAACCTGATGTCTCACTCCCGTTTCAGGTGGAGGTGGACGCTTCTGAGATTGGTGCAGGAGCGGTGTTGTCCCAAAAAGATCCTGTGACATCTAAAATGAATCCTTGTGCTTTCTTTTCCCGAATTTTCTCCCCATCCGAACGTAACTATGATGTGGGGAATCAGGAACTGTTGGCCATGAAATGGGCATTTGAGGAGTGGAGACATTGGTTGGAGGGAGCCAAACACCAAGTCGTGGTCCTTACTGACCACAAGAATTTGATTTTCCTGGAGTCGGCCAAGTGCTTGAATCCTAGACAGGCTAGGTGGGCCTTGTTTTTCACACGTTTTGATTTTGTGGTCTCTTTTCTTCCGGGCACTAAGAATGTCAAGGCAGACGCCCTCTCTAGGAGTTTCCTTGCTGATTCTCCTGTTGTGACTAAGCCTGCTACCATCTTAGGCGAGGGGGTAGTTCTTTCTGCCATCTCGCCCGATTTGAGACGTGCTCTGGAAGAGTTTCAGGAGGACAAACCTGAACATTGTCCCAGTGGAAAGTTGTATGTTCCTGACCAGTGGAAGAAGAGAGTGATGTCTGAAGTTCATTGCTCTGCATTGGCTGGTCATCCAGGTACTTTTGGTACTAGAGATCTGGTGAGTCGGTCTTTTTGGTGGCCCGCCTTGTCACATGATGTCAGGAATTTTGTGCACTCCTGTGGGACTTGCTCCCGGTCTAAACCTTGATCTCGCTCTAGTGGCTTGTTGATGCCTTTGCCGGTGCCCAGGAGGCCATGGACCCATATTTCAATGGATTTTATCTCTGATATGCCTGTCTCTCAGAGAATGACTGTTATTTGGGTGATTTGTGATAGATTCTCTAAGATAGTCCATCTTGTACCACTCCCTAAGTTGCCATCTTCCTCTGAGTTGGTGCCCTTGTTTTTGCAACAGGTGGTTCGCTTGCACGGGATTCCTGAGAACATTGTATCTGACAGAGGAGTTCAGTTTGTGTCTAGATTTTGGAGGACTTTCTGTTCCAAGCTGGGAATTCAGTTGTCCTTCTCCTCTGCGTTTCACCCTCAGACCAATAGGCAGATGGAGAGAACAAACCAGACTTTGGAGTCGTATTTGAGATGTTTTATTTCTGCCGATCAGGATGATTGGGTTTCATTTTTGCCCTTGGCCGAATTTGCTTTAAATAATAGAGCTAGTTCTGCCACTTTGATGTCACCTTTTTTTTGTAACTTTGGTTTTCACCCTTGATTTTCTTCAGGGCAGGTGGAGCCATCTGCCTGCCCAGGTGTTGACACTGTGGTGGAGAGAATGCACCATATCTGGGACCAAGTAGTGGATAAGTTGTCTCTCTCCCAGGAAAAGGCCCAGCGGATTTCCAACTGGCGTAGGACCGTTGGTCCCCAGTTTAAGGTGGGTGATATGGTTTGGCTGTCATCAAAAAATATCGCTGTGAAGGTGGCTTCTCCTAAGTTTAAGCCTAGATTTATTGGACCTTACAAGATTTTGGAGATTATTAATCTGGTCTCTGTTCGGTTGGCTCTTCCTGTCACATTTAAAATTCATAAGGTGTTTCATAAGTCCTTGTTGAAGAGGTTTGTTGAACCAGTAGTTCCTGTGGTGGCACCTCCTGACCCTATATTGGTTGAAGGTAACATGGAAAATGAGGTAGAGAAGATACTGGATTCCCGTCTGGCTAGACAGAGACTCCAGTATTTGGTTAAGTGGAAGGGTTATGGTCAGGAGGATAATTCCTGGGTCTCTGGCTGGTTTCACATTTGCGTTTTTTAGCGCTGGAAAAAAACGCATACGTGCGCATGCGATTTTTCCCCTATATTTAACATGGGTGCGCATACCTGCGCGCTTGTAAGCGCATGTATGCGATTTTCATGCGCTGCGTTTTTTTGAGGTGTGCGTTGGTATTTTCCAGACGCTGCATGTTGCATTTTTTGGTCCTTGAAAAAATCGCATGCGCACGTATGCGCACGTTTTGCGCTAAAAATGGCCATTATAGCCTATGGATGCGCATACGTGCGCACTGGCATGCGCAGGTATGCGATTTTTTAGCGCTGCGTTTTTTGGGTGGTGTCCACTTTTTATCCTAGTTAGAATCTTCTAAAGTCAAAAAAAAAAAGTCTATATAAAGGAGGTGCCTGCCAAAACTCTGCCACTACTACACTAGACAGATTGAAGAGCAGACATTCAACCAAGAACCCATTATATCAGCGAAGAATGTGAGTATATTACATTATATGCCTGTCCTTTTAAATTATGTATGTACTAATGATTTTTATTATTTTTACATGCAGTATGTCTTCAGAATCTGAGTATTCCCCATCGCGGCAGGAATTGGCGCAAGCAGACCGTGAGGTGATTATTTTCGTGCATCTGGTAAGTATATCTGCTGCTTCTCCAAATCTCTTACGTTTTTTTCAACTTTCAGACATCGTCATCATCATCTGTGGACGGGAATAGTGAGGGCGAAGAGCAGGAGCAGCGAAGCCAAGTCCCGGTGGTGATACGGAATGTAAGTATCAAATGATTTGTAATGTTCTTTATTTTTTTTTTATCTTCTATTTTTACTCTTTTTTTTGTTTCTTTTTTTGTAACTTTTTAGTCAATTTAAATTTGATTATTCTAATGAATGTGTTTTGTCTAGGTTCCACAACGGGATGAAGACGTCTACCTGGATAATGAGCAGCTCATCAGCCTGGTCCAGGAGCGTTCGCCGTTGTGGGACAGCCGTGACCGGCTGTACAAGGACAATGTGGTGACCCGGCGGCTATGGAATGAGGTGGCCGCAGCGTTGATGGATGGCTGGGACAGCGCCACAGCATCCGCCAAAAAGGCGTTTAGTGAGTATTTCCCTGCTCTGTATTGTGCCGCAGTGACTGTTGTCCTTGACGGCACTGTTGGGTTTCGTGCTAGGCGTATTCTAGCAGGAAACCCAACAGTGTCATCGGGGTCTACAGTGACTGCTTTGAGTGTTGTATTGCTACATTGTGCCGCAGTGACTGTTGTCCTTGACGGCACTGTTGGGTTTCGTGCTAGGCGTATTCTAGCAGGAAACCCAACAGTGTCATCGGGGTCTACAGTGACTGCTTTGAGTATTGTATTGCTACATTGTGCCGCAGTGACTGTTGTCCTTGACGGCACTGTTGGGTTTCGTGCTAGGCGTATTCTAGCAGGAAACCCAACAGTGTCATCGGGGTCTACAGTGACTGCTTTGAGTATTGTATTGCTACATTGTGCCGCAGTGACTGTTGTCCTTGACGGCACTGTTGGGTTTCGTGCTAGGCGTATTCTAGCAGGAAACCCAACAGTGTCATCGGGGTCTACAGTGACTGCTTTGAGTATTGTATTGCTACATTGTGCCGCAGTGACTGTTGTCCTTGACGGCACTGTTGGGTTTCGTGCTAGGCGTATTCTAGCAGGAAACCCAACAGTGTCGTCGGGGTCTACAGTGACTGCTTTGAGTATTGTATTGCTACATTGTGCCGCAGTGACTGTTGTCCTTGACGGCACTGTTGGGTTTCGTGCTAGGCGTATTCTAGCAGGAAACCCAACAGTGTCATCGGGGTCTACAGTGACTGCTTTGAGTATTGTATTGCTACATTGTGCCGCAGTGACTGTTGTCCTTGACGGCACTGTTTTTTTTTTTTATCAACAGTGGACAAAGTCCGAACACGTTGGCGTTCGATCAAGGACCGCTTCAACAGTGATGTTCGTGCTGAGGGCCAGGTTCGCAGTGGATCTGCATCAAGGACCAGAACTAGATACCGTCACTATCACGCGTTGCAGTTCCTAAGACCGGTCCTTGCCACAAGATCGTAAGTATTATACATTTTGGGTTTTTATTTTTATTAATCTGTGTTTTTCTAATCCACAGCTGATGCTTCTTGTAAAGGCATGGTAGTAATGATTTTCCTTTCTTCCACAGCACCTGGAGCAGCACCCTGCAACCTGGCCCTGGAGCGGTCCTTCCTCGGACGTCCTCTGACCCGTCCCAGCCATCCGACAGCCAGGAAGCACCTTGCAGGTCCCACACACACACAGCTGGTGACCAGGAAGCTGGGCCATCAGGTGTTCCCCTGTCCCAGGTCTCTGCCACTGGTTATGCGGGCACTACCCGCCAGCGGCAGAGGGCCTTGGACAGGAATGTCTTGCCCGAGTTTATGCATTTGAGCGAGACATTTAATTCCAGCCTCAAGTCACTGTCCGACAGAGTTGAAAGCGGTTTTGCACTGATGGAACGTGGTTTTAACCACTTTGAACACCGCTTCAATTCTGTAGAACAGCGCCTTGACCGTCTGGAGGCCGACCTCAACAGACCAGCACACCATTTTTTTAGTAAGATTGAAAAGGGCATGGCGGAACACCTTAGTCCTGATCAACAGCTGAATGTGCTGCAGGCCTGCAACAATGCTTTCTTGCAGGCTATGCAGCATAATCGGTACGGTCAGCAGTCAGTGGTGTCCTTTCCACCTGTGCCACCATTGACTCGCTTCACCTCACTACCGACTTATGCTGCATACCACTGCACGGACACCTCTCTTCAAAGCCAGGACACCCACCGTTACACCACCACAAGTCTGAGTGCAGCTGGTCACTTCACCGACACCACCATGGCAAGCGCTGCTCCTGTCTGGAGCACCACCGCCAATCCCATGCATGCGTGGAGCTCAGCCACCACTAGGCAAACATGGAACAGCCCTGCCGCTACAACAACATGTAGTAGCCCTGCCACCACCACTCTGCAAACCTGGACCATCACTGCCGCCACCAGTCCTCCTGCAAGGACGAGCACTGACAACGAAGAGCAGCAGCAGCCACCTCAGCAGCAGCAGCCACCTCAGCAGCAGCCACCTCAGCAGCAGCCGCCACCTCAGCAGCAGCAGCAACCACCTCAGCAGCAGCAGCCACCTCAGCAGCAGCCGCAACCTCAGCAGCAGCAGCCACCTCAGCAGCAGCCGCCACCTGAGCAGCAGCAGCCACCTCAGCAGCAGCCGCCACCTCAGCAGCAGTCGCCACCTCAGCAGCAGCCATACCAGCAGACGGGGGACCTGCATTCCATATTTGCCCCTAGTTCTAGGCGAAATCAATCAAGGCGGGCATTGGGCCAAAGTCGGTCCAGGCACACAAGCCTACGGCGACATGCCATTACAACTAATGTACCTGAACAGATTTCCTCTCCTACAAGTGTTCCTACTTTAATTCCCTTAACTGGACTACCTTCCCCCACAAGTTTTGTTGCCCCTTCCCCTCAAACACCGTCTTCAACTGCAAGTGTTGCATATTCCCTGCACACCCCCAAATTGAAACCATCTGCCCCCAAACGCCGTAAAAAATAATTTTTAGTTTTATTTTTGTGATAAAAAATAAATTTACATTTGTGGTTCACCATTAATAAGTTTCATTAATGTTGTTTGCGCCGCTCACACACACTGATGGGTAAATACATGTTAAAAACAAACCCAAGGGCTAGTATAGTCATATGTGAAATAACATGGACTAGTATAGTCATTCCAAGGCCTAGTGTAATAACTCTATTTTTACCAAATAGAATCTGGTTTCATGAAAAACAAACTGTTGAAACTTGTCTAAAAAATAAGTTTCTTTCTAGTTTCACCAGTTTGTTTTTTGTGAAACAAGATGCTAGTTGTTAAAAATCGAGTTATTACAGTAGGCCTTGGTATGACTATACTAGGCCGTGGTATTTCACATATTACTATACTACTAAGGCCTACTATACTCATATTTGAAATACCACGGCCTAGTATAGTCATTACAAGGCCTAGTGTAATAACTCTAGTTTTACCAAATATAATCTGGTTTCATGAAAAACAAACTGTTGAAACTTGTCTAAAAAATAAGTTTATGTCTAGTTTCACCAGTTTGTTTTTTGTGAAAAAAGATGCTAGTTGTTTAAAATCGAGTTATTACAGTAGGCCTTGGTATGACTATACTAGGCCGTGGTATTTCACATATTACTATACTACTAGCCCCAAGGCCTACTATACTCATATTTGAAATACCACGGCCTAGTATAGTCATTCCAAGGCCTAGTGTAATAACTCTATTTTTACCAAATAGAATATGGTTTCATGAAAAACAAACTGTTGAAACTTGTCTAAAAAATAAGTTTCTTTCTAGTTTCACCAGTTTGTTTTTTGTGAAAAAAGATGCTAGTTGTTTAAAATCGAGTTATTACAGTAGGCCTTGGTATGACTATACTAGGCCGTGGTATTTCACATATTACTATACTACTAGCACCAAGGCCTACTATACTCATATTTGAAATACCACGGCCTAGTATAGTCATTCCAAGGCCTAGTGTAATAACTCTATTTTTACCAAATAGAATCTGGTTTCATGAAAAACAAACTGTTGAAACTTGTCTAAAAAATAAGTTTCTTTCTAAAAAATAAGTTTCTTTCTAGTTTCACCAGTTTGTTTTTTGTGAAACAAGATGCCAGTTGTTAAAAATCGAGTTATTACAGTAGGCCTTGGTATGACTATACTAGGCCGTGGTATTTCACATATTACTATACTACTAGCCCCAAGGCCTACTATACTCATATTTGAAATACCACGGCCTAGTATAGTCATTACAAGGCCTAGTGTAATAACTCTAGTTTTACCAAACTGTTGAAACTTGTCAAGTTTTGTGAAACAAGATACTAGTTTGCCAAAATCGAGTAGGCCTTGTGGCCTTGTTATGACTATACTAGGCCGTGGTATTTCACATATGAATATACTATTAGGCACAAGGCCTAATATACTCATATTTGAAATACCACGGCCTAGTATAGTCATTCCAAGGCCTAGTGTAACTTACTTGTATTCCCCATGGACTTTCATTTGGGTTGGGTTTTGAGGGTTGTGTTTTGAGAAAATCACATACTTTGTTTTAAACTAGTTGCACAATTTTCGATTGAAAAAAAAATTGTTTCATGATTCATGGCCTGCAGCTTTGCTCATTCCAATATATTTCACGCAGACTAGCAATGCTGAATTTTAACTCATATGTGTATTTACCTGCCCAGGTGTGTGAACATAAAAAAATTCAGTTATACATGGGAAGTTTTTTAATTAATTGGAGTTTAAAAAATATAGTGCACTCAGTAATGGTATCAAATAAGGATTTTTATTACCATAAACAACAACATTACACCATTTCATCTTGCCAGTGCACCCGTCCTACATCAGAAATAAAGTAGGCCGCAAATTTGTCCCTCATTTGGCCAACTTCAACGGATGACCTGAGAGTGTGCTGAGTGAATTCAGGCAATGGGTTAGGAGCATCATCGTCCAGTTCAAAGGTCGGGTGCTCTTTAGCCATCACAAAGTTATGTAGAACCACACAGGCCTTCACCACCTCATCGACTGTTTCAAGTTTAAGATTAATGGCCGTGCCCAGAATTCGCCATCTGGAAACAAGAATCCCAAAAGCACACTCGACAGTTCTTCTGGCCCTGGTCAGCCTGTAATTAAATATTTTTTTGGTGTGGTCCAAGTCCCGGCTGGAGTAGGGTTTCAGTAAGTTTCCGCACATTTGAAAAGCCTCATCGCCAACCATTACAAAGGGCAGTGGCGGAGCTTCGGTGTGAGGAAGAGGCCGTGGCATAGGGAAATTAAATTGGTTGCCATACAACCTCCGGCCCATGTCTGAGTTTTTAAAAGCCTGCGAGTCATTACCACGGCCAAATGCTCCAATGTCCACTGCTACAAACATACATCCGGCATCCGCAATTGCAATGAGTACTATTGAAAAGTACTTTTTGTAATTATAGTACTCAGATCCCGTTCTTTGGGGTTTGATGATCCGTATGTGTTTCCCATCAACAGCTCCCAAACAGTTGGGAAAATTGCATACTGTCCAGAATTTGTCAGCAATTTCCATCCACTTTTCAGCGGTGGGCAGGGGCATCAATTCTGGGCAAAGAACATTCCAGAGAGCCCGGCAGGTGTCAGCAACAATTCCAGACAAGGTAGAGATTCCAATACGGTACTGGAAGTGTAGTGAGGATAGGGTTTCTCCAGTCGCCAGGAATCTGTGAACAGACAAAGAAGTAAAATTAATATTTATGTATATTATTTTTAAAAACTATAAAATAAGATATTAGTACATTCACGAAAACTAATTACCCAAGGTTTTGAATACTAAATTTCCATAAAAAAAATCAGACCACACCCCTTTGTTTTTAAAACATACCGTAATGTCACCAGTAGCCGTTCCTCAGGAGGAATCGCACGACGGAGCTGTGTGTCCTGTCTCCGGATGGATTGTTGGACACGAGCAAGCAAATCCATGAAACTTTCGTGGGACATCCGGATATAATCATTAAATTTCTCCGGGTTTGCACGTAGCTCGCTGTAGAGGGTGTGGTATGCCCCACGGCTCTCCCGGAGTTCAACAATCGGATGTATCCACATACGCCGCCGTCTTCGCTGCCTCTCTCTCTTCCTTTGTTCATGGCAAGCAACTGCATACGCCTGAGCCATCGCGATGTCCAAATCCAAGTTGAAGTGAAAACTCTTCCAGCGCAGATCCATGGTCACGAGAAGAATCAAGCAAATGTGAAGAATACTGTAGACAAGGTCTATATATATTAACATACCACACCCACAATGAAGTCCCATTGGTCTTGTGTGTTGTTGAATGGTTGTATTTTCTTTTTTGTGGGGTTTTTCCAAAATCTGTAAAAAAACGCAAACGCACAAAAAACGCATACAAACGCGCAAAAACGCTGCGTTTTTTTCCTGCATGCGCATTAAAATGCTGGAAAAAAACGCAGCGTTTGTATGCATTTGTATGCGTTTTTTTAATGCGTTTTTTTGCGGGAAAAACGCGCTGCAAAAAAAAGCAAGTGTGAAACTAGCCTCAGCCTCTGATATTCATGCAGAAAGATTGGTGCGTGCCTTTCATCGGGCTCACCCGGATCGCCCTGGTGGCATGGATGAGGGTTCGGTGACCCCTCCTCAAGGGGGAGGTACTGTTGTGAGTTCATTTTTCCCTTCACCATTGAGGTCTGATGAACTCCCTTTTCTGGTGAAGGAAGTTAGTGAGGCTGATTACCAAACACATGGGCAACTAGATGATGACTGGGTGGCTGGAATTGAGGACTGGATATAAGGCTGCCGACGCCCTTCTTCCTGGCTGGTGATTTTCCTGCTGGATTCTTGGAGGCCAGTCTGATTCCTGCATCTCAAAGCTAAGTTTTTCTGCTCTTCTTTGTACTCTTCAGTTTTGTTTTTGTTTTGCCTTGTTTTTTGGGAGTTCTGCCATCCCCGGCCGGGAGTGAGCTGAACTCCATTTTTGTCTCTGATCTGTTGATATTTTGCTCTGTCTTCAGAATATACCTGAGTGCTGATATAGTCTTTTGAAGCCTAGCGACTTCAGGGCCTGTTTTTCCTATCA
Organism: Dendrobates tinctorius; assembly: GCF_039654945.1. Taxonomy (NCBI): domain Eukaryota; kingdom Metazoa; phylum Chordata; class Amphibia; order Anura; family Dendrobatidae; genus Dendrobates; species Dendrobates tinctorius. Next base: position 73,407,655 of record NW_027361690.1, on the reverse strand, counting down.
GTCGGTTGGCTCATTTTGATAGGGTTTTTGCGGATGGCAGACAGCAGCTTTCCTATCCTGTCCTATGTAGTTAGCTTGGGCCCCATCATTTGCTCAATCTATCTTTCTATCTGTGTTAGTGTTTTCATCTTGCTTCACCGTCATTATATGTTGGGGGCTGCCTATTGCTTTGGGGTCTGCTCTGGGGCAGTTTGTTTTTCCCCTTTCTGTCTTTAGGCTATATAGTTCTCCGGCTGTGATCGAGGGGTCTAGGGCACCGTAGGAACCCCCCACGGCTACTGCTAGTTGTTGTGGATGGGTTCAGGGGTCTGCAATTCGATAGCTGCCAACCTCTCTGGTTTTTCTGGACTTAGCTGGTATTTTGTTTTTTCCTCCTTCGGTGACTCATCATAACAGTAGTGTGTGACAGTGGCCGAAATCTGGTGGCAGCACTGGGCCTAGGCAACCTCACTCACATCCCATGTCTGGCACATGTGCTCATCTTGGTCATGCAGAGTTTTTTGAGGGACTATCTGGATCTTGATGCACTGCTGCACAAGGTCCGCATAGAGTGCGCTCACTTGCGGCATTCCAGCATGGCAAGATCGCGCATTGCAGCTCTGCAGCGCCAATTCCGCCTTCTGGAACGTCGCATCATATGTGACCTACCCACCAGGTGGAATTCAACGTTACATATGTTGGAGAGGTTGTGTGAGCAGCAGGCAGCAGTAATGGAGTAGCAGCTGCATCAGGCGCAAAGAAGTCGCACTGCGTGCCGTTCACACTTCACCACAACTGAGTGGGCCTCTATGAAGGACGTCTGCCACGTTTTGCGTGCCTTCGATGATTCCACGCGGATGGCGAGTGCAGATGATGCACTAGTCAGCATGAGTATCTCCCTTATCTGCCTGCTTGAAAAAACATTTCAAGCACTAAGGGAGGAGGTTGTGGAAGATGTGGAGGATGAGGAGTCACAAATGCCATCTGCTTCTGGACAGTCTGCGCAATGTGGTTCCTCACAAAGGCCTAGGCAGGGGACACTTTTTGAGGAGGATGAGGAGCAGTCAATGGAGGAGGAAGACATCTGTCCAGAGGAGGTAGGTACACAGTGCTCTAGTAGTCAGTATGTAGAGCGAGGGTGGGGTGATGCAGAGCAGGCAGAGATGATGCCTCAAGCAGGGGACAGCGTTTCTTGGCCAGTTGGCAGTCTGCAGCACATGGTTGATTTCATGCTGCAGTGCCTGAGAAACGACCGCCGCATCGCCCACATTCTCAACACGGCTGATTATTGGGTGTACACCCTCCTAGATCCTCGCTACCGGGACAACTTACAAATCCTCATGACACCATTGAACTGGGAGCGTAAAATGCGGGAGTGCCAAGACACACTGGTGCATTTCATCATGTTCTCCATTCCACCCGAGAGCAGTGCTACTAGTGCTTTACAAAGCAGCTCAGTGCGTCGTGGCAGAGGAGGATGCTCTGCACAAAGAGGGAGCAGAAGCAGCGCCTCAGCACAAGGCAAGACCAGTATGGCCCAAATGTGGCAAAGTTTTGTGTCCTGCCACAAATGTCTACACCATCACAGACTGCTCCAGTCAGCAGGAGGCAACGTTTCTGTCAGATGGGGACAGACTACATGTCTTGCCCTCTCAGTGTTCTCCCACACGGCTCTTCCCCCTTCAAGTTTTGGGTCTCTAAGCTGGATACATGGCCAGAGCTTAGCCAGTAAGCATTGGAGGTGCTGGCTTGCCCTGCTGCTAGTGTATTATCGGAACGCGTCTTTAGTGCCGCAGGTGGTGTAGTAACAGACCGTCGCATGCAACTATCCTCCGCTAACATTGACCGGCTTACTTTTCTGAAAATGAACAAGGCCTGGATCTCGCAGGAATTTGCCAGTCCTCTTCCAGATTAAATAATTGGTTGGCAACAGTATCCAGGTCTCCTGTTGTGTTCATGTTTCTACCACCTGAACTGTAATCCCTGAGCTCCAACACAGCCAGTTGCTGCTCATTAGTACCATCTGCACAGTCAACACATACTCCAGTGTTATTGGGGTTCAGTAACGTCAGCTGATCCCCTGCTGTGTGTCCGGCAATTTCTCCTGCTCTGTCCACATTCACACTACTACAGATATTAAACTTGCTCCAATTAGGCCTCTGGCTACACTCTGTTTCTACTGTAATCCCTGGGCTCCAACACCGCCAGTTGCTGCTCAGAAGTGTCTTTGGCATGGGTACTCCCTTCTACCCAGCCTGGTTCCAGCACGCCAGCTGTTTCCGGGTAGTGTCAATGTCACTTTGCCTCCAATACGTTGTAATGTCGTGTTGCAGTAGGGTTAGCCGACTCTATGGTGCCTGCAGTTTAGGTGCTTCCTATGTGGGCTGCGGGATCTGACAATGAAGGCTGGTTCCGTAGTGCCAATAGGACAAGCTCCCCCTGTAGGTCTGTGGGTTTCGGTAACTCCGGCCGGCTCGCGGCCTTGCAACTTTTTTTTTCATGTGTACCTTCTGCTGCCTATCTGAGTTCCAGTACCATTAGCTGGTTCTTTGGAAGTCAATCTTGAATATGTCCCCCTGGGTTCCAGTAATGTCAGCTGGTTCCAGGCAGAGCCTTTGGCTTAGGTGCCTCCTTCTCGGAAGCTGGTCCTCGGTAGTTCCATTAGCTCTTGTACCTTCGGCTACCCATCCAAGTTCCAGTACCATCAGCTGGTTCTCAGCCGTTCCTCAGCCTTCTTGTACCTTCTGCTACACTTCCAAGTTCAAGCTTTTTGAAATGGTTTTTGGTAATCACTTTGGATCTCCCTGACGACGACCTGAAGACCACCCCAAAGAAGACGACGACCCTGGTGACGACGACCCTGGTGACGACGACCCTGAAGACCACCCTGAAGAAGACCAAGAAGATGACCCTGAAGAGGATGATGAAGGGGAAAGTGTGGGAGAAGTAAAAAAGAAGATGAAGAGCATGGAAGTAGTGAAACATAAATATCTGACAAAATATAAAAAAGATTAACATAGTCAATATCTTTGTAACTCCGAATGTCTTTAAAAAAATTAATTCCTGCTATTCCATTTGATTGGGCTAAACCTCTATGCCTTTAATGTCTCCTCCACCTCCCCCAATGCATTCTACATTATTCTTAGTTGTTTTCCTTCATGTAGAATTAACCTACAAGGAAAGTAAGGGTTTATTTTCATTCCGATATTTGTGTCCCATTAACTTGCATTGGTTTCCGGTATCGGAATCGGCGATATTCGATATTTTTGGGGTATCGGTCCGATCCAATCTGATCCGATATCGGAAGGTATCAGTCAACACTATTAATAGTTAATTTTTATGAATCAGCAAAATGTAAAGTGAATGAACAAAAAAATTGTGTAAATCTTAATCAAATCAATATTTGGGGTGACCACTCTAAACTTTTAAAGCAGCATCAGTTCTTCCAGCTACACTTGTACAATGTTTTTGAAGGAATTCGGCAGGAGGTTGCTCCAAATATCTTGGAGAACTAACCACAAATCTTCTGCGGATGTAAGCTTGCACAAATTCTGCTGTCTTGATAATGTTGAGTTCAAGGATGATTGGAGGTAAGATTCAATGCCACCTGAATCTCAGTGTCCAGCGTCACTGTTCAGTGCTGTTATATCCTACCTTAGTTGTGTTACCATTGACTCTGTTAGTGTACAACCTGTTTATATGTAAGTTATATTGCTAATATGTCATTATGTGTGATTATACTCCATATTATAAGCTGTAATATGGTGTTATATATGTTGCATTGTGCGAGCAATGTACCATTGCTAAATAGTATTATTTTATGTGAGTTATGTGATGAAGCTGCAAGAAAAATATGTAATATGCCTCATAATAGATGTGCTGTAGGTAAGTAGTAACGACAGAGTTACTGAGAAGTGAGTGAAACACTCAAAGTCAAAAAATGCTTAATGCAGAGTGTCATTGGATAGCAGTTTTAGTGTCTAAGGTACTGTTACAGACCTGTCCCCGGTATCCTCTGCTTCGCTCCTTTCTTCTGGGTCTGTTGCCCACTGTTGTCCTCCATGTTGGGTTTTGCAGGTTGCCTGACTTAGATCCATAATATCACTTCCTTAGACCTATTTAAGCCCCTTTGACACTCACATCTGTGTCTCGGGATTTAGTTTCTACACCTCTATGTTTGGTGTGCTCCATAATCTGTGCTTTTGTGTTTTATGTTTGCACTTGGTTCCATTTCTACTGGTATACACTTCATCCACCCTGCTCCTCCTGATATCCCAGAGTGTGTAAAGCTTTTGCTGCCTACATGCCTTTGAGCCCGGGTTCTGGGTGCCTACCTGGACCTAATGCTTAGAGGATCCACCTAACCTGCTGAGCCTTGACAGATATTGCTGCCAAAAGCAAGGATTTTTGAAATGTGCTCTAAGACTTGTGCATTAGCTTGATGGTGATATGGCTAGGTCAAGGGATAGTATTGTATAAGCAGTTTAATGGCTTTGGCACATCCCACAATATATAAAAAAAAGTTGCTTATCAATGTGAAATATATAAAGTATGAATAGCAATAAGGCTTCTGAATATTACGGGAAAAAAACATAATTTGGCCATTTCATGTCTTCCCATCACTTCCCACATTACATTCCGAAAGAAAAAGAAGCAGTCTTTTTTTTACCAGTAGAGGTCAGAAACACGTACACAGCGTAAACTTGTGTGACGCAATGCTTGAAATATCGTAGACCCTTCAGAATTTTCAATTTTTCTGCATAAATTCGACCTAAAACTACATCAGATTTTTACACAACTCATGAAAGTAAATAAAGAGAACCAAATCAAACAAATAAGGGGCAAATATTTCACATTTCAATAAAAGTGATCTAATATCACTTGTCAGTAAGTGGCAAAAGTATGTGAATCTTTAGGATTAGCAGATAATGTAAATGTAAAATTGGAGTCTGTTTTTCTCAATCAATGTGATGACAATCAGGCTTAAGTGGGTGACATGTTTATTTGATAAATCCTTGTTTTTTAAAGTACGATATTCACCATGCATTTGTAGAAGAATATCATGGAATGAAAAAGGGAAGAGAATATATTGATACTCATCAGGCTGAAAAACATCTTTAAAATGTTTTGACACCACCAGTTTACAGTCAGACACATTGTGTGCAGATTCACTACCATTATTACCTTTCCCAGGAGGGGTCGACCAAAAAAAGGTCACTCCAAGAACAAGGATTTTGATTGTCTGCAAGGTCACAAAGGAACTTAAGCTAATAGCTAAGCAACTAAAAGCCTCTCTCATATTATCAAACGTTAATGTTCAGGAGTCCACCATTACAAGGACTCTGAACAACAAGAGTGTTCATGGTAGGATTCCAAGTAGAAAGCCATTTGTTTCCAAAAAAGAATATTGCTGCCCATCAGCTGATTGTAAAGGACAACCTGGGCAACACAAAATGCTATATGAACAATGTTGAGTATAAGGATGAGACCAAAATAGAGCTTTTTGTTGTAGGTGGAAAGAGTTATGTTTGGAGAAAGAAAAACATTGCATTACAGCATAACACATGATTTAACCTGTGAAACGCAGTGGTGGTATACTGGTTTGGGCCTGTTTTGTTGCAACTGGGCCAGAATGGCTTGGCATTACAGATGAATTGATGGGGCAAATTTTTTATTTGCTTGTTTGTTCAGATTTTCCTATGAAATTCGGTTGCAGAGACATTATTCTCCACGAGCTTAATATCACTTATTATGCATTGGAGTACTTAGAGAACACAAAGCATATTACACGTAAGATGCAAAAAAAAATCCTTGTACTCACCTTACTGGTATCTGTGCTCCTTGTCAACTGTTCAGTCCTCACCGCATCATCTGATCACACTGATCATGCTGAAATCCTGGGCAAGTGTGAGAAAGGTCATGGCGTCATTATGTGCCCAGATTCTATCCAGGGATTTCAGGGTGAGCAAATGTCTAAAGTAGAAACGCCGAAGACAGAACAGGGGCTCATGAGAAGCGAAGGGCCAAAAAGGTGAATGGTAAGGAGAGTATAATAACCTTTTAATGGTCTTAAATGGTTTAGAAAATTGGTAGCCTACTAGCCAGTGATCACTATTTTGTTGAATCCGCATGGAAGCAAATTACAGAAAATGCACACTTTGGTGAACGCAGATTTTTGTAAAATTTGAGTAGAATTCACTAGAGTTGAGCGAAACAGTTCGGTCAGATTCAAAAATCGCCGACTTTCGCCAAAGATGGGTTTTGCCGATCGAAACCCGACCCTAGCGTGAGGTCGGCCATGAGGTCTCCGATCAGCGCGCCAAAGTCGCGTTTCAAATTTTCAAATGATGCTTGCGGCGCCTTTTCTCACCCAATGATGGAGGACGCACACTGTGGGCAACGCAATGACATGTGCAGCGGCCACCACCATCTTAGAGAAGGGCATTGAAGTGATTGGCTGGCTTTGAGTGCCGTCACAGTGGGTATAAAAGACTGTGAACGCCGCCATCTTACTTATGCCGATCTTACAATAGGGAGAGGTGCTGCTGCTGATTCTGAACAGGGAGAGCGTTAGGCAGGGAAGAAGAAAAAAAATAAACTGCTTCTGCTGATAGCGCTCTTCACTGTACAGTTAGTGTGCAGTGAAAGGGGAGGATTTTTGTTGTGTGCAGCAGTGCTGGTGGTGATTAGGCTGCCTTTTAAGGCTACCTGATAGGGTACCGTTACACCTAGCGATGGACCAGCGATCCCGACTAGCGATATGACGCGGTCAGGATCGCTGGTGCATCGCTAGGTGGTCGCTAGTGAGCTGCCACAAAGGCAGATCTCACCAGCGACATCGCTGGGGATGGGGATCGCTACTTGCCTGTCAGACACGGCGATCCTGACGTCCTCCCGCCTGGTTCCACGCGTTGCTCGTCGGCGCCACAGGAAGCCCCAGCAGGAAGTGGCCGATGAGAAATGATCCAGCAGCTTCTTGCGCGATCAGCGATAATCAGCGGGGGAGCCGGTCGGAGGTAAGTATCACATGCAGCGATATCGCTAGCAATATCGCTGTAACGTCACAAAATCGGTGACTTTACAGCGATATTGCTAGCGATATCGCAGTGTGTAACGGGGGCTATAGCTGCATTGCTGTGTGCACACTGCTGTTCAAACTGCTTTTTTCAAAGCACTCCAAATTTTATTATTTTGTCCTGGTGAGTTACTGAGCTTCATTTTTTCACACACCGTCTAGCGGTGTACGCTCCTCACACACTACTGTGTACCGGCTGGTATCACAGACAAATAGAAACTATCTAGGTGTGACTCTGGAAGAAAAAGCCAAGGAGTTTGTCCAGACCTACACCGTAGAGTCGTGTCCGCTTTTCAAACAGTTTCGTATATCTGCTGTTTGATGATGGTCAAAACTAGACAGAGACAGCGTGTGTAAGTGTTAGGCGTCGGGTTCCTGTTGCTGCACAGCGGGAATCCCGAGCCCTGCTCCCGGCAGTCTCCCATTCCTCCCCAGCCGCAGAGGAGGTTGCTCAGCAAACTCGTCGGGCACGGCACTCTGCCCAGACCACCTCCGTGGGATTGCTTGCTGCTGCCACCTCTGGCACAGCTATGGCAATGCAGGCTGCTCAGCAGCGAGATTCTCCAGGGACTAAGTCCTCATTTCGGGCCACTGAGCATTCCCGTGGAGTGATCTCCCATTGGAGATCGAAGGTCACGTGCTCAGGTCCTGCTCCTGCTCGGATTGGCCCATCCAAGAAGCCAGGAATGTCCCGGACGCTCGCGGCTATAAAAGGTTTACATAGCCGCTCGGCCATGCGCTAGGATACTCTGTATTTTCAGACCATGAGGAGTGAGTGATGTATGCACGTATGAATGTCTCTGGTGACTGACTCATTATGAAACCCCTACCTTGGTATGCATGTGTTAGCAAGCTTAGCCTGCTAGTGCCCAGGCTTAGGTGTAGGTAGGGCAGAGTCGGAGTCAGGCATTAGTCCCCATCAGTGACTCGGCATGCCACAGTGCACGTGTCATGGCTGGGCAGTCTACATCTTGAGGCAGGCAAAGTAGTCAGTGATAATAGCCGTAATTTTGTGCAGCCATAGCCCGTGCAAAATTCACACACATACCTTGCCTGGCTCACACTTTGAACCTGGTGGTGCAGTGCTTCCTTAATAATTATCAGGAGTTAACATCCCTGCTCCATAAGGTGCGAAGACTGTGCTCGCACATCCGTCGCTCGGCCGTACACTCCAGTTGTATGCAGAAGCTGCAGCGATTGCTCCACCTCCCCAAGCACCGCCTAATCATAGACATTGCAACAAGGTGGAACTCCACCCTGCACATGGTTGAGAGGCTGTGCGAACAGAGGCAGGCTGTAATGCATTTGTGGGAGGATGCACGGGCAGGCAGTTTGAGGGAAGACATGGAATTGTCGGGTGTGCAGTGGTCAAAGCTGAAAGACCTCTGTAAAGTCCTTCAGTGTTTTGAGGAATGCACATGGCTGGTAAGTGCAGACGACGCCATCATAAGCATGAGCATCCCACGTATGCGTCTGCTCATGCAAAGTTTGACGAACATTAAGGATCAGGTGTCTGCAGCGGAGGATGAGGAGGAGGGAAGCATTGATGACAGTCAGCCATTGTCTGGTCAGGGAACAATCCTGGATGAGGTGGAGGAAGAAGAGGAAGAGGAGGAGGATGAGGAGGAGGGGGATGATTATTTTGGGCGCGAGGATGTTTCTCAGAGGGCAAGAGAAAATGTTGGCGTTCCAAGGTCAGGTACAGTGATTGTGCGTGACTGTAGGGATGTGGATTTGCCAGAAACTGCTCCTCCACCCACCAAGGGTAGTGCATCATTGACACCTGGAACATTGGCCCACATGTGGGATTATGCCTTGCAGATCCTAAAAAGGGACCCCCGCATTGCCAAAATGATGAGAGATGATGACTACTGGCTGGCCAGCATCCTCTATCCATGCTACAAAGGCAAATTACACAACATCATGCCACAGGAGAACCTAGAGATAATATTGGCAAACAAACAAGCAACTCTGGTAAACCATTTGTTTGAGGCTTTCCCAGCACACAGCAGCGGTGTGCCATAGTGGGCAAAATGGAAGAGGTGTTCGTGGTGCACACAGCAGAAGTGGCGTTGGAGACAGGGGTTTAATGACCATGTTGTGGAATGATTTCTCAAATACCGCTCAAACGACTGCTAATACTGCATCGATTAAAAGTGACAGGAGGTAGCAGTTGTCAACTATGGTTACAAACTACTTTTCCTCCCATATCGATGTTCTCCCTCACAGGTCAATCCCCTTTGACTATTGGGCCTCTAAACTGGACGCCTGACCTGAATTGGCACAATATGCCTTACAGGAGCTCGCTTGCCCTGCTGCTAGTGTGTTATCTGAAAGAGTCTTCAGTGCTGCTGGATCAATCCTGAGAGAAAAATAGACCCGTCTGTCGACCCTAAATGTTGATGATCTAACCTTCATTAAAATGAACCATGCATGGGTTTCAAAGGATTTTGTCCCACCTTCCCCTGATGACACATAGGTTACCAGAAAAGTGCCTCAGTTTTTTCCTCCTCTTCCTCATACTTGCCCAATTACGCCCTTTGCAGCAGCTGAATGTCCAGCCAACACATCAACATATGCCAATTTTTAATCCTCCCTAACTGGGCTGCCCACCCCTCCCCCAACGGCTGAGGTCAAGACCTGGCGCACCCGAGCAAGTGCCATTGCTCTGAACAGGTGGATGGGCCCACTGATGGCTGATGGCAATGGCACAGGGCTCCTCATAGTACCATACAAATACAGTGTCTCAGACGGTGGGAGGGCCCACTCGCCGTCAGACACACCAGCTTACTATGAGGGGCCCAGTGCCAGTACCATCGACCACGATTGTGCCCCCCCTGCTTGGTCATGGCCACAGCACTTGCAAGTTGCAATACTTACCTCTCCCTGCTCCACCGCTGTGTAGTCTGGGCAGTTAAATCCTTCACAGGGACGGCCACTAGAAATTCGATGTATTGATCAATGATGGTAATGATGTAGCTAAGGCCTGTCCTGCTGGTCTCTATTTCTGCTAACACTCAACTTTGCGTCTATACTTGTATCCATGTAGTTTCCAGTAGCGGAGATTCTTGACTGGCTTACTACTAAGATTGAAATATATACGAAGATTTAAAAGTATCACAACACTGTATACTGGTGTACGCTATGAAAACCTTTCCATTTTTCTACTTTTTTAATTCTGGTGTAATACATAGTGAGCCTGTGAGTGTCTGTGTCTGACTCCGGAAGTATAGACGGAAATTTAACCCTTGACTGGACATACCTGGTATGTGCTGATACAGTACCTTGTTTCAAAAATTTGTATTAATGTATCATCTGTAGGATAAACAACTGTGGGGGAGGACCCTATTCTTGCCGCAGACAAACACGAGACTGAGACAGAGTTTGTATTGAACAGGTCCGTTTTTAGTGCCCATCTTTCTGTCGACAACAGCAACTCACCACAGCCGTTTCACATTTCTCTGTACACAGGCCCCAGTACCTTCACTTCCTTTGTAACTATAATCATGGCGCCCTCTGTGGCTCTTCCACTGTGGCTGGCCTAGGCCCAACCACCACAGCACTGCACCAGTCTGAGCACACCGTCCATATGATAGCCCCAGGCTGTCTTCGTCTGCAGCTACCGTCCTCTGGGCCATCCCCTCATGACCGCCTCAACTGTCAGTCCTCCCTGGAGCCTTTCCACTGTCTCTTTCCTCAGCAGAGCTTCCTTTTTACTGTGCTTCCTTCGCTGACTGACTCTTCCAGAACTTTCCCTCAGCCTTTTATACTTCCAGTTCTGGTATCTCCGCCCACCATCACCTAACAGTTTCTCTGACCAATGGCAGTTATTCAGTCCCACTCCAACACTCTCCACTGCCCTCCAATGGGCAAGCTAAAACACTGTACCCTTTCTCTTTATCTCAGCGGTTTCACACCTACACTGCGCTACACCTCTGCTTCTCACTACAGGCTGGTTTGTCTGTCAGTCCACCTTCCCTACATCATCCATAGTGAGTGAGCATGTGTGGGTTACGCCTTCTATATATACGGTGAATCGGAAAAAAAAATTTTTACACTATACTCGATACAGCTTGTATCTTGTTATACAGTATCTTTGTTCGACATTTAGCATTACGGTCAAATCCATACTGTGTAAGCGTCTGAGAGTGACTACGGGACTATTTATATGGAGATTTCAATTGTACCCTAAAAAATATATATTTGCTATTGTGTTATCCAGGACATTTATTACAAAATTTTTTATTATGGTCAAAGCAAACTGAGTGAGCGTCTGAGGGTGACTACGGAAATATATACCGATATTTTTAATTTGGCCAACACTGTATACAGCAGAACGCTTCTGATACAGTAGCCTTTTTAGCTATTTAGATTCTGGTGTAATCCATAATGAGCCTGTAAACGTCTGTCTGTTACTCCGGCAATATATTTGGGACTTTAAGATTGCCCCAACACTGTATACAGCTGTACGCTTGTGTTACATAACCCATTTACAGCTTTTCATATTCTTGTGTAATCCATACTGGGCCTGAGAGCGTTTGTGTCTGCCTCCTGAAATGTATATGGAGAAACAGAATGTTTACACTATACTATATATACCTTGTATCTGGTGATACTGTACCCTTTTTCAACTTGTTAATTTATTGGGTAATCCATACTGAGCCTGTGAGCATCTGTGTATGCCTCATGAAATATATACAGAGATTTACTGTTATCCCTAGATTGTATAGAGCTGTACGCTTCTGATACAGTACCATATATCTGCTGGTATTTTGGGTCCATTTTCAAAAAAATGAGGAAGTATGGTGGAAGAGGACACGGATGTGGGCGTGGAGGGCCACCTGGTACTGATGGCAGTGCATCTGCTGGTAGTGCCAAAAACACAATAGCAGCTAAGGCAGGAGGTGTTGAGCCAGCATCATGGTGTAGCTCTGGAAGGCCTGAAAGGATCCCTTTTCTGGGAGTAGGCAGACTGCTTTTAAAGCCGGAGTATCAGGAACTGTTTGTAGCTTACATTGCTAAAACAGCTCTATCGCCTCCTCTTCTGAAGTTGTAAAAAATGCAAGCACTGAGTCGTAACTGCAGGCTTCTGGTCAGGAGCAACCCCTTTCCTTGTGTCCTTCACCCACACCAAAGTGAAGGATGTGGAAGCACACACCTCAGATTACTCCATGGAGCTCTTTTCACATACCATGCCTGGGTTAATTAAAAATAGGGCCCATCATGTACTGGAGCAATGTAAATGGGGCAGATCAGACACTGGAGCAGCATCTAAGGGGCACATTATACACTGGGCCATTACAAATGGGGCCCATCATATATGGAGCATTATTAGAGCCCATCATACACTGGAGCATCATCCATGAGGCACATCATGTACTGGAGCAATGTAAATGGGGCAGATCAGACACTGGAGCAGCATCTAAGGGGAACATTATACACTGGAGCATTACAAATGGGGCCCATTATATATGGAGCATTATTAGGGCCCATGATACACTGGAGCATCATCAATGAGGCCCATCATGTACTGGAGCATTGTAAATGGGGCAGATCAGACACTGGAGCAGCATCTAAGGGGCACATTATACACTGGAGCATTACAAATGGGGCCCACTATATATGGAGCATTATGTGGAGCTCATCGGATACTGTATGGAACATTATATGTGACTAATTATTTGGTATGGAGAAATATATGGGGCTCATTATTCTGTATGGCACATAATGTGGTGGCCATAACACTGTATGGAGTAATATACTCTCCTGTTTTTGAGCTATTGTACAATTTAAAATAGATCAGTCATGTCATGTGAGCAGTGAAGTATGTGTCATTGTGCTATACCTATATTTCTGTGGCGTATCATGAGTTGTGGTATGTGTTAAAGGGGCGCACTGACACTCTTTGGCCCTGGACACACGAAAACCTGGAGCCAGCCCAAACCCCCCCCCACCAACTTTAGCCAAATAACCCCCAGATTTCAATGCGTAACTATTATTAGGAAGTAAATTAAGGTTGACTAGCTTCAGTTATAAGAATTGATGTTTTTGGCATTGAAATGGGCACTGTAGGTGTGTTTACTGTCTTCCACTCCCTGCCGACTTTGCTACCCCATTGACTTGCATTGGGTTTTATTTCAGTCGGCCTCCGACTTTTCCCTATAGTCGGCCAATTTCGTTCGACCTGACTTTTGCGAAAGTCGGGTTTCATGAAACTCGACTCGACCCAAAAAAAGGCAAAGTCGCTAGAATTCAGCCCTTCTAGAATATATTCTCTTATTTCAACAGTACTTGCCATCATTGACAGAAGAATTCTCAATTATAGCAGCAAATTTTACAGGAAAATGACAGGACATCTGTCCATTATCTAAATCTTAAGAATCATCTAGTCAAGACAAGGACCCAAAGCTCGCAAGTAAATCTACACAATAATGTCAAAAGAAGTACAGTTTTAGGAATAGGAATATCTGACCTAAATCCTTTAGAAATGTTGTGGAAGGACCTAAAGGGAGCAGTTCATGGGAATAAATGCACCAATAGAATGGAGTTGAAGCTGTTTTGCAGGTAATAATGTACTAAAATTTCACCCAGCCGTTCTGCAGGACTAAATAACAATTACTGGAAACATTTAGATGCAGTTATTGCTGCACAAGGAAGACACACATATATTTTTCCACTTACAGACACATGATATTGGATCATTAGCCTCATTTAAAAATTGACAATGTCTAATATTTTTGACTCATTCATTTGATTTAGTTCTCTTCTGAAGCGTTCACAAACTTTCAAAAACCTTTGTAGCTAGCAAGTGAGGATGAGTACAACCTGTTTTTAACCAATTGACCACCTTCCCATTTTGTTTTTTGTTCCCCTTCTTCCCAAAGTCATAACTTTTAATTTTTTCATCAATATGGCCATGTGAGGGCTTGGTTTTGGCAGGACGAGTTGTACTTTTGAACAACACCATTGGATTTACCATATATTGTACTGGAAAACAAGAAAAAAAAATTAAGTGCAGCAAAATTGTAAAAAAAATTTCAATTCCACATTTTTTATTTAATTATTTTTTTTACCATGTTCACTAAATCCTAAAACTGACCTGCCATTCTCCAGGTCATTACGAGTTTGTAGATACCAAAAGTGTATATCTTCTTTTTTATTTAAGTGGTGAAAACAAATCCAAAGTTTGTTAAAAAAAAAAAAAAGTGGCACCATTTTCCATAGAGAATCCATTTTTTGGGATCTGGGGTGGGGTCAGGGCTTATTTTTTACTCACCGAGCTGACGTTTTCATGTGCTGATCAAAACAAGTGTAATTTTGGAGGATTTTTTTTCTCATTATGCTGCTTACCAATCAGATTAATTCTTTTTATATTTTGATAGATTGGGTGCTTCTTAATTGTTTTATTTTGAATGGGGCAAAAGGGGGGTGATTTGAACTTTTCGACTTCTTTTATTTCTTCATTCTTAAACCCTTTTTTTTACTTTTTACTTGCTTCAATATTCTCCTAAGAAAATTTGAAGCTGCGATCATATGATCGCTTTTGCTGCACTTAGCAGGACTGCAGCCCTGCTATGAACTGCAAAAATGCTCATCTGCTATGAGTGCTGGCCATAGAGCGGCATTCAAAGCAGTTTGGCAATGACAACCACAGAGTTGTCAGAGATTGACAATGGCATTTAACTTGTTAACAGTCATGGATGGATCGCAGGACTGCAGCCCTGCTATTGACAAAGGCATTTAACTTGTTAACAGCCATGGGTGGATCACAGGACTGCAGCCCTGCTATGAATTGCAAAAATGCTCATCTGCTATGAGTGCTTGCCACGGAGTGACATTCATAGCAGTTTGGCGATGACAACCATAGAGCTGTCAGAGATTGACAATGGCATTTAACTTGTTAACAGCCATGGGTGGATCGCAGCTGTCATGTGCCTGAAAAGACATTGCGGCAGCCAATCAGTGAGCTCAGCATCTGAGGGCTGGGTGTTCCTTCTGCGTGGAATGCCTCCTGAGAGCCGCTGATCTCAATAATAGGCTGTCAGTGACACAGCAATGCCACGTACCGGGAGCAGCAGTGAAGACTAGTACAGTACAGTATTTTGCAACAAAATGTGGCAAGAGAAATTGTACTTGAATGAAAACAACCTTAAGGCACATCTCCCAAAAACATAGTGAGGTCCAAACAGGACTGCTCCTGCCATGAGATGTGAAGAGCATCTGCTGTCTGACAGAGGGCAGGAAAATGCTGCTATTACCTGGTCAGACAAGAACACTGTGCTATGGTCAGCAGGCAGTGTCATGATGAGTGTTATTTTCAGCTGGATTTGTATTCTAGAGTGCTTTATGAGTTAAAAACCATTGTGGAGCTAGTAGCCACTAGGTCCCTGTCCACAATACCTGTTCACACCACTAGCCAATGAGAGGCCAGCAGCAGGTGTCTCATCGCAGGCAGAGCAATGGTGCCATTGCAGTGCGCCACCTACATTTGGCAATGTAGGAGAAAACAAAGCTGGGAAAGCAAAGCAGAAAGTCATATTAATAGTACTAATGTAATTATTTGTGAAAAGTATCTTTTGCACTCCCCCAAGTATAAATGTCATGGAGTAACTCCCACCTCTGTGCTTTCTGTAGCTACAACCTCCTGAAAAACTGCAGAAACCAAAAGAATTTTTGCAAAAAGAGAACAACAAAATGAATACAGTATATTTGCTCCCTATAGCATAAAAATAACACATTTAGATATAACCTCACCACAATTTACTACTTATCGTTGGACCAGCAATTTTCAAGGAAATTATCCCTGCAATAAGTGGAGAAGATCAGCAGTCTTGAGGAACACTCCTTATTCGATTTCTCTGACCTTTCTAAAGGTCTATAATTCCAATACCAGGACATCCTGCCCCAATGTTTTACCTTACAACTTCTAAAATATGTAGTAAGAAGGGATAACAGTACAGTACAATAATAATATAATAATACAGGATATGCAACATATGCCCCAATACATTTTAAAATATTTGAAGAAATGTCTTATTTTACAATAAAGATAGCTCCCTAGCAAGATGCTTGTTTTTTTGTATTGTAAACCATAAATTATCAATATCCTTGCGTGCTTTGTTTCTTGGACGCTAATCCTTTTTACCACATTCTTTTGGGTCAAGCAGAGCATATAGAGAATAATAAACATATATTTAGTTAATGAAGCACTCCCATTAATTTTTGCATCAGTATTTGTAAGCCAAACCCAGCGTGGAACAATCAGACAAAAAGTATAATAGAAACACGTCACCACTAGAGTTGAGCGAAACGGGTCGAAAAAATTCAAAAGTCGCCGACTTTTGGCAAAGTCGGGTTTCATGAAACGAAACCCGACCCTAGGATGAGGTCGGCCACGAGGTCGGCGACTTACGCGCCAAAGTCGCGTTTCAAAAGTTTGTTTTGCGCTCTTTTTCAGGCAATCAGGATCCACGGACACTGTGGGCAACGTGATGACATAGGCAGGGGTCACCACCATCTTTCAGAAGGGCATGCAAGTGATTGGCTTGCTTTGGTGGGTGTCACAGGGGGTATAAAAGGGCGTGCACGCCGACCGCCATCTTAGGCTGGTTTCACATTTGCGTTTTTTAGCGCTGGAAAAAAACGCACACCTGCGCATGCGTTTTTTCCCCTATATTTAACATGGGTGTGCATACCTGCGCACTGGTCAGCGCATGTATGCGATTTTCATGCGCTGCGTTTTTTTGGGGTGTGCGTTGGGATTTTCCAGACGCAGCATGTTGCATTTTTTGGCCCTGCAAAAAAGCGCATGCGCACATATGCGCACGTTTTGCACTAAAAATGGCCATTATAGCCTATGGATGCGCATATGTGCGCACTGGCATGCTCATGTATGCGTTTTTTTGCATATGCGTTTTTTTTTTTAAACCATGGAATTTAGGGGTTTGGGTTAGAGTTAGGGTTAGTTAAGGGGGTTTAGGGTTAGGGTTATGGTCAGGGTCAGGGTTAGGGTTAGGGTCAGGGTTAGGGTTAAGTATGGTTTTGTTAAGGATTAGGGTCATGGTTAGGGTCAGGATTAGGGTTAAGTATGGTTTTGTTAAGGGTTAGGGTCAGGGTTAGGGTTAGGGTTAGGGTTAGGGTCAGGGTTAGGGTTAGGGTTAGGGTTAGGGTCAGGGTTAGGGTCAGGATTAGGGTTAAGTATGGTTTTGTTAAGGATTAGGGTCAGGGTTAGGGTCAGGATTAGGGTTAAGTATGGTTTTGTTAAGGGTTAGGGTCAGGGTTAGGGTTAGGGTTAGGGTCAGGGTTAGGGTCAGGATTAGGGTTAGGGTTAGGGTTAGGGTTAGGGTCAGGGTTAGGGTTAAGTATGGTTTTGTTAAGGGTTAGGGTCAGGGTTAGGGTTAGGGTTAGGGTCAGGGTTAGGGTCAGGATTAGGGTTAAGTATGGTTTTGTTAAGGATTAGGGTCAGGGTTAGGGTCAGGATTAGGGTTAAGTATGGTTTTGTTAAGGGTTAGGGTCAGGGTTAGGGTTAGGGTTAGGGTTAGGGTCAGGGTTAGGGTCAGGATTAGGGTTAGGGTTAGGGTTAGGGTTAGGGTTAGGGTCAGGGTTAGGGTTAAGTATGGTTTTGTTAAGGGTTAGGGTCAGGGTTAGGGTTAGGGTTAGGGTCAGGGTTAGGGTTAGGGTTAGGGTTAGGGTTAGGGTCAGGGTTAGGGTTAGGGTTAGGGTCAGGGTTAGGGTTAGGGTTAGGGTTAGTTAGGGTTTAGGGTTTGGGTTAGGGTTAAGTATGATTTGGTTAAGGGTTAGGGTCAGGGTTAGGGTTAGGGTTAGGGTCAGGGTTAGGGTTAGGGTTAGGGTCAGGGTTAGGGTTAGTAAAGTCATGGTTTGGGTAGTGTGAGGGGCCACCTAAAAATGTTGGAAAAAAACGCAAACACGGTAAAAACGCGCTAAAAACGCATACAAACGCATAAAAACGCTGCGTTTTTTTCATGCATGCTCATAAAAATGCTTGAAAAAAACGCAGCAGTTGTATGCTTATGTATGCGTTTTTTCAATGCGTTTTTTTGCGGGAAAAACGCGCTGCAAAAAAAAGCAAGTGTGAAACTAGCCTTACTTCTGCCGATCTCAGTATAGGGAGAGGTTGCTGATTCTGTAGGGAGAGCGTTAGGCAGGGAAGAAGACAAAAAAACAGCTTCTGCTGCTAGCGATTTGGCCTGCACAACACACCAGTCACTGTGTGTGCAGTGCAAGGGGAGGCTATATAGTGGTGTATCAGTGGTGTTGGTTGTTGGGCTGCCTTCTAAGGCTTCCTGACATTCCTGCATTGCTGTTTACCCACTGCTCCGCAAACTGCTTTTTTAAAAGCAATCCAATCTCCCTTATCCTCTAGTCACTTTTGTCACAGCTGTGCCATCGAGCCTGTGACATACAGTAGCGCTCAGATATCAGTGGGCCTCACACAATCCAAAAGTGTCCAGTGTCCAAAAGTGTGTGCAGAGATTCAAAATCTCCCTTATCCTCTAGTCACTTTGGTCACAGCTGTGCCATCGAGCCTGTCACATTGCGCTCAGATATTCATTGGGCCTCACACAATCCAAAAGTGTCCAGTGTCCAAAAGTGTGTGCAGAGATTCAAAATCTCCCTTATCCTCTAGTCACTTTGGTCACAGCTGTGTCATCGAGCCTGTCACATAGCGCTCAGATATTCATTGGGCCTCACACAATTCAAAAGTGTCCAGTGTCCAAAAGTGTGTGCAGAGATTCAAAATCTCCCTTATCCTCTAGTCACTTTGGTCACAGCTGTGCCATCGAGCCTGTCACATAGCGCTCAGATATTCATTGGGCCTCACACAATCCAAAAGTGTCCAGTGTCCAAAAGTGTGTGCACAGATTCAAAATCTCCCTTATCCTCTAGTCACTTTGGTCACAGCTGTGCCATCGAGCCTGTGACATAGCGCTCAGATATCAGTGGGCCTCACACAATCCAAAAGTGTCCAGTGTCCAAAAGTGTGTGCAGAGATTCAAAATCTCCCTTATCCTCTAGTCACTTTGGTCACAGCTGTGCCATCGAGCCTGTCACATAGCGCTCAGATATTCATTGGGCCTCACACAATCCAAAAGTGTCCAGTGTCCAAAAGTGTGTGCAGAGATTCAAAATCTTCCTTATCCTCTAGTCACTTTGGTCACAGCTGTGCCATCGAGCCTGTGACATAGCGCTCAGATTTGCATCAGCTGAATGTCCAACATCAACATATGCCACTTTCTAAAACTCCCTAACTGTGCTGCCTCCCCCCCCATGGCCGGGGTCACCACCTAGCGCACGACACCGTGCAAGTGCCGTTGCCCTGGACAGGTGGGTAAGCCGACTCTTGGGCGCGGGCACTGGCACAGGGTCCCTCATAGTGCAATCAAGTGTCTCTGACGGTGGTGGTGCACACCCGCCGTCAGACACACCGCTGTACTATGAGGGGCCCAGTGCCAGTACCGACGCCCACGAGTGGGCCCCCCTTGCTTGGGCAGGGCCCCAGCATTTGCTATCTTTACCTCTCCCTGCTCCACCGCTGTGTAATCTGGGCCATCAAATCCATACTGTGCCTGACACCGTCTGAGCCTGCCTCCTGATGTATAGACATATATTTTGAATGTGTACGCTATCCATACATGTTATCCGAGGATACGGTACCCTTTCTAACCTTTGTGCAATCACGTGCAATCCATACTGGGCCTAACACCGTCTGAGCCTGCCTCCTGATGTATAGACATATATTTTGAATGTGTACGCTATCCATACATGTTATCCAGGGACACGGTACCCTTTCTAACCTTTGTGCAATCACGTGCAATCCATACTGGGCCTAACACCGTCTGAGCCTGCCTCCTGAGACATATATTTTGAATGTGTATGCTATCCATACATGTTATCTGGGGATACGGTACCCTTTCTAACCTTTGTGCAATCACGTGCAATCCATACTGGGCCTGACACCGTCTGAGCCTGCCTCCTGATGTATAGACATATATTTTGAATGTGTACGCTATCCATACATGTTATCCGGGGATACGGTACCCTTTCTAACCTTTGTGCAATCACGTGCAATCCATACTGGGCCTGACACCGTCTGAGCCTGCCTCCTGAGACATATATTTTGAATGTGTACGCTATCCATACATGTTATCCAGGGATACGGTACCCTTTCTAACCTTTGTGCAATCACGTGCAATCCATACTGGGCCTAACACCGTCTGAGCCTGCCTCCTGATGTATAGACATATATTTTGAATGTGTACGCTATCCATACATGTTATCCGGGGATACGGTACCCTTTCTAACCTTTGTGCAATCACGTGCAATCCATACTGGGCCTAACACCGTCTGAGCCTGCCTCCTGAGACATATATTTTGAATGTGTACGCTATCCATACATGTTATCTGGGGATACGGTACCCTTTCTCACCTTTGTGCAATCACGTGTAATCCATACTGGGCGTGAGAACGGCTGGCGAGCTGTTAAGCAAGCTACAGCACCTGTGGTTTGCACACGTAAGTTTTTCATTTTTTCAGGAATGACGGTTAGGCCTAATTCCGGAACTGCGGTTGACCTGCACTTACTGGGAAATCATTGTTCGCGGGTAATAATTGTAATCAGTGATCCCCATCACTAACGTTGTTCAGCGGGTTATCTGCACCTGTAAGCGACAAACGCTGGCCTTTTCAGTGTAGCGCACATGCAGCCACGGACATGTAAGGGCATGACACACCAGTTATTGGCCAATCTCATGTGCCAGAGCCTCACGTGTCCCTCTAGTAAGCCGGACTCGGACCGCGGGGCATGACGGAGTCTCGCTCGTTAACGGAATTAAGCTTGCAATGTGTGCATCTGTTCTGTAGCTGGCATGGTTGAGGTTTCCCAGGTGGAGTCGAATTTAACCGTAGGCTCCACTCCTGGTGGTGCCCTTCTGGACATTCCTTTAAGGTTCAGCTTTGCAACCATACTGCCCACGTAAAACAAACACTTTGCCTTCATGAACGCTGTTTGGAGGGTCATGACTCGTGGGAATAACGCCGCCCAATCAGTTAACCTGCTAGAGAGATCGTTCGTTGCTCCCAAGCATGACATCACACTCCCTAGGAAGAAGGTAATGCTACTGTGGCGACCGTACTCCTGGGGGCGACACAAGTGCACTGATGCCCAGCCACTGCTCGATGAATCTGCTGGTACATTGACCCAGACCACTACATTCCCCTCGCACGCTACCCGGCCTGAATCTGACCCTGATGAAACTCAGGTTACCCTTCCAATATACAGTTACATCTTACACGGTGACAAAGAGGAAGCTGCAGATGAAAGTGCAGGTTCGGCCCACCCGCCATCAGACACACCACCGTACTATCAGGGGCCCTGTGCCAGTGCCGTCGCCAACGAGTGGGCCCCCCCTGCTTGCCCAGGATCACAGCACTTGCAAAGTTGAAATACTGTGCAGTGAGATGGAAGATGGGGACGACGAGGAGTCTAGACTAGTACAGGGATTCCCTAGCGAGGAGACTTATTTGATTGTTTTCAATGTTGGGACAGCAATTTTTGGGAGCACTATACTCTGGAGAATGATAGATGGGGCCCACCATACACTGGAACATTCCAAAGGTGGACATCAGACACTGGAGCAGCATTTACAGGGCCCATTATACACTAGAGCATTAGAAATGGGGCCCATTATGTTTGGAGCATTATTTGGGCCCATAAGACAGTGGAGCTTCATCCATGGGGACCAACATATACTGTAGCATTATGTGGAGCTCATCATATACTGTTTCAAACATTATATGGGACCAATGATTCTGTATGGAGAAATAGATGGGCCTCGTCATGAGATGTAAAAAGTGAGGTATTTTTCATTGTACTATACCGCTATTTCTCTGCCGTATCGGAGCATGATGAGTTGTGGTATGTGTTAAAGGGGCGCTCTTTCGCTCAGGGCACATGAAAACCTGGAGCCAGCCCTCCCCCCCCACAACTTTAGCCAAATAACCCCCATTTTTCAGTGCGTAACTTGTATTATGAAGTTAATTAAGGTTGACAAGCTTAAGTAAGAAGAATTGATGCTTTTGGCATTCAAATGGGCACTGTAGGTGTGTTTCCTGTCCTCCTCTCACTGCCGACTTTTATTCCCCATTGACTTACATTGGGTTTCGTGTTTCGGGACGACCCCGACTTTTCCCTATAATCGGACGATCTTGCTCGACCCGACTTTTGGAAAAGTCGGGTTCCACGAAACGAAACTCGACCCTAAAAATCGAAAAGTCGCTCAACTCTGGTCACCACTTCTGTATTTTTCACCAAATTCTGGATTTGTCTTCCAAATACTGGTGTAAAATGCTGACCAAATATGGATAGTGTGAATGTCCCCTAAAACAGACTTTCAAATCACACAAAGAACATAGAGTGTACAGTGAGCCGGCTAGTCTGAAGTGTGGTGACATCACTCAGAAGAGGAGCTCAACACGCTGAAACTCGGTAGGTGAGTATGTTAATACGTTTGCACTACACTACATGCATGTACACACATTTAACCCCTTCATTCCGCAATATGGCCATGTGAGGGCTTGTTTTTTGCAAGACAAGTAGTACTTTTGAATGACAACATTTTTTTTACCATGTACTAGAAAACAATTCCAAGTAACATAACATAGTAACATAGTT
Source organism: Dendrobates tinctorius (assembly GCF_039654945.1). Taxonomy (NCBI): domain Eukaryota; kingdom Metazoa; phylum Chordata; class Amphibia; order Anura; family Dendrobatidae; genus Dendrobates; species Dendrobates tinctorius. The sequence continues at coordinate 73,384,910 of NW_027361690.1, read as the reverse complement.
TTGAAGGCTGAAGGAAGACCTTATGTCCATCTAGTTCAGCCTATTTTTAGTGCAGCTGTTCTGCATTGTTGATCCTGGGGAAGGCAAAAAACTCAAAAAACCACAGAGTAGAAGCCAATTTTCTCCATAGGGAAAAAAATTCCTTCCTCTAAGCTGGGTCAATCATCTACCTATAATATTATGTTATTCATAACCTTCTATACTGTTACTCACAAAAAAGCATCCATTCCTTTCTTAAATTCATTCAGTGATTTGGCCATCACCACTTCCTCAGGAAGAGAATTCCAGAGCCTCACTGCTCTTACCGTGAAGAACCCTCTTCTATGCTGGTGCAGAAATTTTCTTTCCTCCAAACGAAGAGAATGCCCCCTTGTTCATGTCACAGTCCTTGGTACAAACAGTTCATTGGAGAGATCTCTGTATTGCCCTCTGATATACTTGTACATATATATTAGGCCTCCCCTAAGTCTTCTCTTTTCTAGAGTAAATAGACCTAATTTTGATAACCTTTCTGGGTATTGTAGTGAACCAACTCCATTTATCATTTTAGTAGCCCGCCTTTGAACCCTTTCAAGTTCAGTAATGTCTTTCTTGAGCACCAGCGTCCAAAATTGCACACAATACTCCAAGTGTGGTCTGACGAGTGATTTGTACAGAGGGAGAATTATGTTTTCATCTCGTGTCCCCAGACCTCTTCTAATGCATCCCATGACCATATTTGCTTTGGTGGCAGCTGCCTGACACTGGGCACTACAATTTAGATTCTTATTGACTAAGATGCCTAAGTCTTTTTCCATGTCTGATTTCCCCAGCATCTTCCCATTTAGTAAGTAATTGTAGCATCTGTTTCTCCTTCCCATGTGCATAACCTTACACTTATCTGTGTTAAACCTCATTTGCCATTTTTCAGCCCAATTCTCCAATTTACTCAAATCTGTCTGTAGTTGCAAACTGTCCTCCTTTGTGTTAACTACCTTAGTTTTGTATCATCTGCAAATACTGATATTTTACTGTGTAAGCCATCCACTAGATCATTAATAAATAAATTAAATAGTAGGGGGCCCTATACAGAACCCTGTGGTACCCCACTAGTAACCCTGGCCCAATCTGAGTATGCCCCATTAACAACCACTCTTTGTTTTCTATCACTAAGCCAGCTACCTACCCATCTACACACATTTTCCCCTAGCCCAAGCTTTCTCATCTTACTTACCAATCTTTTATGTGGGACAGTGTCAAATGCTTTAGAGAAGTCGATATAAATGACATCCAATGATTCTCCTTGGTCCATTTGAGAGCTTACATCCTCTCATAGAAGCTGATCAGGTTAGTTTGACAGGAGCGATCCTTCATAAATCCATGTTGATATGGAGTTAAACATTTATTAACATTGAGATATTCCATAATGGTATCCCTTAGAAACCCTTCAAAAATTTTACCCACAACAGATGTTAAGCTTACCAGCCTATAGTTTCCAGGTTCCCTTTTACACCCCTTTTTGAATATTGGTACCACATCTGCTTGCCGCCAATCAAAAGGAACAGACCCTGTTTCTATAGAGTCTTTAAATATAAGGAATAGAGGCCTGTCTATCACATTACTTAACTCCCTTAATACCCGAGGGTGAATGCCATCAGGGCCTGCTGATTTGTCAATTTTAATCTTACTAAGGTGGTTCTGCACTTCTTCCTGGGTAAGGCTAGTTTCACACTTGCTTTTTTTTGCAGCGCGTTTTTCCCGCAAAAAAACGCATTAAAAAAACGCATACAAATGCATACAAACGCTGCGTTTTTTTCCAGCATTTTAATGCGCATGCAGGAAAAAAACGCAGCGTTTTTGCGCGTTTGTATGCGTTTTTTGTGCGTTTGCGTTTTTTTACAGATTTTGGAAAAACCCCACAAAAAAGAAAAAACAACCATTCAACAACACACAAGACCAATGGGACTTCATTGTGGGTGTGGTATGTTAATATATATACACCCTGTCTACAGTATTCTTCACATTTGCTTGATTCTTCTCGTGACCATGGATCTGCGCTGGAAGAGTTTTCACTTCAACTTGGATTTGGACATCGCGATGGCTCAGGCGTATGCAGTTGCTTGCCATGAACAAAGGAAGAGAGAGAGGCAGCGAAGACGGCGGCGTTTGTGGATACATCCGATTGTTGAACTCCGGGAGAGCCGTGGGGCATACCACACCCTCTACAGCGAGCTACGTGCAAACCCGGAGAAATTTACTGATTATATCCGGATGTCCCACGAAAGTTTCATGGATTTGCTTGCTCGTGTCCAACAATCCATCCGGAGACAGGACACACAGCTCCGTCGTGCGATTCCTCCTGAGGAACGGCTACTGGTGACATTACGGTATGTTTTAAAAACAAAGGGGTGTGGTCTGATGTTTTTTTTTGTAAATTTAGTATTCAAAACCTTGGGTAATTAGTTTTCGTGAATGTACTAATATTTTTTTTATAGTTTTTAAAAATAATATACATAAATATTAATTTTACTTCTTTGTCTGTTCACAGATTCCTGGCGACTGGAGAAACCCTATCCTCACTACACTTCCAGTACCGTATTGGAATCTCTACCTTGTCTGGAATTGTTGCTGACACCTGCCGGGCTCTCTGGAATGTTCTTTGCCCAGAATTTATGCCCCTGCCCACCGCTGAAAAGTGGATGGAAATTGCTGACAAATTCTGGACAGTATGCAATTTTCCCAACTGTTTGGGAGCTGTTGATGGGAAACACATACGGATCATCAAACCCCAAAGAACGGGATCTGAGTACTATAATTACAAAAAGTACTTTTCAATAGTACTCATTGCAATTGCGGATGCCGGATGTATGTTTGTAGCAGTGGACATTGGAGCATTTGGCCGTGGTAATGACTCGCAGGCTTTTAAAAACTCAGACATGGGCCGGAGGTTGTATGGCAACCAATTTAATTTCCCTATGCCACGGCCTCTTCCTCACACCGAAGCTCCGCCACTGCCCTTTGTAATGGTTGGCGATGAGGCTTTTCAAATGTGCGGAAACTTACTGAAACCCTACTCCAGCCGGGACTTGGACCACACCAAAAAAATTTTTAATTACAGGCTGACCAGGGCCAGAAGAACTGTCGAGTGTGCTTTTGGGATTCTTGTTTCCAGATGGCGAATTCTGGGCACGGCCATTAATCTTAAACTTGAAACAGTCGATGAGGTGGTGAAGGCCTGTGTGGTTCTACATAACTTTGTGATGGCTAAAGAGCAACCGACCTTTGAACTGGACGATGATGCTCCTAACCCATTGCCTGAATTCACTCAGCACACTCTCAGGTCATCCGTTGAAGTTGGCCAAATGAGGGACAAATTTGCGGCCTACTTTATTTCTGATGTAGGACGGGTGCACTGGCAAGATGAAATGGTGTAATGTTGTTGTTTATGGTAATAAAAATCCTTATTTGATACCATTACTGAGTGCACTATATTTTTTAAACTCCGATTAATTAAAAAACTTCCCATGTATAACTGAATTTTGTTATGTTCACACACCTGGGCAGGTAAATACACATACGAGTTAAAATGCAGCATTGCTAGTCTGCGTTAAATATATTGGAATGAGCAAAGCTGCAGGCCATGAATCAGGAAACCATTTTTTTTCAAGATAAAATTGTGCAAATAGTTTAAAACAAAGTATGTGATTTTCTCAAAACACAACACTCAAAACCCAACCCCAATGAAAGTCCATGGGGAATACAAGTCAGCATTGAGTGGATGAATGTAATCTGCTCCATTAAAAGTTATTACACTAGGCCTTTGAATGACTATACTAGGCCGTGGTATTTCAAATATGAGTATACTAGGCCTTGGGGCTAGTAGTATAGTAATATGTGAAATACCACGGCCTAGTATAGTCATACCAAGGCCTACTGTAATAACTCGATTTTTAACAACTAGCATCTTGTTTCACCAAAAACAAACTGGTGAAACTAGAAAGAAACTTATTTTTTAGACAAGTTTCAACAGTTTGTTTTTCATGAAACCAGATTCTATTTTGTAAAACTAGAGTTATTACACTAGGCCTTGGAATGACTATACTAGGCCGTGGTATTTCAAATATGAGTATACTAGGCCTTGGGGCTAGTAGTATATGTGAAATACCACGGCCTAGTATAGTCATACCAAGGCCTACTGTAATAACTCGATTTTTAACAACTAGCATCTTGTTTCACCAAAAACAAACTGGTGAAACTAGAAAGAAACTTATTTTTTAGACAAGTTTCAACAGTTTGTTTTTCATGAAACCAGATTCTATTTTGTAAAACTAGAGTTATTACACTAGGCCTTGGAATGACTATACTAGGCCGTGGTATTTCAAATATGAGTATACTAGGCCTTGGGGCTAGTAGTATATGTGAAATACCACGGCCTAGTATAGTCATACCAAGGCCTACTGTAATAACTCGATTTTTAACAACTAGCATCTTGTTTCACCAAAAACAAACTGGTGAAACTAGAAAGAAACTTATTTTTTAGACAAGTTTCAACAGTTTGTTTTTCATGAAACCAGATTCTATTTTGTAAAACTAGAGTTATTACACTAGGCCTTGGAATGACTATACTAGGCCGTGGTATTTCAAATATGAGTATACTAGGCCTTGGGGCTAGTAGTATATGTGAAATACCACGGCCTAGTATAGTCATACCAAGGCCTACTGTAATAACTCGATTTTTAACAACTAGCATCTTGTTTCACCAAAAACAAACTGGTGAAACTAGAAAGAAACTTATTTTTTAGACAAGTTTCAACAGTTTGTTTTTCATGAAACCAGATTCTATTTTGTAAAACTAGAGTTATTACACTAGGCCTTGGAATGACTATACTAGGCCGTGGTATTTCAAATATGAGTATACTAGGCCTTGGGGCTAGTAGTATATGTGAAATACCACGGCCTAGTATAGTCATACCAAGGCCTACTGTAATAACTCGATTTTTAACAACTAGCATCTTGTTTCACCAAAAACAAACTGGTGAAACTAGAAAGAAACTTATTTTTTAGACAAGTTTCAACAGTTTGTTTTTCATGAAACCAGATTCTATTTTGTAAAACTAGAGTTATTACACTAGGCCTTGGAATGACTATACTAGGCCGTGGTATTTCAAATATGAGTATACTAGGCCTTGGGGCTAGTAGTATATGTGAAATACCACGGCCTAGTATAGTCATACCAAGGCCTACTGTAATAACTCGATTTTTAACAACTAGCATCTTGTTTCACCAAAAACAAACTGGTGAAACTAGAAAGAAACTTATTTTTTAGACAAGTTTCAACAGTTTGTTTTTCATGAAACCAGATTCTATTTTGTAAAACTAGAGTTATTACACTAGGCCTTGGAATGACTATACTAGGCCGTGGTATTTCAAATATGAGTATACTAGGCCTTGGGGCTAGTAGTATATGTGAAATACCACGGCCTAGTATAGTCATACCAAGGCCTACTGTAATAACTCGATTTTTAACAACTAGCATCTTGTTTCACCAAAAACAAACTGGTGAAACTAGAAAGAAACTTATTTTTTAGACAAGTTTCAACAGTTTGTTTTTCATGAAACCAGATTCTATTTTGTAAAACTAGAGTTATTACACTAGGCCTTGGAATGACTATACTAGGCCGTGGTATTTCAAATATGAGTATACTAGGCCTTGGGGCTAGTAGTATATGTGAAATACCACGGCCTAGTATAGTCATACCAAGGCCTACTGTAATAACTCGATTTTTAACAACTAGCATCTTGTTTCACCAAAAACAAACTGGTGAAACTAGAAAGAAACTTATTTTTTAGACAAGTTTCAACAGTTTGTTTTTCATGAAACCAGATTCTATTTTGTAAAACTAGAGTTATTACACTAGGCCTTGGAATGACTATACTAGGCCGTGGTATTTCAAATATGAGTATACTAGGCCTTGGGGCTAGTAGTATATGTGAAATACCACGGCCTAGTATAGTCATACCAAGGCCTACTGTAATAACTCGATTTTTAACAACTAGCATTTTAAACAACTAGCATCTTGTTTCACCAAAAACAAAGTGGTGAAACTAGAAAGAAACTTTATTTTTTAGACAAGTTTCAACAATTTGTTTTTCATGAAACCAGATTCTATTTGGTAAAACTAGAGTTATTACACTAGGCCTTTGAATGACTATACTAGTCCATGTTATTTCACATATGACTATACTAGCCCTTGGTTTGGTTTTTAACATGTATTTACCCATCAGTGTGTGTGAGCGGCGCAAACAACATTAATGAAACTTATTAATGGTGAACCACAAATGTAAATTTATTTTTTATCACAAAAAAAAAATTTAAAAATTATTTTTTACGGCGTTTGGGGGCAGATGGTTTCAATTTGGGGGTGTGCAGGGAATATGCAACACTTGCAGTTGAAGACGGTGTTTGAGGGGAAGGGGCAACAAAACTTGTGGGGGAAGGTAGTCCAGTTAAGGGAATTAAACTTGGAACACTTGTAGGAGAGGAAATCTGTTCAGTTACATTAGTTGTAATGGCATGTCGCCGTAGGCTTGTGTGCCTGGACCGACTTTGGCCCAATGCCCGCCTTGATTGATTTCGCCTTGAAGTAGGGGCAAATATGGAATGTAGGTCCCCCGTCTGCTGGTATGGCTGCTGCTGCTGAGGTGGCGGCTGCTGCTGCAGAGGTTGCGGCTGCTGCTGAGGTGGCGGCTGCTGCTGAGGTGGCGGCTGCTGCTGAGGTGGCAGCTGCTGCTGAGGTGGTTGCTGCTGCTGAGGTGGTTGCTGCTGCTGCTGAGGTGGCGGCTGCTGCTGAGGTGGTTGCTGCTGCTGCTGAGGTGGCGGCTGCTGCTGAGGTGGCTGCTGCTGCTGAGGTGGCGGCTGCTGAGTTGGCTGCTGCTGCTGAGGTGGCTGATGCTGCTCTTCTTGGTCAGTGCTCGTCCTTGCAGGAGGACTGGTGGCGGCAGTGATGGCCCAGGTTTGCAGAGTGGTGGTGGCAGGGCTACTACATGTTGTTGTAGCGGCAGGGCTGTTCCATGTTTGCCTAGTGGTGGCTGAGCTCCACGCATGCATGGGATTGGCGGTGGTGCTCCAGACAGGAGCAGCGCTTGCCATGGTGGTGTCGGTGAAGTGACCAGCTGCACTCAGACTTGTGGTGGTGTAACGGTGGGTGTCCAGCCTTTGAAGAGAGGTGTCCGTGCAGTGGTATGCAGCACAAGTCGGTAGTGAGGTGAAGCGAGTCAATGGTGGCACAGGTGGAAAGGACACCACTGACTGCTGACCGTACCGATTATGCTGCATAGCCTGCAAGAAAGCATTGTTGCAGGCCTGCAGCACATTCAGCTGTTGATCAGGACTAAGGTGTTCCGCCATGCCCTTTTCAATCTTACTAAAAAAATGGTGTGCTGGTCTGTTGAGGTCGGCCTCCAGACGGTCAAGGCGCTGTTCTACAGAATTGAAGCGGTGTTCAAAGTGGTTAAAACCACGTTCCATCAGTGCAAAACCGCTTTCAACTCTGTCGGACAGTGACTTGAGGCTGGAATTAAATGTCTCGCTCAAATGCATAAACTCGGGCAAGACATTCCTGTCCAAGGCCCTCTGCCGCTGGCGGGTAGTGCCCGCATAACCAGTGGCAGAGACCTGGGACAGGGGAACACCTGATGGCCCAGCTTCCTGGTCACCAGCTGTGTGTGTGTGGGACCTGCAAGGTGCTTCCTGGCTGTCGGATGGCTGGGACGGGTCAGAGGACGTCCGACGAAGGACCGCTCCAGGGCCAGGTTGCAGGGTGCTGCTCCAGGTGCTGTGGAAGAAAGGAAAATCATTACTACCATGCCTTTACAAGAAGCATCAGCTGTGGATTAGAAAAACACAGATTAATAAAAATAAAAACCCAAAATGTATAATACTTACGATCTTGTGGCAAGGACCGGTCTTAGGAACTGCAACGCGTGATAGTGACGGTATCTAGTTCTGGTCCTTGACGCAGATCCACTGCGAACCTGGCCCTCAGCACGAACATCACTGTTGAAGCGGTCCTTGATCGAACGCCAACGTGTTCGGACTTTGTCCACTGTTGATAAAAAAAAACAGTGCCGTCAAGTACAACAGTCACTGCTTCACAATTTAGCAATACAATACTCAAAGCAGTCACTGTACACCCCGATGACACTGTTGGGTTTCCTGCTAGAATACACCTAGCACGAAACCCAACAGTGCCGTCAAGGACAACAGTCACTGCGGCACAATGTAGCAATACAATACTCAAAGCAGTCACTGTAGACCACGATGACACTGTTGGGTTTCCTGCTAGAATACGCCTAGCACGAAACCCAACAGTGCCGTCAAGGACAACAGTCACTGCGGCACAATGTAGCAATACAATACTCAAAGCAGTCACTGTAGACCACGATGACACTGTTGGGTTTCCTGCTAGAATACGCCTAGCACGAAACCCAACAGTGCCGTCAAGGACAACAGTCACTGCGGCACAATGTAGCAATACAATACTCAAAGCAGTCACTGTAGACCACGATGACACTGTTGGGTTTCCTGCTAGAATACGCCTAGCACGAAACCCAACAGTGCCGTCAAGGACAACAGTCACTGCGGCACAATGTAGCAATACAATACTCAAAGCAGTCACTGTAGACCCCGATGACACTGTTGGGTTTCCTGCTAGAATACGCCTAGCACGAAACCCAACAGTGCCGTCAAGGACAACAGTCACTGCGGCACAATGTAGCAATACAATACTCAAAGCAGTCACTGTAGACCACGATGACACTGTTGGGTTTCCTGCTAGAATACGCCTAGCACGAAACCCAACAGTGCCGTCAAGGACAACAGTCACTGCGGCACAATGTAGCAATACAATACTCAAAGCAGTCACTGTAGACCCCGATGACACTGTTGGGTTTCCTGCTAGAATACGCCTAGCACGAAACCCAACAGTGCCGTCAAGGACAACAGTCACTGCGGCACAATGTAGCAATACAATACTCAAAGCAGTCACTGTAGACCACGATGACACTGTTGGGTTTCCTGCTAGAATACGCCTAGCACGAAACCCAACAGTGCCGTCAAGGACAACAGTCACTGCGGCACAATACAGAGCAGGGAAATACTCACTAAACGCCTTTTTGGCGGATGCTGTGGCGCTGTCCCAGCCATCCATCAACGCTGCGGCCACCTCATTCCATAGCCGCCGTGTCACCACATTGTCCTTGTACAGCCGGTCACGGCTGTCCCACAACGGCGAACGCTCCTGGACCAGGCTGATGAGCTGCTCATTATCCAGGTAGACGTCTTCATCCCGTTGTGGAACCTAGACAAAACACATTCATTAGAATAATCAAATTTAAATTGACTAAAAAGTTACAAAAAAAGAAAAAAAAAAAAGAGTAAAAATAGAAGATAAAAAAAAAAAAAAACATTACAAATCATTTGATACTTACATTACGTATCACCACCGGGACTTGGCTTCGCTGCTCCTGCTGTTCGCCCTCACTATTCCCGTCCGCAGATGATGATGACGATGTCTGAAAGTTGAAAAAAACGTAAGAGATTTGGAGAAGCAGCAGATATACTTACCAGATGCACGAAAATAATCACCTCACGGTCTGCTTGCGCCAATTCCTGCCGCGATGGGGAATACTCCGATTCTGAAGACATACTGCATGTAAAAATAATAAAAATCATTAGTACATACATAATTTAAAAGGACAGGCATATAATGTAATATACTCACATTCTTCGCTGATATAATGGGTTCTTGGTTGAATGTCTGCTCTTCAATCTGTCTAGTGTAGTAGTGGCAGAGTTTTGGCAGGCACCTCCTTTATATAGCCTTTTTTTTTTGGACTTTAGAAGATTCTAACTAGGATAAAAAGTGGACACCACCCAAAAAACGCTGCGCTAAAAAAGCGCATACCTGCGCATGCCAGTGCGCACGTATGCGCATCCATAGGCTATAATGGCCATTTTTAGCGCAAAACGTGCGCATACGTGCGCATGCGATTTTTTCAAGGGCCAAAAAATGCAACATGCAGCGTCTGGAAAATACCAACGCACACCCCAAAAAAACGCAGCGCATGAAAATCGCATACATGCGCTTACAAGTGCGCAGGTATGCGCACCCATGTTAAATATAGGGGAAAAATCGCATGCGCACGTATGCGTTTTTTTCCAGCGCTAAAAAACGCAAATGTGAAACCAGCCTAAGGCAGGTAATACTTAAAGGGGAGTTTACATTATCACTTAGCTTCTTAAATGCCTTGTTCTTGTTATTTATTGCCCTTTTTACATCCTTATTTAGCCACATTGGTGTTCTCCTGTTCCTAGCCCTTTTATTTCTGTACGGTATGGCTAGCTCGCAGTGGGTGTGTAAAACTGTTTGAAATATTTCCCATTTATTTTCTGTGCTCCTATTTTTGAGGACATTGTCCCAATCAATTCGGCGAAGGTCCTCGATAAGCTGATCAAATTTTGCTTTCCTGAAATTCAGCGTTTTTGTAACCCCCTTCCAGGGCACCTTACTGAAGGACAAGTGGAATTGTATTATATTGTGGTCACTGGTCCCTGGGTGCCCATCAACTTGTACATCTGTTATTCTATCTGTTCTGTTGCTTAAAATTAAGTCCAGAAGGCCTGCCCCTCTAGTTGGGCCCTGCACAAGTTGTGACAGATAATTATCCTTAGTCACTGACAGAAATTGGTTTCCTTTCTGAGATACGCAGGTTTCAGTTTCCCAGTCTATGTCGGGGTACTTGAAGTCCCCCATAATAATCACCTCATTGTGATTTGCTGCTTTGTCTATTTGTTTCAATAATAGATTTTCAGTGGCTTCTGTTATATTTGGTGGCTTATAACAAACCCCTATGAGGATTTTATTACTTTTCCCTCCTTGTATCTCCACCCATAGAGACTCCACCTCTTCATTTCCCTCTGGTATATCTTCTCTTAGTGTGGGCTTTAAAGTGGACTTTATAAATAGACAGACTCCACCCCCTTTCCTTTTTTTACGATCCCTCCTAAACAAATCATATCCTTGCAAGTTAGCCGCCCAGTCATAGCTGTCGTCTAACCATGTCTCAGTTATTCCTACTATGTCGTATTTTTCCTCATACATTACCAACTCCAGATCTTCAATCTTATTGGTCAGGCTCCTTGCGTTGGTCAGCATGCAGGAAAGAAGTTTTGCTTCCTTTTTCTTAGCTTCCTTCTGAGTACCCTGTCTTGGGTCCTCTGTACCACATCTAGTATCCTTGATTAGTTTGTCCTTCTGCTGCATGTTCTTGTCTGCTGTTTTTCCTCCCATCCCCTCTTCTTCTAGTTTAAAGCCCTCCTGATGAGTGTGGCAAGTCTTCTGGCGAATGTGTGTTTCCCAGGTTTTGTGAGGTGTATCCCATCTCTTGCGAGAAGTCCACCGTAGAGGTAATTCATGCCATGGTCCAAGAATCCAAATCCTTGCTGCCTGCACCACCGTCGTAGCCAGTTGTTCACCTCTAGTATCCTATTCCATCTTCTGATGCCATGACCATCGACTGGGAGGATTCATGAGAAAACAACCTCTACCTTCCGTTCCTTTATTTTCTTCCCCAGAATTTCAAAGTCTTCGCAGATAGTTGGTAGGTCATTTCTTGCCGTGTCGTTTGTGCCTACATGTATCAGTAGGAAAGGGTAGTCATCCTTGGATTTGAGGATAGTTGGTATCCTGTTGGCCACATCCTTGATTTTTGCTCCTGGGAGGCAGCATAGTTCTCGTGTGGTTATGTCCAGCCTGCAGATAGTTGCCTCTGTGCCTCTTAGTAGTGAGTGACCCACAGCTACCACTCTTCTTTTCTTTCCAGACGCACTGCTTGTTGCTCATGAGTGTTTTTGAGTGTCATTTGTTTCCGCCTTTGTTGACACAATAACTTCTTTTGTTGATAGTGTGTCCTCTCTTGTAGATACGGTATGATCCTGAGCTGTGCCATTTTCGTTCTCCTGCATGAGGGCTTCATATTGGTTACTAAGCTGTGTGGGTGGTGATGACCACTTGATCCGTTTGCTTCTTTTCGTCACATGGCTCCACTTTTCAGCCTCTGTATGTGCTCTGAAGCTTTTCTTATTTTCCGTATCCTGAATGGTTGCTTCTTCTTCATCCAAGAAGTCCTCATGTTCTTTAATTACCTTCAATGTTGCTATTCTTTCTTCCAGTCCCTGCACCTTTTCCTCTAAGAGGGCAACAAGTTTGCACTTCTGACAGGTAAAGTTGAGTTTTTGGGCTGGAAGATCCGTAAACATGTAGCATGTGTTGCAGGTGACCATGTGGATTTTCTTCTCTTCCATATTGCAATTGCAGTTTATGATGGGTGGAAACTCCCAGCGATCGATCAGCTTAAGGCGACTCTTCGACTCTTCCCAGAATGCACAGGAAATATGCAGCTGAGCTTCCTGCTTCTCCAATCCCAGGTTTTGCAATGTCCTCAAACAGCGAGACCCGGCAAGTCCCAGCGATCGATCAGCTTAAGGCGACTCTTCTCCTCTTCCCTGAATGCACCGGAAATATGCAGATGAGCTTCCTGCTCCTGCAATCCCTGGTTTTGCGATGTCCTCAAACAGCGAGACCCAGCAAGTCCCAGCGATCGATCAGCTTAAGGCGACTCCTTCCCAGAATGCACAGGAAATATGCAGATGAGCTTCCTGCTTCTCCAATCCCTGGTTTTGCGATGTCCTCAAACAGCGAGACCTGGCAAGTCCCAGCAATCGATCAGCTTAAGGCGACTCTTCTCCTCTTCCAAGAATGCACCGGAAATATGCAGATGAGCTTCCTGCTTCTCCAATCCCTAAAGTACAATTCCACACCTTTCTTTTTAATTTTTTTTACCATGTTCACCAAATTCTAAAACTCACCGGCCATTATGATTCTCTAGGTTATTATGAGTTTATAGATAACAAACATGTATACGTTGTCTTTTATTTACATGGTTAAAAAAATCCAAAGTTTGTTAAAAAATAAAAAAATAAAATTGTGTCATTCTCTGACACATGTAGCGTCTCCATTTTTCATGATCTGGGGCTGGGTGAGGGCTTATTTTTGGCGTGCCGGGCTGACATTTTAAATTATATAATTTTGGTGTGGATATGATCTTTTGATCTCCCGTTATTGCACTTTCATGCAATGTTGCAGCAACTAAAACAACGAAATTCTGGCGTTATGACTTTTTTTTAACTTTGCCGTTTACCGATTTGGATCAATTCTTTTTATAGCTTGATAGATTGGGTGATACCATATATGTGTATATATTTTTTTAATTGTTTTATTTTGAATGGGGCAAATGGGGCGTGATTTGAACTTTTACGTCTATTTTTTTTAATACTTTTAAAAACATTTTTGTTTTACTTTTCACTTGCTTCAATAGTCTCCATAGGAGACTAAAAGCTGCGATAAAGCGACCGCCTCTGCTACAAAGAGGCGATGATCAGATCACCTTTGTGTAGCAGAATTGCTCATAGAACTTTGGCTATGACAACCATAGACATCTGCTGGAGACCTCTGGTTGTCATGCCGACCCATCGGTGACCTGCGGTCATGTGACAGGGTCACCGATGGGCCGGATTAGTGATATGCTTCTGGCGCGATCACCTTAAATACTGCTGTCAGAGATTGACAGTGGCTTTGAAAGGGTTAACAGCCGTGGGTGGATCGCAATTCCACCCATGGTTGTTAGGGGCACATGTCAGCTGTTCAAAACATAATTACCAAAGAGATTGAACCTACTATGAGTGGACCACTATAGTTATGGTCCTTGGAAAGCCACATGGTCTTCACCTATGGAACATGCAGTGGCATGTAAAAATTTGGGCACCCCTGTCCTCTAATTGTGAACAGTTAAGCAAGATGAAGATGAAATGATCTCTAAAGGGGCTAAAGTTAAAGATGACACATTTCCTTTGTATTTTCAGCAAAAAATATATATGTATATTGTCATCTTTTACATTTTAACACCTTTGCATCAGCGCCCATCTTCGTTTTTGCGTTTCTGTTTTTTGCACCCCTTCTTCCCAGAGCCATAACTTTTTTATTTTTCAGTCAATATGGCCGTGTGAGGGCTAGTTTTTTGTGGGATGAGTTGTACTTTTGAAAAACACCATTGGTTTTACCATATTGTGTACTGGAAAATGGGGAAAAAAATTCCCAGTGTGGTGAATTTGCAAAAAAAAGTGCAATCCCACACTGCGCCATTTTCCGATACCCATAGCGTCTCCATTTTCGTGATCTTGGGTTGGGTGAGGGCTTATTTTTTGAGTGTCGAGCTGATATTTTTAATTATACCATTTTTGTGCAGATATGTTCTTTTGGTGGCCCGTTATTGCATTTTAACGCAATGTGGAGGAAACCAAAAAAATGTAATTCTGGCATTTTGATTTTTTTTCTCACAATGCCGTTTAGTGATCAGGGTAATCCTTCGTTTTATTGATAGATTGGGCAATTCCGAACTCAGCAATACCAAATATGTGTATATTTGATTTTTTTCTATTGTTTTATTTTGAATGGGGCAATAGGGAGGTGATCTGAACTTTTGTATTTTTTTAATTTTTTTATATTTTTAGAAGCTTCTATAGCCTGATTGGCTCTGCTGAATATAGGTGATGAGCAGATCGCCTATATGGAGCTGAATTACTGCATTGCTATGAGCGCTAACCACTGGGTGGCGCTCACAGCAATCTGGCATCAACAACCATAGAGGTCTCAAGGTTGTTGGGCCTATGCACCGATGACCTCTGATCATGTGACCGGGGTCAGCGATGCGTGTATCTCTGGCCTGATGGCCAGAAGCACTTGTTAAATGCTGCTGTCAGAGTTTGACAGTGGAATTTAACTAGTTAATTGCCGCGGATCGCGATTCCACCTGCAGCTATTGCGGGCACATATCAGCTGTTGAAAACAGCTGATATGTCCCGACTTTGAGGTGAGCTCACCGCCAGAGCTCACTTCAAAGGGGGAGATGCAACATGCAACCTACTAGTTTGGCGTATGTCGCAAAGGGTTCAAAATTTCAAAAATGAAAATGGGCAGATGCAAAAATTTGGTAACCCTTCATGCATTTTTTTTAAGTAGCGAATTTGCACATAAAAAGAAATAGCAAATTCAAATAAATTGTATGGTCCATTTTCTCCTGTTACCCTTTTGAAAATGCAACATTTGTGGTTAAAACAATATTATTGTGGGTAAGAGGAAAATTTTCCTTCCACATTGCTTTAATTCCTGTGAAGCCCTTAAAGGGTTAATATACTTCTTAAATGTGGTTTTCAGCACTTTGAGGAATGTAGTTTTTAAAATGGTGTCAATTTTGTGTATTTTCTGTCACATAGAAAATTAAAGTCACTTTAACCCCTTCACGCCATGCGCCATATATGTACTGCGCATGTCGGGTCTCTGCCTTTTATGTGAGCTCTGGCGCTGATCCCACATCTTTTCCAGCACATGTCAGCTGATTTGGACAGCTGACATGTGCCCCAAACAGTCAAGGGTGGAATCACAATCCACCTCTGGCTGTTAACATGTTAAATGCCGCTGTCATTCTCTGAGACTGGCATTTAATTTGATTGCGCCGGAAGTGCATCACTAATCCCTGCATGCGCATCACCGATTGGTTGGCATGAGAACCCGGGGTCTGCAGGAGACTCCTGTGGTTTTCATTGCCAGATTGCTATGAGCGCCGCCCACACATATTTGGTATCGCCCGTTCAGAATCGCCTGATCTATCAATATATATAAAAATAATTAATCTGATCGTTAAACAGTATAGCGAAAAAAAGGTCAAAACCTTATAATTATCATGTTTTTATGGTTGCCGCAGCAGTACATTAAAATGCAATAACGGGCAATGAAAAGATCATATCTGCACCAAAATTGTATCCTTAGATACGTCAGCTTGGTGCACAAAAAATAAGCCCTCACTCAGCCCCAGATCCTTAAAAATGGAGAAGCTCCTGGTCTTGGAAAATTACACATTTTTTTTAAACAAATGGATTTCTTTTCACCACTTACATAAAAAACAACTTAGACATGCTTGGTGTCTACGAACTCATAATGACCTGTAGAATCATAATCACAGGTCTGTTTTAGCGATCGGTGTACAGGGTAAAAGTAAAAAATGGAATTGCACTTCTTTTGCAAATTCACCGTCCTTGGAATTTTTTTCCCATCTTCCAGTACAAGATATGGAAAAAACAATTTTGTCATTTAAAAGGACAACTCGTCCCAGAGAAAACAAGCCCTCACTTGGCGATATTGACAAAAAAATAAAAAGTTATGGATTTGGTAAGAAGGGGTGCAAAAAACGAAAAAGGAATAACCAAAGGTGGTAAAGGGGTTTAAAGCAGGTTGTACTCACCCTCACTTGCTAGCTACAGTAGTTTTTGAAAGTTTTGGAACCATTCTGAAGAGAATCAAATCAAACAAATGTGTCAAATATATTAGACAATGTGATTTTTTAAGTGAAGCTAATGATCCAATATCACATGTCTGTAAGTGGAAAAATTGAGAGAAACATAAACTATTAAGTAGTCTGTGTGGCATAACTATCTGGTTTAAGAGCATACATATAAAAAATTTGAGGGTATGTGTACATGTTGCAGATTTGTCTGCGGATTTTTCCGCGAGGAATCTACAGAATCCGCAGGTCAAAATGCCTGCGTTTTATCTGTGGATTTCCTGTGGATTTACAGCAGATTTAGTGCGGATTTCGCCTGTGATTTTACACTTGTGGATTCCTAGAATGGAATAGTTGTAAAAACGCTGCGGAATCCGCACAAAGAATTGATATGCTGCAGAAAATAAACTGCTGCGTTTCCACGTGGAATTTTCCACAGCATGTGCACAGCGTTTTTTGTTTTCCATAGGATAGCAGGGTACTGTACAACGCATGGAAAACTGCTGCGGATCCGCAGGGCCAAATCCGCTGCGAATCTGCAGACGAATCCGCAACGTGTGCACTTACCCTGACAATTGCAACATATTCTAATTTTTTTTCAAAGTTTTGATAAGTACAACATGTCACACAAAAAAAGCTCAGAATCATTGGGATCCTTGAGGTGTTCCAGCGTTATAGCCTCATAAAGTGACACTGGTCAGAATTGAAAAAAAAATTGGCCTGGTCAGGATGGTGAAAACAGGCTGGGGGTGAAGGGGTTAAAATTACGAATGGTAAAGATTTGTTTGCTAGTTCAACCATTCATTAGTATGGGTGACAAAGGAGGTATTGAATTAGTTGGCTACTGGCCAGATAAAATAGCATAGGGAGCTAAGCAGGGGAAAATAAAAACAATTTTGATATTTATTCTCCAGGTAATGTAATAAGTAATAGAAAGCAAAGGATATAGCATAATCATTGGATAATCGTTAGATAGAAAGATTAACCTTTATTTATAAGCAGACTGAAACTGAGCCGTTTGGGCTAATGTCAGATCAATGTGTCAGTATGAGTATGGTACAGTAGTCGGGGGGTGAATCGATCAGGGCTTTGTTGCTGCACTGTTCACTGCTCTACCTGTATATTACATAGAAAAGAGTTTTAGTTAAGGATTTTTGGGGTGTTTTTTATTTTTAGATTTAATTTACATTGAAACTGAGCTCTCAACCTCGTTTCTATTGTATCGCTGTTTGTCTGCTATTCCAGTGGAAAGCTGTCATTTCTGACTGCTGGTGATTCATCAAACGCCTTTTTGTGTTAACGTGGCCATTCCAGCCGCAACACCCATTGACTTGATACTGGAGTGGAAGTTCCCAGCGTAGCGGCCACATTAACACATAAGAGAGATTGATGAATTGCACCCTCTGATAGTATGTGACTCTTGCTGATTTGGAGTCAGCTCACTTTTATGAATTCTTGCATATCTGATATAATGTGCAAAGAACATCACAGTAAACAGGGGAGGGGTGGGGGATTTCGTCCAAAATTCATATGAGAAAAATATCTTTTGGACTTCAGGATAACATTTTCACATAGTTAATCAGAAATGCTGAGGTCAAAACTCGTGTTATGTAGATAGCAGTGACTCCAGCCAGCTTTTGGTCACAGTTATAAAAGGGAAGCACAAAAAAAGAAAAGAATGGGAATTCTGAACTGTATTGTTTGCAGAGGGCACAAGTCCATTTGATAATGAAAATATCTTTGTTTTCAAACTTTTGCTACATCTGCATATTTTTGTCACAAATATAAATGAATGATTATAAGAACAGCTATACTTGTATTGTGTATATGTATATATATATATATATATATATATATATATATACATACAGGGTGGGCCATTTATATGGATACACCTAAATAAAATGAGAATGGTGATGGTTTTCTTGCGTAGGGTGTCTTGCATTGAAATCTGTTGCAATGACCTGGGTACTGCGTTCACCAGACATCAACACAATTTGTATCCGCTCCTCACGTGCTAACCTCTGCGACATGTCAATGGCTGTAACCAAAGAGAAACTTGTAAATAACTCATGAAAGAAAAAAGTTATGTTAAAACCAAACACTCCATTGATTTTCTTGTGAAATTCTCAATAAGTTTGATGTGTCACATGACCCTCTTCCAAATGAAAAAAATAAAGTTGGATCCAAAATGGCCAACTTTAAAATGACTGCCATGGTAACCACTCATCTTGGAAAGTTTCCCCCTCCCATATACTAATGGGCCACAAACAGGAAGTTAATATCACTAACCATTCCCATTTTATTTAGGTGCATCCATATAAATGGCCCATCCTGTAAATGTATATATACTCATGTATATATATATATAAATATATATATATATATATATATAATGCAAATGGAAGTACTCAACCAAGAGGTTCTGTCATATACATCTGTCATGGCTACAAATTATTTTGAGTTGTGTAGCTAACCCTTTGATGAAAAGGCTATAGAGGCTATGTGTATCATTTTGCATCCCCCGAACCAGAGATGAGCAGATTGATTCACGAAAGATGTAATTCAAGTCAAATTTCCTGAAATTTGAGGTTGTACACAAATTCAATCATTTTGAGATGCGATTCATGGTTCACAAAGAAAAACAAACACTTGGCCGGCACTTTTTCACAGACTGCTGAAGCATCAGAGAGCAGGCAAATGAATTTTGTGTGACTGCGTCGGCCTACCCATAATGCCCTGCACTTATGACATGTTATGGATTATCATACCTTGTACTGTGGCAGTCAGTGCCTTTGTCACCACAGATCAGCAGTTCCTAGCAGTGCACAGTTTTTCCAGCAGATTTATTTTCTATCTCCGTAGTCTCTGTCATCTGTAGAGTGTAAGCTCTTATTGTTAATGGAATCTCCCCACCCCTCACTTTCCTGGAAAGTGGAAGCTCTTATGGTCAGCAAGGTGCTCTCTCCTGTAGAGAATAAGCTGTCATAGACAGTGGAGCCCTCTCTCTCGCCGGTAAAGTGTTAGCCAGTGTCACCCCAGGGTCACTCAGGCTCCGGAGCAATATAATTTATTAGATGGTGGCCCGATTCTATTGCATCGGGTATTCTAGAGTCTCTGCTAAAATAAAAAATAGTGATATACTCACCTTCCAACGGCCCCCGGACTCTGTCCCTCCTCTCACCACGCGCCCGGCATCTTCGGGTCCCAGTAATGCTTTGCGCGAAACACCGCTGATGACGTCGCGCTCTCGCGAGAGTGACGTCATCTCTGGCCCTTCTCGCTAAGCATTACCGGGACCGGTAATCGGTAGAATTGGGCCACCGTTTAGTGTATTATACTCCTGTTACACTCAGAGCTGCTGTCACTGTTCTGCTGTTACCTAATGCATTGTACTCCAGTTACAGCCAGAGCTGCAGTCACTGTTCTGCTGTTACCGAATGTATTGTACTCCATTTACACCCAGAGCTGCTGTCACTGTTCTGCTGTTATCTAATGTATTGTACTCCAGTTACTCCCATAGCTGCAGTCACTGTTCTGCTTTTACCTAATGTATTGTAGTCCAGTTACACCGAGAGCTGCAGTCACCGTTCTGCGCTTACCTAATGTATTATACTCCTGTTACAGCCAGAACTGCAGTCACTGTTCAGATCTTACCAAATGTATTGTACTCAAGTTACACCCAGAGCTGCAGTCACTGTTCTGCTCTTACCTAATGTATTGTACTCCAGTTACACCCAGATCTGCAGTCACTGTTCTGCTGTTACCTAATGTACTCCTGTTACACCCAGACCTGCAGTCACTGTTCAGCTGTTACCTAATATAGTGTACTCCAGTTACACCCAGATCTGCAGTCACTGTTCTGCTGTTATCTAATGTATTGTACTCCAGTTACTCCCAGAGCTGCAGTCACTGTTCTGCTTTTACCTAATGTATTGTAGTCCAGTTACACCCAGAGCTGCAGTCACCGTTCTGCTCTTACCTAATGTATTATACTCCTGTTACAGCTAGAGCTGCAGTCACTGCTCAGATCTTACCGAATGTATTGAACTCCAGTTACACCCAGAGCTGCAGTCACTTTTCTGCTGTTACCTAATGTATTGTACGCAAGTTACACCCAGAGCTGCAGTCATTGTTCTACTGTTACTTAATGTATTGTACTCCAGTTACACCCAGATCTGCAGTCACTGTTCTGCTGTTACCTAATGTACTCCTGTTACACCCAGATCTGCAGTCACTGTTCTGCTGTTATCTAATGTAGTGTACTCCAGTTACATCCAGATCTGCTGTCACTGATCTGCTGTTACCTAATGTATTGTGCTCCAGTTACACCCAGAGCTGCAGTCACTGTTCTGCTCTTACCTAATGTATTGTACTCCAGTTACACCCAGAGCTGTAGTCACTGCTCTGCTGTCATCTAATGTAGTGTACTCCAGTTACACCCAGTGCTGCAGAAAAGGTTCTGCTCTTACCTAATGTATTGTACTCCAGTTATACCCAGAGCTGTAGTAACTGTTTTGCTCTTACCTAATGTAATGTACTCCAGTTACACCCAGATCTGCTGTCACTGTTCTGCTGTTACCTAATGTAGTGAACTCCAGTTACACTCAGAGCTGCTGTCACTGTTCTGCTGTTACCTAATGTATTGTGCTCCAGTTACACCCAGAGCTGCAGAAAAGGTTCTGCTCTTACCTAATGTATTGTACTCCAATTACACCCAGAGCTGCAGTCACTGTTCTGCTCTTACCTAATGTAATGTACTCCAGTTACACCTAGAGCTGCAGTCACTGTTCTGCTCTTACCTAATGTACTCCTGTTACACCCATAATTTTAAAAATTAAAAAAAGGATATACTCATCTTCGATCTTCTTTCCACGTGCCTGACCTCGCGTAATGAGCGACGCAGCAGTGATGCTTTTAACGGCTGTAATGTGCCTGTACAATATGCAATGCGGCAGTTAGGCCGCGAACAATCAGCGAGGCGGGATTTCCATGACAGACAGACAGAATTAGACAATTATATAGTACTGTAGATTACAGGTCTGAGGGAAGAGGTGATGATAACTGTTATTTTGTCCATGTGGCCTATTTTCCATGTGGGCAACTTTCCTTGTGAGCAATTTTCCAGTGGGCATTTAAGGCTGGAACTTCTTTCTGTGGGCATTTTTCCTGTGGGCATTTTTCCTGTGGGCATTGTTCTTTGTGCAATTTTCTGGTCACCATCTCTTTACAGGGTTGATACCCCAAAAATTTTCATTACACAACTGAGGCAGAAACCATCCTCGACTATTACACTTCTGTTTCATTCCAGCTTTCAAGTTTTTTATTTCAATAGTGCCACCATATTCCACATCACTTTATATTTTAGAGGGGACTTGTACAGATAAAAAATACATTACAGAATAACACATATTGTAGATAGATAGATAATAGTTAGATTAATAGATAGTCCATCAAAAATGAAGGCAGCACACCATGTTGGTTTTCAACAAAGTATTTTTTTAATAGCCCATATGGCTATGTGCCCATGCAGCAACGTTTCGGTTCAATAAGTGTGAACCTTTCTCAAGGTTCATACCTATTGAACCGAAACATTGCTGCATGGACACATAGCCATATGGGCAATTTAAAAACATACTTTGTTGAAAACCAACATGGTGTGCTGCCTTCATTTTTGATTTACTATTTGGAGGTCTGGTATATACCTGGAGGGCCGGCAGCCGAAACTTTTTTCTATTTTGTGCTGTTTTTTCAATTTTGTTCAAGAGATTAATAGCTAGATAGATAGATAATAGATAGATAGATAGATAGATAGATAGATAATAGATACATAAGACAGATAGATAGATAGTTAGATAGATAGATAAAGATAGAGAGATAAAGAGATATATTGATAATAGATAGCTCATAGACAAATTAATAGATAGATGATAAATAGATAGATAGTGAAGTAGTTAGATAGATAGACAGATATATACAGTAGATGATAGATACTGTAGATAGATAGATGATTGATTAGATTGATAGATGATTATTATTATTATTATTATTATTATTATTATTTATTTATAAAGCACCATTGATTCCATGGTGCTGTACATGAGAAGGGGTTACATACGAATTACAGATATCACTTACAGTAAAGAAACTAACAATCACAGATAGATAGATAGAAAGACAGATAGATGAAAATAGAAAGGTAAATGGATAGAGAGATAGGTGGACAGACAGGCAGACATAGATAGATAGATAGATAGATAGATAGATAGATAGATAGATAGATAGATAAATAGATAATACTTGATATTTTTAGGAATGTTATTATACAAAGCAAGTGATTCCATTTTACACAGACCATCTCTGTTAAGCAGATATCATATTTCTTAGCAAGAATCCCAAGAGTTCTTTATATCAGAATTTTGAATTTTTAATTACAAGCAGTTCTTGGCAGCCATAGCTCTCAGAATCAACTGTTCCATTCCCAAGTTATTTTCCCACTGATAGGAATTCCCACTTTGGATCTCTATCAAATTTGAAGGGTGAGAATTTTAGTGAGGAAACCGTCTATAGCAAAATGACCTCTTCTTTGAGAGCGCTATCCAGAGTATGTTGTATTCAGCTCTGATATGAATGAAAGTTTCTGACCTTTAAAGTGGGAAAGTGCAAGATATAAATCAATGATCTATAGGGCAGGAAAAAGCTACAACAATTACATAGCGGATATAGTGAAATATGTGTAGATTTATGTTTTTACATTATCCCACTACAAAAACAGCTATTCCCATCCCCAGAAGACCTACACTATATAGATACACAAAATTTATGCCATGCAATAAAGACTCGATATTAAATAGCAATTATGCGGCTACTTTTTGTGTATTTTTTTAATGACCAAAATGTATTTCTAGTGCACAGATGAGGTGCCGTGTATTGCAGTACATTTCAGCATGGCTGCGTGTAAGGTTTCTCATAGACCTTAACCTAATATATTTAAATAACAAAACAATTTTAGTAGTTTTCAATGGAATATGGTATATTTGTAATATATTTTCCTTTTGTATTCTTGCCTTAGGTCATATTTCATTTGTTTTCATTTGCTTTTAAGATTTTCTTTAGATTTTCTGTTAGGCCTTACAATTTCATCAAGTCCCATTGAAAGTATCATCTCTACCACATTATGCAAATGTCCATTTGGCAGAGGTCCAACCCATATACCTTTTCTGTGACCAACCAGAAAACCACTGAACTTTTTTTTTGCTTTTTTTTTCTCAAATTTTCTGCAGAGCTGAACAGAGATTGTCATCACTCACATCCGCTCTTGTCCTATCCCATAGGTGTCCCACCACAGACAATAGGGTCAACTTCATTAGAAGTCAATTTGCATATCAAAACAGCATGTTTTGGAATCTGAGAAACCAAAGGAAACTGAACTAAACATGCATACAAAATACAAGCACTATGAGGATTTTTGCAACATATGAATCTAATGCCATGTTGGAATGTAAAAGTAGCTACACTCTTTCCGGCATCCTATAAAGTAGGGGTGCACCACTCCAGCACTTAAAGGGAATCTGTTACCTATTTTTTGGCCTATAAGCTGCTGGGACCACCATGAGTTGCTTATCTACAGCATTACAGAATGATGTAGATAAGCCCCCGTTGTAACCTGAAAGAGAAGAAAAATGAGTTATATTATTATTATTATTATTATTATTTATTGTTATAGCGCCATTTATTCCATGGCGCTTTACATGTGAGGGGGGTATACATAAAAACAAGTACAATAATCTTAAACAATACAAGTCATAACTGGTACAGGAGGAGAGAGGACCCTGCCCGCGAGGGCTCACAATCTTCAAGGGATGGGTGATAATACAGTAGGCGAGGGTAGAGCTGGTCGTGCAGCGGTTTGGTCGATCGGTGGTTACTGCAGGTTACAGGCTTGTCGGAAGAGGTGGGTCTTCAGGCTCTTTTTGAAGGTTTCGATGGTAGGTGAGAGTCTGATATGTTGTGGTAGAGAGTTCCAGAGTAGGGGTGATGCGCGAGAGAAATCTTGTATGCGATTGTGGGAAGAGGAGATAAGAGGGGAGTAGAGAAGGAGATCTTGTGAGGATCGGAGGTTGCGTGCAGGAAAGTACCGGGAGACGAGGTCACAGATGTATGGAGGAGACAA
The DNA here is from genome assembly GCF_039654945.1 of Dendrobates tinctorius. Classification (NCBI taxonomy): domain Eukaryota; kingdom Metazoa; phylum Chordata; class Amphibia; order Anura; family Dendrobatidae; genus Dendrobates; species Dendrobates tinctorius. The sequence continues at coordinate 73,360,303 of NW_027361690.1, read as the reverse complement.
GTTGTGGATGGCTTTGTATGTCATGGTTAGGGTTTTGTAATGGAGTCTCTGGGCAATTGGGAGCCAGTGAAGGGATTGACAAAGGGGAGAAGCTGGGGAATAGCGGGGGGACAGGTGGATTAGTCGGGCAGCAGAGTTTAGAATAGATTGGAGGGGTGCGAGAGTGTTTGAGGGGAGGCCGCAGAGCATGAGGTTGCAGTAGTCAAGGCGAGAGATGATGAGGGCATGGACTAGGGTTTTTGCAGATTCTTGGGTGAGGAATGAACGGATGCGTGAAATATTTTTGAGTTGAAGTCGGCAGGAAGTGGAAAGGGTTTGGATATGTGGTTTGAAGGAGAGATCAGCATCAAGGATTACTCCGAGGCAGCGAGCTTGTGGGACTGGGGAGAGTGGGCAGTCATTTACTGTAATTGATAGGTTCGTAGGGGGGGTCACGTGAGATGGGGGAAAGATGATGAATTCTGTTTTGTCCATGTTGAGTTTCAGATATCTAGTGGAGAAGAAGGATGAAATAGTGGACAGACATTGAGGGATTCTGGTTAGTAGGGAGGTGATATCTGGTCCAGAGATGTAGATCTGTGTGTCATCAGCATAAAGATGATACTGAAAGCCATGAGATTCTATGAGCTGTCCCAGGCCAAAGGTGTAAATAGAGAACAGCAGGGGCCCTAGGACTGAACCTTGTGGGACTCCGACAGATAGGGGGCGAGGTGAGGAGGTGGTGTGTGAGTGGGAGACGCTGAATGTCCGGTCTGTTAGGTATGATGAGATCCAGGAGAGGGCCAAGTCTGTGATGCCGAGGGATGAGAGGGTCTGTAATAATAGGGAATGGTCCACTGTGTCAAAGGCAGCCGACAGGTCCAGGAGGAGGAGGACAGAGTAGTGTCGCTTGCTCTTGGCAGTTAAGAGGTCATTGGTGACCTTAGTAAGGGCAGTTTCAGTGGAGTGGTGTGACCGGAAGCCAGATTGTAAGCGGTCGAAGAGGGAGCAAGAAGAGAGATGGGAGGACAGTTCAAGGTAGACGTGTTGTTCCAGTAGCTTGGAGGCGTATGGGAGAAGTGATATAGGGCGATAGCTAGATGCAGAGGATGGGTCAAGAGAGGGCTTTTTGAGGATAGGTGTGATGGAGGCATGTTTAAAGCTTGAGGGGAAAACACCAGTTGTTAGTGATAGGTTGAAGAGATGGGTTAGGGTTGGGATGAAGACTGTGGTGAGGTTTGGGATGAAGTGGGATGGGATCGGGTCGAGTGCACAGGTGGTGAGATGTGATCTTGAGAGTAGAGTGGAGAGTCGATCTTCTGTAATGGTGGAGAAGTTGGTTTTGAAGGTGGAGGGCTGGGAAGTCGGGAGGAAGGGCTCTGGGGGTTGTTGACCAAAACTGTCCCTGATGTTATCAATTTTCTGCTTGAAAAATGAGGCAAAGTCTTCAGCTGAGATGAGTGGGGAGGGAGGAGGTGCTGGGGGGCGGAGGAGAGAATTGAAGGTGTTGAATAACTGTTTAGGGTTGTGAGACAGGGAGGATATGAGAGATGAGAAGTAGGTTTGTTTAGCTGTGGCGAGTGTGGTCTTGAAAGTAGTGAGGGACTGTTTGAATGCGATGAAATGCTCGTTGGAGTGGGATCTTTTCCATCTGCGCTCAGCAGCCCTGGAAGCTCGCCTCAGCTCTTTGGTCAGGCTGGTGTGCCAGGGCTGTCTGTTGATTTTGCGAGTTTTGGTATGTGTAAGTGGGGCAGCGGATTCCAAAGCTACAGCTATTGTGGTGTTATATAGAGCGGCAGCGTCATCCGCATTGTGTAAGGAACTTATATCTGTAAGAGGGAGGAGGGATTCGGAGAATGAGTGTAGGTCAAGGTGTTTAAGATTCCTGCGAGGGTGTGAAAGTTTGTGGGGTGGGGATTGTAGACATGGAGTGAAGAGGGAAGAGAATGTGAGCAGGTTGTGGTCAGAGAGAGGAAGAGGTGAGTTAGAGAGGTTAGATAGGGAGCAGAGGCAGGTGAAGATGAGGTCCAGTGTGTGGCCATCTTTGTGGGTGGCTGTAGAAGACCATTGAGTGAGGCCGAAGGAGGAAGTGAGAGATAGAAGTTTAGTGGCAGCTGAGAGGGAAGTGTCAATGGGGATGTTGAAGTCACCCATGATGATAGTAGGGATGTCCGCGGAAAGGAAATGAAGTAACCAGGTGGTGAAGTGGTCAAAGAAGGTGGTGGCTGGCCCTGGGGGGCGGTAGATGACAGCCAGTTGGAGGTTGGAGGGGGAGTAGATGCGCACAGAGTGCACCTCAAAGGAAGGGAGGGTAACAGAGGGTGGCAGTGGGATTGGGGTGAAGGAGCAGGTATCTGACAGGAGAAAACCAACTCCTCCACCATGTTTGCTGCTGGGGCGGGGGGTGTGAGAAAGGTGGAAGCCGCCATATGAAAGTGCAGCAGGAGAGGCTGTGTCAGAAGGGGTGAGCCAGGTTTCGGTGATGGCGAGGAAGGAGAGTTTGGTAGTAACAAAAAGATCATGGATGTAGGAAAGCTTGTTGCAGACAGAGCGAGCGTTCCACAGAGCTCCTGTTAGTGGGACTGGGGAAGCGGGGGCTGGGTGAATGGGTATAAGGTTGGAGAGGTTACGGAAGGTTGTGATAGAGCGTGGATGGGAGGTAGAAATGACTGTGGGAATGTGGTGAGGAGGACCAGGATTTGGAGAGATATCACCAGCAGTGAGAAGGAGCAGAGAAAGTGTTAGCAGGTGGGAGCAGGAGAGGGAATGAGGGGGCTGTCTGTGTTTGGAGACAGAGGATTGTATGTTAAGGAACAGTTTTGAGGCGGAGGTGAGGTGGATGGGGAGGATTGAAGAAGAGATGAACAGTTCCTTACTAGGAGTAGGGATTAGGGGAATTAGCAGAAAGTGAAGGATTATTGGGGTGAAAGTGAAAACAAACAGAAACATTGTTTACAGTGACTGTGTCCAGTTACCTTCAGTTCCCTTCTGGTTCAATTCTGGTTTTAATTCTTAAATTAATCTTCACACTTCTAGCACACACTTCTAGCAATCACAATGCAGACTGAAGTCTATGCAGACTTGTACTCTGCAATATATGTACAACTAAGTGCAGTCAGGTGTGAAGCAGAGAGGAGTGGTCTCTGCTCATCTTGGCCAGACAATTAAGAGTGGACCAGATGTATATGATCAAGCCAGAGTAAACAAGGTCATAAATAACACTGGGGTAAGCTGGGGTTAGCTGAAAGGCATACCATGTGAATGCTAGGTGCAGAGGCAAGTCTATGTGCAAAGCTGGGTGACGCACTGTGTGTCCTTCATAGACAGACAGCAGGAGAGCAGGAGAGCTGGGTGGATGGACATACCATGTGAATGCTAGGTGCAGAGGCAAGTCTATGTGCAAAGCTGGGTGACGCACTGTGTGTCCTTCATAGACAGACAGCAGGAGAGCAGGAGAGCTGGGTGGATGGACATACCATGTGAATGCTAGGTGCAGAGGCAAGTCTATGTGCAAAGCTGGGTGACGCACTGTGTGTCCTTCATAGACAGACAGCAGGAGAGCAGGAGAGCTGGGTGGATGGACATACCATGTGAATGCTAGGTGCAGAGGCAAGTCTATGTGCAAAGCTGGGTGACGCACTGTGTGTCCTTCATAGACAGACAGCAGGAGAGCAGGAGAGCTGGGTGGATGGACATACCTGTCGGAAGAATAGAGATGCTTGTTAGAGTGCGATGGTGGCAGGTAGCAGGGCACAGTCTGTATTCATCCTTCTGGTTTTAATTCTTAAATATTATACTCACCCAGGGGCGGTCCGGGTCCGGTCTTGGTCCGATGGGTGTGGCAGTCCGGTCCGGCGCCTCCCATCTTCTAACGGCGACGTCCTCTTCTTTGCTTCCCGTCACAGCGCAGGTGCACTGTTCGGTCCTGTTGAGGGCAGAGCAGAGTAATGCAGTGCATAGGCGCTGGACCAGACTGCATAAAGATGGACCGGACTGGACTGGACTGGACCGCGACACCCATTGGACCAAAACCGGACCCGGACTGAGTATAATATAACTCATTTTTCTTCTCTTTCAGGTTACATCGGAGGCTTATCTACAGCATTACAGAATTGTGTAGATAAGCCCCTGATGGTGGTGCCAGCAGCTGATAGGCCCAAAAAAAGGTGACTGATTCCCTTTAAGAGCCACCAACAGAGCACGTATTGAGAATGTCTTTAGTGCGGCACAGGTGATGCAATTATTACCTGGCAATTCTATAGAAATCCTGAAAACTCGATCTGTTGGTGGCGCATCTTTAGCCATTACTTTTTTAAAAGAGGCATTTCAAAAGCTTTTTCTCAGGATTGGTGGAGGTTCCAGCGATCAAACCCCCACAACCTACAAATTGCCATTTCTGTTTTGGGTATGTGATAACTTATAATGGTGGGATTAGCCCTCCAATGTCTCCATGGTAGGCTATGCTCACATCTTCTCATCTATGCCTATGTGGGCTCGCTCACACCACTGTAAATTGGACTAGTGTTATCCGATTTTTTTTATCAGATTGCACGCAGACCAATGTTATTCAATGGTGCAGTGCTGATGATAATTTCTTTCACAGACAGAATCTGTGAAAAACACGCTGTGATTTCACTCTGAAATCAGATGGGTGTGAGAGAAAAATTGAATGGCACAGTATGCAATCTTATTTTACGGATACATTACAATTCTGCAGCATAGAAAACCGTAAATGGTCTTGTAAATGATTAATAGCTGCTGAGTAAAAAAATTAATTACACTGGCTGCCCATCTGCTACAACATAAACTTATCTCTTTCACCCACAAAGTGCTCCATGGTTTAGCACCACCCTACATATCCTCCCTCGTCTCAGTCTACCACCCTGCCCATGCTCTCCGTTCTGCTACTGACATAAGATTAACATCCTCAGTCATCCGAACCTCCCACTCCTGTGTCCAACACTTCTCAAGTGCTGCACCAATTCTTTGGAATATATTACCCAGGACAGTTCAATTAATTGCCTATATCCACTGTTTTAAGTGTGCACTAAAAACACATTTCTTTTGGCTGGCCTATCTCCTCAACACACCTATCGACCTACCCTGTTTTTCCCACACAAAATTTTCTTCCATATAAGGACCCTCTTAGCATCTGTTCACACACCCTTCACTCGCTTATTAGCCCTCTGTGTCTGTACTTGTAAAAATACTTGTACTGATACTGGATGGTAACCGGTTCATGCAGCGTTGTGAATCCCTCTATGTTTTTTTTATTGATGGCTGGACTGTACAATACAAGAATTTTTTAAAATTCTCCTTCCATCTTTCCCGTATTTCTTTAAGCTTGCAAACAGGACCCTCACTTCTTTTGGTATCTGTTGATTTTATGTATTTTTCTGTAATGTCTCTATTATCTTTACAAGTCCCCTCTAATATATAAAGTGCTGTGGAATATGTGGGCTCTATAGAAATAAAATTCTTACTATAATTAAATATGGACAGCACATGGATAACAAGTGAGAAAAAATTTATCCCACTTTTCTGTTGTGTGACCGTTGCATAATAGAAACTATTGGTGTGGATTAGTCATATGATTATAATAATAATAATAATAATAATAACAACTTTTTATACAGCACTAACATATTCTGCAGTGACCTTTAGGTTACATGTGCAAACAAGCAAATAATATTAGACATTACAGAGTAACACACAACTCTACATTTCAAAAGGAAAAAGGGAGACACAAGAAGTACATTTAGTGTATGGTCCAGCCATCGTTATAATATACAAAGTGTAGAACAACACTAAATGATCATCAGCCAATACATATATATATATATATATATATATATATACTGTGGTTACAAATTCTACTGAGCACATGGAGTGGGTGGTAAGTGATGATAGAAAGGACCAGAGTCTGAAGGGAATTTAGGTAAGAAGAAAAAAAAAGTGTTGTGAGATGATGGGTCATTCAAAATTATGTGTTTTGGGTCACACCTAATACTGTGGATACTGGGGATAAACCAGGTTGTCTCAGAGAGTGCATTCCAGAAAAGTGGCATGCCACAAGAAAAGTCTGAGAGACGGGATTGTGAGATTTGGAATACAAAAGATGTTAGTCTTAAGGCCCTTTTACATTTAGTGAAGCACCAGCGATCCGACGAGCGATCCGACCCGGTCAGGATCGCTGGTGCATCGCTAAATGATCGCTAGTGAGTAGTGTTGAGCATTCCGATACCGCAAGTATCGGGTATCGGCCGATACTTGCTGTATCGGAATTCCGATATCGACTTCCGATATTTTTTCAATATCGGAAGTCGGCATCGGAATCGGAAGTTCAAAGTTGATTGACAGCCTGACGTCATCATGATGCGCGGTGTGTGCGCATCATGATGCGCCGTCATTTCGGGCCTTCCGGGGGTCTCTGCCGGCCTGCCGGGGGGCTGTGTGGACTGCCCGGGGTCTGTACCGGCCTGCCGGGGGGCTGTGCCGGCCTGCCGGTGGTCTGTGCACCCTGTGGGGGTCTGTACCGGCCTGCCGGGGGGCTGTGCCGGCCTGCCGGTGGTCTGTGCACCCTGTGGGGGTCTGTACCGGCCTGCAGGGGGGCTGTGCTGATGTCCGGGGGTCTGTGCAAGCATCGTCCGATGGGACTACAAGTCCCATCTGGCGATGCCTGCTACCATGACAGTGATTGACACATTAGCCAATGATGGGACAGTAGTAGTCCCATCATCCGGCTAATGTGTTAAATGTTAAAAAAAAAAAAAAAAAAACTACATACATACTACATGCATGCTACATACATACTACATGCTACATACATACTACATACATACCACATACATACTACATACATACTACATACATACCACATATATACTACATACATACTACATACATACTACATACATACTACATACATACATAACACATATATACTACATGCATGCTACATACATACTACATGCTACATATATACTACATACATACTACATATATACTACATGCATGCTACATACATACTACATGCTACATACATACTACATATATACTACATACATACTACATACATACTACATGCATGCTACATACATACTACATGCTACATACATACCACATACATACTACATACATACTACATGCATGCTACATACATACTACATGCTACATACATACTACATATATACTACATGCATGCTACATACATACTACATGCTACATACATACTACATATATACTACATGCATGCTACATACATACTACATGCTACATACATACTACATATATACTACATACATACTACATACATACTACATGCTACATACATACCACATACATACTACATACATACTACATGCTACATACATACTACATATATACTACATGCATGCTACATACATACTACATGCTACATACATACTACATACATACTACATGCATGCTACATACATACTACATGCTACATACATACCACATACATACTACATACATACTACATGCTACATACATACTACATATATACTACATGCATGCTACATACATACTGCATGCTACATGCATGCTACATACATACTACATACATACTACATGCTACATACATACCACATATATACTACATACATACTACATACAATACATTCATACAATACATACATAGACATACAGTACATATAACATAGAGTAACATACTTACCAATACTTGTCACATTGTTCCCCGAAGCCATTGTCTTTTACGGAATAAATATTAACATAACAAACCACAAAAATACTCACCCACGATCCGAAGCAGTCCACGAGTGTGTCCCACGACGATCTTGGGTAGAGAACTGCAGCATTAGCTGTTGCTGCCGTTCTCTACGGGCTGCAGGAATCCAATGACGGAAGGTAGGTATCCTTCCGCACTGTATTCCTCCGCCACTTAAAAAAAAAAAAGTCCCTAGTCTCACTTTATGCCATTGCTGTGTGGGAAATTCCCACGCAGCAATGGCATAAAGTGAGACTAGGGACTTTTTTTTTTAAGTGGCGGAGGAATAAAGTGCGGAAGGATACCTACCTTCCGTCATTGGATTCCTGCAGCCCGTAGAGAACGGCAGCAACAGCTGATGCTGCAGTTCTCTACCCAAGATCGTCGTGGGACACACTCGTGGACTGCTTCGGATCGTGGGTGAGTATTTTTGTGGTTTGTTATGTTAATATTTATTCCGTAAAAGACAATGGCTTCGGGGAACAATGTGACAAGTATTGGTAAGTATGCTACTCTATGTTATATGTACTGTATGTCTATGTATGTATTGTATGAATGTATTGTATGTAGTATGTATGTAGTATATATGTGGTATGTATGTAGCATGTAGTATGTATGTAGTATGTATGTAGCATGCATGTAGCATGCAGTATGTATGTAGCATGCATGTAGTATATATGTAGTATATATGTAGCATGTAGTATGTATGTAGTATGTTTGTGGTATGTATGTAGCATGTAGTATGTATGTAGCATGCATGTAGTATGTATGTAGTATATATGTAGCATGTAGTATGTATGTAGTATGTATGTAGTATGTATGTGGTATGTATGTGGTATGTATGTAGTATGTATGTGGTATGTATGTAGTATGTATGTAGCATGTAGTATGTAGCATGCATGTAGTATGTATGTGGTATGTATGTAGAATGTAGTATGTATGTAGCATGCATGTAGTATATATGTAGTATGTATGTAGCATGTAGTATGTATGTAGTATGTATGTAGCATATATGTAGTATGTATGTAGCATGTAGTATATATGTAGTATATATGTAGCATGTAGTATGTATGTAGTATGTATGTGGTATGTATGTAGCATGTAGTATGTATGTAGCATGCAGTATGTATGTAGTATATATGTAGTATGTATGTAGCATGTAGTATATATGTAGTATGCATGTTGCATGCATGTAGTATATATGTAGTATGTATGTTGCATGTAGTATATATGTAGTATGTATGTTGCATGTAGTATATATGTAGTATGCATGTTGCATGCATGTAGTATATATGTAGCATGCAGTATGTATGTAGTATATGTAGTATGTATGTTGCATGTAGTATATATGTAGTATGCATGTTGCATGCATGTAGTATATATGTAGTATGTATGTTGCATGTAGTATATATGTAGTATGAATGTAGCATGTATGTAGTATGTAGTATGAATGTAGCATGTATGTAGTATGCATGTTGTATGTATGTAGCATGTATGTAGCATGTAATATTTTTTTTTTTTTTTTTTTTTTACATTCAACACATTAGCCGGATGATGGGACTACTACTGTCCCATCATTGGCTAATGTGTCAATCACTGTCATGGTAGCAGGCATCGCCCGATGGGACTTGTAGTCCCATCGGACGATGCTTGCACAGACCCCTGAAGCCTGCACAGCCCCCCGGCAGGCCGGCACAGCCCCCCGGAGCCTGCACAGCCCCCCGGCAGGCCGGCACAGACCACCGGAGCCTGCACAGACCCCCTGGCAGGCCGGCACAGCCCCCCGAAAGGCCCGTACAGACCCCAGAGAGGCTGTACAAGGGAAAAACAGGATTTTTCTTATTCCGATACCGGAAGTCCCATAGACTTGAATGGGACTTCCGGTATCGGAATCGGCGATACCGATACTTTTTTTTAAGATCGGCCGATCCATTCCGATCCGATACTTTGAAGTATCGGACGGTATCGCTCAACTCTACTAGTGAGCTGTCACACAGGCAGATCTCACAGCGATGCAGCAGCGACGCAGCGCACGATACTCACCTTTCACACACAGCGATCCAGACGTCCTCCCGCCCGCCTCCACGCGTCGCTCGTCTCACACAGCAGGAAGCCCAGCAGGAAGCTGACGACAAGAAATGGAGCCACCCAATCTCGCGCGATCAGCGATGGACAGCGGGGGAGCCGGTCGGAGGTAAGTATCACACATAGCGATATCGCTAGCGATATCGCTATAACGTCACAAAATCAGTGACGTTTTAGCGATATTGCTAGCGATATCGCTATGTGTAAAACCCCCTTTAGATTCTTAGCAAAATGGAGAGCATGAGTAGGGTAGTAGAAAGAGATAAGGGAGGGCGGTGCACACCTGTTTGGAGCTTTGTGGGTGAGTGATAAGGCCCCGTACACATAGCGACGCACCAGCGATCCCAACAACGATATGACCTTGTCAGGATCGCTGGTGTGTCGCTACATGATCGCTGGTGAGCTGCCAAACAGGCAGCTTCACCAGCGATCAGCACCAGTGACATGGGGGTAACAAGCGACGAACGTCGCTTAGTTACCCACTGTGTACCTTAGTTACCAGCGCGCTGGTGCAGGGAGCTGGTAACCAAGGTACACATCGGGTTTCTAAGCTGTGCACGCCGCTTAGATACTCTGTGTTTACCTTAATTACCAGCGCCAGATTGCTGATCGCTGGTCTCCCTCCTGCCACACACAGTGATGCGTGCTGGCCAGCGGGAGACCAGCAACCAAAAAAATATCCAGAGCTTTAAAGAACAATCAGCAATACCCGGTAGGGGGGCCGGTCGCTGATAGATGTCACACACAGCGATCTCGCTGGTGAAATCGCTGTTGCGTCACAAAACTTGTGACTCAGCAGCGATCTCGCTAGCGAGATCGCTATGTCTGATGGGGGCTTTACAAATTTATTCTATAATGGCTGCAGGGGCAGACATTGCATTGACACAACTTGTGTAGCCACACAAGGGACTAAAAAAAAAGCAGCAGTCAGCATTAATCACAGACACATAGTTGCATAGTTAAAGGACAACAAGTGCAATCAGTGGCACAGAGTGGGAGCGTTGGGGTAATAGATGGACAGAAATATGACTCTGGCTGTTGCATTCAGGATAGATTGGACTGGGAACAGTTTAATAAAAGGGAGATGATTGGTAAGGAGTAGTTTAGATACACAAAAATGGAAAAATAAGATTTCGGTAGATTAGTAGAGTAAGAAAACACAAAAAAATCTGGTTTTGAAAATATTCAGTTTCAAATAGAGACATAAGACAAAGATAGCAGACAGACAATCACTTATATTTTTAGTCGGGTGGGGGGGGGTGATGTCAGGAGCAGATGTGTATAATTGCGTGTCATCAGCCTATAAATAAATAAATAAATAACCCAGACAGTAAAGTGAAGAGAAGAGGATGAGGAGCCAGCAAATTGTACACTAAAGGAGCAGTCCTAGAGATAGAAGATCCAAAAAAGAATAGCATCCTTGGGACTAGAGATGAGTGGCTTAGCTTTTTTAGGGTCGAGCCAGGTTTCATAGAATCATAGAATCGTAGAGTTGGAAGGGACCTCCTGGGCCATCTGGTCCAACCCCCTGCTCAAAGCAGGATTCGCAAAATCTTCCCAGTCAGATGTCTGTCCAGCCTCTGTTTGAAGACTTCCATTGAAGGAGAACTCACCACTTCTCGTGGCAGCCTGTTCCACTCATTGATCACTCTAACTGTCAAAAAGTTTTTTATAATATCTAATCTGTGTCTCCTCCCATTCAGTTTCATCCCATTGCTTCTAGTCTTTCCTTGTGCAAATGAGAATAAAGTTGTTCCTTCTACAATGTGACAGCTAGAGTTGAGCGATACCAGCCGATACTTGAAAATATCGGATCGGAATGGATCGGCCGATCTTAAAAAAAAGTATCGGTATCGCCGATTCCGATACCGGGAACCAATGCAAGTCAATGGGGCCAAAATATCGGAATTAAAAAAAACCCTTTCTTTCCTTGTAGGTTAATTCTACATGAAGAAAAACAACTAAGAATAATGTAGAATGTATTGTGGGAGGTGGAGGAGACATTAAAGCCATAGAGGTTTAGCCCAATCAAATGGAATAGCAGGAATTAAACTTTTTTTTTTAAAGATGTTAGGAGTTACAAAGATATTGACTATGTTAGCCTCATTTATATTTTGCCAGACATGTATGTCTTCTTCTTCTACTTCCTTTTTTTACATTCTTCTTCTTCTTCTTCTACTTCCTTTTTTTACATTCTTCTTCTTCTTCTACTACTTCCTTTTTTTACATTCTTCTTCTTATTCCTTTTTTTACATTCTTCTTCTTCTTCTTCTACTTCCTTTTTTTACATTCTTCTTCTTCTTCTTCTTCTTCTTCTTCTTCTTCTTCTTCTTCTTCTTCTTCTTCTTCTTCTTCCTTTTCTTACATTCTTCATATTCTTCTTATTCAACAATTATTATTCTACATATTCAGCTTCTTCATCTTCTTCCTATTCTTCTTCATCATATTCTTGTTTGTGTCAGGCATTCCTGTAGTTGTTATCTAGAAAAGTTAGAAGTTTACACCTTCCGTTCTGCCTGTCACAAAAGATTTACAACAGGATTTGTCCGCGTTCAGTTTGGCCTGCAGAAGCAGGCCTTTTCCAGGGGCACCACGAGGAGGAACGGACTCACCCCCATACACTGCTTAGTCTTCTTCTGCTTATAAATAAGATAATATCATTTGCTCAGAGTATTAGTCTTATGCTTAATGTTCTTCTGCTTTGTTTTTTTTATGCTTCTTTGTCTTCTCTCTCTTGTTGTTCTGCATCTTGGTGGTTGTCTTCCTGTTCTTTGTCCTCTTGAACCAGCTGACGGTACTGGCACCCGGAGGGGCAGCAGAAGGAACAAGAGCCAATGGCACTACCGAGGACCAGCTGACGGTGCTGGAACCCGGTTACTAAGCAGGAGGTACCTGTGCTACAAAGCACTACCAAGGACCAGCAGACGTTGCCGGAACTCGGATACCGAGATGGAGGCACCTAGGCCAAAGGCTCTGACGAGAACCAGCTGACGGTGCTGGAACCCGGAGGGGTAGCATAAGCTGCAAGAGCAAATGGAAATAGCGAGGACCAGCTGACAGTGCTGGCACCCGGAGGGGCAGCAGAAGGAATAAGAGCCAATGGCACAACCGAGGACCAGCTGACGGTGCTGGAACCCGGTTACTAAGCAGGAGGTACCTGTGCTACAAAGCACTACCAAGGACCAGCAGACGTTGCCGGAACTCGGATACCGAGATGGAGGCACCTAGGCCAAAGGCTCTGACGAGAACCAGCTGACGGTGCTGGAACCCGGAGGGGTAGCATAAGCTGCAAGAGCAAATGGAAATAGCGAGGACCAGCTGACAGTGCTGGCACCCGGAGGGGCAGCAGAAGGAATAAGAGCCAATGGCACAACCGAGGACCAGCTGACGGTGCTGGAACCCGGTTACTAAGCAGGAGGTACCTGTGCTACAAAGCACTACCAAGGACCAGCAGACGTTGCTGGAACTCGGATACCGAGATGGAGGCACCTAGGCCAAAGGCTCTGATGAGAACCAGCTGACGGTGCTGGAACCCGGAGGGGTATCAGAAGTTACCCCTGAAAAGCAAAGTTGGCATGCCGCAAGCTGGCCGCAGTTACCGAATCACACAGTCCTACAGGGGGTGCTTGTCCTACTGGCACTATGGAACAAACCTTTCTTACCAGAACCCGCAGTCCACATAGGAAGCACCTAAACTGCTGGCACCCTAGCCTCGGCTAACCCAACCGCAACACGACATGGCAACTTGGGGTGGCAAACTGACATTGACACTTCCCGGAAACAGCAGGCAGGGCTGGAACCAAGCTGGGCAGGAGGGAGTACCCGTGCCAAAGTCAGTTGTGAGCAGCAACTGGCGATGTTGGAGCCCAGGACAAGCACTTAGCAGGCTGAGGCCTGATGTGCTGTCAATTGGGAGGCAGCAGGACAGATTGCCATCAAAACAGCAGGGGAACAGCTGACGTTACTGAACCCCACAAACACAGGAGCTAGTGTTTTACTCTGTGAAGACGGCACTTCCGAGCAACAACTGGCTGTGTTGAAGCCCAGGGACAAGCACGGAGCAGGCTTAGGCTGCATTGAAGAAATTTTAAGATCGGTTGTAGACTACTAATTTGAACCAAGCTCCACTTAGGCCTGTGGATTCACTGATTTTCGTATTTCCCCTGTCCTCCAACCCCGCCAGTTACAGCTCCGAAGTGGCGTCTGCACAATCCACACTTGTTCCTGTGTTACAGGTGTTCAGTCCGGTCAGTTAATCCCCTGATGTGTGTCCGGCAATGTCGCCTGCTCTGTCCACATTCCGATAATGGGAATGTGGACAGAGCAGGCGACATTGCCGGACACACATCAGGGGATTAACTGATCGGACTGAACACCTGTAACACAGGAACAAGTGTGGATTGTGCAGACGCCACTTCGGAGCTGTAACTGGCAGGGTTGGAGGACAGGGGAAATACGAGAGACAGTGGAGCCACAGGCCTAATTGGAGCACGGTTAAAAATCAGTAGTGGTACGACTGTGTAGGCAGCAGGAGACTTTGCCATCCACACAGCAGGGGATCAGCTGACATTACTGAACCCCACTGAGACACGGGAGCAAGTATCTCTTTCCGTGTGGACGGCACTTCCGAACTACAACTGGCTGTGTTGAAGCCCAGGAAATAGGAGGGTGTAGGCAGAGGCCTACTGTATTTTGAATGAGTTTACAGCAGGAGAGACTGCCATCCACACAGCAGGGGATCAGCTGACGTTACTGAACCCCACTGAGACACGGGAGCAAGTGTCTCTTTCCGTGTGGACGGCACTTCCGAACTACAACTGGCTGTGTTGAAGCCCAGGAAATAGGAGGGTGTAGGCAGAGGCCTACTGTATTTTGAATGAGTTTACAGCAGGAGAGACTGCCATCCACACAGCAGGGGATCAGCTGACGTTACTGAACCCCACTGAGACACGGGAGCAAGTATCTCTTTCCGTGTGGACGGCACTTCCGAACTACAACTGGCTGTGTTGAAGCCCAGGAAATAGGAGGGTGTAGGCAGAGGCCTACTGTATTTTGAATGAGTTTACAGCAGGAGAGACTGCCATCCACACAGCAGGGGATCAGCTGACGTTACTGAACCCCACTGAGACACGGGAGCAAGTATCTCTTTCCGTGTGGACGGCACTTCCGAACTACAACTGGCTGTGTTGAAGCCCAGGAAATAGGAGGGTGTAGGCAGAGGCCTACTGTATTTTGAATGAGTTTACAGCAGGAGAGACTGCCATCCACACAGCAGGGGATCAGCTGACGTTACTGAACCCCACTGAGACACGGGAGCAAGTATCTCTTTCCGTGTGGACGGCACTTCCGAACTACAACTGGCTGTGTTGAAGCCCAGGAAATAGGAGGGTGTAGGCAGAGGCCTACTGAATTTTGAATGAGGTGACAGCAGGAGAGACTGCCATCCACACAGCAGGGGATCAGCTGACGTTACTGAACCCCACTGAGACACGGGAGCAAGTATCTCTTTCCGTGTGGACGGCACTTCCGAACTACAACTGGCTGTGTTGAAGCCCAGGAAATAGGAGGGTGTAGGCAGAGGCCTACTGTATTTTGAATGAGTTTACAGCAGGAGAGACTGCCATCCACACAGCAGGGGATCAGCTGACGTTACTGAACCCCACTGAGACACGGGAGCAAGTGTCTCTTTCCGTGTGGACGGCACTTCCGAACTACAACTGGCTGTGTTGAAGCCCAGGAAATAGGAGGGTGTAGGCAGAGGCCTACTGTATTTTGAATGAGTTTACAGCAGGAGAGACTGCCATCCACACAGCAGGGGATCAGCTGACGTTACTGAACCCCACTGAGACACGGGAGCAAGTATCTCTTTCCGTGTGGACGGCACTTCCGAACTACAACTGGCTGTGTTGAAGCCCAGGAAATAGGAGGGTGTAGGCAGAGGCCTACTGTATTTTGAATGAGTTTACAGCAGGAGAGACTGCCATCCACACAGCAGGGGATCAGCTGACGTTACTGAACCCCACTGAGACACGGGAGCAAGTATCTCTTTCCGTGTGGACGGCACTTCCGAACTACAACTGGCTGTGTTGAAGCCCAGGAAATAGGAGGGTGTAGGCAGAGGCCTACTGTCTTTGTAATGCGGAGACAGCAGGAGAGACTGCCATCTCCACAGCAGGGGAACAGCTGGCAGTGCTGAACCCCACTAACACTTGAACGAATGTGTTTGGCTCTGTGGAGACGACACTTCTGAACACCAACTGACGCTGTTGGAGCCCAGGATTAGGCGAGGAGCAGGCTGGGGCCTACTGGATTTTGGCAGGTGAATGCAGCAGGAGACTTGCCATCTCCACAGCAGGGGAACAGCTGGCAGTGCTGAACCCCACTAACACTTGAACGAATGTGTTTGGCTCTGTGGAGACGACACTTCTGAACACCAACTGACGCTGTTGGAGCCCAGGATTAGGCGAGGAGCAGGCTGGGGCCTACTGGATTTTGGCAGGTGAAGGCAGCAGGAGACTTGCCATCTCCACAGCAGGGGAACAGCTGGCAGTGCTGAACCCCACTAACACTTGAACGAATGTGTTTGGCTCTGTGGAGACGACACTTCTGAACACCAACTGACGCTGTTGGAGCCCAGGATTAGGCGAGGAGCAGGCTGGGGCCTACTGGATTTTGGCAGGTGAAGGCAGCAGGAGACTTGCCATCTCCACAGCAGGGGAACAGCTGGCAGTGCTGAACCCCACTAACACTTGAACGAATGTGTTTGGCTCTGTGGAGACGACACTTCTGAACACCAACTGACGCTGTTGGTGCCCAGGATTACGCATGCCGCATGCAGAGGCCAATGGGCAGCGGTTTTTATGGAGGTTGTGGACTACTACTGATTCTAACCATGCTCCACTTAGGCCTCTGGCTCCACTGTCTCTACTATTTACCCTGGCCTCCAACCCCGCCAGCTACATCTCTGAAGTGGCGTCAGCACAATCTACACTTGTTCCTGTGTTACTGGTGCTCAGTCCCATCAGTTGATCCCCTGATGTTTGTCCGGCAAGTTCGCCAGCTCTGTCCTCATTCCCACTACTGGTTATGGGAATGTGGACAGAGCAGGAGACCTTGCCGGACACACATCAGGGGATAAACTGATGGGACTGAGCCACAGGAACACAGGAACAAGTGTAGATTGTGCTGACGCCACTTCAGAGATGTAGATGGCGGGGTTGGAGGTCAGGGGAAATAGTAGAGACAGTGGAGCCAGAGACCTAAGTTGGGCACGGTTAAAAATCAGTAGTGGTTTGAATGTTGATGGAGCTGGTGACTCTGCCGTCCACACAGCAGGGGATCAGCTGGCATTACTGAACCCCAGTAACACAGGAGCTAGTGTGTTTCTCTGTGCAGACGACACATCTGAGCGACAACTGGCTGTGTTGAAGCACAGGGATTATAGTTCAGGTGGTAGAAAAATGAACACACCAGCAGACCTGGATACAGTTGCCAACCACTAATTTAGTCTGTAAGAGGAATGGCAAAGTCTTTGGAGATCCAGGCCTTGTTCATTTTCAGAAAAGTCAGCCGGTCAACATTATCGGAAGATAGTCGCGTGCGACGGTCTGTTAGTACACCACCTGCGGCACTAAAGACACGTTCCGATAATACACTGGCAGCAGGGCAAGCCAGCACCTCCAATGCATACTGGCTAAGCTCTGGCCATGTATCCAGCTTAGAGACCCAAAACTTGAAGGGGGAAGAGCCATCTGGGAGTACAGCGACAGGGCAAGACATGTAGTCTGACACCATCTGACGGAAGCGTTGCCTCCTGCTGACTCGAGGCGTCGCTGATGGTGTAGACAATTGTGGTGGACACACAAAACTTTGCCACATTTGGGCCATAGTGGTCTTGCCTTGTGCTGCGGCACTGCCTCTGCTCCCTCTTTGTGCAGAGTTTCCTCCACTGCCTCGACGCACAGAGCTGCTTTGTAAAGCACTTGCAACAATGCTGTCGGGTGGAATGGAAAACATTATGGACTGCACCAGTGACTCTTCGTACTCCCGCATTTTACGCTCCCGGTTCAACGTTGGTATGAGCCTTTGTACGCTGTCCCGGTAGCGAGGATCTAGGAGGGTGTACACCCAATAATCAGCCGAGACGAGAATGTGGGCGATGCGGCGGTCGTTTCTCAGGCACTGCAGCATGAAATCAACCATGTGCTGCAGACTCCCAACTGCCAAAGAACCGCTGTCCCCTGTTTGAGGCGTGACCTCGACCTGCTCTGCATCACCCCACCCTCGCTGTACATACTGAGTAGAGGTTTGTGTACCTCCCTCCTCTGGAGAGATGTCTTCCTCCTCCATCGACTCCTCCTCATCCTCCTCACAAAGTGTCCCCTGCCTAGGCCTTTGTGAGGAAACACGTAGCGCAGACTGTCCAGAAGCAGATGGCATTTGGGACTCCTCATCCTCCACCTCTTCTGAAACCTCATCCCTTAGTGCTTGCAGTGTTTGTTGAAGCAGGCAGATAAGGGGGACAGTCATGCTGACTAGTGCATCATCTGCACTCGCCATCCGCGTGGATTCATCGAAGGCACGCAAAACGAGGCAGATGTCCTTCATAGAGGCCCACTCAATGGTGCTGAAGTGTGAACGGCGCACAGTGCGACTTGTTTGCGCCTGATGCAGCTGGTACTCCATGACTGCTGCCTGCTGCTCACACAACCGCTCCAACATATGTAACGTTGAATTCCACCGGGTGGGTAGGTCACATATGATGCGATGTTCTGGAAGGCCAAATCGTCGCTGCAGAGCAGCGAGGCGCGATCTTGCCGTGCTGGAACGTCGCAAGTGAGCGCACTCTATGCGGACCTTGTGCAACAGTGCATCAAGATCCGGATAGTCCCTCAGAAAGCTCTGCACGACCAAGTTAAGAACATGTGCCAGACATGGGATGTGTGTGAGGTTGCCTAGGCCAAGAGCTGCCACCAGATTTCGGCCATTGTCACACACTACCAAGCCCGGCTGGAGATTCGCTGGCCCAAACCACACATCGCTCTCCAGCTTGATAGCATTCCAGAGCTCCTGCGCTGTGTGGCTTCGATTCCCCAAAGAAATTAATTTGAGTACAGCCTGTTGACGTTTGGCCACGGCTGTGCTCATATCGGTCGTAACAGGCTCCTGCTCTGCTGTTTCTGAGGAACTTGAGTAGGAGGAGGAGTCTATGTGTACAGACTGGAGTCCTGCAATCCGTGGCGTTGGAAGAACACGTACAGCGCCACTCTCCAGATCCGTACCCGGCTCCACAACATTGACCCAGTGGGCAGTGAGGGAAAGGTATCGTCCCTGTCCATGGTTACTGGTCCACGCATCGGTGGTCAGGTGGACCTTGCTACTAACGGCGTTTAGTAGCGCATGTTTTATTTTGCCCTCAACATGTTTCTGCAGGGCAGGGACGGCTCGCCTGCTGAAATAAAAGCGGCTGGGCACATTGTATTGGGGGACTGCCAATGCCATTAAGTCCCGGAAGGTGTCAGTGTCCACCAGCCTGAATGACAGCATTTCAACTGCCAGAAGTTTGGCAATGCCAGCATTCAGAGACTGTGCTCGGGGATGGTTTGCCGAGTAAGGGCGCCTTTTATCCCATGCCTGTGCTACCGATGGCTGTGATGGATGGGAACGTGCTGTTATGGGTGGAATCTGACAGGGTCTCCGGACAACAGTGGCAGAGGTTCTTCCTTGGCGATCCTGTGAGGAAGCCGAACCAGCAGTGTGTGAGCTGGAGGAAGAGGGCCCAACACGAACTGAAGAGGTGGTAGGTGGTGCTGTACGTTGGCCTACGTCTTGAGGGTGTCTCTGCAACTCCAACTCGTGCTTGGTGCGCACATGTTTCCACATATTTGTGGTATTGAGGTTGCTGACATTTCTCCCTCTTTTGACTCTCTGATGACACAGCTTGCATTTGACAAAGCAAATGTCATCTGCAACTGTGTCAAAAAAGGACCACGCACTGCAACTCTTGTGAGCGCCCGGTTTGCCTTTGGAAGGAGGAATGCTCCTAACGGGTGCCGAAGTGGAGGGTACAGGCAACCAAGTCTTCCCCCTCCCTCTGCCTCCTGTTTTGGCCGGTAGGGGAATCTCTTCCTCCGAGCTGCTCCCACCACCTTCCTGTTGCTCACGCCATGATGGGTCAAGGACCTCATCATCTTCCCTCCCCTCTTCAAACAGCTGCTTCTCCGGGGTTGTCTCGCCAGCACCGTACGCACCAGAAAGTGGCAACTGAGTCTCGTCATCATCTGATGCGTACTGAGGTGTGCTGACCATAGGCACTGGCCCACTCGCCTCTTCAGATTCAGAGGGACAAAGAAGTTGCGCATCACTGCATACTCCCTCTTCTTCACATTCAGGAATGCTGCTTGGCTGGCCCCCTCTTTCCAAGCCAACAGATTCCGAGAACAGAAGTAGAGATTGTGATGGCTCCTGTCCATGTCTCTCTGACTGCCTGGGCACTTTGGCAGGTGGTGAAGAGACAGATGGTTGCTCTTCGGTGCTCTGACCCTGAGAGGATGCGGAAGTAATTGAAGTCAATGCGTTAGCTGCCATCCATCCGACAACGGCTTCAATTTGTTCCTCCCGCAGCAGTGGGGTACGTTGAGGTCCTACAAAGCTGCGCATAAAGGACTGTTGCCTGCTAAAACTGGGGGATGCTGATCCACTGGTGCCCGCAGCAGGCCCAGAATCCCCACGTCCTCTACCTGTAGAATCCCCACGTCCTCTCCCTGCAGAATCCCCACGTCCTCTCCCTGCTGAAACTCCACGCCCACGCCCACGCCCCCGCGCCTTACTCCCTGCCTTCTTCATCTTGCAAGACTGCTTAAGATAGGCAAAAAAGGACAAAGGGGGGCCTTAGTGTGCTTATTCCTGAACAGCTGGTTACAGGTACAAGAAACACTAATTTTATGAAGTGTGTGTGTGTGGACTAGACTTTAATAGGAGCTGATGTGGCCTACACAAGTTCAAAATGTAGTGTTTGGTGAACTTTTTATGTGGTTTCTTTGTTTGAAACAAACTCAAAGTATGAGAAAAAAGAATTGAAACTGATAGTATCACCAACTTTTTGGAGCTATTACAATGCAGGCAGGTAACCTACAATGCAAAAGATGAGGCTCCAAAAAAATTGGGTAATACTAATCTGGCTGCGCCGGCAGGGCACAAGCCAGAAAAAAAGGCTCCTCTATCTACTCCTATATAGTGTTTGCAACCAACCAATGTTGATGGATACGGATGGATGCACACTAATAGGAGAAGAAAAAATGAGCTGCACTCAGAGACAAATATGTGTGAGGCAGTGACGCACGTTGAGCGTCCTACAACCAGACGTAGCTGCAGGACACTCTACTCAGCGTGAGCTGCACTCACACACAGTCAGAGACCTCTCAGACAGCCGTCAACAGTGCAGCTAAGTGGGCACTGGCACTGACAGGCTGCAGAAAGGCTCTGCTGTGTACTCCTATATAGTGTTTGCAACCACCGTAGATGGAGACGGATGGATGCACACTAATAGAAGAAAAAATGAGCTGCACTCAAATAAAAATATGTGTGAGGCAGTGACGCACGCTGAGCGTCCTACAGCCAGACGTAGCTGCAGGACACACTACTCAGCGTGAGCTGCACTCACACACAGTCAGAGACCTCTCAGACAGCCGTGAACAGTGCAGCAAAGTGGACACTAGCACTGAAAGGCTGCAGAAAGGCTCCGCTGTCTACTACTAGTGTTTGCAACCAACGTATATGGATACGGATGGAAGCACACTAGATTGAAATTATTTAAAAAATGCAGCTCAAAAAATAAAAGATGTATGAGGCAGCAGTGATCACACTGGGTGGCCTACAGCCTGACGTGGCTGCAGGACCCACTCCACAGCGTGAGCTGCACTCACACAGCCCTTGCAGACAGCTGTGAAAACAGCGCTGCTAGGGAAAAGCAAGCTACAGTGGTGGTTTATGTAGCCTGGATAAAGCACAATATTGTTTTTAGAATCGCTATTTCTAACTGTCCCTCACAGTCTTCTACAGCAGCCTGTCCCTAACTGAATTCACAGCAGAG
Organism: Dendrobates tinctorius; assembly: GCF_039654945.1. Lineage (NCBI taxonomy): Eukaryota > Metazoa > Chordata > Amphibia > Anura > Dendrobatidae > Dendrobates > Dendrobates tinctorius. The sequence goes on along the minus strand of NW_027361690.1, from coordinate 73,338,398 downwards.
TGACCAGAAATGGCGGCTGCGGTGGCTTTTATAGTGCATCATGACATCATTTCGGCAGCCAATCACAGCCATGCCAATAGTTAACATGCCTACATGCCTAACAGGATGTGCCCACACTTCGGAGGATTCCCATTGGCTTAATCAAAGCAAGCAGGCTCATAGCATGATGGGAACTTCCTATTCCGATTCCGATCCCGGAATCCGATATGAAAAAAGTATCGGAATTAAGTATCGGAATTCCGATACCGCTAATATCGGCCGATACCCGATACTTGCGGTATCGGAATGCTCAACACTAGTGACAGCCCTTGAGATATTTGTAGAAGGATCAACTTTATTCTCATTTGCACAATAGAGATATTTCATGAAACCCGAATTTCGCAAACGTCGGGTCAAACGAAATCGGCCGACTATAGGGAAAAGTCGGAGGCCGACTGAAACAAGAAACCCAATGCAAGTCAATGGGGAAGCAAAGTCGGCAGGGAGTAAAGGAGAGTAAACATACCTACAGTACCCATTTCAATGCCAACAAAGATCAATTCTTATTACTGAAGCTTGTCAACCTTAATTTACTTCATAATAATAGTTACGCATTGAAAACTGGGGGTTATTTGGCTAAAGTTGTGGGGGGGTTGGGCTGGCACCAGGTTTTCGTGTGCCGTGGGCCAAAGAGTGTCAGTGCGCCCCTTTAACACATACCACAACTCATGATGCTCCGATGCGACACAGAAATATAGGTATAGTACAATGACAAATACTTCACTGCTTACATGACATGACTGATCTATTTTAAATTGTACAATAGCTCAAAAAAAAGGACAGTATATTACTCCATACAGTATTATAGCCATCACATTGTGCACCATACAGAATAATGAGCTCCATATATTTCTCCATACAGAATAATTGGTCACATATAATGTTCCATACATTACATGATGAGCTCCACATAATGCTACAGTATATGATGGTCCCCATGGATGATGCTCCAGTGTGTTATGGGCCCAAATAAAGCTCCATATATAATGGACCCCATTTCTAATGCTCCAGTGTATAATGTGCCCCATAGATGCTGCTCCAGTGTCTGATCTGCCCCATTTAGAATGCTCCAGTATATGATGGGCCCCATGGATGATGCTCCAGTGTCTTATGGGCCCAAATAATGCTCCATATATAATGGGCTCTATTTCTAATGCTCCAGTGTATAATTGGCCCCGTAAATGCTGCTCCAGTGTCTGATGTCCCCCATTTGGAATGCTCCAGTATGTAATGGGCCTCATGGATGATGCTCCAGTGTCTGATGTCCCCCATTTGGAATGCTCCAGTATATGATGGGCCCCATTTTTAATGAACCCAGGCATGGTATGTGAAAAGAGCTCCATGGAGTAATCTGAAGTGTGTGCTGCTGCATCCTTCACTTTTGGTGTGGGTGAAGGACACAAGGAAAGGGGTTGTTCCTAACCAGAAGCCTGCACTGATGACTCAGTGCTTGCATTTTTTGAAACTTCAGAAGAGGAGGCGATAGAGCTGGAGGCTGTTTCAGCAATGTAAGCCAAAAACAGTTCCTGATGCTCCAACTTTAAAAGCAGTCTGCCTACCCCCAGAAAAGGGAGCCTTCCAGGCCTTCCAGAGCTACACCATCATGCAGGCTCAACACCTCCTGCCTTAGCTGCTATTGTGTTTTTGGCACTACCAGCAGATGCACCACCACCACCATCAGTACCAGGTGGCCCCCCACGCCCACGTCAGCATCCTCTTCCACCATACATCCTCATGTTTTGGAAAATGGACCCAAAATACCAGCAGATATATGGTACTGTATCAGAAGTGTACAACTCTATGCAGTCTAGGGATAACAGTAAATCCCCGTATATATTTCATGAGTTCTACACAGACGCTCACAGGCTCAGTATGGATAACACAATAAAATAAAGTTGAAAAAGGGTACAGTATCACCAGATACAAGGTATATATAGCATGGTGTAAATATTCTGAATCTCCGCATATATTTCAGGAGGCAGACACAAACGCTCTCAGGCCCAGTAAGGATTACACAAGAATATGAAAAGCTGTAAATGGGTAATGTAACACGCGCGTACATCTGTATACAGTGTTGGGGTAATCTTAAATCTCCAAATGTATTTCCGGAGTAGCAGACATATGTTCACAGGCTCACTATGGATTACACCAGAATCTAAATAGCTAAAAAGGTTACTGTATCAGAAGTGTACAGCTGTATACAGTGTTGGCCAAATTTGAAATCTCGGTATATATTTCTGGAGTCATCCTCAGACGCTCACTCAGTCTGGGTTTGATCATAATAAAAAATGTTGTAATAAAGGTACTGGATAACAAGATAGCAAGTACATATATTACAGGGTACAATTGAAATCTCCGTAAACATAGTCGCGTAGTCACTCTCAGACGTTTACTTAGTATGGATTTGACAGTAATAGTAAATGTCGAACAAAGGTACTGTATAACAAGATACAACCTGTATCGAGTATAGGGTAAAAATTGGTATCTCCGATTCACCGTATATATAGAAGGAGTAAACCACACACGCTCACTCACTATTGATGATACCGTAATAACAAATTTTGAACAAAGGTACTGTATCAGCACATACCAGGTGTATCCATTCTAGGGGTAATTGTAAATTTCCATCTATACTTCTGGAGTCAGACACAGACACTTACAGGCTCACTATGTATTACACCAGAATTTAAAAAGCAGAAAAAGGGAAAGGTATTCGAAACGTACACCAATAGTCAGTGTTGCGGTACTTTTAAATCTTCGTATATATTTCAATCTCAGTAAGCCAGTCCAGACTCTCCACTACTGGAAACTACATGGATACAAGTACAGACGGAAATTCGAGTGTTATCAGCTACATCTTAACCATCATCGATCAATACACCAAATTTCTAGTGGCCGTCCCTGTGAAGAATTTAACTGCCCAGGTTACACAGCGGTGGAGCAGGGAGAGGTAAGTATTGCAGAAATTTGGGAATAAACTCATGGTGGGAAAACCTCCTGGTAGATGTTGCAGAGGCGATGCAGACCCTCAATTACTGTGTCTGTGGAGACAGTGAAAACGGTTCTTTGTGAAGAAAGGTTTGCTTTATCGCAGTAGCGTGGATCACATCACCGTTACTCGTCTCCATCAAATTGTGATCACAGGGAGAGATGTAGACATGGTCCTCACTGCCTATCATAATGTGTCTGGTCATTTTGGAGTGCAAAAGACAGAAGCCACAGGCCGTAGGCGATTCTGAGAGGAGACATTGAAAAATGGTGGCAGGAATGTCACACGTCTGTGACTATCACAACTGTGAAAGGTGATTATAAAGCACCACTGCATCTGCTTGTAAGTTGACGTCCATTACAAATGGTAGCCATTGATCATCTGAAGGTAGAGGCCAGCAGGACAGGCCACAGCTACATCTTAAACATCATTGATCAATACACCAAATTTCGAGTGGCCATCCCTGTGAAGGATTTAACTGCCCAGACTACACAGTGGTGGAGCAGGGAGAGGTAAGTATTGCAACTTGCAAGTGCTGTGGCAATGACATAGCAGGGGGGGCACACTCGTGGGCGATGGTACTGGCAAAGGGCCACTCATAGTACGCTGGTGTGTCTGACGGCGAGTGGGCCCCCCCACTGTCAGAGACACTGTATTGTACTATGAGGGGCCCTGTGCCAGTGCCGTCGGCCATCAGTGGGCCCATCCACCTGTTCAGAGCAGCGGCACTTGCCCGGGTGTGCCAGGTGTTGACCCCACCCCTTGGGGGGGCAGCCCAATTAGGGAGGTTTAAAAAATGGCATATGTTGATGTGCAAGCTGGACATTCAGCAGCTGCAAATGGCGGAATTGGGAAAGTCCGAGGAAGAGGAGGAAAAAAGCGAGGCAGTTTTCTGGCAACCTATGTGTCATCAGGGGAAGGTGGGACAAAATCCTTGGAAACCCATGCATGGTTCATTTTAATGAAGGTTAGATCATCAACATTTTGGGTCGACAGACGGGTCCTTTTTTCTATCAGGATTGATCCAGCAGCACTGAAGACTCTTTCAGATAACACACTAGCAGAAGGGCAAGCGAGCTCCTGTGAGGCATATTGTGCCAATTCAGGCCAGGTGTCCAGTTTAGAGGCCCAATAGTCAAAGGAGAATGACCTATGAGGGAGAACATCGATATAGGAGGAGAAGCAGTTTGTAACCGTAGATGGCAACTGCTGTCTTCTGTCACTTCTAATCGATGCAGTATTAGCAGTCGTGTGAGCGGTACTTGAGAAATCAGTCCACAACATGGTCATGAAACTCCTGTCTCCAACGCCACTTCGGCTGTGTGCACCACGACCACCTCTTCCATTGTGCCCACTACAGCTTGTGGGAGAACCAGCACCGCTGATGTGTGCTGGGAAAGCCTCAAACAAATGGTTTACCAGAGTTGCTTGTTTGTTAGCCAATATTATCTCTAGGTTCTCCTGTGGCATGATGTTGTGTAATTTGCCTTTGTAGCGTGGATCGAGGATGCTGGCCAACCAGTAGTCATCATCCTTCATCATTTTGGCAATCTGGGGGTCCCTTTTTAGGATCTGCAAGGCATGATCGCACATTAGGGCCAATGTTCCAGGTGTCAATAATGCACTGCCACTGCTGGGTGGAGGAGCACTTTCTGGCAAATCCACATCCTTACAGTCACGCACAAACCCTGTACCTGACCTTGGAAGGCCAACATTTTCTCTAGCTCCCTGAGAAGCATCCTCCTGCCCAAAATAATCATCCCCCTCATCCTCCTCCTCTTCCTCTTCTTCCTCCACCTCGTCCAGGACAGTTCCCTGACCAGACAATTGCTGACTGTCAGCAAGGCTTCCTGTATCTTCCTCCTCCTCCTGTTCCTCCTCCTCTGCTGCAGACGCCAGATCCTTAATGTGCGTCAAACTTTGCATGAGCAGACGCATAAGTGGGATGCTCATGCTTATGATGGCGTCGTCTGCGCTTACCAGCCGTGTGCATTCCTCAAAACACTGAAGGACTTTACAGAGGTCTTTCAGCTTTGACCACTGCACACCTGACAATTCCATGTCTTCCCTCAAACTGCCTGCCCATGTATCCTCCCACAAATGCATTACAGCCTGCCTCTGTTCGCACAGCCTCTCAACCATGTGCACGGTGGAGTCCCACCTTGTTGCAATGTCTATGATTAGGCGGTGCTTGGGGAGGTGGAGCAATCACTGTAGCTTCTGCACATGACTGGAGTGTACAGCCAAGCGACGGATGTGCGAGCACAGTCTTCGCACCTTATGGAGCAGGGATGTTAACTCTGGATAATTATTAAGGAAGCACTGCACCACCAGGTTCAAAGTGTGAGCCATGCAAGGTATGTGTGTGAGTTTTGCAAGGGCTATGGCTGCCACAAAATTACGGCTGTTATCACTGACTACCTTGACTGGCTCAAGATGTAGACTGCCCAGCCATGACCCAGTTTGTCGCTGCAAGTAGTCGGCCAGTACCTCCGTGTTATGTCTGTTGTCGCCCAAAGACATCATCTTTAACACAGCCTGCTGACGCTTACCACTAGCTGTTCGATAATGGGACACCTCGTGTGCAACACTGCTAGCTGTGGATGGAGTGCTCGTGCGACTGCGCTCTGTGGACGAGCTTTCGCTTATGGAGGAGGAGGAGGGTCGAAAGCCTACAGCCAACTGTTTCCTATACCGTGGGCTAGGCAGCACTATTCCAACGCCGCTGTCCCCAGTGGAGCCTGCATCCACCACATTAACCCAGTGTGCAGTGATGGAAATGTAATGGCCCTGGCCATGCCTACTGGACAATGCAGCTGTTGTGAGGTGCACCTTTCCACTCACTGATTTCTTGAGTGCATGGACAATGCGGTCTTTCACATGCAGGTGGAGGGCTGGGATGGCATTTGGAGAAAAGAAGTGCCGACTGGGTAGGTCATAGCTTGGGACTAAGTAGGCCATGAGCTCGTGGAAAGCTTCGCTTTCAACCAAACGGTAGTGCATCATCTCTAATGAGATTAGTTTGGCAATGTAGGTGTTCAAACACAGTGTACGCGGATGAGAGGATGAGTACTTTCTTGTCCTACTCAGAGTCTCTGGTAGGGTGAGCTGGACTGGAGAGCTGCATATGGGGGAAGTAGCGGTGGACCGAACGGAGTGAGAGGGGGTTGGTGATGGTATTGGTGGTGATGGCCTAGATTCAGTGTTGTGTTGCAAAACCATTGTGATTCCCTGAGTGCTTTGGCCTTGCGACGACATCTCCACATTTAGTGCTGGTTGTGTGCTTAATGGTGGCGGTGGTCTTCCAGTGGCGGAAGCGATGGAGCATTGCTGGCTACCTTCAGTGGGAGCAGGTGCACATGTGCTACCTGAGGTTTTGTAGTCTGTCCACGCTTGCAAGTGCATGTTGATTAAATGTCTAAGCATGCAACTGGTATTCAAATTTCTGAGTTGTTTACCTCGGCTAAAGGTCCTTCCGCACTTCTTACAGGTAACCTTTGCCTCACCAGTAGTATTTTGGACAAAGAAGTGCCACACTGCACTCTTCCTACTATGGCATACATTTTCTGGCCTTGCACACTGTCCTACGTTGACCGTCTGGCCAAGCTGTCCTGCAACTCTTTTAGTTTTTGGTCCACGTTGCTGCGATGTCAATGCCTGCTGCGGATCCTTCTCCTTATCTGAACTATTGCCAGCACCACCCTCAATGGATGCCAATCTGGGTCAAGAACTGGGTCATCCATCACCTCCTCTTCAAAGTCATCTGCACCTTCCTCTTTACCTTCCTCTGTGTCACCGTGTAAGGTGGTATAGTTTGCGGGAAGGGGCACCTGAGTTTCACCAGGGTCAGATTCTGGCTCAGTAGACTGCGAGGGCAATGTTGTGCTCTGGGTCAATGTACCAGCTGAATCATCTAGCCGTGGCTGTGCATCAGTGCACTTCATGTCAGATTCATCTTGGACTGGGGAATTCAGGATTTGACTGGATAACCCAGGCATGGTATGTGAAAAGAGCTCCATAGAGTAATCTGAAGTGTGGGCTGCCGCATCCTTAACTTTTGGTGGGGGTGAAGGACACAAGGAAAGGTGTTTTTCCTGACCAGAACCCTGCACTGACGACTCCGTGCTTGCAGGTTTCGACCGTTCAGAAGAGGAGGTAATAGAGCTGGTGGCTGTTTCGGCAATGTACGCCAAAACCTGTTCCTGATGCTCCGGCTTTAAAAGCGGTTTTCCTACTCCAAGAAAAGGGAACCTTACAGGCCTTCTTGGGCCAGATGATGATGCAGGCTCAACACCTCCTGCCTTAGCTGCTATTGTGCTTTTGCCAGAACCAGTCGATGCACCACCACCATCAGTACCAGCCACGCCCCCCCTGCCCACGTCCGCAGCCTCTTCCACCATACTTTCTCTTGCTTGTGAAAATGTACCAAAAATACCAGCCGAGAGATGGTACTGTATGAGGAGCGTCCAGCTGTGTAAGGTGTATTAAAAAAATTAAATCTACGTATATATTTTGCTACTCACAGACACTCTCCCAGTATGTATTTGACCATAATCCAACAAGCAGACATACGTTATTGTATCAGAAGTGTACAGCTCTATACGTTTTTTGTGTAACTAACAATCTCCGAATGTATTTACGGAGTGTCACACGCACACACGCTGACTCTGTATAGATGTGACTGTAATGCAAATGGCAGATATACAATACTGTTTGAGAATCGGATAGCTCTATACAGTGTATGTACGGAAAATCGTAAATCTCCATCTATTTTTATATGGAGTGACACACGCTGTCTCTGTATAGTTTTGACCGTTATCAAACAGCAGATATACAAAACTGTTTGAAAAGTGGACAGCTCTATACGGTGTAGGTCTGGAAAAATGGAAAATCTTCTCTTTTTGTTTTTCCAGAGTCACACACAGATAGCTTGTATGTGTCCGTGATACCAGCCAGTACATAGTAACATAGTAACATAGTTTTGAAGGCTGAAGGAAGACCTTATGTCCATCTAGTTCAGCCTAGTTTTAGTGCAGCTGTTCTGCATTGTTGATCCTGGGGAAGGCAAAAAACCCACAGAGTAGAAGCCAATTTTCTCCATAGGGAAAAAAATTCCTTCCTCTAAGCTGGGTCAACCATCTACCTATAATATTCTGTTATTTGTAACCTACTATACTGTTACTCACAAGAAAAGCATCCATTCCTTTCTTAAATTCATTCAGTGAGTTGGCCATCACCACTTCCTCAGGAAGAGAATTCCAGAGCCTCACTGTTCTTACCGTGAAGAACCCTCTTCTATGCTGGTGCAGAAATTGTCTTTCCTCCAAACGAAGAGAATGCCCCCTTGTTCTTGTCACAGTCCTTGGTACAAACAGTTCATTGGAGAGATCTCTGTATTGCCCTCTGATATACTTGTACATATATAATAATAATAATAATCTTTATTTTTATATAGCGCTAACATATTCTGCAGCGCTTTACAGTTTGCACATATTTTCATCACTGTCCCTGATGGGGCTCACAATCTAAATTCCCTATCAGTATGTTTTTTGGAGTGTGGGAGGAAACCGGAGTGCCCGGAGGAAACCCACGCAAACACGGGGAGAACATACAAACTCCTTGCAGATGTTGTCCTTGGTGGGACTCGAACCCAGGACTCCAGCAACCACTGAGCCACCGTGTATTAAGTCTCCCCTAAGTCTTCTCTTTTCAAGAGTAAATAGACCTAATTTTGATAACCTTTCTGGGTATTGTAGTGAACCAACTCCATTTATCATTTTAGTAGCCCGCCTTTGAACCCTTTCAAGTTCAGTAATGTCTTTCTAGAGCACCGGCGTCCAAAATTGCACACAATACTCCAAGTGTGGTCTGACGAGTGATTTGTACAGAGGGAGAATTATGTTTTCATCTCGTGTCCCCAGACCTCTTCTGATGCATCCCATGACCCTATTTGCTTTGGTGGCAGCTGCCTGACACTGGGCACTCCAATTTAGCTTCTTGTTGACTAAGATGCCTAAGTCTTTTTCAATGTCTAATTTCCCCAGCAGTTTCCCATTTAGTAAGTAATTGTAGCATCTGTTTCTCCTTCCCATGTGCATAACCTTACACTTATCTGTGTTAAACCTCATTTACTATTTTTCAGCCCAATTCTCCAATTTACTCAAATCTGTTTGGTACACGGTAGTGTGTGAGGAGCATACACCGCTATACAGTGTGTGGAAAAATGAACGCTCGGTAAGTGACCAGAACAAAATAATAAAAGTTGGAGTGCTTTGAAAAAAGAAGTTTGAACAGTAGTGTACGCACAGCAATGCAGCTACCAGGAAGCCTTAAAGGCAGCCTAATCACCACCAGCGCTGCTGCACACAACAAAAATCCTCCCCTTTCACTGCACAATAACTGTACAGTGAAAAGCGCTATCAGCAGAAGCTATTTTTTTCCTTCTTCCCTGCCTAACCCTCTCCCTATTCAGAATCAGCAGCAGCACCTCTCCCTATTCTAAGATCAGCAGAAGTAAGATGGCGGTCGGCGGTCACGGTCCTTTATAGCCACTGTGACGCCACACAAAGCCAGCCAATCACTTCAATGCCCTTCTCTAAGATGGTGGTGGCCGCTGCCCATGTCATCGCGTTGCCCACAGTGTGCGTCCTCCATCATTGGCTGAGAAAAGGCGCTGGAAGCATTATTTGAAACGCGACTTTGGCGCTCAGGTCGGCGACCTCATGGCCGACCTCACGCTATGGTCGGGTTTCAATCGGCGAAACCCGACTTTAGCTAAAGTCAGCGACTTTTGAACTTGACCGATCCGTTTCTCTCAACTCTACTTGGGACCAATATAGTGGAGCATAGTGAGGAGGTGATCCAATGTTAAATGCTGCAGAGAGATACAGAGGAATCAGAAGAGAGTAGTGACCACTAGATTTAGCTGATAGTAGACACAAAAAGCACCTGATGGAGCCTATTAATTGTGACTGTTGGGGTTCTTGCAAAGCCTCTTCCAAGTGCTGAAACTTCCGATATAGGTACATGTGAACATAGCCTTACCTTCAGATTTGTTCTAAAATAAAATATTACGTTTTGAAATTCTTTGGAAATCTCATCTGTTTTTAATATTTTTATGAGGTGAGCACTATTATTGTGCAGCCATCATATTTTTTATTCACAGTAATTAATTTTTGCTGTAAATATTGGTTAGATTCCTTGTCCTCATGGATATCAGGCAGTGGATTGTGGTTGTGAAAAACCTTCTCCATATGCTTCAGAAAGATGGGTAATAATACAACACATTAATACCTCCACCTTGTTTTATGCGTGTGTTTGACCACAACACTAGCATAATTATTTTTGTTAGGTAAAAGCTATTAGAGATCTATTTTGTAGGTTTTACGATCAATAGCTCTTGTGATATTTGTGTAGCAGGCACAAAATAATCAATTGAAGGTCGTATAAAGCAAATTACCATCTGCACATAATGATTTCTTCCCTTGATGAGAATAGCTTCTATTATTTTATATGAGGCCGAGGACCTCAAATGATCTACCATTAACTCTTTCACCCTTACACTTTGTAGGGGCATCAAACAATATAGTATACTATATAGTATGTCTTTTTAGTTATACTTAATTTAAAAAAAAAAAAATGAAAAGCTTGTGAATGTTGCTCAGGAGTAAAATATTTAGTCATCAGGTTTTGTGGTTTTCACACCCCATTTATTAAGGGAGCATGCTTCTTAATGAGTCACATGAAGTGCGAAGTGGCATGCACCACTGTAGCCACCTTGACACAAATTTTTCTCTTGTCAAGGACGGGAGTAAGATTTACAGCATAAAGACCAACACCACTCATCATGAGTTTGATGAGCAGGGGTTGCCATGCTCCGTCACACCACAGTTCACCACACTTTTATGGGCAGCATGGTGGCTCAGTGGTTATTATTATTATTATTTATTGTTATAGCGCCATTTATTCCATGGCGCTTTACATGTGAGGAGGGGTATACATAAAAACAAGTACAATAATCTTAAACAATACAAGTCATAACTGGTACAGGAGGAGAGAGGACCCTGCCCGCGAGGGCTCACAATCTTCAAGGGATGGGTGGTAATACAGTAGGCGAGGGTAGAGCTGGTCGTGCAGCGGTTTGGTCGATCGGTGGTTACTGCAGGTTATAGGCTTGTCGGAAGAGGTGGGTCTTCAGGCTCTTTTTGAAGGTTTCGATGGTAGGTGAGAGTCTGATATGATGTGGTAGAGAGTTCCAGAGTAGGGGTGATGCGCGAGAGAAATCTTGTATGCGATTGTGGGAAGAGGAGATAAGAGGGGAGTAGAGAAGGAGATCTTGTGAGGATCGGAGGTTGCGTGCAGGAAAGTACCGGGAGACGAGGTCACAGATGTATGGAGGAGACAAGTTGTGGATGGCTTTGTATGTCATGGTTAGGGTTTTGTAATGGAGTCTCTGGGCAATTGGGAGCCAGTGAAGGGATTGACAGAGGGGAGAAGCTGGGGAATAGCGGGGGGACAGGTGGATTAGTCGGGCAGCAGAGTTTAGAATAGATTGGAGGGGTGCGAGAGTGTTTGAGGGGAGGCCACAGAGCATGAGGTTGCAGTAGTCAAGGCGAGAGATGATGAGGGCATGGACTAGGGTTTTTGCAGATTCTTGGGTGAGGAATGAACGGATGCGTGAAATATTTTTGAGTTGAAGTCGGCATGAAGTGGAAAGGGTTTGGATATGTGGTTTGAAGGAGAGATCAGCGTCAAGGATTACTCCGAGGCAGCGAGCTTGTGGGACTGGGGAGAGTGGGCAGTCATTTACTGTAATTGATAGGTTCGTAGGGGGGGTCGCGTGAGATGGGGGAAAGATGATGAATTCTGTTTTGTCCATGTTGAGTTTCAGATATCTAGTGGAGAAGAAGGATGAAATAGTGGACAGACATTGAGGGATTCTGGTTAGTAGGGAGGTGATATCTGGTCCAGAGATGTAGATCTGTGTGTCATCAGCATAAAGATGATACTGAAAGCCATGAGATTCTATGAGCTGTCCCAGGCCAAAGGTGTAAATAGAGAACAGCAGGGGCCCAAGGATTGAACCTTGTGGGACTCTGACAGATAGGGGGCGAGGTGAGGAGGTGGTGTGTGAGTGGGAGACGCTGAATGTCCGGTCTGTTAGGTATGATGAGATCCAGGAGAGGGCCAAGTCTGTGATGCCGAGGGATGAGAGGGTCTGTAATAATAGGGAATGGTCCACTGTGTCAAAGGCAGCCGACAGGTCCAGGAGGAGGAGGACAGAGTAGTGTCGCTTGCTCTTGGCAGTTAAGAGGTCATTGGTGACCTTAGTAAGGGCTGTTTCAGTGGAGTGGTGTGACCGGAAGCCAGATTGTAAGCGGTCGAAGAGGGAGCAAGAAGAGAGATGGGAGGACAGTTCAAGGTAGACGTGTTGTTCCAGTAGCTTGGAGGCGTATGGGAGAAGTGATATAGGGCGATAGCTAGATACAGAGGATGGGTCAAGAGAGGGCTTTTTGAGGATAGGTGTGATGGAGGCATGTTTAAAGCTTGAGGGGAAAACACCAGTTGTTAGTGATAGGTTGAAGAGGTGGGTTAGGGTTGGGATGAAGACTGTGGTGAGGTTTGGGATGAAGTGGGATGGGATCGGGTCGAGTGCACAGGTGGTGAGATGTGATCTTGAGAGTAGAGTGGAGAGTCGATCTTCTGTAATGGTGGAGAAGTTGGTTTTGAAGGTGGAGGGCTGGGAAGTCGGGAGGAAGGGCTCTGGGGGTTGTTGACCAAAACTGTCCCTGATGTTATCAATTTTCTGCTTGAAAAATGAGGCAAAGTCTTCAGCTGAGATGAGTGGGGAGGGAGGAGGTGCTGGGGGGCGGAGGAGAGAATTGAAGGTGTTGAATAACTGGTTAGTCCTGGGTTCAAATCCCACCAAGGACAACATCTGCAAGGAGTTTTTATGTTATCCCCGTGTTAGCGTGGGTTTCCTCCGGGCACTCCGGCTTCCTCCCACACTCCAAAAACATACTGATAGGGAATTTAGATTGTGAACCCCATCGGGGACAGTGATGAAAATGTGTGCAAACTGTAAAGCGCTGTGGAATATGTTAGCGCTATATAAAGATTATTATTATTATAAGATTATTAGAAGCTAGAAGAAAATTGTGTGGAAACGACAAATGTCTAAAGTTTTAAGAAGCCTCACTCTGCACAAAAACTTTGAAACTTGTCAACATTTTTTTACAACAGTTTTCTGATGTAAAATCTATGATGAATTGTGGCCTTTGTGTCCAATCCAGATCATTTCTCAACTGTATGGGACCGATTCATTAAGACTGACATTTACATGACATTCTTAATGAACGGAGCACTCGAGTATAGTACGTTAAATTCATTAGAAAGTGTTCACCTTTTTAAAGAGTTTGGCACTTCTTTCCACTGCTGTGAGAGAGAAATGCACTGCAGCATCACTCAATTTAGTGGTGTTTGTCGGAACAAGTGTAAAGCATCAAACCAGAATTCTGGTAAAAACTCTTTGACAAACCCGGCCCCAAATGTATAGATTCAATTAGGCATGTCACTGCCCAATAAGAGGGTTATTTTAATGGGAATGGAAAAGATGCATTGGGTGACAAAAAGGGGAGCCTCATTAAAACTGAAAAAAGGATCTTCACCTTAATATCACAGTCAACTAGAGATATTTTTTTTAAAAAAGGGGGAAGTGGAAAATAAAATTATCCAGAATGCTGACATAGACCTGCAATCTACAGTAAATTAAACAGGTTGTATCATCTGCAGGAGTGCACCGGTCCTCTGCCTCTTGACTTCCTGCTTGCTGAGGCTCAATTTGCTCCGAATTGATTGACAGTTCAGACCTGTACCATGGTTGAGGCACTGGCTCAAATTGTGTGCTCTCTGATGCAGAGTTCACTTTGCAGAGGAATGAAGGGACACTGTAGCTGGCTCTATCCAGAGATTTGGTCAGCGTCAGAGCAATTATTACAAATTCTAGTGGAAAGAGTTTATAAGCCCTGTGCTCCTTGGCTAGGAGTAAACCAGGCAATGAGCAGCAAATAATAAAAGCACTTACAAATGCTCTACGATTTTAGCCATTTAAGGTATAATCATGAACATAACCATGAAAATGTTCTACAGCACTGTATAACTTATGTAATTTAATGTGTTTAACTTTTTTGCTGGCAATTTAAACTTATGTGGTGGCTGTCAATAAACTACCTAGTTCTTCTTTACATCTGCTCTGTTGTGATAATTTCCAAAAAGTAAAACGAAAAAAGTGGTTTGGTACCGTGTTAGCCAGTAGAAAAAAATATATATAAAGTGCTCTCAGTGAGAGAAACAAAATAGGAATCTTGTGGGTATGATACCTTTTAATGGCTAACAAATAATAGTGAATGTTGTTACAAAGCAAGCTTTCGGGACTGCTTATGTCCCTTCATCAGGCTGATATGACAAAATATTTGAAGAAACCTTATTTATATACAGTTTAAAGCACAACATTTCAATAAACAAACAATGAGCTTGAAGAGAGAATCCTTAATTAGGTAAGATCAGATAGGTAGTATGAAAAGTTCTGAAGATCAAAGGGCTACTTGGAGTAGATAGCTCAGATATGGTAATGGGTCATAAAACCTTCTGACAAATTGAGTCCTGTGTGAATAGAATCAAAGATAGTAATGAATTTATGCTCCCACACTCTCCGATGTGTCTGCGATTTAAAATTGCCTTTTAAAATGACAACTTTCATATTGCCTATGTGGTGTCCTGGACCACAGAAATGTTTAGCCACAGGTAAATGGGTTTTTTTGTCTGTAATTGTATGACGATGAGACCTCATCCTTGCTCTCAGTCTCTGTCCTGTTTCTCCAACATACAGGCCACCCACAGGACATATATTGCATAGAATTAAATACACCACATTGGAAGAGGAACATGTGAATGTCCCTGGGATCTTATAGTCCTGCTGTGTGTTGGGAATTTGGATTTTGTCTTTGGTCTCTATATGAATGCAGGTTTTGCATCTTCTCCCATTGCAAGGATATGTTCCTCTTGGTGAATCAGAGGGCATTGAACTTCGGATAATGATGCTTCTTAGATTGGGAGGTTGCCTGTAACATAGCAAGGGGGGGTCTTTGAATAGTGTTTTTAACCGGTCATCCTTGTGTAGGATATGGTGAAGTTTCTTAGCCATTTTTCTGAGTATTTCAAGCTGTGGGTTGTAGGTCACTACCAGAGGTACACGATGATTTTCCTCTTTTTTTCTGTATTGAAGTACTTGACTTCTAGGGATCCTTGTGGCCCTAACGATCTGATCATCAATGGAGGTGGGATGGTAACCTTGATTTAAAAATGACATTTTAACCCAGCTTAAAATGTCATTTTTAAATCAAGGTTACCATCCCACCTCCATTGATGATCAGATCGTTAGGGCCACAAGGATCCCTAGAAGTCAAGTACTTCAATACAGAAAAAAAGAGGAAAATCATCGTGTACCTCTGGTAGTGACCTACAACCCACAGCTTGAAATACTCAGAAAAATGGCTAAGAAACTTCACCATATCCTACACAAGGATGACCGGTTAAAAACACTATTCAAAGACCCCCCTTTGCTATGTTACAGGCAACCTCCCAATCTAAGAAACATCATTATCCGAAGTTCAATGCCCTCTGATTCACCAAGAGGAACATATCCTTGCAATGGGAGAAGATGCAAAACCTGCATTCATATAGAGACCAAAGACAAAATCCAAATTCCCAACACACAGCAGGACTATAAGATCCCAGGGACATTCACATGTTCCTCTTCCAATGTGGTGTATTTAATTCTATGCAATATATGTCCTGTGGGTGGCCTGTATGTTGGAGAAACAGGACAGAGACTGAGAGCAAGGATGAGGTCTCATCGTCATACAATTACAGACAAAAAAACCCATTTACCTGTGGCTAAACATTTCTGTGGTCCAGGACACAACATAGGCAATATGAAAGTTGTCATTTTAAAAGGCAATTTTAAATCGCAGACACATCGGAGAGTGTGGGAGCATAAATTCATTACTATCTTTGATTCTATTCACACAGGACTCAATTTGTCAGAAGGTTTTATGACCCATTACCATATCTGAGCTATCTACTCCAAGTAGCCCTTTGATCTTCAGAACTTTTCATACTACCTATCTGATCTTACCTAATTAAGGATTCTCTCTTCAAGCTCATTGTTTGTTTATTGAAATGTTGTGCTTTAAACTGTATATAAATAAGGTTTCTTCAAATATTTTGTCATATCAGCCTGATGAAGGGACATAAGCAGTCCCGAAAGCTTGCTTTGTAACAACATTCACTATTATTTGTTAGCCATTAAAAGGTATCATACCCACAAGATTCCTATTTTGTTTCTCTCACTGAGAGCACTTTATAGATAATTTCCAACTAACATTAAATGTTTTTGAGATGTTTTAAAATGTCTACAAGAGGAGATTCTAAAAATGGTGAGGAATGCAATAGTCAATTAGGGGGAAAATCCAAAGGGAATTTGTCAGTAGGTTTTTCCTATGTAGTCTGAGGGTAGTATGAGACCCAGATGACAGCTATACAGTATGAAACTTGCTAGGCTGTGTGTCGCTGTTACAATAAAATCAGTGTTTTATCAACAGGTTATCACTACAGAACTAGTTGCCTCCTGCCTCCAGGTCCTCCTGCTTTGTGTATTCTGGCCCCCAGCACTGATTACCAGCCTTCTGGCAATACAGTGTACACAGAATGCTACCAATCAGTAGTGTGGTCAGTGTTATACAGAGCTCAGCATCCTGAACACTGCTAGATCTGCAGCAGAAAAAATAGTGATTGTACTACATTGACAGCTAGCACGCAGACCAACAAGTGACACATTGCTGAAATCAAGCACTCAGCCCATATGTCATGCTGTTCTTAGATTACATTACGAAAACCTGCTGACAGATTTCCTTTATGCAGCTGTCACAAAAGAAAAACAGGCACGGAGGCATTCAGCCACTCCCCGGTTGTTGTAGCAACCAATCGATGATTGCATCATGGGGGCCAATGAGCGCTTTTAAGCCCCCGTCACACATAGCGATCTCGCTAGTGAGATCGCTGCTGAGTCACAAGTTTTGTGGCGCATCAGGGATCACACCAGCGAGATCGCTGTGTGTGACACTTCTCAGCGACCGGCCCCCCTGCCAGGTATCGCTGATCGTCCTGGAATGGCCAGGACATTTTTTTGATCGCTGGTCTCCCGCTGGCCAGCACGCATCGCTGCGTGTGACAGGCGGGAGACCAGTGATCAGCGATCTGCCGCTGGTAACTAAGGTAAACATTGGGATTCTAAGCGTCGCGCAGCGCTTAGAAACCCCATGTGTACCTTAGTTACCAGCGCTCTGGTGCAGGGAGCTGGTAACCAAGGTACACATCGGGTTTCTAAGTGCCGCCGCGCAGCTTAGAAACCCAATGTGTACCTTGGTTACCAGCTCCCTGCACCAGAGCGCTGGTATCTAAGGTACACAGTGGGTAACTAAGCAACATGCATCGCTTGTTACCCACGTGTCGCTGGTGCTGATCGCTGGTGAAGCTGCCTGTTTGGCAGCTTACCAGTGATCATGTAGCGACACACCAGTGATCCGGACAAGGTCATATCGTTGTTGGGATCGCTGGTGCGTCGCTATGTGTACGGGGCACCAACTAACATCCGGGCTTGATCTTAAATGCCACTTTTAGCGATTGATTGACAGTGGACATTACAAGGTAACCACAATGATCAGCGGGCACACCAATCGCTGCTGTTGGAAGCAAGTGACAGCTATATTGTATAGCTGGCATCTGTTTTGTGTGGAGCAGGCTCTTCTTTTGAGCCTGATCCAAAGTTAATGAGACATTATATAATGTAATAGTACATCATGGAGCATGAAAAGGTTAAATAGAACAATTGGCTATGCATGTGCATCACTGCTCTGAAAAATGTTAATGAGACTTCCCCGGAGATAGCTGTGCACAATGCTATGTAATCTCTTGCATGTAGTCCCATACACAATGGATTAATATACAGGACTGCTGAACCATTAATACAAATGACATAAAACTACTGTTCATGTGGGTAACAATGGCCAACAGATAATATTAAAGAATTAGATATTGTATGAATTAACCTGAACTGAAAAAAAAAATATATGGCAGCCCATAATGAGGTGTGTCAAACACCAAAATCAGCCTGCTATATCAATATAATCCATGCACTTTATATGTGTAGTATACTGTCTATGTCTAGATGAAAGATCCGATTTTCTCTCTTCTTATCTTTTATCATTAGGGATTGCTTTGTCATACTGATATCTCTCTGTAGAACATTGCCAGATTTACCAGTGAACAAACTCATTTTTCACATAGAAGAAACAGGTGCAAAGATATAGTAATTTCAGCATCAATGCAAAACTTATAAATTCTCCACAATGTGTCATATTTGCTTTTGATTATCTGGTGCAAAGCAGACATGCTTTCTGCAGATGCTAGTTAGCTTTAGGGCAAAGTCCCAGTTGGCTGCAAGAGAAAATGATTTCCTCTGCACTCCTATATTTTCTTCCAGTAAATATGAGATTATAATAAAATAAAACACAGTGTGCATTTTTCTTATTATTTCATTGAAAGTACTAGATCACCCAGAAATCTCAAGATATTAAATAAAAAAGTGAACATGCTTAACAGGGATACAATCATATAATCAAGAATCAATACTGCATAACTGGTAACCCTTTAGAGGAAGTTTAAAGATAAAAAGTTATTTAATTTGGCATAAAATAAGGTGGAGAATTAAGTGGTTTAGTTCAGTGTAACTCTTTTTATTCAGCTTGTGGATATAACTGTTGGTATCCTGCCACACTGAGGTCGGGGGTCACACGACCGCTTTTCTCTCATCTGAGAAAATCGGTCCGATTATGCTGATCACACTTTGATCCAAGTGTGATCAGATTTTGAACATAGCGTGATGCAATTTTCTTGAATGTGGAGAATTAAAAAAAAAAAATTAAATTTTATTTTATCTGTCAGTCTGTTGAAATTGGATCGTTCTCGGATGTCATTAGAGTCTCGTCCGATTTTATCCACAGACCCATAGACATAAATGGCCGAGTCCCATCCAATAGGTTGCAACTAGAGTTGAGCGAAACGGGTCGGTCAATTTCAAAAATCGCCAACTTTCGCCAAAGTCGGGTTTCATGAAACGAAACCCGACCATAGCGTGAGGTCGGCCATGATGTCGGCGACCCAAGGGCCAAAGTCACATTTCAAATGATGCTTTCACTGCCTTTTTTCAACCATAGGAGGACACACACTGCGGGCAACGCGATGACATAGGCAGCGGAAAGCACCATATTAGAGAAGGGCATTGAAGTGATTGGCTGGCTTTGTGTGGCATCACAGGGGGTATGAAAGGCTGTGACCGCCGACCGCCATCTTACTTCTGCCGATCTTAGAATAGGGAGAGGTGCTGCTGCTGATTCTGAACAGGGAGAGCGTTAGGCAGGGAAGAAGAAAAAAAAACTGCTTCTGCTGATAGCGCTTTTCACTGTACAGTTAATGTGCAGTGAAAGGGGAGAATTTTTGCTATGTGCAGCAGCGCTGGTGGTGATTAGGCTGCCTTTTAAGGCTACCTGCTAGCTGCATTGCTGTGTGAACACTGCTGTTCCAACTGCTTTTTTCAAAGCACTCCAAATTTTATTATTTTGTCCAGGTGAGTTACTGAGCGTTCATTTTTTCACACATCGTCTAGCGGTGTACGCTCCTCACACACTACCGTGTATTCCAGCTGGTATCATGGACAAATAGAAGCTATCTGGGTGTGACTCTGGAAGAAAAAGCCGAGGAGTTTTTCTGTTTTTCCAGACCTACACCTAAGAGTTATGTCCGTTTTTCAAACAGTTTTGTATATCTGCTGTTTGATTACAGTCAAAACTAGACAGAGACAGCGTGTGTCAGTCCCTATACAAATACACGGAGCTTGACAATTTTACATACACACCGTACAGCGGTGTACGCTCCTCACACACTACCGTGTACCGCCTTCTAGCACAGACAAATATAAGCTACCTGTGTGTGACTCTGGAAAAAAAAACCTAGAAGTTTGTCTGTTTTTCCAGACCTACACCTTAGAGTCGTGTCCATTTTTCAAACAGTTTCTTATATCTGCTGTTTGATTACAGTCAAAGCTAGACAGAGACAGCGTGTGTCAGTCCGTATACAAATACACGGAGCTTGACAATGTTACATACACACCATACAGCGTTGTATGCTCCTCACACACTAACGTGTACCGCCTTCTAGCACGGACAAATAGAAGCTACCTGTGTGTGACTCTGGAAAAAAAAACAGAGGAGTTTGTCCGTTTTTCCAGACCTACACCTTAGAGCCAAGTCCGTTTTTCAAACAGTTCCGTATATCTGCTTGTTGGATTATGGTCCAATACATACTGTGAGAGCGTCTGTGACTAACATAATTTATACGTTGATTTAATTTGTTTAATACACCTTACACAGGTGGACGCTCCTCATACAGTACCATCTATCTGCTGGTATTTTGGTTACATTTTCCCAAACATGAGAAAGTATGGTGGAACAGGCCGCAGACGTGGGCAGGGGGGTGCGGCTGGTACTGATGATGGTGGTGCATTGGCTGGTTCTAAGGCAGCTAATGGCAAGAGGTGTTGAGCCTGTGTCATCCTCTGGCCCAAGAAGGCCTGTAAGGTTGCCTTTTCTTGGAGTAGGAAAACCGCTTTTAAAGCCGGAGCATCAGGAACAGGTTTTGGCGTACATTGCTGAAACAGCCACCAGCTCTATTGCCTCCTCTTCTGAACGGTCGAAACCTGCAAGCACGGAGTCGTCAGTGCAGGGTTCTGGTCATAGAAAAAACCCTTTCCTTGTGTCCTTCACCCCAACCAAAAGTTAAGGATGCAGCAGCCCACACTGCAGATTACTCTATGGAGCTCTTTTCACATACAATGCCTGGGTTATCCAGTCAAATCCTGGATTCCCCAGTCCAAGATGAATCTTACATGGGGTGCACTGATGCACAGCCACTGCTAGATGATTCTGCTGGTACATTGACCCACAGCACTACATTGCCCTCGCAGTCTATTGAGCCAGAATCTGACCCTGATGAAACCCAGGTGCCCCTTCCCGCATACCATACCACCTTACACGGTGACGCAGAGGAAGGTAAAGAGGAAATTGCAGATGACTTTGAAGAGCAGGTGATGGATGACCCATTTCTGGACCCGGATTGGCATCCATTGGGGTAGGAAGGTGGTGCTGGCAATAGTTCAGATAAGGAGAAGGATCCGCAGCAGGCATTGACATCGCAGCAGCAGTTATCTAGCAGGCCCGTAGCTGTCCTAAAATGTGGAACAAAAATTAAAAGACTTGCAGGACAGCTTGACCAGACAGTCAACTTAGCACAGCGTGCAAGGCCTGAAAATGTTTACCATAGTAGGAAGAGTGCAGTGTGGAACTTCTTTGTCCAAAATCCTACTAATGAGGCAAAGGTTACCTGTAAGAAGTGCGGAAGGACCTTTAGACGAGGTAAACAACTCAGAAATGTGAATACCAGTTGCATGCTTAGTAGTGTTGAGCATTCCGATGCTGCAAATATCGGGTATCGGCCGATATTCACGGTATCGGAATTCCGATACTGATTTCTGATACTTTTAGCATATCGAATACCGGAATCGGAAGTTCCCATAATGTAATGAGCCAATTTGATTTCATTCAGCCAATGAGGAATCCTAAGAAGTGTGGGCACATCCTGTTAGGCACGTACGCATGTTAACTAATGGCATGGCTGTGATTAGCTGCTGAAATGATGTCATGATGCACTATAAAAGCCGCCGCCATTTTGGATTCACTCTGCTGTGAATTCAGTTAGGGACAGTACGCTGCTCTTCTGACTCTGAGGGACAGTTAGAGATAGCGATTTGCTATATTGTGCTTTACCCAGGCTACTTTAGCAACCCCTGTGTGAAGCTTTCTTTTGCCTTGCAGCACTGTTCACAGCTGTCTGCAAGGTCTGTGTGTGTGAGTGCAGCTCACGGTGTAGTGTGTTCTGCAGCCACCTCTGGTTGTAGGCTGCTCAGCGTGCATCACTGCCTCATACATATTTTTTTATTGCTGCTCATTTTTACTGATTTCTCCTATTAGTGTGCATCCATCTGTATCCATCTACATTGCTTGCAAACACTATATAGGAGTAGATAGCGATGCCTTTCTGCAGCCTTTCAGTGCTAGTGCACAGTTCTCTGCACTGTTCACGGCTGTCTGTGAGGTCTCTGTGTGTGAGTGCAGCTCACGCTGTAGTGTGTTCTGCAGCCACCTCTGGTTGTAGTCCGCTCAGCGTGCGTCACTGCCTCATACATTGTCCTTTTTTGCTGTAGTGCTGCTTATTTTTCCTGAATTTCTCCTATTAGTGTGCTTCCATCCGTATCCAGCTAGATTGGTTGCAAACACTATATGGGAGTAGATAGAGGAGCCTTTTTGCTGGCTTGTGCCCTGCAGGCCCAGCCAGATTAGTATTAGCCTATTTTTTGGAGCCTCATCTATTGCATTGTAGCTTACCTTCCTGCATTGTAATAGCTCCAAAAAGTTTGTGATACTATCGCTTTCACATCTTTGGTCACATCCTTTTTGTTTTTTTTTTAAAAAAAACATGTAAATAAAGTTCACCAAATACTCCACTTTACAGTTGTGTAGGCTACATTAGCTCATATTAAAGTGTAGTCCACACACTTTATAAAATTAGTGTTTCTTATACCTGTTAGCAGCTGTTCAGGAATAAGCACACTAAGCCCTTAGTACTTTTCTGCCTATCTTTATCAGTCTACCAAGATGAAGAAGGCAGGGAGTAAAGCACGTGGTCGTGGGCATGGAGTTTCAGCAAGGAGAGGACGTGGGGATTCTGTGCCTGCTGCGGCCACCAGTGACTCAGCATCCCCAGTTTTAACAGGGAACAGTCCTTTATGCGCAGCTTTGTAGGAGCTCGACGTACACCACTGCTGCGGGAAGAACAAATTGAAGCCGTTGTCGGATGGATGGCAGTTAACGCATCAACTTCAATTACTTCCACATCCTCTCAGGTCCAGAGCACTGAAGAGCAACCATCTGTCTCTTCACCACCTGCCAAATTGCCCAGGCAGTCAGAGAGCCCTGGACAGGAGCCATCTCATTCTCTACTTCTGTTCTCTGAATCTGTTGGCTTGGAAAGAGGGGGCCAGCCAAGCAGCATTCTAGAATGTGAAGAAGAGGGAGTATGCAGTGATGCGCAACAGCTTGGTCTCTCTGAATCTGAAGAGGCGGGTGGGCCAGTGCCTATTGTCAGCACACCTCAGTACGCATCTGATGATGAGACTCAGGTGCCACTTTCTGGTGCGTACTGTGCTGGCGAGACTACCCAGGAGAAGCAGGTGTATGAAGAGGGTAGTGTAGATGATGAGGTCCTTGACCCATCATGGCGTGAGGAACAGGAAGGTGGTGGGAGCAGCTCTGAGGAAGTTATTCCCCGAACGGCCAAGACAGGAGGGAGAGGGAGGGGGCAGACTTGGTTACCTGTAGCCTCCACTTCGGCACCCATTAGGAGCATTCCTCTTCCAAAACACAAAATGGGCGCTTCCAGAACTTGCGGTGCGTGGTCCTTTTTTGACACAGTTACAGATGACATTTGCTCTGTCAAATGCAAGCTGTGTAATCAGAATGTCAAAAGGGGGAAAGTATCAGCAACCTCAATACCATAAATATGTGGAAACATGTGCGGACCAAGCACGTGGTGGAGTTTTAGAGACACACTGAAGACATAGGCCAACCTACAGCACCACTTACCACCTCTTCAACTCGAGTTGTAGCCTCTTCCTCCAGCTCACACACAGCTGGTTCTGCTTCCTCACAGGATCGCCATGGAAGAACCTCTGGCACTGTTGTACAGAGACCCAGTGTAATTACACGCACAGCACCACATTCCCTGTCATCCTCACACTCCCAGGCCACTCAACAGCCATCGGTAGCACAGGCATGGGAGAAAAGGCGGCCATACTCGGCAAACCATCCCCGAGCACAGGCTCTGAATGCTGGCATTGCAAAACTATTTGCCCTTGAAATGCTCTCATTCAGGCTGGTGGAGACTGACACCTTCCATAACTTCATGGCATTGGCAGTCCCACAATACAATGTGCCCAGCCGCTTTTATTTCAGCAGGCAAGCCGTCCCTGCCCTGCAAAAGCATGTGGAGGGAAAAATTAAAAATGCGCTACTAAACGCCGTCAGTAGCAAGGTCCACCTGACCACCGATGGACCAGTAACCATGGACAGGGACTTTCCCTCACTGCCCATTGGGTAAATGTGGAACTGGGTACAGATCTTGAGAGTGCCGCTGTACGTGTTCTGCCAACTCCAAGGATTGCAGGAATCCAGTCTGTACACATCGACTCCTCCTCATACTCCAGTTCCTCTGAATCAGCGCTGCAGGAGCCGTCAGGGTCTACCTCCACATGGACCCGTGAACGCTTACCTGTTACGACTAGAGTTGAGCGAAACGGGTCGAAAAAATTCAAAAGTCGCCGACTTTTGGCAAAGTCGGGTTTCATAAAACGAAACCCGACCCTAGGATGAGGTCGGCCACGAGGTCGGCGACTTACGCGCCAAAGTCGCATTTCAAAAGTTTGTTTTGCGCTTTTTTCAGCCAATCAGGATCCACGGACACTGTGGGCAACGTGATGACCTAGGCACGGGTCACCACCATCTTTCAGAAGGGCATGCAAGTGATTGGCTTGCTTTGGTGGGCGTCACAGGGGGTATAAAAGGGCGTGCACGCCGACCGCTATCTTACGTCTGCCGATCTTAGTATAGGGAGAGGTTGCTGCTGATTCTGTAGGGAGAGCGTTAGGCAGGGAAGAAGACAAAAAAACTGCTTCTGCTGCTAGCGATTTGGCCTGCACAACACACAAGTCACTGTGTGTGCAGTGCGAGGGGAGGCTATATTGTGGTGTATCAGTGGTGTTGGTTGTTGGGCTGCCTTTTAAGGCTTCCTGACACGCTGGCATTGCTGTTTACCCACTGCTCCGCAAACTGCTTTTTTAAAAGCAATCCAATCTCCCTTATACTCTAGTCACTTTTGTCACAGCTGTGCCATCGAGCCTGTCACATAGCGCTCAGATATCAGTGGGCCTCACACAATCCACAAGTGTACAGTGTCCAAAAGTGTGCGCAGAGATTCAAAATCTCCATTATCCTCTCGTCACTTTGGTCACAGGCAGCTGTGCCATCGAGCGTGTCACATAGCGCTCAGATATCAGTGGGCCTCACACAATCCACAAGTGTCTAGTGTCCAAAAGTGTGCGCAGAGATTCAAAATCTCCATTATCCTCTCGTCACTTTTGTCACAGGCAGCTGTGCCATCGAGCCTGTCACATAGCGCTCAGATATCAGTGGGCCTCACACAATCCACAAGTGTCCAGTGTCCAAAAGTGTGCGCAGAGATTCAAAATCTCCATTATCCTTTCGTCACTTTGGTCACAGGCAGCTGTGCCATCGAGCGTGTCACATAGCGCTCAGATATCAGTGGGCCTCACACAATCCACAAGTGTCCAGTGTCCAAAAGTGTGCGCATAGATTCAAAATCTCCATTATCCTCTCGTCACTTTGGTCACAGGCAGCTGTGCCATCGAGCGTGTCACATAGCGCTCAGATATCAGTGGGCCTCACACAATCCACAAGTGTCCAGTGTCCAAAAGTGCACGCAGAGATTCAAAATCTCCATTATCCTCTCGTCACTTTGGTCACAGGCAGCTGTGCCATCGAGCGTGTCACATAGCGCTCAGATATCAGTGGGCCTCACACAATCCACAAGTGTCCAGTGTCCAAAAGTGTGCGCAGAGATTCAAAATCTCCATTATCCTCTCGTCACTTTGGTCACAGGCAGCTGTGCCATCGAGCGTGTCACATAGCGCTCAGATATCAGTGGGCCTCACACAATCCACAAGTGTCCAGTGTCCAAAAGTGTGCGCAGAGATTCAAAATCTCCATTATCCTCTCGTCACTTTGGTCACAGGCAGCTGTGCCATCGAGCCTGTCACATAGCGCTCAGATATCAGTGGGCCTCACACAATCCACAAGTGTCCAGTGTCCAAAAGTGTGCGCAGAGATTCAAAATCTCCATTATCCTCTCGTCACTTTGGTCACAGGCAGCTGTGCCATCGAGCGTGTCACATAGCGCTCAGATATCAGTGGGCCTCACACAATCCACAAGTGTCCAGTGTCCAAAAGTGTGCGCAGAGATTCAAAATCTCCATTATCCGCTCGTCACTTTTGTCACAGGCAGCTGTGCCATCGAGCCTGTCACATAGCGCTCAGATATCAGTGGGCCTCACACAATCCACAAGTGTCCAGTGTCCAAAAGTGTGCGCAGAGATTCAAAATCTCCATTATCCTCTCGTCACTTTGGTCACAGGTAGCTGTGCCATCGAGCGTGTCAAATAGCGCTCAGATATCAGTGGGCCTCACACAATCCACAAGTGTCCAGTGTCCAAAAGTGTGCGCAGAGATTCAAAATCTCCATTATCCTCTCGTCACTTTGGTCACAGGCAGCTGTGCCATCGAGCGTGTCACATAGCGCTCAGATATCAGTGGGCCTCACACAATCCAGAAGTGTCCAGTGTCCAAAAGTGTGCGCAGAGACTCAAAATCTCCATTATCCTCTCGTCACTTTGGTCACAGGCAGCTGTGCCATCGAGCCTGTCACATAGCGCTCAGATATCAGTGGGCCTCACACAATCCAAAAGTGTCCACTGTCCACAAGTGTGTGCAGAAATTCTAAATCTCCCCTGTCCTATAGACACCTTGTACCTTGTTTTACATTACTATATAGTTTGTTGGATTTTGTCTACATTTCTACCAAAAATGAGGAAGGCTGGTGGAAGAGGCCGTGGAATTGGGCGGGGGTTGGCAGCTGGTAATGATGGTGTTGGTGGTGGATCTGATGGTAGTGGCAAGAGCAAAATAGGACCGAATGCAGGAGGTGTTGAGCCTGCGTCATCGTCTGGCTACATAAGGCCTCGAACGCTTAGTTTTCTAGGAGTTGGCAAACCGCTTTTAAAGGCAGAGCATCAGGAAAAAGTTTTGTCTTACATTGCTGACTCAGCCTCCAGCTCTATCGCCTCCTCTTCTTCAGTTGTAAAAAGTAAAAGCACTGAGTCGTCATTGGAGGCTCATGTTCATGAACCACACCTTTCCTTGTGTCCTTCACCCCAACCAAGATTGAAGGATGACGCAGGCCATACTACTGATTACTCCATGGAGCTGTTTTCACATACCATGCCTGGATTATAAAGTGAAATGGTGAATTACCCAGGCCAAGATGAATCTGACATGGAGTGCACTGATGCACAGCCGCTGATGGATGATTCTGCTGGTACATTCACTCAGAGCACTACATTGTCCTCGCAGTGTACAGAGCCAGATTTTGACCCTGATGAGACTCAGGTGCCCCTTCCCGCACACTATACCACCATACACGGTGACACAGAGAAAGGTGCACATGACATAGAAGAGGAGGTGATGGATGACCCAGTTGTTGACCCAGATTGGCATCCATTGGGGGAAGAGGGTGCTGCTTCCAATAGCTCAGATGAGGAGCATCCACAGCAGACATCGACATCGCAACAGCTGTTATCTGGCAGGCCCAGAGCACTCCAAAGACAGGTTCCAAACATCAAAAGAGTTGCTGGACAGCTTGTCCAGAGGGTCAAAAGATCACAGCGTGCTAGGCCGCAAAATGTCTGCCAAAGTAGGAAGAGTGCAGTGTGGCACTTTTTTGAACAAAATCCTCATGATCAGGCCAAGGTTATCTGTAAGAAGTGCGCAAAGACCTTTAGCCGAGGGAAAAATATGACAAATTTGAATACCAGTTGCATGCTTAGACATTTAACCAGCATGCACTTGCAAGCGTGGACACAACACCAAACCTCAAGTGCCACATGTGCAACTGATCACAACGAAGGTAGTCAGCAACGCTACATTGTTTCCCCCACTGTAAGCCCACTGGTTAGCACAGCAGCAAATGTTGAGGTGTCGTTGCAAGACCACAGCAGTCAGGGAATCCCACTGTTATATCAACGAAAGACT
The DNA here is from genome assembly GCF_039654945.1 of Dendrobates tinctorius. Classification (NCBI taxonomy): domain Eukaryota; kingdom Metazoa; phylum Chordata; class Amphibia; order Anura; family Dendrobatidae; genus Dendrobates; species Dendrobates tinctorius. The sequence goes on along the minus strand of NW_027361690.1, from coordinate 73,310,201 downwards.
GATTCTAGGCCATCAGAAAGAACACCAACTCCATCACCATCATCAACCCTCTCTCAGTCCGCCCTGTCCACCGCTACTTCCACCATATGCAGCTCTCAAGTCCAGCTCACCCTCCCAGACACTATGAGTAGGTCAAGAAAGTACTCAGTCTCTCATCCGCGTACACTGGGTTTGAATAACCACATTGCCAAACTAATCTCGTTTGAGATGATGCCCTTTCGGTTGGTGGAAAGCACAGCTTTCCGCGAACTCATGGCCTATGCAGTACCACGCTATGACCTACCCAGTCGCCACTTCTTCTCTCGCAAAGCCATCCCAGCCCTCCACCATCATGTGAAAGACCGCATTGTCCATGCACTCAAGCAGTCAGTGAGCGGAAAGGTGCACCTCACAACTGATGCATGGTCCAGTCGGCATGGCCAGGGCCGTTACGTGTCCATCACTGCGCACTGGGTTAATGTGGTGGATGCAGGGTCCACAGGGGACAGCGGTGGTGGGACAGTGCTGCCTAGCCCACGGTATAGGAAACAGTTGGCTGTAGGCGTTCGACCCTCCTCCTCCTCCTCCTCCTCCAGAAGCGAAAGCTCGTCCAGAGCGCAGTCGTACGAGCACTCCATCTGCAGCTGCCACTGTTGCACACGATGCGTCCCCCTATCGAGCAGCTAGTGGAAAGCGTCAGCAGGCTGTGTTGCAGATGATGTGTTTGGGTGACAGACACACCGCCGAGGTGCTGGCCGAGTACTTGAAGCGACAAACTGAGTCATGGCTGGGCAGTGTACATCTTGAGGCAGGCAAGGTAGTTAGTGATAACGGCCGTAATTTTGTGGCAGCCATAGCCCTTTCAAAACTCAGCCACATACCTTGCTTGGCTCACACCTTGACCCTGGTGGTGCAGTGCTTCCTCAAAAATTATCCGGAGTTAACAGCCCTGCTCCAGAAGGTGCGAAGACTGTGCGCGCACATCCGCCGGTCGCCTGTACACTCCGTTCGTATGCAGAAGCTGCAGCGATTGCTCCACCTTCCCAACCACCGCCTCATTATCGACATTGCAACAAGGTGGAACTCCACCCTGCACATGGTGGAGCGGCTGTGCGAGCAGAGGCAGGCCATAATGCATTTGTGGGAGGATACACGGCCAGGCACTTTGAGAGCAGACATGGAGTTGACAGGCGTGCAGTGGTCGAAGCTGAAAGACCTTTGTAAAGTCCTTCAGTGTTTTGAGGAATGCACACGGCTGGTAAGCGCAGACGACGCCATCCTAAGCATGAGCATCCCACTTATGCGTCTGCTCATGCAAACTTTGACGCACCTTAAGGAGCAGGCGTCTGCAGCCAATGTTGATGAGGAAGAAGAGGAGGAGGGAATCCTTGATGACATTCAGCCATTGTCTGCTCAGGGACCTCTCCTGGACGAGGTGGAGGAAGAAGAGGAGGAGGAGGAGGATGATGGGGATGATTACTTAGGGGAGGAGGATGCATCTCGTGGGGCAAGTGAAAATGTTGGCGTGGCAAGGTCTGGTACAGGGTTTGTGCGTGACTGGAGGGATGTGGATTTGCCAGAAAGTGCTCCTCCACCCAGCACTCGCAGTGCATCATTGACACCGGGAACATTGGCCCACATGTCAGATTATGCCTTGCGGATCCTAAAAAGGGACCCCCGCATTGCCAAAATGATGAACGATGACGACTACTGGTTGGCCAGCATCCTGGATCCACGCTATAAAGGCAAATTACAAAACATCATGCCACAGGAGAACCTTGACCTAATATTGGCTAATAAACAAGCAACTCTGGTAAATCGGTTGCTTGAGGCATTCCCAGCACACAGCAGCGGTGATGGTTCTCACACGAGCCGTACGGGCCGGGGGCAGCTTGGCAGAGGTGTTCGTGGTGCACACAGCAGAAGTGGCATTAGAGACAGGGGTTTCATGACAATGTTGTGGACTGATTTTTCAAATACCGCTCACACAACTGGTAATACTGCATCGATGGAAAGTGACAGGAGACAGCAGTTGTCAACTATGGTTACAAACTACTTTTCCTCCCATATCGATGTTCTCCCACACAGGTCATTCCCCTTTGACTATTGGGCCGCTAAACTGGACACCTGGCCTGAATTGGCCCAATATGCCTTACAGGAGCTCGCTTGCCCAGCTGCAAGTGTGCTATCGGAAAGAGTCTTCAGTGCAGCTGGATCAATCCTGACAGAAAAAAGGACCCGTCTGTCAACCCAAAATGTGGATGATCTAACCTTCATTAAAATGAACCACGCATGGGTTTCCAAGGATTTTGTCCCACCTTCCCCTGATGACACATAGGGTGACAGAAAAATGGCTTGCTTTGGTCCACCTCTTCCTGGTACTTCACCTATTTCGCCTTTTGCATCAGCTGAATGTCCAACATCAACATATGCCACTTTCTAAAACTCCCTAACTGTGCTGCCTCCCCCCCCATGGCCGGGGTCACCACCTACCGCACGACACCGTGCGAGTGCCGTTGCCCTGGACAGGTGGGTAGGCCGACTCTTGGGCGCGGGCACTGGCACAGGGTCCCTCATAGTGCAATCAAGTGTCTCTGACGGTGGTGGTGCACACCCGCCGTCAGACACACCGCTGTACTATGAGGGGCCCAGTGCCAGTACCGACGCCCACGAGTGGGCCCCCCTTGCTTGGGCAGGGCCCCAGCATTTGCAATCTTTACCTCTCCCTGCTCCTCCGCTGTGTAATCTGGGCCGTCAAATCCATACTGTGCCTGACACCGTCTGAGCCTGCCTCCTGAGACATATATTTTGAATGTGTACGCTATCCATACATGTTATCCGGGGATACGGTACCCTTTCTAACCTTTGTGCAATCACGTGCAATCCATACTGGGCCTAACACCGTCTGAGCCTGCCTCCTGAGACATATATTTTGAATGTGTACGCTATCCATACATGTTATCCGGGGATACGGTACCCTTTCTAACCTTTGTGCAAGCACGTGCAATCCATACTGGGCCTAACACCGTCTGAGCCTGCCTCCTGAGACATATATTTTGAATGTGTACGCTATCCATACATGTTATCCGGGGATACGGTACCCTTTCTAACCTTTGTGCAATCACGTGCAATCAATACTGTGCCTGACACCGTCTGAGCCTGCCTCCTGAGACATATATTTTGAATGTGTACGCTATCCATACATGTTATCCAGGGATATGGTACCCTTTCTAACCTTTGTGCAATCACGTGCAATCCATACTGGGCCTGACACCGTCTGAGCCTGCCTCCTGAGACATATATTTTGAATGTGTACGCTATCCATACATGTTATCCGGGGATACGGTACCCTTTCTAACCTTTGTGCAATCACGTGCAATCCATACTGTGCCTGACACCGTCTGAGCCTGCCTCCTGAGACATATATTTTGAATGTGTACTCTATCCATACATGTTATCCAGGGATACGGTACCCTTTCTAACCTTTGTGCAATCACGAGCAATCCATACTGGGTGTGAGAACGGCTGGCGAGCTGTTAAGCAAGCTACAGCACCTGTCCAGACAAGTACAGGGATTCCCTAGTGAGGAGACTTATTTGATTGTTTTCAATGTTGGGACAGCAATTTTTGGGGAGCACTATACTCTGGAGAATGATAGATGGGGCCCACCATACACTGGAACATTCCAAAGGTGGACATCAGACACTGGAGCAGCATTTACAGGGCCCATTATACACTAGAGCATTAGAAATGGGGTCCATTATGTTTGGAGCATTATTTGGGCCCATAAGACAGTGGAGCTTCATCCATGGGGACCAACATATACTGTAGCATTATGTGGAGCTCATCATATACTGTTTCAAACATTATATGGGACCAATTATTCTGTATGGAGAAATAGATGGGCCTCGTCATGAGATGTAAAAAGTGAGGTATTTTTCATTGTACTATACCGCTATTTATCTGCCGTATCGGAACATGATGAGTTGTGGTATGTGTTAAAGGGGCGCTCTTTCGCCCAGGGCACATGAAAACCTGCAGCCAGCCCTCCCCCCCCCACAACTTTAGCCAAATAACCCCCATTTTTCAGTGCGTAACTTGTATTATGAAGTTAATTAAGGTTGACAAGCTTAAGTAAGAAGAATTGATGCTTTTGGCATTCAAATGGGCACTGTAGGTGTGTCTCCTGTCCTCCTCTCACTGCCGACTTTTATTCCCCATTGACTTACATTGGGTTTCGTTTTTCGGGACGACCCCGACTTTTTCCTATAATCGGACGATCTTGCTCGACCCGACTTTTGGAAAAGTCGGGTTTCACGAAACGAAACGCGACCCTAAAAAACCAAAAGTCGCTCAACTCTAGTTACGACCAATATGACCACAGCCGTGGCCAAATGTCAACAGGCCATACTGAAATTAAGTTCTTTGGGGAATCGAAGCCACACAGCACAGGAGCTCTGGAATGCCATCAAGCAGGAGAGCAACGTATGGTTTGTGCCAGCGAATCTCCAGCCAGTCTTGGTAGTGTGTGAAAATGGCCGAAATCTGGTGGCAGCTCTGGGCCTAGGCAAACTCACTCACATCCCATGTCTGGCATATGTGCTCAACTTGGCCATGCAGAGTTTTTTGAGGGAGTATCCGGATCTTGATGCACTGCTGCATAAGGTCCGCATAGAGTGCGCTCACTTGTGGCGCTCCAGCATGGCAAGATTGCGCATTGCAGCTCTGCAGCGCCGATTCCGCCTTCCGGAACATCGCATCATATGTGACCTACCCACCAGGTGGAATTCAACTTTACATATGTTGGAGCGGTTGTGTGAGCAGCAGGCAGCAGTAATGGAGTACCAGCTGCATCAGGCGCAAACAAGTCGCACTGCGCACCGTTCACACTTCACCACCACTGAGTGGGCCTCTATGAAGGACATCTGCTATGTTTTGCGTGCCTTCGATGATTCCACGTGGATGGCGAGTGCAGATGATGCACTAGTCAGCATGACTATCCCCCTTATCTGCCTGCTTGAAAAAACACTGCAAGCCTTAAGGAGGAGGTTGTGGAAGAGGTGGAGGATGAGGTGTCACAAATGCCATCTGCTTCTGGACAGTCTGCACAACGTGGTTCCTCACAAAGGCCTAGGCAGGGGACACTTTGTGAGGAGGATGAGGAGGAGTCAATGGAGGAATAAGACATCTCTCCAGAGGAGGGAGGTACACAATGCTCTAGTAGTCTGTATGTAGAGCGAGGGTGGGGTGATGCAGAGCAGGCAGAGATGACGCCTCAAGCAGGGGACAGCGTTTCTTGGCCAGTTGGGAGTCTGCAGCACATGGTTGATTTCATGCTGCAGTGCCTGAGAAACGACCGCCGCATCGTCCACATTCTCAACACAGCTGATTTTTGGGTGTACACCCTCCTAGATCCTAGCTACCGGGACAACTTACAAAGCCTCATAACACCGTTGAACCGGGAGCGTAAAATGTGGGAGTACCAAGACACACTGGTGCATTCCATCATGTTCTCCATTCCACCCGAGAGCAGTGCTGCTAGTGCTTTACAAAGCAGCTCAGTGCGTCGAGGCAGTGGAGGAAGCTCGGCACAAAGAGGGAGCAGAGGCAGCGCCTCAGCACAAGGCAAGACCACTATGGCCCAAATGTGGCAAAGTTTTGTGTGTCCGCCACAAATGTCTACACCATCACAGACAGCTCCAGTCAGCAGGAGGCAACATTTCCGTCAGATGGTGACAGACTACGTGTCTTGCCCTCTCAGTGTACTCCCAGGCGGCTCTTCCCCCTTCAAGTTTTGAGTCTCTAAGCTGGATACATAGCCAGAGCTTAGTCAGTATGCATTGGAGGTGCTGGCTTGCCCTGCTGCTAGTGTATTGTAAGAATGCGTCTTTAGTGCTGTAGGTGGTGTACTAACAGACCGTCGCACACGACTATCCTCTGATAACATTGACCGGCTTACCTTTCTGAAAATGAACACGGCCTGGATCTTGCCGGAATTTGCCAGTCCTCTTCCAGAATAAATAATTGGTTGGCAACAGTATCCAGGTCTCCTGTTGTGTTCATGTTTCTACCTCTTAAACTGTAATCCCTGGGCTCCAACACCGCCAGTTGCTGCTCAGAAGTGCCGTCTGCACAGAGAAAAACACTAGCTCCTGTGTTAGTGGGGTTCAGTAACGTCAGCTGCTCCCCTGCTGTGTGTCCGGCAAATATCTCCTGCTCCCTCCACATTCACACTACAACTGATTTTAAACTTGCTCCAATTATGCCTTAGCCTACTCCATGATTGACCCTGTGCTCCAACACCGCCAGTTGTTGCTCAGAAGTGCCGTCTGCACAGAGAAAAACACTAGCTCCTGTGTTAGTGGGGTTCAGTAACGCCAGCTGCTCCCCTGCTGTGTGTCCTGCAATATCTCCTGCTCCCTCCACATTCATCCCAACATCAGATATTAAACTTGCTCCAATTAGGCCTTAGCCTACTCCATGAATGACCTTGGGCTCCAGCACCGCCAGTTGCTGCTCATAAGTGCCATCTGCACAGAGAAAAACACATGCTCCAGTGTTAGTGGGGTTCAGCAACGTCAGCTGATCCCCTGCTGTGTGTCCGGCAATTTTGCCTGCTCAGTCCACATTCACACTACTCCAGATTTTAAACTTGCTCCAATTAGGCCTCTGGCTACACTCTGTTTCTACTGTAATCCCTGGGCTCCAACACCACCACTTGCTGCTCAGAAGTATCTTTGGCACAAGTACTCCCTCCTGCCTAGCCTGGTTCCAGCACGCCAGCTGTTTCCGGGTAGTGTCAACGTCACTTTGGCACCAATACATTGTCCTGTCGTGTTGCAGTCGGGTTAGCCGACTCTATGGTGCCTGCAGTTTAGGTGCTTCCTATGTAGGCTGCGGGATCTGGCAATAAAGGCTGGTTCCGTAGTGCCAATAGGACAAGCACCCCATGTAGGACTGTGGGTTTCGGTTACTACGGCCGGCTCGCGGCCTTGCAAAGTTGTTTTTCAAGGGTACTTTCTGCTACCCCTCCGGGTTCCAGTACCGTCAGCTGGTTCTCGGCAGTGCCTTTGGCTTAGGTGCTTCCATCTCGGTATCCAAGTTCCAGCAATGTCTGCTGGTCCTTGGTAGTGCTTTCTGGCACAGGTACCTCCTGCTTAGTAACTGGGTTCCAGTACCATCAGCTGGTCCTCGGTAGTGCCATTGGCTCTTGTTCCTTCTGCTGCCCCTCCGGGTTCCAGCACCGTCAGCTGGTCCTCGGTAGTACCATTAGCTCTTGTAGCTTCTGCTACCCATCCGGGTTCCAGTACCATCAGCTGGTTCTCGGCAGTGCCTTTGGCTTAGGTGCCTCCTTCTCAGTATCCGAGTTCCAGCAACGTCTGCTGGTCCTTGGTAGTGCTTTCTGGCACAGGTACCTCCTGCTTAGTAACCGTGTTCCAGCACAGTCAGCTGGTCCTCGGTAGTGCCATTGGCTCTTGTTCCTTCTGCTGCCCCTCCGGGTTCCAGCACCATCAGCTGGTCCTCAGTAGTTCCATTGGCTCTTGTAGCTTCTGCTACCCCTGCAGTTTCCATCACCGTCAGCTGGTTCTCGGCAGTGCCTCTGGCTTAGGTGCCTCCATCTCGGTATCCGAGTTCCAGCAATGTCTGCTGGTCCTTGGTAGTGCTTTCTAGCACAGGTACCTCCTGCTTAGTAACTGGGTTCCAGTACCGTCAGCTGGTCCTCGGTAGTGCCATTGGCTCTTGTTCCTTCTGCCACCCATCCGGGTTTCAGTACCGTCAGCTCGTTCTCGGCAGTTCCTCAGCCTTCTTGTACCTTCTGCTACATTTCCAAGTTCAAGCTTTTTGAAATGGCTTTTGGTAATCACTCTGGATCTCCCTGACGACAACCCTGAAGACCACCCCGAAGAAGACGACAACTAAGATGATGACCCTGAAGAAGACGACCCTGAAGACCACCCTGAAGAAGGCGACGACCCCAAAGACGATGAGCCTGAAGACGATGACCCTGAAGACCACCCCAAAGCAGACCAAAAAGATGACCCTGAAGAAGATGACCAAGAGGACAAAGAACATGAAAACAACCACCAAGATGCAGAACAACAAGAGACAGAAGACCAAGAAGCAGAAGATCAAAAAGCAGAAGAACATTAAGCATAAGACTAAGAATCAGAGTAAAAGATATTATCTAAATTATAAGCAGAAGAAGAATAAGCAGTGTATGGGGGTGAGTCCGTTCCTCCTCGTGGTGCCCCTGGAAAATGCCTGCTACTGCAGGCCAAACTGAATGCAGACAAATCCTGTTGTAAATCTTTTGTGACAGGCAGAACGGAAGGTGTAATCTTCAAACTTTTATAGATAACAACTACAGGAATGCCTGTCACAAATAAGAATATGATGAAGAAGAATAATAGGAAGAAGATGAAGAAGTAGAATATGAAGAAGAATAATAGTTGAATAAGAAGAATATGAAGAATGTAAAAAAAAGAATAATAGGAAGAAGGTGAAGAAGAAGAAGATGAATAAGGTGAGGAAGAAGTTGATGAAAACGATGCTGCTGCTGCTGCTGCTGAGGATCATGAAAAGAGAAAGTGTGGGAGAAGTAAAAAAGAAGGTGAAGAGCATGGAAGTAGTGAAACATACATATCTGACAAAATATAAAAAAGGTTAACAGTCAATATCTTTGTAACTCTGAACGTCTTAAAAAAAAAATATTCCTGCTATTCCATTTGAATGGGCTAAACCTCTATGCCTTTAATGTCTCCTCCACCTCCCCCAATGCATTCTACATTATTCTTAGCTGTTTTTCTTCATGTAGAATTAACCTACAAGGAAAGAAAGAGTTTTGTTTTAATTCCGATATTTCTGTCCCATTGACTTGAATTGGTTTCCTGTATCGGAATCGGCGATATCCGATACTTTTTGGGTATCGGTCTGATCCAATCCGATCCGATATTTCACGATATCGGAAGATATCGCTCAACACTAATGCTTAGACATTTAAATCAACATGCACTTGCAAGCATGGACACACTACAAAAGTTCCGGTAGCACATGTGCACCTGCTCCGACTGAAGGTAGCCAACAGGGCTCCATCGCTACCCCCACTGTAAGACCACCGCCACCATTAAGCACACCTCCTCTTCCTCCTCTTCCTCGTCTTCCCAATTATGCCCTTTGCAGCAGCTGAATGTCCAGCCAACACATCTACATATGCCAATTTTTAAACCTCCCTAACTGGGCTTCCCACCCCTCCCCCAACGGCTGGGGTCAAGACCTGGCACACCCCGGCAAGTGCCGTTTCTCTGAACAGGTGGATGGGCCCACTGATGGCTGCCGGCAATGGCACGGGGCCCCTCATAGTACAATACAGTGTCTCAGACGGTGGGAGCGCCCACTCGCCGTCAGACACACCAGCGTACTATGAGGGGCCCTGTGCCTGTACCGTCGACCACAATTGTGCCCCTCCTGCTTGGTCATGGCCACAGCACTTGCAAGTTGCAATACTTACCACTCCCGGCTCCACCGCTGTGTATTCTGGGCAGTTAAATCCTTCACAGGGACAGCCACTCGAAATTTGGTGTATTGATCAATGATGGTTAAGATGTAGCTATAGCCTGTCCTGCTGGCCTCTACCTTCAGATGATCAATGGGTACCACTTGAAATGGACATCAACTTACAAGTGGATGCAGTGTGGGTTTATGATCACCTTTCACAGTTGTGATAGTCACAGACGTGTGACATTCCTGCCACCATTTTTCAATGTCTCCTCTCATGCCAATCCAATAGAATCGCCTACGGCCTGTGGCTTCTGTCTTTTGCAGTCCAAAATGACCAGACATCATGATAGGCAGTGAGGACCATGGGTACATCTCTCCCTGTGATCACAATTTGATGGAGACGAGTAACGGTGATGTGATCCACGCTACTGCAATAAAGCAATCCTTTCTTCACAAAGAACCTTTTTCACTTTCTCCACAGACACAGTAATTGAGGGTCTGCATCACCTCTGCAACATATACCGGGTGGTTTCCCCGCGATGAGTAATTCCAAAATTTCTGCTAACACTCGCCTTTGCGTCTATACTTGTATCCATGTAGTTTCCAGTAGCGGAGATTCTTGACTGGCTTACTGAGATTGAAATATATACGAAGATTTAAATGTACCACAACACTGTATACTGATGTAAGCTATGAATACCTTTCCCTTTTTCTACTTTTTTAATTCTGGTGTAATACATAGTGAGCCTGTGAGTGTCTGTGTCTGACTCCGGAAGTATAGACGGAAATTTAACCCTAGACTGGACACACCTGGTGTGTGCTGATACAGTACCTTGTTTCAAAAATTTGTATTAAGGTATCATCTGTAGGATAACCAACTGTGGGGAGGGACCCTCTTCTTGCTGCAGACAAACACGAGACTGAGACAGAGTTTGTATTGAACAGGTCTGTTTTTAGTGCCCATCTTTCTGTCAAAAACAGCAATTCACCACAGCCGTTTGACATATCTCTGTACACAGGCCCCGGTACCTTCACTTCCTTTGTAACTATAATCATGGCGTCCTCTGTGGCTCTTCCACTGTGGCTGGCCTAGGCCCAACCACCACAGCGCTGCACCAGTCTGAGCACACCGTCCGTATGATAGCCCCAGGCCGTCTTCGTCTGCGGCTACCGTCCTCTGGCTCACCCCCCCCTCGTGACCGCCTCAACTGTCAGTCCTCTCTGGAGCCTTTCCACTGTCTCTATTTCCTCAGCAGAACTTCATCTTTACTGTGCTCCCTTCGCTTACTGATTCTTCCAGAACCTTCCCTCAGCCTTTTATATTTCCAGTTCTGGTAACTCCGCCCACGATCACCTAACAGTTTCTCTGATCAATGGCAGTTATTCAGTACCACTCCTACTATCTCCACTGCCCTCCAATGGACAAGCTTAAACACTGCACCCTTTCTATTTATCTTAGCGGTTTCACACCTACACTGCGCTACACCTCTGCTTCTCACTACCGGCTGGTTTGTCTGTCAGTCCACCTTCCCTACATCATCCATAGTGAGCGAGCATGTGTGAGTTATGCCTTCCATATATACGGTGAATCGGAGAAACAAATTTTTACACTATGCTCGATACAGCTTGTATCTTGTTATACAGTACCTTTGTTCGACATTTAGCATTACGGTCCAATCCATACTGTGCAAGCAACTATGCAAGTGACTACGGGACTATTTATATGGAGATTTCAATTGTCCCCTAAAAAATAGATACTTGCTATCTTGTTATCCAGGAACTTTTTTACAACATTTTTTATTATGGTCAAAACCAAACTGAGTGAACGTCTGAGGGTGACTACGGAAATATATACCGATATTTTCAATTTGGCCAACACTGTATACAGCAGAACGCTTCTGATACAGTAACCTTTTTAGCTATTTAGATTCTGGTGTAATCTATAATTAGCCTGTAAACGTCTGTCTGTTACTCCTGCAATATATTTCTAACTTTAAGATTACCTTGTGTAATTCATACTGGGCCTGAGAGCGTTTGTGTCTGCCTCCTGAAATGTATATGGAGAATCAGAATGTTTACACTATACTATATATACCTTGTATCTGGTGATACTGTACCCTTTTTCAAATTGTTATTTTATTGGGTAATCCATACTGAGCCTGTGAGTGTCTGTGTATGTCTCATTAAATATATATGGAGGTTTACTGTTATCCATAGACTGTATAGAGCTGTACGCTTCTGATACAGTACCATATATCTGCTGGTATTTTGGGTCACTTTTCAAAAACATGAGGAAGTATGGTGGAAGAGGATGCGGATGTGGGCGTGGAGGGCCACCTGGTACTGATGGTGGTGGTGGTGCATCTGCTGGTAGTGCCAAAAATGCAATAGCTGCTAAGGCAGGAGGTGTTGAGCCAGCGTCATGATGTTGCTCTGGAAGGTCTGTAAAGCTCCCTTTTCTGGGAGTAGTAGACTGCTTTTAAATTCGGAGTATCAGGAACTGTTTGTGGCTTACATTGCTGAAACAGCCTCCAGCTCTATCGCCTCCTCTTCTGAAGTTGTAAAAAATGCAAGCACTGAGTTGTAACTGCAGGCTTCTGGTCAGGAGCAACCCTTTTCCTTGTGTCCTTCACCCACACCAAAAGTGAAGGATGTGGAAGCACACACCTCAGATTACTCTATGGAGCTCTTTTCACATACCATGCCTGGGTTAATTAAAAATAGGACCCATCATGTACTGGAGCAATGTAAATGGGGCAGATCAGACACTGGAGCAGCATCTAAGGGGCACATTATACACTGGAGCATTACAAATGTGGCCCATTATATATCGAGCATTATTAGAGCCCATCATAGGAGTATCATCCATGAGGCCCATCATGTACTGGAGCAATGTAAATGGGGCAGATCCAACACTGGAGCAGCATCTAAGGGGCACATTATACACTGGAGCATTACAAATGGGGCCCATTATATATGGAGCATTGTGTGGAGCACCTACTGTTTGGAACATTATATGTGACTAATTATTTGGTATGGAGAAATATATGGGGCTCATTATTCTGTATGGCGCACAATGTGGTGGCCATAACACTTTATGGAGTAATATACTGTCCTGCTTTTGAGCTATTGTACAATTTAAAATAGATCAATCATGTCATGTAAGCAGTGAAGTATGTGTCATTGTACTATACCTATATTTCTGTGGTGTATCGGAGCATCATGAGTTGTGGTATGTGTTAAAGGGGCGGACTGACACTCTTTGGCCCAGGGCACACAAAAACCTGGAGCCAGCCCAACCCCCTCACAACTTTAGCCAAATAGCCCCCAGTTTTCAATGCGTAACTATTATTAGGAAGTAAATTAAGGTTGACAAGCTTCAGTTATAAGAATTGATGTTTTTGGCTTTGAAATGGGCACTGTAGGTGTGTTTACTGTCCTCCACTCCCTGCCGACTTTGCTTCCCCATTGACTTGCATTGGGTTTTGTGTTTCAGTCGGCCTCCGACTTTTCCCTATAGGCGGCCGACTACGTTCGACCCGAATTTTGCAAAAGTCGGGTTTCATGAAACCCGACTCGACCCGAAAAAAGGCAAAGTCGCTCATCTCTAGTTGCAACTAGTGATGAGCGAGTATACTCGTTGCTCCTGTGTCCTCCTAGTATTTTGGCTTGCTCAGAGATTTAGTCTTCATCGACTCAGCTGCATGATTTGCGACCGTTAAACAGCTTGAATACATGTGTGGAATTCCAGTTTGTTAGGGAATTCCCACATGTCTTCAGCCTGTCTACAAGTTGCAATCATGCAGCTGAGACGACGAAAACTAAATCTCTGAGCACGCCAAATTACTCAGAGATCACCGGAGCAAGGAGCAACGATGCTATTCGCCCATCACTAGTTGCAACCACCGACTCAGCACAAAGCAGCATAATCTGATCTCTGGTGCATGTCTCAAATCTGTAGCATGGCAATATCTCTTGCAGGTTTACTGATTTTTCTGAGCGGAATTTCCCCATAGATTTGCATTAGATCCGAAAATTCTGCAGGAAAAAAACGCATGCATTGCTAGTGGGTTTGCGGAAATGCATCCGAAACGCATGTAATCTTCACCTAAATATGTCAATAAAGTTTTGTCAAATATAAATTTCACTGCGCTTGCTCTGCAAAAAGCTGCAATAAATATGTATCTAGAAAAATGTTGCACCAAAAGGGTACCACAAATATACCAGACCCAGTCCCTGCCAGGTGGCAAATGGTTAAATAACATACAGTGGCTGTGCCCCGGGAACGCTATGCAGACTGGCCCCTCACCGCTAGCAGCAGAAAGTGGTGAGATATAATCTCCACTGATAAGGATGAAAGGTGTAGTAATTAGGTTCTGCTGATTCAATTAGGCGCCACAAAAAGTTGTTTGGATATGCAAACTGCTATTGTTAATAGACAGTAGTAAAGTAAGGGTACTGTCACACTTAGGGATGTACCGGCGATCCCGACCAGCGATATGACGCTGTCAGGATCGCTGGTACATCGCTAAGTGATCGCTAGTGAGCTGCCACATAGGCAGATGTCACTAGCGACATCGCTGGGGACGGGGGTCGCTACTTACCTGTCACACCAGGCGATCCTGCGTCCTCCCACCCGGCTCCACACGTCGCTCGTCGTCACAGCAGGAAGCGCCGCAGGAAGCTGACGACGAGAAACGGTCCTGAACGTTCTCGCGCGATCAGCGATAACCAGCGGGAGAGTGGGTCGTAGGTAAGTATCAGACACAGCGATATCGCTAGCAATATCGCTATAACGTCACTAGTTATAGCGATATTGCTAGCGATATCTCTTAGTGTGACATGCCCTTAAGGCACTTACTTGTTTAGTTATGGGGCCCAATAGCCAGGTGGTCAGTTAGGAAGCCATAAATTCTGAAGACACAAAAAGCTTCCAGTCTACTGCTGAAGATCGGCGTGCTGACAGTACGTGGGGTGTGCAGGCAGGGAGCTGGGAAGGAGCAGAGGCTGACGACAGGCTCGGCCGAAGCACCGCCGTCAACACATCGCAAAGCACAAAAAAGCCGGGGGCGTGACGTCACATGACCAGCCTCCGTGCTGGACGGGTGGTGCTCAGGGTCAATCCGAACAACGCATTTCGAGGGACGCGGTCCCTCTTCATCAGGTTAGCGGTGAGGGGCCAGTCTGCATAGCGTTCCCGGGACACAGCCACTGTATGTTATTTAACCATTTGCCACCTGGCAGGGGCTGGGTCTGGTATATTTGTGGTACCCTTTTGGTGCAACATTTTTCTAGATACATATTTATTGCAGTTTTTTGCAGAGCAAGCGCAGTGAAATTTATATTGGATCATTTATTGCTGTTCATATAACAGGACTCGCACAGTGCCTGCCTTCACTTGCAGCTTCTTCATTAGGTGCATCTGTAGAATGAGCGCCAGTGTGTATAATTGTTTGCTGTTTAAAGTTTTGTCAAAGCCGAATACCAGGTAACATCAAAAACAAGGCAGATTTAGTTAAAGAATTACACACCAACAAGAGACAAAAACTGCAGCAGCAAAAACACAAAAAAAGTTAGTAAACATAACATAGTAACATAGTTTTGAAGGCTGAAGGAAGACCTTATGTCCATCTAGTTCAGCCTATTTTTAGTGCAGCTGTTCTGCATTGTTGATCCTGGGGAAGGCAAAAAACCCACAGAGTAAAAGCCAATTTTCTCCATAGGGAAAAAAAAAAATTCTTTCCCCTTAGCTGGGTCAACCATCTACCTATAATATTATGTTATTCGTAACCTTCTATACTGTTACTCACAAGAAAAGCATCCATTCCTTTCTTAAATTCATTCAGTGAGCTGGCCATCACCACTTCCTCAGGAAGAGAATTCCAGAGCCTCACTGCTCTTACTGTGAAGAACCCTCTTCTATGCTGGTGCAGAAATTGTCTTTCCTCCAAATGAAGAGAATGCCCCCTTGTTCTTGTCACAGTCCTTGGTACAAACAGTTCATTGGAGAGATATCTTTATTGCCCTCTGATATACTTGTACATATATATTAATTCTCCTCTCCCCTAAGTCTTCTGTTTTCTAGAGTAAATAGACCTAATTCTGATAACCTTTCTGGGTATTGTAGTGAACAACTCCATTTATCATTTTAGTAGCCCGCCTTTGAACCCTTTCAAGTGAAGTATGTGTCATTGTACTATACCTATATTTCTGTGGCGTATCGGAGCATCATGAGTTGTGGTATGTGTTAAAGGGGCGCACTGACACTCTTTTGACCAGGGCACACATAAACCCACACACAAAAGCGCAATAAAAAAACGCAAGTAACCTAATTTAAGTAATGTCATTCTTTAAATAAAGCGTCCTTGTCTTTTAAACTTCCTGGTACTTTGATTTCACTGAACATTATTGATATATTTAGTTGTGGATTTCATGCGTTTTTTGATGTGCTTCTGCCACAGAAACACACTAAAAATGCATACAAGTCTTTTATCTGATTTTCTGCATCTAATGAAAGTTTATGTGGAAAATCTGCCAATGAAACTCAGCGTACCTGCAAAAAAAATGGACATTCTGATGATTTGAACATTGCACCGCCAGTTTGCGCAATGTAAATTACAAGCACAGCGGGCATGAGATTTCTAAAAATCCCATCCGCTTTGCTGGACCTGTAAGGCGCTGTTTTTGATGCAGGGAAAACATGCAGCATCAAAAATGTAATAAAAACTTGGAGCGTAGCCTAATAGTTACTCAATAATTCTTCACACATTAAAACCTCAATTTAATTTTCTTAAGTTATAGATGTTTCAGGTTTAATAATAAAATTAATCATCTAAAAATCAAGTTTGTTCTCTTGGACTTAAAGGCAGCAAAAGAACAATCTTCCTGATAAAAACAGACTAAGGAATAATTTTTGGACAGTTTATTTAAAAAAAATTATGAAAATTCTGTAATTCCGGTATGTTATTAAACTGGCTGTTGATTACTACTGATTATCATCCATTTATATCGTCACTTTAAAATTAGTAAGGCTGAGTTTGTGTTAAAGGGCGCTAAAAGGTTTCAATACAGTTCTAGCAGTCCTCTAACAGTTAATGACCATATGTTTCAGATTATAAGACTCGTTTTTTCCTCCAACAATGTGAAGGAAAATATGGGGTGCGTCTTTTAGTCCAGAGTACCCACTCTGGCTGTGGATAGGGAGGAGGGGGAGCAGCAGCAGCGGAGCAATGGGTCACAGGAAGCAGGAGCCGGCTGCTGCGGATAACTCCTGTGCCTGCTGATAAATAGAAATGAACATTCATTCATTCCACACCCATGGGAGTGGAAAGCAGTGAATATTAATTTCTCTTTAATAGCAGACATGCTGTTTGCCTTAGCAGCCGGCTTCATACAGCTGCCTGACATTCCGGTGTGCCTGCTACTTAAGGGAATGAATATTCACTGCTCTCCACTCCCATAGGGATGGAATGCAGTGAATATTCATTCCCTTTAGTAACTTTCACATGTGATCGCCTGACAGCTGCAGGAAGCCAGCGGCTGAGGCTGACACTGTGTGCATGATTAAAGAGCAATGAATATTCACTGCTATCCACGCACCTAGTCCCAGCTTGGGGAGCAGTGATTATTCCGACAGCTGTTCTTTGGTTTGTAAGCTACATATTATGTCACTGCCATGCACTGCTTACAAGCATAAATCAGCTGCTGGCATTGGAACAAGACAATGCAATGGAGTGCAGAAAGGTAAGTATAATGGTTTATGTTTTTTAAATGTTTTTCAGATGTGACCATGCATACTGGGATGGGGATGGGGCAAATCATACCAAGATAAGGATGCAGCCATGCATTCCAGGATGGGGATGGGGGCCAATCATACCAGGATAAGGATGGGGCCATGCATATCAGGTTGCAGATGGGGATCCTGCATATCAGGATAGGGATGAAGGGGACCATGCGTACCAGGATAGGGATGAGGGGGCCATGCGTACCAGGATAGGAATGAGGGAGCCATGCATACCAGAATGGGGATGAGGGGCCCATATATACCAGGATAGGGGATATTAGTACAGAATTGACCACATTTTTTGCTACAATTTTTATTTCTATTTTCCTCCCCTAAAACCTAGATGCATCTTATGGTCCGGTGCATCTTATAGTCCGAAAAATATGGTATGTATTTTCCAGGCAATTGGAGGATTTGCAGTATTGCAATCCACAGGAAATCAATTAGCTGCACTATTTTTTTTTAATTTGGCAAAGTTGGTGAATTTAAATTTCAAATGATTCGCTCGTTTCTAGAAATTAGCCATTTGTGGACACATATAAGGGAGTATGACTTTAGGAGACAGATAAGTTTGCATAAGAAAGCTGCAAGCATAAAATTGTAGGATAATTTCAAATCAATTATATAATAAAAAGGCATGCTTTATTCTTAAAAAAATAATAATTTCGAAAGTTTATTTTCTAATCATGACATAATAATATTGTTACATTCAATTACAATCACTATGGATTAGTGATTTGTTTCTTTTTCTAAGGCCAGACTAAGCAATAAATTGCAAGGATTCATTTTATGTCTGTATTAAGCCTTGAAATCTGCAGCTACAAGTTCATAAAATCATTGCCAGAGCGCGTCGTCCCTTCACATATGAATTCAAGAGGTTTTAGATTTCTGAAATCCGAAAGAGACTTAGCTACTGCACTTAGCACATCACAGAATCAGTTCAGTTGCACAGAAGGATAATAAAAAATGTATCCCTTAAGCTGAATACAACACAATGTGCTGCACAAACAATAATAACAAACAGTGCTAGCAGGAAATGTTAGCACGTAGCATCTGTTATGATCACATAACAATGAGACAGATGTTTAATCCCAACTGTTAACATAAGATCATTTGTATGTTTGAAGAGATAGATCCCTTTTGGGTTTTCTCATTTTCTCATTGTTTCCTAGATGTGCAATTTTTTCAAGGTGTTTTCCCCTCCTCCTCTTTCTCTTTTCTGGATTGCTTTTTTGTTTATTCACCTTTTATTTTCCGTCTTCATGGATAGGGAGTGGCAGCAAATTTGGCTAAATCAGTCTGAACATCCTTTGCAGATTGTGTGGTCTTATTCAATAGTCCATTGTCCTTTCACCTACACAGTCTCACAGGACGTCCTTGGGCAGGTCATCAAGCATGCTGAGCCCAAATTGTGAAAAGGGCCACACATATGAATCAGTATGGTTCGGCAGCATCGGCCAAGTTCCTGTGGAGTGGAATAGAAACTCCCTTGACTCAAATTAAATCTGTCTCTTTTATTTCAATTTGGAGGCAGAAGAGAAAAAAAAGGCAGCAATTATCAGAGAGTTGGAAGTTTATAAGACTTATCAAGGTCTTAGCTTTTTGGGTGGCCTTTTAAGACACAGCTGACCTGTCAATGCCTTTGAAACAAGCAGTGAGTAATAATGAAATGTTTTCTTTAAGAAAAACAAATAGAGATCTGGATTACATCTTCTCGGTGTCTGCCATATTGTTAAAAGTTCAATCGAGCAATAAACAGAACAGCGACAATCTACTCTGCACAAAATGGGACCAAGACCACTGCTCTCAAGAGCCTTACCAGCTTAAATAGGTAATACTACAGGTGCTTCTCACAAAATTAGAATATCATCAAAAAGTTAATTTATTTCAGTTCTTCAATACAAAAAGTGAAACTCATATATTATATAGAGTCATTACAAACAGAGTGATCTATTTCAAATGTTTATTTCTGTTAATGTTGATGATTATGGCTTACAGCCAATAAAAACCCAAAAGTCATTATCTCAGTAAATTAGAATAATTAACAAAAAGCACCTGGAAAGGCTTCCTAAGCTTTTAAAAAGGTCCCTGTCTGTTTCAGAAGGCTCCACAATCATAGGGAACACTGCTGACTTGAGAGATGTCCGGAAGGCAGTCATTGACACACTCCACAAGGAGGGTATGCTAAAAAAGGTCACTACTAAAGAAGCTGGCTGTTCACAGAGTGCTGAATCCAAGCATATTAATGGAGAGTTGAGCAGAAGGAAAAATTGTGGTAGTAAAAGGTGCACAAGCAACTGGGATAACCGCAGTCATGAAAGGATTATTAAGAAAAGGCCATTAAAAAATTTGGGGGAGATTCGCAAGGAGTGGATTGCTGCTGGATTCATTGCTTCAAGAGCCACCATACCCAGACGTATCCAGGACAAGGGCTACAAGTATTGCATTCTTTGTGTCAAGCCACTCATGACCTAATCACAATGCCAGAAGCATCTTACCTGGGCCAAGGAGAAAAAGAATTTGGACTGTTGTTCAGTGGTCCAAGGTGCTGTTTTCAGATGAAAGTAAATTTTGCATTTCATTTGGAAATCAAGGTCCCAGAGTCTGGAGGAAGAGTGACGAGACCACAATCGAAGCTGCTTGAGGCTAGACCTGTGAAGTTTCCACAATCAGGTATGTTATCTGCTGGTGTAGATCCACTGTGCATTATCAAGGCCAAAGTCAGCGCAGCCATCTACCAGGGAATCTTAAAGCCCCATTACACGTATCAATGTCCCAGCGATCCCACCAACGATCCGATGAGGATGGGATCGCTGGGACATAGTTAGGTGATCGCTGGTGAGCTGTCACATAGACAGACCCACCAGCGATCAGGACCAGTGAGCAAGCTGGTTTCCAATGTAATCAGCGGGTATCTAAGAGCCACGCGGCTCTTAGTTACCCACTGTTTTCCTTGAAAACCAGCATGCACACTGCCACACGCAGAGATGTGCACTGGCCAGCGGGAGACCAACGATCAAAAAACGGCCCAGGATGTTCCAGCACGATCAGCGATACCCGGCAGGGGGGCTGGTCGCTGATCCATGTCACACACAGCGATGTCGCTGGAATGATCGCTGTGTCGTCACAAAATCGGCAATCTCGCTGTGTGTGACGGGGCCTTTAGAGCACTTCATGCTTCCCTCTGCTGACAAGCTTTTTGGAGATGGAAATTTCATTCACCAGCATTACTTGGCACCTGTACAAACTGCCAAAAGTACCAATACTTGGTTTAAAAACAACAGTATCACTCTGCTTGATTGGCCAGCAAACTCACCTGACCTTAACCCTATAGATGGAGTATCATCAAGAGGGCTGGGCTGTGCAGAGCTGTGCTGGGGCTGTGCGGGGTTGTGCCGGCCTGTGCCGCCCCTGTGCAAGGCTGTGCCGGGGCTGTGCGGGGTTGTGCCGGCCTGTGCCAGGCTCTGTGGGTTGTGCTGGCATTTGCTGGGCCTGTGCGGGGCTGTGCTGGCCTCTGCCGTGCCTGTGCAGGGATGTGCTGGGCTCTGCCGGGGCTGTGCTGGGCTGCTCCGGCCTGTGCCAGGCTCTGCGGGCTGTGCCAGCCATTGCTGAGCCTGTACTGGGCTGTGCCGGGCTCTGCTGGGGCTGTGCGGGGCTGTGCCAGGCTCTCCGGGCTGTGCCAGCCTCTGCCGGGGCTGTGCCGGGCTCTGCCAAGGCTGTGTGGGGCTATGCCGGCCTCTGTCGGGACTGTGCGGGCCTCTTCCGGCTCGTGCTCTGCCGGGCTCTGTCAAGCTCAGGCTCTCCTGGCTGTGCCGGCATCATCCGATGGGACTACTTGTCCCATCCGGCTATGCCTGCTAAAGTGACAGCATTAGCGGATGATGAGAAAGTAGTTATCCCATCATCTCACTAATGTGAATGTAAAAAAAAAAAGACTTACAGAACATACAACATATAGCATACAGTACATACACATAGCATACAGCACATAACATAGAGTACATACTCACCGCACACACCTAATTCCCCGAAGCCCTTGTCTCCTGCAAGTAATATTAAAATAATAAACCAACCTATACTCACTTTTCTGTCTTAGGCTGGTTTCACACTTGCGTTTTTTTTAGCGGTATTTTAAGGCTAAATAGCGCATGCGGTTTTTTTTCCTATACTTTGCATGGGATGTGCTTATGTGCGCATACACATGCGTTTGTACGCGTTTTTCCGCGCATGCGTTTTTTTGCGGTATGCGCTCGGGCGCACAAAATGCAACCTGTTGCATTTTTTGGGCGTCCGACTTGCCTCAAAAAAACGCATGCGCGCGCAATGCGTTTTTTTACAGCAAGACACCCATTATAAGTCTATGGTGAGCATATGTGCGCATTGGCATGCTTATGTATGCGTTTTTTTGCACATGCGTTTTTTTTTACCATTAGTTTAGACAATGGAATTTAGGGGTTTGGGTTAGAGTTAGGGTTAGTTAAGGGGGTTTAGGGTTAGGGTTAGGGTTAGGGTTAGGGTCAGGGTCAGGGTTAGGGTTAGGATCAGGGTATGGTTTGGTTAAGGGTTAGGGTCAGGGTCAGGGTTAGGGTCAGGGTTAGGGTTAGGGTCAGGGTCAGGGTTAGGGTTAGGATCAGGGTATGGTTTGGTTAAGGGTTAGGGTTAGGGTCAGGGTCAGGGTTAGGGTTAGGATCAGGGTATGGTTTGGTTAAGGGTTAGGGTTAGGGTCAGGGTTAGGGTTAGGGTCAGGGTCAGGGTTAGGGTTAGGATCAGGGTATGGTTTGGTTAAGGGTTAGGGTTAGGGTCAGGGTCAGGGTTAGGGTTAGGATCAGGGTATGGTTTGGTTAAGGGTTAGGGTTAGGGTCAGGGTTAGGGTCAGGGTTAGGGTTAGGGTTAGGGTTAGGGTCAGGGTTAGGGTTAGGGTCAGGGTTAGGGTTAGGGTCAGGGTCAGGGTTAGGGTTAGGGTTAGGGTCAGGGTTAGGGTTAGGGTTAGGGTCAGGGTTAGGGTTAGGGTTAGTAAAGTCATGGTTTGGGTTAGTGTGAGGGGCCACCTAATGTTTGGAAAAACCGCAAACGCGGTAAAAACGCACTAAAAACGCATACAAACGCATAAAAACGCTGCGTTTTTTTCATGCATGCTCATAAAAATGCTTGAAAAAAACACAGCAGTTGTATGCTTTTGTATGCGTTTTTTCAATGCGTTTTTTTGCGGGAAAAACGCGCTGCAAAAAAAAGCAAGTGTGAAACTAGCCTTAATCCTTTAATAACGAGTGTCCCACAACGATCTCCCGTGGAGAGCTGCCACATCAGCTGATGCGACCGCTCTCCAGGGACTCCAATGAAACACTGGCCGGAGATAACTCTCCCGCAGTGTATCATTGGAGTTCACTTTACGGCAGCCCTGCTGCGTGAGAAAATTCTCATGCTGTAGTGCTGCTATAAGTCACAGGTGAACTCCTGTAACTTCCCAGCGGAGTGATACAGCGCAGAGGACTATCTCCATCACTGTATCACTGGAGCGATAGTCAATATAAGGCCTTAATGAACCATCTTTCTTGGCCACGAAAAAAAAACCAGCACCCAAGGGTGAAGAGGATGGTCTAATATGATCCTTCTCCAACAACTCCTTAATATAAGATCGCATAGCCTCATGCTCGGGTACAGATAAATTGAAAAGTCGACCCTTGGGAAATTTACACCCAGGGCTCAACTCAATTGCACAGTCATAACTCCTATGAGGAGGCAAAGACGCAGACCTATTCTCAATAAATACATCATAAAAATCAGCCAAATAGTCAGGAACATCATGCGACTGGGGAGAGGTGGAGAAAACAGGAGTGTCACTAAGAGCATACTGACAACCCCAACTCACCACAGACACAGATTTCCAATCCAAAACTGGATTATGGATTTGCAACCAGGGAAACCCCAGAACAATGGTATCATGCAAATTATGCAACACCAAAAATCTACAATTTTCTTGATGGTCTGGGGCGACCCGCTTTACCACCTGGGTCCAAAACTGAGGTTTGTTCTTCGCCAAAGGAGTAGCATCAATACCCCTCAAAGGAAAAGGCGTCCGCAGAGGTATCATGGGAAAACCACAACGTTTAGCAAAATCCAAATCCATCAGATTCAAAGCCACTCCTGAATCCACAAAAGCCTTGGCGGAAAATGTGGATAAGGAGCAGATCAGAGTAATTGCCAAAAGAAACTTAGGTTGTACGCCACCCACAGCAAATGTGTGTGCAAAATGTTTCTCTCGTTTAGGGCAGACAGAAATAATATGAGAGGCATCTCCACAGAAAAAACACAGCTTATTACGCCTTCTATACTTCTGACGTTGCACCCTAGACAAAACTCTATCACATTGCATAGGTTCAGACATTTGCTGAAAAGGTGGCAACACCTCTCGTGTAGTTTTATGTTCACGTAAACGCCGATCAACTTGAATGGCTAATGACATAGAATCGTCAAGACCAGAGGGAACAGGAAATCCCACCATAAAATCTTTTACGGTTTCTGATAAACCCTTGCGAAAGAGAGCTGCCAAAGCACCATCGTTCCATGTAGTAAGGACCGCCCACTTTCGGAATTTTTGACAGTATAACTCTGCAGAATCCTGACCCTGGTTCAATGCCAATAGGGCTTTCTCAGCTTGATCAATAGCATTAGGTTCATCATGCAACATCCCCAAGGCTTGAAAAAATGCATCCACATTAGTCAGAATAGGATTTTCAGGTGTCAAAGAAAACGCCCAATCCTGGGGATCGACGGGCAGCAAGGAGATGACAATTTTAAGCTGCTGCGCAGAGCTCCCCGATGAGTTAGGCTTCAAGGCAAGAAATAATTTACAATTATTCTTAAAATTCAAAAATTTAGACCGGTCCCCAGAAATCACATCAGGAGTAGGGATTTTTGGTTCAACAGCATGTAATTGAGCGAGATAGGCAGAAATTCCCTGCACTTCATCAGCGAACTGCTCCACACGATCAGACAATTGCTTAATCTCCATTAAGGAAAAAATCCTCCTACGGCCCCAGAGAAAAAGAGGAAAAAATACATATAAAAAAAAATGCTGACACTTTTTTTTTTCCCTGCTTTTGAGCACCCTAGAATCTGCGGTATGGCTGGTGATTCTGTTATGAATGAGTCACCAAGGAGGAAAAACAAAAACAAGCTAAGCCACAGAAAAACCAGAGAGGTTGGTAACTAAGCGGATTGCAGACCCCTGATCCTATCCACACAACTAGCAGTAGCTGTGGAGCGTGCCTACGATGATCCTAGACGCCTCGTCACAGAACTAAATAAGCCTAAAGCATCCGGAAGTTGGAACAGAGCGTTCAGCTCAATGGATTTCTATGCAGCTGAACGCTCCGACCCGAGTGCCGGTGGCAGTGCCAGGTATTGACGTGCGAGATTTCTCGCATCTGAGCATGAGCCCTAATATGGAGTACAACGAAACTAGACAAAAAACTCATATTTGTCAAAAATATAGATGTAAAATCAAACAGAATCAGGTTCGCACAAAGTAACCTCTCAAAATAAAAAATAGGGATAAATACAGTGGGGCAAAAAAGTATTTAGTCAGTCAGCAATAGTGCAAGTTCCACCACTTAAAAAGATGAGAGGCGTCTGTAATTTACATCATAGGTAGACCTCAACTATGGGAGACAAACTGAGAAAAAAAAATCCAGAAAATCACATTGTCTGTTATTTTTTCATTTTATTTGCATATTATGGTGGAAAATAAGTATTTGGTCAGAAACAAGCAATCAAGATTTCTGGCTCTCACAGACCTGTAACTTCTTCTTTAAGAGTCTCCTCTTTCCTCCACTCATTACCTGTAGTAATTGCACCTGTTTAAACTTGTTATCAGTATAAAAAGACACCTGTGCACACCCTCAAACAGTCTGACTCCAAACTCCACTATGGTGAAGACCAAAGAGCTGTCAAAGGACACCAGAAACAAAATAAAATTGTAGCCCTGCACCAGGCTGGGAAGACTGAATCTGCAATAGCCAACCAGCTTGGAGTGAAGAAATCAACTGTGGGAGCAATAATTAGAAAATGGAAGACATACAAGACCACTGATAATCTCCCTCGATCTGGTGCTCCACGCAAAATCCCACCCCGTGGGGTCAGAATGATCACAAGAACGGTGAGCAAAAATCCCAGAACCACGCGGGGGGACCTAGTGAATGAACTGCAGAGAGCTGGGACCAATGTAACAAGGCCTACCATAAATAACACACTACGCCACCATGGACTCAGATCCTGCAGTGCCAGACGTGTCCCACTGCTTAAGCCTGTACATGTCCGGGCCCATCTGAAGTTTGCTAGCGAGCATTTGGATGATCCAGAGGAGTTTTGGGAGAATGTCCTATGGTCTGATGAAACCAAACTGGAACTGTTTGGTAGAAACACAACTTGTCGTGTTTGGTGGAAAAAGAATACTGAGTTGCATCCATCAAACACCATACCTACTGTAAAGCATGGTGGTGGAAACATCATGCTTTGGGGCTGTTTCTCTGCAAAGGGGCCAGGACGACTGATCCAGGTACATGAAAGAATGAATGGGGCCATGTATCGTGAGATTTTGAGTGCAAACCTCCTTCCATCAGCAAGGGCATTGAATATGAAACGTGGCTGGGTCTTTCAACATGACAATGATCCAAAGCACACCGCCAGGGCAACGAAGGAGTGGCTTCGTAAGAAGCATTTCAAGGTCCTGGAGTGGCCTAGCCAGTCTCCAGATCTCAACCCTATAGAAAACCTTTGGAGGGAGTTGAAAGTCCGTGTTGCCAAGCGAAAAGCCAAAAACATCACTGCTCTAGAGGAGATCTGCATGGAGGAATGGGCCAACATACCAACAACAGTGTGTGGCAACCTTGTGAAGACTTACAGAAAATGTTTGACCTCTGTCATTGCCAACAAAGGATATATCACAAAGTATTGAGATGAAATTTTGTTTCTGACCAAATACTTATTTTCCACCATAATATGCAAATAAAATGAAAAAAAAACAGACAATGTGATTTTCTGGATTTTTTTTTCTCAGTTTGTCTCCCATAGTTGAGGTCTACCTATGATGTAAATTACAGATGCCTCTCATCTTTTTAAGTGGTGGAACTTGCACTATTGCTGACTGACTAAATACTTTTTTGCCCCACTGTATTAGGGAGTTTATTCTTAGGCCAAAAAGATGCACAGAGAAAAAAATATAATTGCACAATGCCAAGTTAGAAAACTTGAACTAAGCCCAAAGTACATAGGGAAGGATAAATAGGGGGAGCTGCAGTATTTATGCACCGTCTGCTTACCATCTGTTATTCTACTAACCATTTTTTAAAGGCACCTTACAACACTAGATGTTTGACTGGTCCATTACACTAACCTACATCTTTTTTCTAAGGTTATCTCTCTCTAGGTACTGCCCGGAAAGTCACTCCCCTCCCCCTATTTATCCTTCCCTATGTACTTTGGGCTTAGTGCAAGTTTTCTAACTGGGCATTGTGCAATTGTATTTTTTTTCTCTGTGCATCTATTTGGTCTAAGAATAAACTCCCTAATATTTATCCCTATTTTTTATTTTGAGAGGTTACTGTGCGCGAACCTGATTCTATTTGAGTTTTACTTTTTGTATTAAAGAACTAAAATAAATTAACTTTTTGATGATATTCTAATTTTGTGAGAAGCACCTGTATGTTTGAAGATATTTTGACATCTTTTGAGATGGACATACTTCTTGATCATCCTATAGAATCGATCTGGTAAATTACTATATGTGACATTTACTTGTTGCTTTATTAATAGGGATGATTGAATGTGCTTAGATGCTTTGTGGTACATTTCTGCGCTATGCAACACTCCAAAAAGGGTTTAAACATTTTTCTGTATTCAATTACTCATCTATGTACTATTATGTGCTCTGTCGTACATTTCGATTATATATAACACTCCAAAAAAATTGAAAACTGTTTCCGTATTCAATTCCTCATCCATATAATAGACTCCCTAATGAGTGATGGAAGGAATAATGGAGCCAGAAGAAGCTGGAACGACAGTGGACATGGTAGGAGCCTGTGGTCCAGATATTGCCACTTTCCCAAACCACAAAGGCCCATACCTAGACTCGAATTCAGACCTGAACCCAGGTGGCAGCCTTCACCAATGAGATTCTAGCGTACGTCGGACGGGAGAGCCAGGATCTGGGAACTGGTGAGCAGACTGCTGGGCCTAGCCTGATCGGAAGAAACAAGGACAGAAGCGAGGACCAGGGCTGGATAAATACTAGCGGACCCTCTAACCACAAGGTATTGACAGTTAACCATCAGCACAGATGGGTGTCCATTAATGAGTTTGGGACCCGCCATTGCATCTCGCTCAACCAGCAGGCAGTAGAAATGGAACACTGACCTCAAGGACCACAAGGGTTGCCTGCTGGTGCCAGGGTCACGTTCCTCAAAATGGAGGGACAGCAATGCTAGTATGCTGTGGGAGTGATCCCAGAAGAAAGAAAGCAGGATAAACCCTTGTTGAGGATTTAACTGGCCTGGGAGAGTCTCCTTGAGGTGGGGCCACTACCACCCCCAAGAGATCAGACTGTCCTTGCTGTTTCCCACCTACTATGCAGGAGCAGGTAATGGTGTAAGTGACACAGCAGGCTGTCACCCATTTCTACATGTCAGGGGCTCCATCACTACCTGAAAAGGATTACTGTAATACCCTCCCTATATTTTTTCCTGGCTTTGCACTTTTTGCAAAGCCTTTATGAGTGTACAAGTACATGAAATAAACTTTAAAAATATTTACATTAAAAAACATTGGTTTCAAGTACTCATGTATACAGTATTATATGCTTTGTGGTACATTACAGTGGTACATAACACTCAAAATAGCATTAAAAATGTGTCTGTATTCAATTAGTCCTCCATGGAGTATTATGTGCTTTCAGTTACATTTCAGTGGTAAATAAGACACCCAAAAAAACATTGAAATATCTGCCTGGATTCAATTAGTTATTCAAAGAGTATTAGGTGCTTTCTGGTACATTTCAGTGACATGTAAATTTTAACACTCCAAAAAACCATTGAAAATGTGTCTGTATTCAATTAGTAATAGAAAAAGTATTCTGTGCTTTCTGTTACATTTTAGTGGTATATAGCACTCCACAAAATGTTGAAAAATATGTCTGCATTAAATTGCTCATCCATACATTATTATTTGCTTTGTGTTAAATTTCGATGGTATATAACACCCCAAAAAATGAAAATAAAAATTGTTTGTATTCATTTAGTCATCCATGCACTATTAGGTGCTTTCAAGGACAATTTGGTGGTATATAACATTCCAAAAAAGCGTTGAAAAATGTGTCTGGATTCAATTTCTCATCCATGCAGTATTAGGTGCTTTTTGTTAAATTTCCCTGGAATATAACATAGCAAAGAATATTGAAAAATTTGACTGACTGTATTCAACTAGTTGTTCAGAGTATCAGGTGCTTTCTGTTACATTTCAGTGGTATATAAGACTACAAAACAGCTTTGAAAAATGTGCCTGTATTTAATTAGTCATTCATAGAGTATTAAGTGCTTTTTGTTACATTTTGATGGTATATTACACTGCAAAAGAACTGTTTCAAAATTTGTCTGGATTCAATTACATAGCCAAACAGCATTACATGCTTTGTGTTAAATTTTGGACTGTTAGCCACTCCCATCTTCTATATACCTGGTCATGGCCTAGCACTCATTGTCAGAGTGCTTGTGCTTCATGGCTGGAGGTTTCTGCTGGTGGTTATTTGAGTAGTCGGTTGGTGGATTTATCTGTGACTGTAGCAAGGTTTTTACTGTGTGCTAATTCCCTTACTTCTCCTATTTTGGTTTAACCCCATCCTCCACTCCCAAGTGCATACCTCTGTTATATGTGTGTTAGAGATGAGCGACTTTGCTGTTGTGAGTTCATTTTCCCCTTCACTACTGAGGCCCGAGGAACTCCCTCTTCTGGTGAAGAAAGGTAGTGAGCCTGATTGTCAAACACCTGGGGCTGATGATGATGACTGGCTGAGTGGAGTTAATGACTGGATATAAGGCTGCCGACGCCCTTCTGGCCTGCGGGTGATTTCTCTGTGGACTTCTTGGAAACCAGTCTGATTCCTGCTCATTTGAAGCTAAGATTTCTGCTTTGCCTTTTTGCATTAGTGTTTTGTTTTCCTTGCTTTTCTGGATTCTGCCATTCCCTGCTGGGGTGAGCTGAATCTCCTTTTGCCTGTTGCTCTGTCTTCAGAATATTCCTGAGTACTGACATAGCCTTTTTTGAAGCCTAGTGTCTTCAGGGCCTTTTTTACTGTCAGTTTGTTGGCTCTTATTTTCATAGGATTTTTCACGGATTGCAGACAGCAGCCTTCCTGTCCTTTCCTATCTAAGCTAGCTTGGGCCCCATCTTTGCTCAGTCTATCTTTCTGTCTGTGTTTTGTTCTTTCTTCTTGCTTCACCCTCATTATATGTTGGGGGCTGCCTTTTGCTTTGGGGTCTGCTCTGGGGCAGTTTAGATTTCCCTTTCTGTCTTTAGGCTATGTAGTCCTCCGGCTGTGATCGAGGGGCCTAGGGCATCGTAGGAGCCCCCCCCGGCTACTGCTAGTTGTGTTGATAGGTTCAGGGGTCTGCAATCTGATAGCTGCCAACTTCTCTGGTTTTCTGGACTTAGCTAGCATTTCTATTTTTGCCTCCTGCGGTGACTCAATCATAACAGAATCACCCGCCATACCGCAGATCCTAGGGTACTCAATTGCAGGAAAGAATTGTATAAAAAAAAAAAAAAAGTGTGTATATTTTTTCCTCTATATCTCTGGGGCCGTAGGGGGAATTTTTTTTTCTCTCAATGGAGATAAAGCAATTGTCTGATCGTGTGGAGCAGCTCGCTGCGGAGGTGCGGGGAATTTCCGCCTACCTTGCTCATTCACATGCTGCTGAACCAAAGATTCCTACACCTGATGTATTTTTTGGGGATCGGTCTAAATTTTTGAATTTCAAAAATAATTGTAAATTATTTTTTGCCTTGAAGCCTAACTCGTCAGGGAGCTCCGCGCAGCAGGTTAAAATTGTCATCTCTTTGCTGCGTGGCGATCCCCAGGATTGGGCGTTTTTCTTTGAAACCAGACAATCCTATTCTGACTAATGTGAACGCATTTTTTCAGGCCTTGGGGTTGTTGTATGATGAACCTAATGCCATTGGTCAGGCTGAAAAGACCCTGCTGGCATTGAACCAGGGTCGTGATTCTGCAGAATTGTACTGTCAAAAATTCCGAAAGTGGGCAGTATTTACTACCTGGAATGATAATGCCTTGGCTGCTCTCTTTCGGAAGGGGTTGTCAGAAGCCGTAAAAGATACTATGGTGGGATTTCCTGTTCCCTCTGGTCTTGACGATTCTATGTCTTTAGCCATTCAGGTTGATCGGCGTTTGCGCGAACGCAGAGCTGCACGAGAGGTGTTGCCACCTGTTGAACAGATGTCTGAACCTATGCAATGTGATAGAGTTTTTTCCAGAGGGCAGCGTCAGGAGTTCAGAAGGCGTAATAAGTTGTGTTTTTTCTGTGGAGATGCCTCACATATTATTTCTGTCTGTCCTAAATGCGAGAAACGCCTAGCACACACGTTTTCTGTTGGTGGTGTTCAACCTAAGTTTCTTCTGGCTATTACTCTGATCTGCTCCCTGTCCACATTTTCCGCCAAGGCTTTTGTGGATTTGGGAGCAGTGCTAAACCTAATGGACTTGGATTTTGCTAAACGTTGTGGATTTCCGATGACTCCTCTGCAGACGCCTATCCCTTTGAGGGGGATTGATGTTACTCCTTTGGCTAAAAATAAACCTCAGTTTTGGACCCAGGTGGTAATGCGGGTCGCCCCAGACCATCAAGAAAATTGCAGGTTTTTGGTGTTACATAATCTGCATGATACTATTGTTCTGGGGTTTCCCTGGTTACAAATTCATAATCCAGTTTTGGATTGAAAATCTGTGTCTGTGGTGAGTTGGGGTTGTCGGTGTGCCTTTAGTGAGGCTCCGGTGTTTTCCACCTCTCCTCAGTCGCATGATGTTCCTGATTATTTGGCGGACTTTTATGATGTATTTAGTGAGAATGAGTCTGCGTCTCTGCCTCCTCATAGGAGTTATGACTGTGCAATTGAACTGAGCCCGGGGTGTAAATTTCCCAAGGGTCGGCTCTTCAATTTATCTGTACCCGAGCACGAGGCTATGCGATCCTATATTAAGGAGGCGTTGGAGAAGGGTCATATTAGACCATCCTCGTCACCCTTAGGTGCCGTTTTTTTTTTTAGCCAAAAAGGATGGATCATTAAGACCTTGTATTGATTATCGTGCTCTCAACAAAATTACTGTTAAATATCAGTATCCATTACCCCTTATTTCTGATCTATTCTCCAGAGTTAAAGGTGCTTGCTGGTTTACCAAGCTTGACCTCAGGGGGGCGTATAATCTTATTCGCATTAAGCATGGGGATGAATGGAAGACGGCGTTTAATACTCCGGAGGGACATTTTGAGTACCTGGAGATGCCTTTTGGGCTCACTAATCCCCCTTCTGTCTTCCAGTGCTTCATGAACGATATTTTCCGAGATTTTGTCGATAAATTTTTGATTATCTTTCTGGATGATATTTTGATCTTCTCCAAGGATTGGGATTCTCATGTGGAACATATTCGGACTGTGTTCCGGATCTTGAGGGAGAATTCCCTGTATGTCAAAGGATCTAAATGCCTTTTTGGAGTACAGAGGATTTCTTTTTTGGGATTTATTTTGTCCCCGTCAACTATTGAAATGGACCCGGCCAAGGTACTGGCCATTTACGATTGGGTTCAGCCCACTTCTTTGAAGGCCCTCCAGAAGTTTTTGGGTTTTGCTAATTTTTATCGGAAATTTATAGCAAAATTTTCTAGTATTGCCAAGCCATTGACTGATTTGACTAAGAAGGGTGCTGATGTGTTAAATTGGTCTCCAGAGGCTGTTTCTTCCTTTCAGGAGCTGAAGCGAAGATTCACCTCCGCCCCGGTTTTGCGGCAACCTGATGTCTCACTTCCGTTCCAGGTAGAGGTGGATGCTTCTGAGATTGGTGCAGGAGCTGTTTTGTCCCAAAAGGATCCTGTAACATCTAAAATGAATCCCTGTGCTTTCTTTTCCCGAAAGTTCTCTCCATCTGAACGTAACTATGATGTGGGGAATCGGGAACTGTTGGCCATGAAATGGGCATTTGAGGAGTGGAGACATTGGTTGGAGGGAGCTAAGCATCGATTCGTGGTCCTCACTGACCACAAGAATTTGATTTACCTAGAGTCGGCTAAGCGCTTGAACCCTAGACAGGCTAGGTGGGCCTTGTTTTTTACACGTTTTGATTTTGTGGTTTCGTTTCTTCCTGGAACTAAGAATGTCAAGGCTGACGCCCTCTCTAGGAGCTTCTTTGCTGATTCTCCTGTGGTGACCAAGCCTGCTACCATCTTAGGCGAAGGGGTAGTTCTTTCTGCCATCTCGCCCGATTTGAGACGTGCTCTGGAAGAATTCCAGGAGGACAAACCTGAGCGTTGTCCCAGTGGAAAGTTGTATGTTCCTGACCAGTGGAAGAAGAGAGTGATGTCTGAAGTTCATTGCTCTGCTTTGGCTGGTCATCCAGGTATTTTTGGTACTAGAGATCTGGTGAGTCGGTCTTTTTGGTGGCCCTCCTTGTCTCGTGATGTCAGGAATTTTGTGCAGTCCTGTGGGACGTGCTCCTGGTCTAAATCGTGTTCTCGCTCTAGTGGGTTGTTGATGCCTTTGCCTGTCCCCAAGAGGCCATGGACCATATTACAATGGATTTCATCTCTGATATGCCTGTCTCTCAAAGGATGACTGTTATTTGGGTGATTTGTGATAGGTTCTCTAAGATGGTTCATCTTGTACCACTCCCTAAGTTGCCGTCTTCCTCTGAATTGGTGCCCCTGTTTTTACAACAGGTGGTTCACTTGCACGGGATTCCTGAGAACATTGTATCTGAAAGAGAAGTCCAGTTTGTGTCTAGATTTTGGAGAACTTTCTGTTCCAAGCTGGGAATTCAGTTGTCCTTCTCCTCTGCTTTTCACCCTCAGACCAATGGGCAGACAGAGAGAACAAACCAGACCTTGGAGTCATATTTGAGATGTTTTATTTCTGCTGATCAGGATGATTGGGTTTCATTTTTGCCCTTGGCCGAATTTGCTTTAAATAATAGAGCTAGTTCTGCCACTTTGATGTCACCTTTTTTTTGTAACTTTGGGTTTCATCCTCGATTTTCTTCAGGGCAGGTGGAGCCCTCTGCCTGCCCAGGTGTTGACACTGTGGTGGAGAGAATGCACCAGATCTGGGACCAAGTGGTGGATAAGTTATCTCTCTCCCAGGAAAAGGCCCAGCGGTTTTCCAACCGACATAGGACCATTGGTCCCCAGTTTAAGGTTGGTGATATGGTGTGGTTATCATCAAAAAATATTGCTATGAAGGTGGCTTCTCCTAAGTTTAAGCCTAGATTTATTGGACCTTACAAGATTGTGGAGATTATTAATCCGGTCTCTTTTCGTTTGGCTCTTCCTGTCACATTTAAAATCCACAATGTGTTCCATAAATCTTTGTTGAAGAGGTTTGTTGAACCTGTTGTTCCACGGGTTGCACCTCCAGACCCTGTATTGGTTGAAGGTAACATGGAATATGAGGTAGAGAAAGTACTGGATTCCCGTCTGGCTAGACGGAGACTCCAGTATTTGGTTAAGTGGAAGGGTTATGGTCAGGAGGATAATTCCTGGGTCTCTGCCTCTGATATTCATGCCAAAAGTTTGGTGCGTGCCTTTCATCGGGCTCACCCTGATCGCCCTGGTGGCATGGTTGAGGGTTCGGTGACCCCTCCTCAAGGGGGAGGTACTGTTGTGAGTTCATTTTCCCCTTCACTACTGAGGCCCGAGGAACTCCCTCTTCTGGTGAAGAAAGGTAGTGAGCCTGATTGTCAAACACCTGGGGCTGATGATGATGACTGGCTGAGTGGAGTTAATGACTGGATATAAGGCTGCCGACGCCCTTCTGGCCTGTGGGTGATTTCTCTGTGGACTTCTAGGAAACCAGTCTGATTCCTGCTCATCTAAAGCTAAGAATTCTGCTTTGCCTTTTTGCATTAGTGTTTTGTTTTCCTTGCTTTTCTGGATTCTGCCATTCCCTGCTGGGGTGAGCTGAATCTCCTTTTGCCTGTTGCTCTGTCTTCAGAATATTCCTGAGTACTGACATACCCTTTTTTGAAGCCTAGCGTCTTCAGGGCCTTTTTTACTGTCAGTTTGTTGGCTCTTATTTTCATAGGGTTTTTCACGGATTGCAGACAGCAGCCTTCCTGTCCTTTCCTATCTAAGCTAGCTTGGGCCCCATCTTTGCCCAGTCTATCTTTCTGCCTGTGTTTTGTTCTTTCTTCTTGCTTCACCCTCATTATATGTTGGGGGCTGCCTTTTGCTTTGGGGTCTGCTCTGGGGCAGTTTAGATTTCCCTTTCTGTCTTTAGGCTATGTAGTCCTCCGGCTGTGATCGAGGGGCCTAGGGCATCGTAGGAGCCCCCCACGGCTACTGCTAGTTGTGTTGATAGGTTCAGGGGTCTGCAATCCGATAGCTGCCAACTTCTCTGGTTTTCTGGACTTAGCTAGCATTTCTATTTTTGCCTCCTACGGTGACTCAATCATAACACTTTGCCTTTTTTCGGGTCGAGTCGGGTTTCACAAAAGTCGGGTCGAACGAAATCAGCCGATTATCGTGAAAAGTCGAAGGCCGACTGAAACACGAAACCCAATGCAAGTCAATGGGGAAGCAAAGTCGGCAGGGAGTGGAGGACAGGAAACACACCTACAGTGCCCTTTTGAATGCCAAAAACATCAATTCTTATTACTGAAGCATTTCAACCTTAATTTACTTCATAATACTAGTTACGCACTGAAAAATGGGGGTTATTTGGCTAAATTTGTGGGGAGGTAGGGCTGGCTCCAGGTTTTCATGTGCCCTGGGCCAAAGAGCACCCCTTTAACACATACCACAACTCATGATGCTCCGATACCGCAGAGAAATAGTGGTATAGTACAATGAAAAATACTTCACTTTTTACATCTCATGACTGATATCCATTTTAAATTCTCCAATAGCTCCAAAAATGGACAGTATATTACTCCATACAGTATTATGGCCACCGCATAGTGCGCTATACAGAGTAATGAGGCACATATATTTCTCCATACAGAATCATTGGTCCCATATAATGTTTGAAACAGTATATGATGAGCTCCACATAATGCTACAGTATATGTTGGTCCCCATGGATGAAGCTGCTCTGTCTTATGGACCCAAATAATGCTCCATATATAATCGGCCCCATTTCTAATGCTCTAGTGTATAATGGGCCCTGTAAATGCTGCTCCAGTGTCTGATGTCCACCTTTGGAATGCTCCAGTGTATGGTGGGCCCCATATATCATTCTCCAGAGTATAGTGCTCCCCAAAAATTGCTGTCCCAACATTGAAAACAATTGAATAAGTCTCCTCAAATAAGTCTCCTCGCTAGGGAATCCCTGTACTAGTCTTCTGGGCGTAAAGACGTGATCTCATTGCGCTCTCTGATCAGAATATCACTGTCAGGAAACGCGGAAGACATCATGGCAGTGGAGCAGGGAGAGGTAAGTATTTCAACTTTGCAAGTGCTGTGATCCTGAGCAAGCAGGGGGGGCCCACTCATTGGCGATGGCACTGGCACAGGACCCCTCATAGTACGGCGGTGTGTCTGACGGCGGGTGGGCCGAACCTGCACTTTCATCTGCACCTTCCTCTTTGTCACCATGTAAGGTGGTACAGTATATGGGAAGGGTAACCTGAGCTTCATCAGGGTCAGATTCTGGCTGTGTAGAGTGCGAGGGGAATGTAGTGGTCTAGGTCAATGTACCAGCAGAATCATCTAGCAGTGGCTGGGCATCAGTGCACTTGTGGTGCCCCCAGGAGTACGGTCACCACAGTGGCATTACCTTCCTCCTAGGGAGTGTGATGTCATGCTTGGGAGCAACGAAGGATCTCTCTAGCAGTTAAACCAACACACAACACATTTCCCACTCCAGGCCAGCAGGGAAACCTCTGAACCTCACTGCTCAAGAGCTGCTCTCTGTGGTCGGGAGGAGGTAAGTTAGGGCAGTCTGTGAAGGGAAGGGGAAGTGTGTGGATGTGAGAAGGGGAGCTGTAGGATGAGCAGAGTTAAGGCTCACTCCAAGCTGGAGCGCATGGTCCGGATTCTGGTCTCCGAGTTTGTAGGGACACTGACGTTCCTGCAGCCGAAACCGGAGGAAGTAGCAGTTGTAAATGCTCTCTACACAACTAAGGCTCGGAGGCCCCAGCAGCGACGTGTGGGAGCCAGAAGGAAAAAGCTATGGCTGCCTGCCATATGAGAAAGTTCCAAAAGAGAGTCAACAGGGGGAACTTCATTGAACTCAGCACTGTGAGTTCCTCAGATAAGCGCTAGAACGGAGATCACACTACCTATATGCAGACAGAGAATTCCAAATTGGCTTCCAGGATGACCAACTCCTTCTCCATCTGTACTCTGGGTCCTGGACGGTACTTACCAAGTACAGGTAAAGGAACTGCACGACTGTGTCTGTCATCTTTCTCCTGAGCCTGGCACATGGCTCTGCTACATCCTGCACTGCACACCATCTACCAACTCTTTCATCTGCCCTGCGAATCCGGCCCTACCTGTGCAGGGCTTCTATATCTTAGCTGCACCACAACATCTGTCCCAGAGAAGCGACACTGCAGCGCTGGTCAATCTAATCAGAAACCACAGGTGGCATCACGTATCATTCACCTATAAACGTAATTCACCCCTTTGCATGGACGCCCAGGGCCGCGGAATGGTTCACCACCGTGACACATCCCTGTGAGACACCGGCCTGGTACCGATTAACTCCACTGCCCTGGCTGGCCACCCACACTCCATGTCAGATTCATCTTGGACTGGGAAATTCACAATTTGACTTGATAACCCAGGCATGGTATTTGAAAACAGCTCCATGGAGTAATCTGTAGTGTGGCCTGCCGCATCCTTCAATTTTGGTTGGGGTGAAGGACACAAGGAAAGGTGTGGTTCATGACCATGAGCCTCCAATGACGACTCAGTGCTTTTATTTTGCAAAACTTCAGAAGAGGAGGTGATAGAGCTGGAGGCTGAGTCAGCAATATAAGCCAAAACTTGCTCTTGAAGCTCCGGCTTTAAAAGCGGTTTACCTACTCCCAGAAAAGGGAGCCTTCGAGGCCTTGTGGAGCCAGACGATGACGCAGGCTCAACACCTCCTGCATTAGGTGCTATTTTGCTTTTGCCACTACCAGCAGATCCACCACCAACACCATCATTATCAGCTGCCAACCCCCACCCACTTCCACTCTTCCACCACACTTCCTCATTTTTGGGGAAAATGAACCCCAAAAAAACACCAACTATATGGTACTGTAAAACAAGGTACAAGGTGTATATAGGAGTGGGGAGAATTTGAATCTCTCTAGACTTCAGGACACAGTTGGATTCTGTCAGGCCCTGTTTATATTACACCGCAATGTGACAGGCAGAAATTGCCTAGTGTATGACAAACTGCAAGGTGTATATAGAATTGGGCAGAATTGGAATCTCCCTAGAGTGTATGTCTGTAAGAACGGACAAACTCCTCGGTTTTTCCTTACAGAGTCACACACTTAGATAGCTTCAATTTGGCCGTGATAACAGTCGTTACACGGTACTGAGAGAGGAGCGTGCACGTACACCGCTGTACGGTGTATGTAAAATTGTCAAGCTCCGTGTTTTTGTATACGGACTGACACACGCTGTCTCTCTCTAGTTTTGAATGTAATCAAACAGAAAATATACTAAACTGTTTGAAAAACGGACAAAACTATAAGGTGTAGGTCTGTAAGAACGGAAAAACTCCTCGACTTTTCCTTACAGAGTCACACACGTAGATAGCTTCAATTTGGCCGTGATAACAGCCGTTACACGGTACTGTGTGAGGAGCGTACACCGCTGTACGATGTGTGAAAAAATGAACGCTCACTACCTCACCAGGACAAAACAATACAATTTGGATTGCTTTTGAAAAAGCAGTTTGAACACCAGTGTGCGCACAGCAATGCAGCTAGCCTTAAAAGGCAGGCTAATCACCACCAGTGCTGCTGCACAAAAGCAAAAATCTTCACCTTTCACTGCACAGTAACTACAGTGAAAAGCGCTAGCAGCAGAAGCAGTTTTTTTTTCTTTTTGCCTTCCTAACGCTCTCCCTACAGAATCAGCAGCTGCAGCAGCTCTCCCTATTCTGAGATCAGCATGAGTAGCATGGCGGTCTGTGTCCCCGCCCTTTTATACCCCCTGTGATGCCACACAAAGCAAGCCAATCACTTGCCTGCCCTTCTCCAAGTTGGTGGTGACCGCTGCCTATGTCATCACGTTGCCCACAGTGTCCGTTCTTCCTGATTGGCTGAAAAAGGGCGCAAAAGCATCTTTTGAAACGCGACTTTGGCGCAATGGTCGCCGACTTCGTGGCCGACCTCACGCTAAGGTCGGGTTTCGTTTCATGAAACCCGACTTTGGCGAAAGTCGGCGACTTTTGAATTTTTTCGACCCGTTTCGCTCAATTTTAATGTGTGTATATTTGTATGTTTGATATTTTACATTTCCCCTGTTTGTATTACCTTGTTAGTCTGACTGGTGTATTGCGGTAACTACTACTCCCCTATTCCATGGGTGGGGGAAGAGTACAGATTGATGGCAGATTGAGGAGCTAAGGCAATGTACGTGGCCCCGGCATCTTCGCCATCAGAAGTAACCTGGGGAAAAAGGCAAGCTGAGGCATCCCTAGCATTAGGGACAGGAAAAGAGCCCCTGGTCCCAGGACACCCGACAACAGAGTCTTGACAAGTACCTTGTAAAGTCTGACATATCAGTTCTCTGATTTTGGAAAAAGAATTGTAGGCTGAGTAGTGCTATCCATATGATTTGTAGTGTTCTGGCCTATAAATGCAAAGAGGTATGGGGCTGAATAGACATTCAGACCAGTAATTGTCAATAGATTATGCCGTATGTGGAACCGGAATGATGTAATTGTCAGGGTTATGGTGACTTGCTGGCATACTGGCTTACAGTTGGTAATCTCAGTAATGAGTTTGTAGGTCCATGAACCTACAACCAGGCATAATCGTGAGTGATATTAGCCGTAGCCTGGTGGCGGTTGTGAAGCTTGGCAAGCTCATATACGTACCTTGCTTGGCCCACATGCCCAACTTGATATTTCAAGGGTTTCTGAAAACCTATACATATTTGCCAGATGTTCTGTTCTCCACTTGGTCTGCATGCAAAGCTTCATGTTTAATCGTCAGCAGCGACTGTTTAAGTAGGCACAGATGCAGGATTGTTGTGCTAATGATGGCATCATTGCCATTCACCATCTTTGTGGAGTCATCAAAGTCTTGGAGAACCCAACAAATGAAACACATCCATACCCACTCTTCAGTTGTAATGTGTGGAGGCTGACCAGAATACCAACGAGCCTGTTGGAGCTGTTTTTCCACAACTGTCCTCTGCTGGTCACAAAGCATTGTCAATATGTGCAGTTTGGAGTTCCTACTTGTGGTCACTTTGCACACAAGTTGGTGAGTAGCACTTGCATGCGCTGATGCTGTACTGTCAGAGCAACATCAGCTTCCTGAAATTGACACTGACATTGACCAGAAGCTCTGGTAAATCTGGATAAATTACCAGGTTGGAATCATGGGCCAAATGTGGTAGTGTTGGTGGTGATGTTCTACTCCTTGACACCCCAAGTAGTTAAATATATTCTATATTAATGCATGTTATTTTAAAATAAAACCCTGTGGGACTGCAGTCTAGCCTACACAGGGTTAACTGCAATAGCAGGACCAGATTAGGGAAGGGGAACTGAGGGCTAGTGCCAAGTTCAGGAAGTGTCATGTTCACATAGAGAAAGTATGGGTTTGTGAAAGAACAGGCAATATGCTGCTAGGCACAGCTTGAGCCTGTTACTTGGGGCAGTGAATTATCAAAGAACCCTTCAATGCAAATCCGTCTGTCAGCCTGGGAACCTCGAGATGGACATCGGGGCCTTTGAGCACACTAATCCTACAGAGCTACTGGAAAAGATGGACTCAAACTCTCAGAGGTGGGAGGTGATTTCATCCGGGTGCACTGTTGTGGTGGAGAAGAATTTCTAGTCCTAGAGGAGGTAGCAAGAGGATGTTCTATCCATACTAAGAAATAGTGCTGACGTTATGTCCAGTACTTGTGAGAAAGACTGTAACCCATTGAGCCCTAAACTATATACCTGATTGTAATGAAGAAAAACTGCCAAATAGAGTTGAGCGAAACGGGTCGAAAAAATTCAAAAGTCGCCGACTTTTGGCACAGTCGGGTTTCATGAAACGAAACCCGACCCTAGGATGAGGTCGGCCACGAGGTCGGCGACTTACGCGCCAAAGTCGCGTTTCAAAAGTTTGTTTTGCGCTCTTTTTCAGCCAATCAGGATCCACGGACACTGTGGGCAACGTGATGACATAGGCAGGGGTCACCACCATCTTTCAGAAGGGCATGCAAGTGATTGGCTTGCTTTGGTGGGCGTCACATGGGGTAAAAAAGGGCGTGCACGCCGACCGCCATCTTACTTCTGCCGATCTCAGTATAGGGAGAGGTTGCTGATTCTGTAGGGAGAGCATTAGGCAGGGAAGAAGACAAAAAAACTGCTTCTGCTGCTAGCGATTTGGCCTGCACAACACACCAGTCACTGTGTGTGCAGTGCAAGGGGAGGCTATATAGTGGTGTATCAGTGGTGTTGGTTGTTGGGCTGCCTTCTAAGGCTTCCTGACATTCCTGCATTGCTGTTTACCCACTGCTCCGCAAACTGCTTTTTTAAAAGCAATCCCAATTTTTTTTTTTTGTCCTGCTGAGAAGAAAAAAAAACTGCTTCTGCTGCTAGCAATTTGGCCTGCACAACACACCAGTCACTGTGTGTGCAGTGCAAGGGGAGGCTATATAGTGGTGTATCAGTGGTGTTGGTTGTTGGGCTGCCTTCTAAGGCTTCCTGACATTCCTGCATTGCTGTTTACCCACTGCTCCGCAAACTGCTTTTTTAAAAGCAATCCAATCTCCCTTATCCTCTAGTCACTTTTGTCTCAGCTGTGCCATCGAGCCTGTGACATAGCGCTCAGATATCAGTGGGCCTCACACAATCCAAAAGTGTCCAGTGTCCAAAAGTGTGTGCAGAGATTCAAAATCTCCCTTATCCTCTAGTCACTTTGGTCACAGCTGTGCCATCGAGCCAGTCACATAGCGCTCAGATATTCATTGGGCCTCACACAATCCAAAAGTGTCCAGTGTCCAAAAGTGTGTGCAGAGATTCAAAATCTCCCTTATCCTCTAGTCACTTTGGTCACAGCTGTGCCATCGAGCCTGTCACATAGCGCTCAGATATTCATTGGGCCTCACACAATCCAAAAGTGTCCAGTGTCCAAAAGTGTGTGCAGAGATTCAAAATCTCCCTTATCCTCTAGTCACTTTGGTCACAGCTGTGCCATTGAGCCTGTCACATAGCGCTCAGATATCAGTGGGCCTCACACAATCCAAAAGTGTCCAGTGTCCAAAAGTGTGTGCAGAGATTCAAAATCTCCCTTATCCTCTAGTCACTTTGGTCACAGCTGTGCCATCGAGCCTGTCACATAGCGCTCAGATATTCATTGGGCCTCACACAATCCAAAAGTGTCCAGTGTCCAAAAGTGTGTGCAGAGATTCAAAATCTCCCTTATCTTCTAGTCACTTTGGTCACAGCTGTGCCATCGAGCCTGTCACATAGCGCTCAGATATCAGTGGGCCTCACACAATCCAAAAGTGTCCAGTGTCCAAAAGTGTGTGCAGAGATTCAAAATCTCCCTTATCCTCTAGTCACTTTGGTCACAGCTGTGCCATCGAGCCTGTGACATAGCGCTCAGATATTCA
The DNA here is from genome assembly GCF_039654945.1 of Dendrobates tinctorius. Lineage (NCBI taxonomy): Eukaryota > Metazoa > Chordata > Amphibia > Anura > Dendrobatidae > Dendrobates > Dendrobates tinctorius. Next base: position 73,267,878 of record NW_027361690.1, on the reverse strand, counting down.
TTGGGCCTCACACAATCCAAAAGTGTCCAGTGTCTAAAAGTGTGTGCAGAGATTCAAAATCTCCCTTATCCTCTAGTCACTTTGGTCACAGCTGTGCCATCGAGCCTGTCACATAGCGCTCAGATATTCATTGGGCCTCACACAATCCAAAAGTGTCCAGTGTCTAAAAGTGTGTGCAGAGATTCAAAATCTCCCTTATCCTCTAGTCACTTTGGTCACAGCTGTGCCATCGAGCCTGTGACATAGCGCTCAGATATCAGTGGGCCTCACACAATCCAAAAGTGTCCAGTGGCCAAAAGTGTGTGCAGAGATCCAAAATCTCCCTTATCCTCTAGTCACTTTGGTCACAGCTGTGCCATCGAGCCTGTGACATAGCGCTCAGATATCAGTGGGCCTCACACAATCCAAAAGTGTCCAGTGTCCAAAAGTGTGTGCAGAGATTCAAAATCTCCCTTATCCTCTAGTCACTTTGGTCACAGCTGTGCCATCGAGCCTGTCACATAGCGCTCAGATATCAGTGGGCCTCACACAATCCAAAAGTGTCCAGTGTCCAAAAGTGTGTGCAGAGATTCAAAATCTCCCTTATCCTCTATTCACTTTGGTCACAGCTGTGCCATCGAGCCTGTCACATAGCGCTCAGATATTCATTGGGCCTCACACAATCCAAAAGTGTCCAGTGTCCAAAAGTGTGTGCAGAGATTCAAAATCTCCCTTATCCTCTAGTCACTTTGGTCACAGCTGTGCCATCGAGCCTGTGACATAGCGCTCAGACATCAGTGGGCCTCACACAATCCAAAAGTGTCCAGTGTCCACAAGTGTCTGCAGAAATTCAAAATCTCCCCTGTCCTATAGACACCTTGTAACTTGTTTTACATTACTATATAGTTTGTTGGATTTTGTCTACATTTCTACCAAAAATGAGGAAGGCTGGTGGAAGAGGCCGTGGAATTGGGCGGGGGTTGGCAGCTGGTAATGATGGTGTTGGTGGTGGATCTGATGGTAGTGGCAAGAGCAAAATAGGACCGAATGCAGGAGGTGTTGAGCCTGCGTCATCGTCTGGCTACATAAGGCCTCGAACGCTTAGTTTTCTAGGAGTTGGCAAACCGCTTTTAAAGCCAGAGCATCAGGAAAAAGTTTTGTCTTACATTGCTGACTCAGCCTCCAGCTCTATCGCCTCCTCTTCTTCAGTTGTAAAAAGTAAAAGCACTGAGTCGTCATTGGAGGCTCATGTTCATGAACCACACCTTTCCTTGTGTCCTTCACCCCAACCAAGATTGAAGGATGACGCAGGCCATACTACTGATTACTCCATGGAGCTGTTTTCACATACCATGCCTGGATTATCAAGTGAAATGGTGAATTACCCAGGCCAAGATGAATCTGACATGGAGTGCACTGATGCACAGCCGCTGATGGATGATTCTGCTGGTACATTCACTCAGAGCACTACATTGTCCTCGCAGTGTACAGAGCCAGATTTTGACCCTGATGAGACTCAGGTGCCCCTTCCCGCACACTATACCACCATACACGGTGACACAGAGAAAGGTGCACATGACATAGAAGAGGAGGTGATGGATGACCCAGTTGTTGACCCAGATTGGCATCCATTGGGGGAAGAGGGTGCTGCTTCCAATAGCTCAGATGAGGAGCATCCACAGCAGACATCTGGCAGGCCCGGAGCACTCCAAAGACAGGTTCCAAACATCAAAAGAGTTGCTGGACAGCTTGTCCAGAGGGTCAAAAGATCACAGCGTGCTAGGCCGCAAAATGTCTGCCAAAGTAGGAAGAGTGCAGTGTGGCACTTTTTTGAACAAAATACTCATGATCAGGCCAAGGTTATCTTTAAGAAGTGCGCAAAGACCTTTAGCCGAGGGAAAAATCTGAAAAATTTGAATACCAGTTGCATGCTTAGACATTTAACCAGCATGCACTTGCAAGCGTGGACACAACACCAAACCTCAAGTGCCACATGTGCAACTGATCACAACGAAGGTAGTCAGCAACGCTACATTGTTTCCCCCACTGTAAGCCCACCGGTTAGCACAGCAGCAAATGTTGAGGTGTCGTTGCAAGGCCACAGCAGTCAGGGAATCCCACTGTTATATCAACGAAAGACTGATTCTAGGCCATCAGAAAGAACACCAACTCCATCACCATCATCAGCCCTCTCTCAGTCCGCCCTGTCCACCGCTACTTCCACCATATGCAGCTCTCAAGTCCAGCTCACCCTCCCAGACACTATGAGTAGGTCAAGAAAGTACTCAGTCTCTCATCCGCGTACACTGGGTTTGAACGCCCACATTGCCAAACTAATCTCGTTTGAGATGATGCCCTTTCGGTTGGTGGAAAGCACAGCTTTCCGCGAACTCATGGCCTATGCAGTACCACGCTATGACCTACCCAGTCGCCACTTCTTCTCTCGCAAAGCCATCCCAGCCCTCCACCATCATGTGAAAGACCGCATTGTCCATGCACTCAAGCAGTCAGTGAGCGGAAAGGTGCACCTCACAACTGATGCATGGTCCAGTCGGCATGGCCAGGGCCGTTACGTGTCCATCACTGCGCACTGGGTTAATGTGGTGGATGCAGGGTCCACAGGGGACAGCAGTGGTGGCACAGTGCTGCCTAGCCCACGGTATAGGAAACAGTTGGCTGTAGGCGTTCGACCCTCCTCCTCCTCCTCCTCCTCCAGAAGCGAAAGCTCGTCCACAGAGCGCAGTCGTACGAGCACTCCATCTGCAGCTGCCACTGTTTCACACGATGTGTCCCCCTATCGAGCAGCTAGTGGAAAGCGTCAGCAGGCTGTGTTGCAGATGATGTGTTTGGGCAACAGACACACTGCCGAGGTGCTGGCCAAGTACTTGAAGCGACAAACTGAGTCATGGCTGGGCAGTGTACATCTTGAGGCAGGCAAGGTAGTTAGTGATAACGGCCGTAATTTTGTGGCAGCCATAGCCCTTTCAAAACTCAGCCACATACCTTGCTTGGCTCACACCTTGAACCTGGTGGTGCAGTGCTTCCTCAAAAATTATCCGGAGTTAACAGCCCTGCTCCAGAAGGTGCGAAGACTGTGCGCGCACATCCGCCGGTCGCCTGTACACTCCGTTCGTATGCAGAAGCTGCAGCGATTGCTCCACCTTCCCAACCACCGCCTCATTATCGACATTGCAACAAGGTGGAACTCCACCCTGCACATGGTGGAGCGGCTGTGCGAGCAGAGGCATGCCATAATGCATTTGTGGGAGGATACACGGCCAGGCACTTTGAGAGCAGACATGGAGCTGACAGGTGTGCAGTGGTCGAAGCTGAAAGACCTCTGTAAAGTCCTTCAGTGTTTTGAGGAATGCACACGGCTGGTAAGCGCAGACGACGCCATCCTAAGCATGAGCATCCCACTTATGCGTCTGCTCATGCAAACTTTGACGCACCTTAAGGAGCAGGCGTCTGCAGCCAATGTTGATGAGGAGGAAGAGGAGGAGGGAATCCTTGATGACATTCAGCCATTGTCTGCTCAGGGACCTCTCCTGGACGAGGTGGAGGAAGAAGAGGAGGAGGAGGATGATGATGGGGATGATTACTTAGGGGAGGAGGATGCATCTCGTGGGGCAAGTGAAAATGTTGGCGTGGCAAGGTCTGGTACAGGGTTTGTGCGTGACTGGAGGGATGTGGATTTGCCAGAAAGTGCTCCTCCACCCAGCACTCGCAGTGCATCATTGACACCGGGAACATTGGCCCACATGTCAGATTATGCCTTTCAGATCCTAAAAAGGGACCCCCGCATTGCCAAAATGATGAACGATGACGACTACTGGTTGGCCAGCATCCTGGATCCACGCTATAAAGGCAAATTACAAAACATCATGCCACAGGAGAACCTTGACCTAATATTGGCTAATAAACAAGCAACTCTGGTAAATCGGTTGCTTGAGGCATTCCCAGCACACAGCAGCGGTGTTGGTTCTCACACGAGCCGTACGGGCCGGGGGCAGCTTGGCACAGGTGTTCGTGGTGCACACAGCAGAAGTGGCGTTGGAGACAGGGGTTTCATGACAATGTTGTGGACTGATTTTTCAAATACCGCTCACACAACTGGTAATACTGCATCGATGGAAAGTGACAGGAGACAGCAGTTGTCAACTATGGTTACAAACTACTTTTCCTCCCATATCGATGTTCTCCCACACAGGTCATTCCCCTTTGACTATTGGGCCGCTAAACTGGACACCTGGCCTGAATTGGCCCAATATGCCTTACAGGAGCTCGCTTGCCCAGCTGCAAGTGTGCTATCGGAAAGAGTCTTCAGTGCAGCTGGATCAATCCTGACAGAAAAAAGGACCCGTCTGTCAACCCAAAATGTGGATGATCTAACCTTCATTAAAATGAACCATGCATGGGTTTCCAAGGATTTTGTCCCACCTTCCCCTGATGACACATAGGGTGACAGAAAAATGGCTTGCTTTGGTCCACCTCTTCCTGGTACTTCACCTATTTCGCCTTTTGCATCAGCTGAATGTCCAACATCAACATATGCCACTTTCTAAAACTCCCTAACTGTGCAGCCTCCCCCCCCATGGCCGGGGTCACCTCCTAGCGCACGACACCGTGCGAGTGCCGTTGCCCTGGACAGGTGGGTAGGCCGACTCTTGGGCGCGGGCACTGGCACAGGGTCCCTCATAGTGCAATCAAGTGTCTCTGACGGTGGTGGTGCACACCCGCCGTCAGACACACCGCTGTACTATGAGGGGCCCAGTGCCAGTACCTACGCCCACGAGTGGGCCCCCCTTGCTTGGGCAGGGCCCCAGAATTTGCAATCTTTACCTCTCCCTGCTCCTCCGCTGTGTAATCTGGGCTGTCAAATCCATACTGTGCCTGACACCGTCTGAGTCTGCCTCCTGATGTATAGACATATATTTTGAATGTGTACGCTATCCATACATGTTATCCGGGGAAACGGTACCCTTTCTAACCTTTGTGCAATCACGTGCAATCCATACTGGGCCTAACACCGTCTGAGCCTGCCTCCTGATATATAGACATATATTTTGAATGTGTACGCTATCCATACATGTTATCCGGGGAAACGGTACCCTTTCTAACCTTTGTGCAATCACGTGCAATCCATACTGGGCCTAACACCGTCTGAGCCTGCCTCCTGAGACATATATTTTGAATGTGTACGCTATCCATACATGTTATCCGGGGATACGGTACCCTTTCTAACCTTTGTGCAATCACGTGCAATCCATACTGGGCCTAACACCGTCTGAGCCTGCCTCCTGAGACATATATTTTGAATGTGTACGCTATCCATACATGTTATCCAGGGATACGCTACCCTTTCTAACCTTTGTGCAATCACGTGCAATCCATACTGGGCCTAACACCGTCTGAGCCTGCCTCCTGAGACATATATTTTGAATGTGTACGCTATCCATACATGTTATCCAGGGATACGGTACCCTTTCTAACCTTTGTGCAATCACGTGCAATCCATACTGTGCCTGACACCGTCTGAGCCTGCCTCCTGATGTATAGACATATATTTTGAATGTGTACGCTATCCATACATGTTATCTGGGGATACGGTACCCTTTCTAACCTTTGTGCAATCACGTGCAATCCATACTGGGCCTAACACCGTCTGAGCCTGCCTCCTGAGACATATATTTTGAATGTGTACGCTATCCATACATGTTATCCAGGGATACGGTACCCTTTCTAACCTTTGTGCAATCACGTGCAATCCATACTGGGCCTAACACCGTCTGAGCCTGCCTCCTGAGACATATATTTTGAATGTGTACGCTATCTATACATGTTATCCGGGGATACGGTACCCTTTCTAACCTTTGTGCAATCACGTGCAATCCATACTGGGCTTAACACCGTCTTAGCCTGCCTCCTTATGTATAGACATATATTTTGAATGTGTACGCTATCCATACATGTTATCTGGGGATACGGTACCCTTTCTAACCTTTGTGCAATCACGTGCAATCCATACTGGGCCTAACACCGTCTGAGCCTGCCTCCTGATGTATAAATATATATTTTGAATGTGTACGCTATCCATACATGTTATCTGGGGATACGGTACCCTTTCTCACCTTTGTGCAATCACGTGTAATCCATACTGGGCGTGAGAACGGCTGGCGAGCTGTTAAGCAAGCTACAGCACCTGTGGTTTGCACACGTAAGTTTTTCATTTTTTCAGGAATGACGGTTAGGCCTAATTCCGGAACTGCGGTTGACCTGCACTTACTGGGAAATCATTGTTCCCGGGTAATAATTGTAATCAGTGATCCCCATCACTAACGTTGTTCAGCAGGTTATCTGCACCTGTAAGCGACAAACGCTGGCCTTTTCAGTGTAGCGCACATGCAGCCACGGACATGTAAGGGCATGACACACCAGTTATTGGCCAATCTCATGTGCCAGAGCCTCACGTGTCCCTCTAGTAAGCCGGACTCGGACCGCGGGGCATGACGGAGTCTCGTTCGTTAACGGAATTAAGCTTGCAATGTGTGCATCTGTTCTGTAGCTGGCATGGTTGAGGTTTCCCAGGTGGAGTCGAATTTAACCGTAGGCTCCACTCCTGGTGGTGCCCTTCTGGACATTCCTTTAAGGTTCAGCTTTGCAACCATACTGCCCACGTAAAACAAACACTTTGCCTTCATGAACGCTGTTTGGAGGGTCATGACTTGTGGGAATAACGCTGCCCAATCAGTTAACCTGCTAGAGAGATCCTTCGTTGCTCCCAAGCATGACATCACACTCCCTAGGAAGAAGGTAATGCCACTGTGGCGACCGTACTCCTGGGGGCGACACAAGTGCACTGATGCCCAGCCACTGCTCGATGAATCTGCTGGTACATTGACCCAGACCACTACCTTCCCCTCGCATGCTACCCGGCCTGAATCTGACCCTGATGAAACTCAGGTTACCCTTCCCATATACAGTTCCATCTTACACGGTGACAAAGAGGAAGCTGCAGATGAAAGTGCAGGTTCGGCCCACCCGCCATCAGACACACCACCGTACTATCAGGGGCCCTGTGCCAGTGCCATCGCCAACGAGTGGGCCCCCCCTGCTTGCCCAGGATCACAGCACTTGCAAAGTTGAAATACTGTACAGTGAGATGGAAGATGGGGACGATGAGGAGTCTAGACTAGTACAGGGATTCCCTAGCGATGAGACTTATTTGATTGTTTTCAATGTTGGGACAGCAATTTTTGGGGAGCACTATACTCTGGAGAATGATAGATGGGGCCCACCATACACTGGAACATTCCAAAGGTGGACATCAGACACTGGAGCAGCATTTACAGGGCCCATTATACACTAGAGCATTAGAAATGGGGCCCATTATGTTTGGAGCATTATTTGGGCCCATAAGACAGTGGAGCTTCATCCATGGGGACCAACATATACTGTAGCATTATGTGGAGCTCATCATATACTGTTTCAAACATTATATGGGACCAATGATTCTGTATGGAGAAATAGATGGGCCTCGTCATGAGATGTAAAAAGTGAGGTATTTTTCATTGTACTATACCGCTATTTCTCTGCCGTATCGGAGCATGATGAATTGTGGTATGTGTTAAAGGGGTGCTCTTTCGCCCAGGGCACATGAAAACCTGCAGCCAGCCCTCCCCCCCCACAACTTTAGCCAAATAACCCCCATTTTTCAGTGCGTAACTTGTATTATGAAGTTAATTAAGGTTGACAAGCTTAAGTAAGAAGAATTGATGCTTTTGGCATTCAAATGGGCACTGTAGGTGTGTTTCCTGTCCTCCTCTCACTGCCGACTTTTATTCCCCATTGACTTACATTGGGTTTCGTGTTTCGGGACGACCCCGACTTTTCCCTATAATCAGACGATCTTGCTCGACCCGACTTTTGGAAAAGTCGGGTTTCACGAAACGAAACGCGACCCTAAAAAACCAAAAGTCGCTCAACTCTACTGCCAAATAAAAGTTTGACTTTTTTTGAAGAATCCAGTGTTCCCTGGATTGTTTGCTGCGTAGGTTCTGGAAGATGGGAGCCTGGAGCTAGTGGAGGCCTGTGGGCCACAACTAAGTGTGATGCACCACACACACACAGCAACACACCTGAAGTGTTACTCATTTTGTCTGTAGGATGTCAAAACCACCAGATTACCGCCATTATCACACCACCATGTCTGGCTGTAGGTTCAGCGGCGAAAGCCAAAGATGTGTTTGGTCTGTTATTCCTTTCAATACATCTGCTGTGGTGTGGGTGTACAGTTCGTCTCCTAAACAAATAAGCTTCAGTAGAGAATGTTAACGGTTCACTGAGGCAGTGCTACAGAACTTCCAGCTTCTGGCTGATGTGGACAACGTGCTCTGAGATACTAGATCAGAGATGAAGGATGAGCAGGAGGGGGTGAAGGAACTGGTGGGAAGTGTAGGAAACCCTGACAGAAGTAGAACCAGCAATCCTCGGCGTCGGTAGCACATGTGCCGTGCCAAAGTTGGTCTCGGGCCCGGTTTCCACAATGTTTACGCAGTGTGCCGACAAGGAAATGTAGCATCCCTGGCCATAGGTGATAGCTCACTTGTCGGTCGTTAAGAGTACAATCACAGTAACTGCATTGGTAAGGGCACTGGTGATGTTCTTGGACCACGGGCTGGTACACGGCAGGGACCGAGTACAGAGGGTCCAAATGTGTACACTTGTGTACACTTATAGCAAGCAATTCTTTGTATTTATTTCTAGGCAACAAAATTTCACACAAACCAAGTTCTACAGTATACATAACAATAGTCAATTTTTGAACAAACAAATTTGTACACCTGTAGCAGGCCATTTTTAGTATCTATTTCTAACCAAGAAAATTTTACACAAACCAACTCTATAGTCTTTTTGACAATAGTCGATTTTTGAATAACCAAGTTTGTGCACCTGTAGTTGGGCATATTTTATAATTATTTTGAGCCAATTAAACTTCAAACAAAACAGGTTCTACAGTATATATGGCAATAGTTAAATGAAACAACAAAATTTGCACACCTGTAGTAGGGCATATTTTGCATTTATTTCTAACTAATGAAATTACACACAATCCAAGTTCTACAGGATATATGACAATAGTCAAATTTTAAACAACCAAATTTGTACACTTGTAGCAGGGCATATTTAGGTTTTTATTTCAAACTAATAAAATTTCTCTGAAACCACGTTCTAGAGTACAAAAGGTCAAAAGTCAATTTTTGAACAACCAAATTAGTACACCTGTAGCAAGTCAATTTAGGTTTTAATTTCTAACCAACAAAATTTCATTCAAATCAAGTTCTATAGTATATAAGGCAAAAGTCAATTTTTGAACAAAGAAAGCGCGCGCTGGATACTGGGGCATGATATGGGGTGAATCTCCACCCAAAACCCACTTAATCAGGAGGGATGCTTGAGACTGGGTCACGTCCAGGTGATGCAAGGGATTCTGAAAGTTGCCGTAACATTAGCGGCAGATACAGCCAGGGTCACATAATGCTGATTGAGCAGTCAGTGATAGCGCTGCTTACAGGCTCAGATGGCAACAGAAGATATTTACAAAAATACTTCTTTGCAAGGTTTAACTCGGTGGGTGCATTATAGAATGCAGTGGACAATCTCCTTAAAGATGACGCATTTACTTTGTATTTTAGGCAAAAAAAAATACTGTCATCTTTTACATATTAAAAATTAGAAAAAGGAAGCTAGGCAAATGCAAAAGTTTGGGCACCCTGCTTGGTTAGTACCTGGCAGCATTCCCTTTTGAAAGTATCACAGCTTGTAAAACACTTTTTCATAGCCAGACAACAGTCTTTCCATTTTTTGCTTGAGGGATTTTCATCCATTCTTTCTTGGAAAATTCTTCCAGTTCTGTGAGATTCCTTGGACATTTTGCTTTCACTGCTATTAAAAGGTGTAGCCATAGATTTTCAATGATGTTCAGATCAGGGGACTGTGAGGATCCTTTGTAAAACATTCAGCTTGCGCATTTTGAAGTAGTCTATTGTGGATTTTGATGTGTGTTTAGGATCATTATTAGCGTTGAGCGATACCATCCGATATTGAGAAATATCGGATCGGATTGGATCGGACGATACCCAAAAAGTATCAGGTATCGCCAATTCCGATACCGGAAGTCCCATTCAAGTCAATGGGACAGAAATATCGGAATTAAAAAAAACCCTTTCTTTCCTTGTAGGTTAATTTAATTGTAGAATGTATTGGGGGAGGTGGAGACATTAAAGGCATAGAGGTTTAGCCCAATCAAATGGAATAGCAGGAATAAATTTTTTTTTTAAAGACGTTCGGAGTTACAAAGATATTGACAATGTTAACCTTTTTTATATTTTGTCAGATATGTATGTTTCACTACTTCCATGCTCTTCACCTTCTTTTTTACTTCTCCCACACTTTCTCCTTCATGATCCCCAGCAGCAGCATCTTTTTCATCAACTTCTTCTTCACCTTATTCATCTTCTTCACCTTCTTATTATTATTCTTTTTTTTTACATTCTTCATATTCTTCTAAGTCAACTATTATTCTTCTTCATATTCTACTTCTTCATCTTCTTCCTATTCTTCTTCTTCATCATATTCTTATTTGTGACAGGCATTCCTGTAGTTGTTATCTATAAAAGTTTGAAGATTACACCTTCCGTTATGCCTGTCACAAAAGATTTACAACAGGATTTGTCTGCGTTCAGTTTGACCTGCAGCAGCAGGCATTTTCCAGGGGCACCACGAGGAGGAACGGACTCATCCCCATACACTGCTTAGTCTTCTTCTGCTTATACTTTAGATAATATCTTTTGCTCTGATTTTTAGTCTTATGCTTAATGTTGTACTGCTTTTTGTTCTGCAGCTTCTTGGTCTTCTGCTTCTTGGTCTTCTGTCTCTTGTTGTTCTGTATCTTGGTGGTTGTCTTCATGTTCTTTGGTCATCTTCTTCAGGGTCAGCTTTTTGGTCTTCTTCGGGGTGGTGTTCGGGTCGTCGTCTTCAGGGTAATCGTTTTCACGGTCGTCGTCTTCAGAGTGGTCTTCAGGGTTGTCGTCTTCAGGGTTGTCATCGGGGAGATCCAGAGTGATAATAAGCAAAAACCATTTCCAAAAGCTTGAACTTGGAAATGTAGCAGAGGGTACAAGAAGGCTGAGGAACTGCCGAGAACCAGCTGACGGTGCTTGAACCCGGAGGGGCAGCAGAAGGAACAAGAGCCAATGGCACTACCAAGGACCAACTGACAGTGCTGGAATCCGGTTACTAAGCAGGAGGTGCCTGTGCTAGAAAGCACTACCAAGGACCAGCAGACGTTGCTGGAACTCAGATACTGAGAAGGAGGCACCTCAGCCAAAGGCACTGCCGAGAACCAGCTGACGGTGCTGGAACCCAGATGGGTAGCAGAAGCTGCAAGAGCAAATGGAACTAGCGAGGACCAACTGACGGTGCTGACGGTTACCGAAACCCACAGTCCTAACAGGGGGTGCTTGTCCTATTGGCACTATGGAACCAACCTTTATTACCAGAACCCGCAGCCCACATAGGAAGCACCTAAACTGCAGGCACCATAGACTCGGCTAACCCGACCGCAACAAGACAGGACAACGTATTGGTGGCAAAGTGATGTTGACACTTCCCGGAAACAGCAGGCGTGCTGGACCCAGGCTGGGCAAGAGGGAGTACCCATGCCAAAGACACTACCGAGAACCAGCTGACGGTGCTTGAACCAGGAGGGGCAGCAGAAGGAACAAGAGCCAATGGCACAACCGTGGGCCAGCTGACGGTACTGGAACCCGGTTACTAAGCAGGAGGTACCTGTGCTAGAAAGCACTAGCAAGTACCAGCAGACGTTGCTGGAACTCGGATACCGAGAAGGAGGCACCTCAGCAAAAGGCACTGCCGAGAACCAGCTGACGATGCTGGAACCCGGATGGGTAGCAGAAGCTGCAAGAGCAAATGGAACTAGCGAGGACCAGCTGACGGTGCTGAAACCCGGAGGGGAAGAAGAAGGAACAAGAGCCAATGGCACTACCGAGGATCAGCTGACGGTGCTGGAACCCGGTTACTAAGCAGGAGGTACCTGTGCTAGAAAGCACTACCAAGAACCAGCAGACGTTGCTGGAACTCGGATACCGAGAAGGAGGCACCTCAGCCAAAGGCACTGCCGAGAACCAGCTGACGGTACTGGAACCCGGATGGATAGCAGAAGGTACCCATGAAAAACAAAGTTGCAAGGCCGCGAGCCGGCCGCAGTTACCGAAACCCACAGTCCTTACAGGGGGTGCTTGTCTTATTGGCACTACGGAACCAGCCTTTATTACCACAACCCGCAGCCCACATAGGAAGCACCAAAACTGCAGACACCATAGACTCGGCTAACCCGACTGCAACACGACAGGACAACGTATTGGTGGCAAAGTGATGTTGACACTACCCAGAAACAGCAGGCGTGCTGGAACCAGGCAGGGCAGGAGGGAGTACCCATGCCAAAGACACTTCTGAGCAGCAACTGGCGAAGTTGGTGCCCAGGGTCAATCTGGGTGTAGGCTGAGGCCTAATTGAAGCAAGTTTTATATCTGTTGTAGACTACTACTGATTTTAAACATGCTCCAATTAGGCCTCTGGCTCCACTCTGTCTCTAGTACTTACCCTGGCCTCCAACACCGCCTTTTGCTGCTCAGAAGTGCCATCTGCACAATCAACACTTGTTCCTGTGTTACTGGGGTCAGTAATGTCAGCTGATCCCCTGACTAGTAGTGGCAATGTGGACAGAGCAGGAGACATTGCCAGACACAAATCAGGGGTTCAGCTGACGTTACTGAACCCGAGTAACACAGGAACAAGTGTTGATTGTGCAGACGGCACTTCTGAGCAGCAACTGGCGGTGTTGGAGGCCAGGGTAAATAATAGAGACCGAGTGGAGCCAGAGTCCTAATTGAGGCATGTTTGAAATCAGTAGTAGTGTGAATGTGGAGGCAGCAGGAGACATTGCCGTACACACAGCAGGAGAGCAGCTGGCATTACTGAACCCCACTAACACTGGAGCATGTGTTTTTCTCTGTGCAGATGGCACTTCCAAGCAACAACTGGCTGTGTTGAGGTCCAGGATCAATGAAGGTGTAGGCTGAAGCCTACTTGGGGCAAGTGTAAAATCTGAGGTAGTTTGAATTTGGAGGCAGCAGGAGACTTTGCCGTAGGCACAGCAGAGGAGCAGCTGGAGTTAATGAACCCCACTAACACAGGAGCTAGTGTTTTTTCTGTGCAGACGGCACTTCTGAGCCACAACTGGCTGTGTTGAAGCCCAGGATCAATCATGGTGTAGACTGAGGCCTACTTGGAGCAAGTGTAAAATCGGATGTAGTTTGAATGTGGAGGCAGCAGGAGACTTTGACATACACACAGCAGGGGAGCAGCTGGCATTACTGAACCCTACTAACACAAGGAGCTAGTGTTTTTTCTGTGCGGACGGCACTTCTGAGCAACAACTGGCGATGTTGAAGCCCAGGATCAATCATGGAGCAGCCTAAGGCCTACTTGGAGCAAGTGTAAAATCGGATGTAGTTTGAATGTGGAGGCAGCAGGAGACTTTGCGGTACGCACAGCAGGGGAGCAGCTGGCGTTACTGAACCCCACTAACACAGGAGCTAGTGTTTTTTCTGTGCAGATGGCACTTCTGAGCAACAACTGGCTGTGTTGGAGCCCAGGATCAATCAGGGTGTAGGCTGAAGCCTACTTGGAGCAACTGTAAAATCGGATGTAGTTTGAATGTGGAGGCAGCGGAAGACTTTGCCATACACACAGCAGGGGAGCAGCTGGCGTTACTGAACCCCACTAACACAGGAGCTAGTGTTGTTTCTGTGCAGATGGCACTTCTGAGCTACAACTGGCTGTGTTGAAGCCCAGGATCAATCAGGGTGTAGGCTGAAGCCTACTTGGAGCAAGTGTAAAATCGGATGTAGTTTGAATGTGGAGGCAGCAGGAGACTTTGCCGTACACACAGCTGGGGAGCAGCTGGCGTTACTGAACCCCACTAACACAGGAGCTAGTGTTTTTTCTGTGCAGACAGCACTTCTGAGCAATAACTGGCTGTGTTGAAGCCCAGGATCAATCAGGGTGTAGGCTGAAGCCTACTTGGAGCAAGTGTAAAATTGGATGTATTTTGAATGTGGAGGCAGCAGGAGACTTTGCCGTACACACAGCAGGGGAGCAGCTGGCATTACTGAACACCACTAACACAGGAGCTAGCTTTGTTTTCTGTGCGGACGGCACTTCCGAGAAACAACTGGCGATGTTGGAGCCCAGGATCAATCATGGAGCAGGCTGAGGCCTACTTGGAGCAAGTGTAGAATCTGAGGTAGTTTGAATGTGGAGGCAGCAGGCAACTTTGCGGTACGCACAGCAGGGGAGCAGCTGGCATTACTGAACCCCACTAACACAGGAGCTAGTGTTTTTTCTGTGCGGACGGCACTTCCGAGCAACAACTGGCAATGTTGGAGCCCAGGATCAATTACGGAGCAGGCTGAGGCCTAATTGCAGCAAGTTTTACATGTGATGTAGTTTGAATGTGGAGGCAGCAGGAGACTTTGCCGCATGCACAGCAGGGGAGCAGCTGGCATTACTGAACCCCACTAACACAGGAGCTAGTGTTTTTTCTGTGCAAGCAGCACTTCTGAGCCACAACTGGCTGTGTTGAAGCCCAGGATCAATCATGGTGTAGGCTAAGGCCTACTTGGAGCAAGTGTAAAATCAGATGTAGTTTGAATGTGGAGGCAGCAGGAGACTTTGCCGTACACACAGCAGGGGAGCAGCTGGCGTTACTGAACCCCACTAACACAAGGAGCTAGTGTTTTTTTCTGTGCGGACGGCACTTCTGAGCAACAACTGGTGATGTTGAAGCCCAGGATCAATCATGGAGCAGGCTGAGGTCTACTTGGAGCAAGTGTAAAATCGGATGTAGTTTGAATGTGGAGGCAGCAGGAGACTTTGCCATATGCACAGCAGGGGAGCAGCTGGCTTTACTGAAACCCACTAACACAGGAGCTAGTGTTGTTTTCTGTGCGGACGGCACTTCCGAGCAACAACTGGCGATGTTGGAGCCCAGGATCAATCATGGAGCAGGCTGAGGCCTACTTAGAGCAATTGTAAAATTTGAGGTAGTTTGAATGTGGAGGCAGCAGGAGACTTTGCCATACACACAGCAGGGGAGAAGCTGGCGTTACTGAATCCCACTAATACTGGAGCATGTGTTTTTCTCTGTGCAGACGGCACTTCCGAGCAACAGCTGGCGATGATGGAGCCCAGGGTCAACTAGGGTGTAGGCTGAGGCCTAATTTCATCAAGTTTAATATCTGTTGTAGACTACTACTGATTTTAAACGTGCTCCAATTAGGCCTCTGGCTCCACTCTGTCTCCAGTATTTCCCCTGGCCTCCAACACCACCAGTTGCTGCTCAGAAGTGCTGTCTGCACAATCAACACTTGTTTCTGTGTTACTGGGGTTCCATAATGTCAGCTGATCCCCTGATGTGTGTCCGGCATTGTCTCCTGCTCTGTCCACATTCCCACTACTAGTAGTGCTGCAGACTCCCAACTGCCAAAGAAACGCTGTCTCCTGCTTGAGGCGTCATCTCTGCCTGCTCTGCATCACCCCACCCTTGCTGTACATACTGACTAGAGCATTGTGTACCTCCCTCCTCTGAAGAGATGTCTTCATCCTCCATTGACTCCTCCTCATCCTCCTCACAAAGTGTCACATGCCTAGGCCTTTGTGAGGAACCACGTAGCGCAGACTGTCCAGAAGCAGATGGCATTTGTGACTCCTCATCCTCTTCCAAAACCTCCTTCCTTAGTGCTTGCAGTGTTTTTTGAAGCAGGCAGATAAGGGGGACAATCATGCTGACTAGTGCATCATCTGCACTCGCCATCCGCGTAGAATCATCGAAGGCACGCAAAACGAGGCAGATGTCCTTCATAGAGGCCCACTCAGTGGTGCTGAAGTGTGACCGGTGCACAGTGCGACTTGTTTGCGCCTGATGCAGCTGGTACTCCATTACTGCTGCCTGCTGCTCACACAACCGCTCCAACATATGTAATGTTGAATTCCACAAGGTGGGTAGGTCACATATGATGTGATGTTCCGGAAGGCAGAATCGGTGCGGCAGAGCTGCAATGCGTGATCTTGCCATGATGGAACGCCGCAATTGAGCGCACTCTATGCGGACCTTGTGCAGCAGTGCATCAAGGTCCGGATAGTCCCTCAGAAAGCTCTGCATGACCAAGTTGAGCACATGTGCCAGACATGGGATGTGAGTGAGGTTGCCTAGGCCCAGAGCTGCCACCAGATTTCAGCCATTGTCACACACTACCAAGCCAGGCTGGAGATTCGCTGGCACAAACCACACGTCGCTCTCCTGCTTGATGGCATTCCAGAGCTCCTGCGCTGTGTGGCTTTGATTCCCCAAATAAATTAATTTCAGTACGGCCTGTTGATGTTTGGCCACGGCTGTGCTCATATTGGTCGTAACAGGCTCCTGCAGCGCTGATTCTGAGGAACTGGAGTATGAGGAGGAGTCAATGTGTGCAGACTGGATTCCTGCAATCCTTGGAGTTGGCAGAACACGTATAGAGCCACTCTCAAGATCTGTACCCACCACATTGACCCAATGGACAGTGAGGGAAAGGTATTGTCCCTGTCCATGGTTACTGATCCACGCATGGGTGGTCAGGTGGACCTTGCTACTGATGGCGTTTAGTAGTGCATGTTTAATTTTTCCCTCCACATGCTTTTGCAGGGCAGGGACGGCTTGCCTGCTAAAATAAAAGTGGCTGGGCACAGTGTATTGTGGGACTGCCAATGCCATGAAGTTCCGGAAGGTGTCTGTCTCCACCAGCCTGAATGAAAGCATTTCAAGGGCCAGTAGTTTGGCAATGCCAGCATTCAGAGCCTGTGCTCAGGGATGGTTTGCCGAGTATGGCCACCTTTTCTTCCATACCTGTGCTACCGATGGCTGTAGAGTGGCCTGGGAGTGTGAGGATGAACGGGAACGTGGTGCTGTGGGCGGAATGTCACTGGGTCTCTGGACAACAGTGCCAGAGGTTCTTCCATGGCGATCCTGTGAGGAAGCCGAACCAGCTGAGTGTGAGCTGGAGGAAGAGGCTACAACACGAGCTGAAGAGGTGGTAGGTGGTGCTGTATGTTGGCCTACATCTTCAGTGTGTCTTTGTAACTCCACCACGTGCTTGAGCCGCACATGTTTCCACATATTTGTGGTATTGAGGTTGCTGACACTTTTCCCTCTTTTGACTTTCTGATTACACAGCTTGCATTTGACAAAGCAAATGTCATCTGCAACTGTGTCAAAAAAGGACCATACACTGCAAGTTCTGGGAGCGCCCGCTTTGGGTTCTGGAAGAGGCATGCTCCTAATGGGTGCCGAAGTGGAGGCTACAGGCAACCGAGTCTGCCCCCTCCCTCTCTCTCCTTTTTTGGCCGTTTGGGGAATCTCTTCCTCAGAGCTGCTCCCACCACCTTCCTGTACCTCACGCCATGATGGGTCAAGGACCTCATCATCTACACTACCCTCTTCAAATGACTGCTTCTCCTGGGTAGTCTCGACAGCACAGTGCGCACCAGAAAGTGGCACCTGAGTCTCATCATCAGATGTGTACTGAGGTGTGCTGACCATAGGCACTGGCCCACCCACCTATTCAGATTCAGAGAGACAAAGCTGTTGCGCATCACTGCATACTACCTCTTCTTCAAATTCTCGAATGCTGCTTGGCTGGCCCCCTCTTTCCAAGCCAGCAGATTCAGAGAACAGAAGTAGAGATGGCTCCTGTCCAGGGCTCTCTGACTGCCTGGGCAATTTGACAGGTGGTGAAGAGACAGATGGGTGCTCTTCAGTGCTCTGGACCTGAGAGGATCTGGAACTAATTGAAGTCGATGCGTTTGCTGCCATTCATCCGACAACGGCTTCAATTTGTTCATCCTGCAGCAGTGGGGTACGGCGAGGTCCTACAAAGCTGCGCATAAAGGACTGTTGCCTGGTAAAACTGGGGTATGCTGACTTACTGGTGCCCACAGCAGGCACAGAATCCCCACTTCATCTCCCTGCTGAATCCCCATGTCCTCTCTCTGCTGCAGCTCCAGGCCCACGACCACGTGCCTTACTCCCTGCCTTCTTCATCTTGGTAGACTGATAAAGATAGGCAGAAAAGTACAAAGGGGGGCTTAGTGTGCTTATTCCTGAACAGCTGCTAACAGGTATAAGAAACACTCATTTTATAAAGTGTGTGGACTACACTTTAATATGAGCTAATGTGGCCTACACAACTGTCAAGTGGAGTGTTTGGTGAACTATATTTTATTTTGTTTTTTGAAAAAAACAAAAAGGATGTGACCAAAGATGTGAAAGCGATAGTATCACAAACTTTTTGGAGCTATTACAATGCAGGAAGGTAACCTACAATGCAATAGATGTGGCTCCAAAAAATAGGGTAATACTAATCTGGCTGCGGCTGCAGGGCACAAGCCAGAAAAAAAGCTCCTCTATCTACTCCTATATAGTGTTTGCAACCAACCTATGTATATGGATACGGATGGATGCACACTAATAGGAGAATTAATTAAAAATGAGCTGCAATAAAAGAAAAATATGTGTGAGGCAGTGACGCACGCTGAGCGGCCTACAACCAGACGTGGTTGCAGGACACACTACAGCGTGAGCTGCACTCACACACAGAGACCTCTCAGAGAGCCGTGAACAGTGCAGATTACTGGGCACTAGCACTGAAAGGCTGCAGAAAGGCTCCGCTGTCTACTCCTATAGTGTTTGCTACCAATGTATATGGATACGGATGGATGCACACTAATAGGAGAATTAATGAAAAATTTGCAGTAATAAAAGAAAAATATGTATGAGGCAGTGACGCACGCTGAGTGGCCTACAACCAGACGTGGCTGCAGGACACACTACACAGCGTGAGCTCCACTCACAAAAACCTTGCAGACAGCTGTGAACAGCGCTGCAAGGCAAAAGAAAGCTACACTGATTGATAATGTAGCCTGGGTAAAGCACAATATTATTTGGAAAATCGCTATCTTTAACTGTCCCTCAGAGTCTTGAACAGCAGCCTGTCCCTAACTGAATTCACAGCAGAGTGAACCCAAAATGGCGGCGGCGGCGGCTTTTATAGTGCATCATGACATCATTTCAGCAGCCAATCACAGCCATGCCATTAGTTAACATGCCTACATGCCTAAAAGGATGTGCCCACACTTCTGAGGATTGTCATTGGTTGAATCAAATCAAACTGGCTCATAGCATTTATGGGAGCTTCCGATTCCGGTATTCGATATGCACAAAGTATCGGAACTCAGTATCGGAATTCCGATATCGCGAATATCGGCCGACACCCGATATTTGCGGTATCGGAATGCTCAACACTAATCATTATCCATTTGTAGAAGCCATCCTCTTTTCAACTTCAGCTTTTTTTACAGATGGTGTTTTGTGTGTAAGCAGGTTGCGGGATGCAGTGAAGGACAAGAGACAGAGCAAGGGTTAACAAGTTTAACAATTTAATTTAACAGAGTATAAGCTCCTCACAGGGAGATTAATGGTTAATAAGTTAATGCAAGAAATATAACAGAGGGCAAAAGATGCAGAAGAGCCGCAGTCCAATTGTCAAAACTTATTGTGTTTTTTAGGATCCTTCACAGCTGATCCCTCAGGGGCCGTAACGCCAGCAACGATCGGGAAGTTGTCCACCAATAGGGTCCTTTAAAATAAAAGATGGTCTGTCTTCTGCCAGCAGCGGTCGGTCTCCGGTACCTTTCGCTGAGCCCCCTGTCCATATACTCATGCGGCCAAAGTCAAAAGGACCACAGCACTTTCTGAATGAACCGAGGGCAGAAGTATAGCAACTGGAGGGGCACGCCGCAAGCTTTTGTCCGTCACCTGGCTTTCTCCCTTCCACATGTGCACGGTACTCATGGTCGCAGAGCGCATGACAGCTCTCTCTCCTACAGTGACTGAGCGTATGGCGCCTATCTCTCCAACGTTCCTGCTGAAGACAGAGGGAGCCGACAAGCACAGATGGTCACAGCGCTGGTGCTCAGGGGATGGAGCACACCGCTCACCCTGCTGCACGCTGCTGGTTCACACCAAACTGCTTGCCACTGAGCACAATAATTCTTTTATCTCGCCCCTCCCATCCAGGTCATGAGGTTGGTCCGGTCCCTCATTTCTTCCCCCAGGCAACATGGGAGGCAGCCTCAACAGTTCCGGACCTGGCTCGGTACAGGTATTTGAAGCTCGTTCTTTCACCTTATGTTCCACCTCTCCTTTAGCTCGCCATTCCATGGGTTAGAGTTGTTGCAGTAGACGATGGCACTCCTCCATCTCTTGAATGATCCACTGCCAAATAAATTGGTCTTGTTCATAACGATTGGGAGGTATTCCAGCTGTCATTCGTTCTGTGCGGCGTAAGTCAGGTTGAGTGGTCGAGTCAGGTTGGGCAGCCAAAGTCTGTGATGTGTTCGAGTTCAATGAAGCAGCCATCTCAGGAGTTTCAAGTTCTCACCCTTCCCTGGGCTGGTGGGTAGTGGACAGACTAGGTCAGGGGGTGAGGCAGATGGTTCTTCATTGGAATCGTAGGTCGCTGAAGTGGACATTTCGGGAACACTCGACGCTCTCTCTTCTTCTTCGGGATCTCGTGGCAAGCAAGGATGTAGCATGCTTCGGTGGACTACTCGGGTAGGGGCCCCTTCTTCCCCCTCAGGCTGAACTTCAAAGATGGGACTAGAGATGAGCGGCTATGCCATTTTTAGGGTCGAGTCGGGTTTCATGAAACCGGACTTTTGCGAAAGTTGGGTCGAACGAAATCGGCCGGCTATAGGGAAAAGTCGGAGGCCGACTGAAACACGAAACCCAATGCAAGTCAATGGGGAAGCAAAGTCGGCAGGGAGTGGAGGACAGTAAACACACCTACAGTGCCCATTTCAATGCAAAAACATCAATTCTTATAACTGAAGCTTGTCAACCTTAATTTACTTCATAATAATAGTTACGCATTGAAAACTGGGGGCTATTTGGCTAAAGTTGTGGGGGGGTTGGGCTGGCTCCAGATTTTCGTGTGCCCTGGGCCAAAGAGTGTCAGTGCGCCCCTTTAACACATACCACAACTCATGATGCTCCGATGCGGCACAGAAATATAGGTATAGTACAATGACAAATACTTCACTGCTTACATGACATGACTGATCTATTGTAAATTGCACAATAGCTCCAAAAAAGGACAGTATATTACTTCATACAGTATTATGACCACCACATTGTTCGCCATACAGAATAATGAGCCCCATATATTTTTCCATACAGAATAATTGGTCATGGTCACATATAATGTTCCATACAGTATATGATGAGCTCCACATAATGTTACAGTATATGATGGTCCGCATGGACGATGCTCCAGTGTATAATGGGCCCTAATTATGCTCCATATATAATGGGCTCCATTTCTAATGCTCCAGTGTATAATGGACCCCATAAATGCTGCTCCAGTGTCTGATGTCCCCCATTTGGAATGCTCCAGTATATGATGGGTCTCATGGATGATGCTCCAGTGTCTTATGGGCCCTAATAATGCTCCATATATAATGGGCCCCATTTCTAATGATCCAGTGTATAATGAGCCCCGTAAATGCTGTTCCAGTGTCTGATGTTACCCAATTGGAATGCTCCAGTATATGTTGGTCCCCATAGACGATGCTCCAGTGTATGATGGGCCCTAATAATGCTCCATATATAATGGGCTCCATTTCTAATGCTCCAGTGTATAATGGGCCCCGTAAATGCTGATTCAGTGTCTGATGTCCCTCATTTGGAATGCTCCAGTATATGATGGGCCACATTTTTAATGAACCCAGGCATGGTATGTGAAAAGAGCTCCATGGAGTAATCTGAAGTGTGTACTGCCACGTCATTCACTTATGGTGTGGGTGAAGGACACAAGGAAAGGGGTTGCTCCTGAGGAGAAGCCTGCACTGACGACTCAGTGCTTGCATTTTTTGAAACTTCAGAAGAGGAGGCGATAGAGCTGGAGGCTGTTTCAGCAATGTAAGCCAAAAACAGTCTAGGGGCAATTCTAAATTTCCGTCTATACTTCCGGAGTCAGACACAGATTCTCACAGGCTCACTATGTATTACACCAGAATTTAGATGTGACTGCAATGCGAACAGCAGATATACAATACTGTTTGAGAATCAGACAGCTCAATACGGTGTATGGAGAAATGGAAATGTCCGTAAATGTATGAATGATCACAAATACCTTCATCCAGGATCCAGGAACTCATTAATAGCTACAGGAAGTGACTAGAGGCTGTTATTTTTGCAAAAGGAGGATCTACGAAATATTAATGTCACTTTTATGTTGAGGTACCCATACTTTTGCATCGGTCAAATTTTGTTTAAATGTAGATTACACATTTTCTGTTAGTACAATAAACCTCATTTGAATCCAGAAATATAACTGAGTCCATCAGTTATTAGACATATGAAACTGAAACAGCTGTTGCAAAAACCAAAATTGTTATAAAGAAAAAAGGTTAACATTAATAGGGGTGCCCAAACTTTAACATATGACTGTAGATGTGACAGTAATACGAACAGCAGATATACAATACTGTTTGAGAATTGGACAGCTCTATACGGTGTCTGTATGGAAAATTGTAAATCTCCGTCTATTTTTATACGGAGTGACACATGCTCTCTCTGTATAGCTTTGACCGTAATCAAACAGCAGATAAATGAAACTGTTTGAAAAGCGGACAGTTCTATACGGTGTAGGTCTGGAAAAATGGAAAATCTCATCGGTTTGTTTTTCCAGAGTCACACAGATACCAGCCGGTACACGGAAGTGTGTGAGAAGTGTTCACCGCTATACGGTGTCTGTATGGAAAATTGTAAATCTCAGTCTATTTTTATATGGAGTGACACACACTGCCTCTGTATAGTTTTGACCGTTATCAAACAGCAGATATATGAAACTGTTTGAAAAGCGGACAGTTCTATACAGTGTAGGTCTGGAAAAATGGAAAATCTCCTTGGTTTGTTTTTCCAGAGTCACACACAGATAGCTTGTATTTGTCCGTGATACCAGCCAGTACACGGTAGAGTGTGAGGAGCGAACACTGCTGTACGGTGTGTGAAAAAATGAACACTCTGTAACTGACCAGAATAAAATAATAAAAGTTGGAGCGCTTTGAAAAAAGCAGCTTGAACAGCAGTGTGCACACAGCAATGCAGCTATCAGGTAGCCATAAAAGGCAGCCTAATCACCACCAGCGCTGCTGCACACAACAAAAATCCTCCCCTTTCACTGCACACTAACTGTACAGTAAAAAGCGCTATCAGCAGAAGCTATTTTTTTTCTTCTTCCATGCCTAACACTCTCCCTATTCAGAATCAGCAGCAGCACCTCTCCCTATTCTAAGATCGGCAGAAGTAAGATGGCGGTCGGCGGTCACGGCCTTTTATAGCCTCTGTGACGCCACACAAAGTCAGCCAATCACTTCAATGCCCTTCTCTAAGATGGTGGTGGCCGCTGCCCATGTCATCGCCTTGCCCACAGCGTGCGTCCTCCATCATTGGCTGAGAAAAGGCGCTGGAAGCATTATTTGAAACGTGACTTTGGCGCGCAGGTCGGCGACCTCATGGCCGACCTCACGCTATGGTCGGGTTTCGATCAGCGAAACCCGACTTTAGTTAAAGTCGGTGACTTTTGAATTTGACCGACCCGTTTCGCTCAACTCTAGATGGGACCATTAGATCCAATTCGGTGTTTCACCCCATACGGAGATTTTTCCCATCGATGCTCTAGTTTGCCTCGAGGTCGTTTGTCTCGGACTGATACTTGGTCTCCAGCCTTGAGATCTGTTCCTCGCAGGGGCGTTGTCTCATGTTGCTCAAGTTTCCGAAACTTGGTCTGTACCACTTGATGTAGAGTCTGCAAGCAATGTCGATGTTCTCGGACCCAGGTGGACATCCCCATCCGTGCGTAGTCCTCCTCTGGGTCCAACTCCAGCTCGGTGATCTCTTGTCCTTTTCCGCCAAACAGCAGGGTGTATGGCATGTTTCTGGTTGTATTGTGCACTTGGTTGTTGTACACCCAGACCAGTTCAGCTACATACTCAGGCTACCGGACTTTCATGTCTTCCTCCAACATTAGCATCTGAACCAGCATTCGGTTGAAATGCTTGCAGGCTCCATTCCCCTTTGGATGGTAAAGTGTCATCCTGGACTTTTCAATCCGGTACAGGTGGTGGAGCTCCTCCATCACTTGACCTTGAAAGCAAGTGCCTTTGTCAGAATGGATCCTTCTCAGACACCCATACACCCTTATGAAATCTTGACAGATGGCCTGCGCAGCTGACTCAGTCATCTGATCCAGAGTCGGAGTCACCACAGCAAACTTAATGAAATGATCGGTCATCTCAAGACAATGTTTGTATCCGAGATGAGCGAGAACCATAGTCAAGTAGTCTTTCATTAGCAGTTCCAAGGGAGCAGAGGTCACAATGGTCTGCGTAGGAGCTCTCTGTTCTGGATGTTTAGCCAATTCACAACTTCCACATTGCCGACAGGCCTCTTCCACTGCAGTCTTCAATCAGGGATGATAGACCAGCTTTTGCAACCACTGAAATGTCTTCTCCAGACCAAAGTGAGCTCCACTTGCATGAGTTTCCATGGCTACCTCACTGACCACCTCTTTGGGGAGTTTCACTTGCCAGGTGACTCCCAATTCCCGTACCAACCGTACCTTCTGATACAGCAAACCATCTTCCTGGTGAAGCCTCTCCCATTATCGGAGAATCTGCAGCATTCCTGAGGATAAGGAGTCTCGCTCATTGTGGCTGGGAAGTTGCTTTAGGGCCACACATTTTATCAACTGAGTGAGTTCTCTGTCTTCCTGCTGAAGTTGCACTCAGTTATCTCGAGGTCGTCCCAACAGGTGTTTTCCTGACACCTCTTTGACCTGTTCTCACGTTGTTGCCAATGTTCTGGCGAGGTTCCGGAAACCAGGGATCTTTTCTGCCTCCAATTCTTCGTCTCGGTCACGACCAGGTTGCTCATGGGTCACCCTGGACAGTGCATTGGCATGAGTATTCTCAGCTCCTTTTCAATATGCGATCTTGTATCGATATTTTTGCCATACGCGACACCCATCTTTGCTCCAAGGCCCCCAGTTTTGCATTTTCTAAGTGAGCTAGGGGGTTGTCAGTGCGCACCAAGACTTCGTCTCACAACAGGTACTTGGCAAACTTCGCAGTCATAGCCCACATTAATACCAATAATTCCAACTTGAAAGAGCTATAGTTGTCTAGGTTTCGTTCAGAGTCATTGAGAGATTGGCTCGAGTAAGCAATCACTCGTTCCTTTCCATCCTGTATCTGTGACAGTACAGCCCCTAATCCCTGGAGATTCTGGTCGGTGTGAAGGATGAAGGGTTGAGAGAAGTCTGCATAGGCCAGTATGGGTGCTTCCATCAGGGCCATCTTCAGAACTCGAAAGGCTTCTTCCTGGTTATACCTCAATTGGATAGTCTGATTCTCCGCACCAGACGTCACTCCTTTCAATAGCTCCAGCAGTGGATTAACAATACGAGTGAAGTCTTTCACGAATCGTCGATAGTGCACCGTAAGCCCCAGAAAAGCCCACATGTCTTTCACTGTCTTCTGAGTGGGCCAATCCTGTACTGCTGCTATCTTCTCACACACAGGTCTCACTCCCTCAGTGGATACAACATGTCCGAGGTGTTCAATTTGCTTGCGAAACGGCTTCATTTCTGAGGTTTCACTTTCAGGCTATGCTACTGCAGCTGTCTCAACACCTGCTCCAGCCATCGGAGATGCTCCTCGAAGTAGCCACAACTGGCTGTGTTGAAGCCCAGGATCAATCATGGTGTAGACTGAGGCCTACTTGGAGCAAGTGTAAAATCGGATGTAGTTTGAATGTGGAGGCAGCAGGAGACTTTGACATACACACAGCAGGGGAGCAGCTGGCATTACTGAACCCTACTAACACAAGGAGCTAGTGTTTTTTCTGTGCGGACGGCACTTCTGAGCAACAACTGGCGATGTTGAAGCCCAGGATCAATCATGGAGCAGCCTAAGGCCTACTTGGAGCAAGTGTAAAATCGGATGTAGTTTGAATGTGGAGGCAGCAGGAGACTTTGCGGTACGCACAGCAGGGGAGCAGCTGGCGTTACTGAACCCCACTAACACAGGAGCTAGTGTTTTTTCTGTGCAGATGGCACTTCTGAGCAACAACTGGCTGTGTTGGAGCCCAGGATCAATCAGGGTGTAGGCTGAAGCCTACTTGGAGCAACTGTAAAATCGGATGTAGTTTGAATGTGGAGGCAGCGGAAGACTTTGCCATACACACAGCAGGGGAGCAGCTGGCGTTACTGAACCCCACTAACACAGGAGCTAGTGTTGTTTCTGTGCAGATGGCACTTCTGAGCTACAACTGGCTGTGTTGAAGCCCAGGATCAATCAGGGTGTAGGCTGAAGCCTACTTGGAGCAAGTGTAAAATCGGATGTAGTTTGAATGTGGAGGCAGCAGGAGACTTTGCCGTACACACAGCTGGGGAGCAGCTGGCGTTACTGAACCCCACTAACACAGGAGCTAGTGTTTTTTCTGTGCAGACAGCACTTCTGAGCAATAACTGGCTGTGTTGAAGCCCAGGATCAATCAGGGTGTAGGCTGAAGCCTACTTGGAGCAAGTGTAAAATTGGATGTATTTTGAATGTGGAGGCAGCAGGAGACTTTGCCGTACACACAGCAGGGGAGCAGCTGGCATTACTGAACACCACTAACACAGGAGCTAGCTTTGTTTTCTGTGCGGACGGCACTTCCGAGAAACAACTGGCGATGTTGGAGCCCAGGATCAATCATGGAGCAGGCTGAGGCCTACTTGGAGCAAGTGTAGAATCTGAGGTAGTTTGAATGTGGAGGCAGCAGGCAACTTTGCGGTACGCACAGCAGGGGAGCAGCTGGCATTACTGAACCCCACTAACACAGGAGCTAGTGTTTTTTCTGTGCGGACGGCACTTCCGAGCAACAACTGGCAATGTTGGAGCCCAGGATCAATTACGGAGCAGGCTGAGGCCTAATTGCAGCAAGTTTTACATGTGATGTAGTTTGAATGTGGAGGCAGCAGGAGACTTTGCCGCATGCACAGCAGGGGAGCAGCTGGCATTACTGAACCCCACTAACACAGGAGCTAGTGTTTTTTCTGTGCAAGCAGCACTTCTGAGCCACAACTGGCTGTGTTGAAGCCCAGGATCAATCATGGTGTAGGCTAAGGCCTACTTGGAGCAAGTGTAAAATCAGATGTAGTTTGAATGTGGAGGCAGCAGGAGACTTTGCCGTACACACAGCAGGGGAGCAGCTGGCGTTACTGAACCCCACTAACACAAGGAGCTAGTGTTTTTTTCTGTGCGGACGGCACTTCTGAGCAACAACTGGTGATGTTGAAGCCCAGGATCAATCATGGAGCAGGCTGAGGTCTACTTGGAGCAAGTGTAAAATCGGATGTAGTTTGAATGTGGAGGCAGCAGGAGACTTTGCCATATGCACAGCAGGGGAGCAGCTGGCTTTACTGAAACCCACTAACACAGGAGCTAGTGTTGTTTTCTGTGCGGACGGCACTTCCGAGCAACAACTGGCGATGTTGGAGCCCAGGATCAATCATGGAGCAGGCTGAGGCCTACTTAGAGCAATTGTAAAATTTGAGGTAGTTTGAATGTGGAGGCAGCAGGAGACTTTGCCATACACACAGCAGGGGAGAAGCTGGCGTTACTGAATCCCACTAATACTGGAGCATGTGTTTTTCTCTGTGCAGACGGCACTTCCGAGCAACAGCTGGCGATGATGGAGCCCAGGGTCAACTAGGGTGTAGGCTGAGGCCTAATTTCATCAAGTTTAATATCTGTTGTAGACTACTACTGATTTTAAACGTGCTCCAATTAGGCCTCTGGCTCCACTCTGTCTCCAGTATTTCCCCTGGCCTCCAACACCACCAGTTGCTGCTCAGAAGTGCTGTCTGCACAATCAACACTTGTTTCTGTGTTACTGGGGTTCCATAATGTCAGCTGATCCCCTGATGTGTGTCCGGCATTGTCTCCTGCTCTGTCCACATTCCCACTACTAGTAGTGCTGCAGACTCCCAACTGCCAAAGAAACGCTGTCTCCTGCTTGAGGCGTCATCTCTGCCTGCTCTGCATCACCCCACCCTTGCTGTACATACTGACTAGAGCATTGTGTACCTCCCTCCTCTGAAGAGATGTCTTCATCCTCCATTGACTCCTCCTCATCCTCCTCACAAAGTGTCACATGCCTAGGCCTTTGTGAGGAACCACGTAGCGCAGACTGTCCAGAAGCAGATGGCATTTGTGACTCCTCATCCTCTTCCAAAACCTCCTTCCTTAGTGCTTGCAGTGTTTTTTGAAGCAGGCAGATAAGGGGGACAATCATGCTGACTAGTGCATCATCTGCACTCGCCATCCGCGTAGAATCATCGAAGGCACGCAAAACGAGGCAGATGTCCTTCATAGAGGCCCACTCAGTGGTGCTGAAGTGTGACCGGTGCACAGTGCGACTTGTTTGCGCCTGATGCAGCTGGTACTCCATTACTGCTGCCTGCTGCTCACACAACCGCTCCAACATATGTAATGTTGAATTCCACAAGGTGGGTAGGTCACATATGATGTGATGTTCCGGAAGGCAGAATCGGTGCGGCAGAGCTGCAATGCGTGATCTTGCCATGATGGAACGCCGCAATTGAGCGCACTCTATGCGGACCTTGTGCAGCAGTGCATCAAGGTCCGGATAGTCCCTCAGAAAGCTCTGCATGACCAAGTTGAGCACATGTGCCAGACATGGGATGTGAGTGAGGTTGCCTAGGCCCAGAGCTGCCACCAGATTTCAGCCATTGTCACACACTACCAAGCCAGGCTGGAGATTCGCTGGCACAAACCACACGTCGCTCTCCTGCTTGATGGCATTCCAGAGCTCCTGCGCTGTGTGGCTTTGATTCCCCAAATAAATTAATTTCAGTACGGCCTGTTGATGTTTGGCCACGGCTGTGCTCATATTGGTCGTAACAGGCTCCTGCAGCGCTGATTCTGAGGAACTGGAGTATGAGGAGGAGTCAATGTGTGCAGACTGGATTCCTGCAATCCTTGGAGTTGGCAGAACACGTATAGAGCCACTCTCAAGATCTGTACCCACCACATTGACCCAATGGACAGTGAGGGAAAGGTATTGTCCCTGTCCATGGTTACTGATCCACGCATGGGTGGTCAGGTGGACCTTGCTACTGATGGCGTTTAGTAGTGCATGTTTAATTTTTCCCTCCACATGCTTTTGCAGGGCAGGGACGGCTTGCCTGCTAAAATAAAAGTGGCTGGGCACAGTGTATTGTGGGACTGCCAATGCCATGAAGTTCCGGAAGGTGTCTGTCTCCACCAGCCTGAATGAAAGCATTTCAAGGGCCAGTAGTTTGGCAATGCCAGCATTCAGAGCCTGTGCTCAGGGATGGTTTGCCGAGTATGGCCACCTTTTCTTCCATACCTGTGCTACCGATGGCTGTAGAGTGGCCTGGGAGTGTGAGGATGAACGGGAACGTGGTGCTGTGGGCGGAATGTCACTGGGTCTCTGGACAACAGTGCCAGAGGTTCTTCCATGGCGATCCTGTGAGGAAGCCGAACCAGCTGAGTGTGAGCTGGAGGAAGAGGCTACAACACGAGCTGAAGAGGTGGTAGGTGGTGCTGTATGTTGGCCTACATCTTCAGTGTGTCTTTGTAACTCCACCACGTGCTTGAGCCGCACATGTTTCCACATATTTGTGGTATTGAGGTTGCTGACACTTTTCCCTCTTTTGACTTTCTGATTACACAGCTTGCATTTGACAAAGCAAATGTCATCTGCAACTGTGTCAAAAAAGGACCATACACTGCAAGTTCTGGGAGCGCCCGCTTTGGGTTCTGGAAGAGGCATGCTCCTAATGGGTGCCGAAGTGGAGGCTACAGGCAACCGAGTCTGCCCCCTCCCTCTCTCTCCTTTTTTGGCCGTTTGGGGAATCTCTTCCTCAGAGCTGCTCCCACCACCTTCCTGTACCTCACGCCATGATGGGTCAAGGACCTCATCATCTACACTACCCTCTTCAAATGACTGCTTCTCCTGGGTAGTCTCGACAGCACAGTGCGCACCAGAAAGTGGCACCTGAGTCTCATCATCAGATGTGTACTGAGGTGTGCTGACCATAGGCACTGGCCCACCCACCTATTCAGATTCAGAGAGACAAAGCTGTTGCGCATCACTGCATACTACCTCTTCTTCAAATTCTCGAATGCTGCTTGGCTGGCCCCCTCTTTCCAAGCCAGCAGATTCAGAGAACAGAAGTAGAGATGGCTCCTGTCCAGGGCTCTCTGACTGCCTGGGCAATTTGACAGGTGGTGAAGAGACAGATGGGTGCTCTTCAGTGCTCTGGACCTGAGAGGATCTGGAACTAATTGAAGTCGATGCGTTTGCTGCCATTCATCCGACAACGGCTTCAATTTGTTCATCCTGCAGCAGTGGGGTACGGCGAGGTCCTACAAAGCTGCGCATAAAGGACTGTTGCCTGGTAAAACTGGGGTATGCTGACTTACTGGTGCCCACAGCAGGCACAGAATCCCCACTTCATCTCCCTGCTGAATCCCCATGTCCTCTCTCTGCTGCAGCTCCAGGCCCACGACCACGTGCCTTACTCCCTGCCTTCTTCATCTTGGTAGACTGATAAAGATAGGCAGAAAAGTACAAAGGGGGGCTTAGTGTGCTTATTCCTGAACAGCTGCTAACAGGTATAAGAAACACTCATTTTATAAAGTGTGTGGACTACACTTTAATATGAGCTAATGTGGCCTACACAACTGTCAAGTGGAGTGTTTGGTGAACTATATTTTATTTTGTTTTTTGAAAAAAACAAAAAGGATGTGACCAAAGATGTGAAAGCGATAGTATCACAAACTTTTTGGAGCTATTACAATGCAGGAAGGTAACCTACAATGCAATAGATGTGGCTCCAAAAAATAGGGTAATACTAATCTGGCTGCGGCTGCAGGGCACAAGCCAGAAAAAAAGCTCCTCTATCTACTCCTATATAGTGTTTGCAACCAACCTATGTATATGGATACGGATGGATGCACACTAATAGGAGAATTAATTAAAAATGAGCTGCAATAAAAGAAAAATATGTGTGAGGCAGTGACGCACGCTGAGCGGCCTACAACCAGACGTGGTTGCAGGACACACTACAGCGTGAGCTGCACTCACACACAGAGACCTCTCAGAGAGCCGTGAACAGTGCAGATTACTGGGCACTAGCACTGAAAGGCTGCAGAAAGGCTCCGCTGTCTACTCCTATAGTGTTTGCTACCAATGTATATGGATACGGATGGATGCACACTAATAGGAGAATTAATGAAAAATTTGCAGTAATAAAAGAAAAATATGTATGAGGCAGTGACGCACGCTGAGTGGCCTACAACCAGACGTGGCTGCAGGACACACTACACAGCGTGAGCTCCACTCACAAAAACCTTGCAGACAGCTGTGAACAGCGCTGCAAGGCAAAAGAAAGCTACACTGATTGATAATGTAGCCTGGGTAAAGCACAATATTATTTGGAAAATCGCTATCTTTAACTGTCCCTCAGAGTCTTGAACAGCAGCCTGTCCCTAACTGAATTCACAGCAGAGTGAACCCAAAATGGCGGCGGCGGCGGCTTTTATAGTGCATCATGACATCATTTCAGCAGCCAATCACAGCCATGCCATTAGTTAACATGCCTACATGCCTAAAAGGATGTGCCCACACTTCTGAGGATTGTCATTGGTTGAATCAAATCAAACTGGCTCATAGCATTTATGGGAGCTTCCGATTCCGGTATTCGATATGCACAAAGTATCGGAACTCAGTATCGGAATTCCGATATCGCGAATATCGGCCGACACCCGATATTTGCGGTATCGGAATGCTCAACACTAATCATTATCCATTTGTAGAAGCCATCCTCTTTTCAACTTCAGCTTTTTTTACAGATGGTGTTTTGTGTGTAAGCAGGTTGCGGGATGCAGTGAAGGACAAGAGACAGAGCAAGGGTTAACAAGTTTAACAATTTAATTTAACAGAGTATAAGCTCCTCACAGGGAGATTAATGGTTAATAAGTTAATGCAAGAAATATAACAGAGGGCAAAAGATGCAGAAGAGCCGCAGTCCAATTGTCAAAACTTATTGTGTTTTTTAGGATCCTTCACAGCTGATCCCTCAGGGGCCGTAACGCCAGCAACGATCGGGAAGTTGTCCACCAATAGGGTCCTTTAAAATAAAAGATGGTCTGTCTTCTGCCAGCAGCGGTCGGTCTCCGGTACCTTTCGCTGAGCCCCCTGTCCATATACTCATGCGGCCAAAGTCAAAAGGACCACAGCACTTTCTGAATGAACCGAGGGCAGAAGTATAGCAACTGGAGGGGCACGCCGCAAGCTTTTGTCCGTCACCTGGCTTTCTCCCTTCCACATGTGCACGGTACTCATGGTCGCAGAGCGCATGACAGCTCTCTCTCCTACAGTGACTGAGCGTATGGCGCCTATCTCTCCAACGTTCCTGCTGAAGACAGAGGGAGCCGACAAGCACAGATGGTCACAGCGCTGGTGCTCAGGGGATGGAGCACACCGCTCACCCTGCTGCACGCTGCTGGTTCACACCAAACTGCTTGCCACTGAGCACAATAATTCTTTTATCTCGCCCCTCCCATCCAGGTCATGAGGTTGGTCCGGTCCCTCATTTCTTCCCCCAGGCAACATGGGAGGCAGCCTCAACAGTTCCGGACCTGGCTCGGTACAGGTATTTGAAGCTCGTTCTTTCACCTTATGTTCCACCTCTCCTTTAGCTCGCCATTCCATGGGTTAGAGTTGTTGCAGTAGACGATGGCACTCCTCCATCTCTTGAATGATCCACTGCCAAATAAATTGGTCTTGTTCATAACGATTGGGAGGTATTCCAGCTGTCATTCGTTCTGTGCGGCGTAAGTCAGGTTGAGTGGTCGAGTCAGGTTGGGCAGCCAAAGTCTGTGATGTGTTCGAGTTCAATGAAGCAGCCATCTCAGGAGTTTCAAGTTCTCACCCTTCCCTGGGCTGGTGGGTAGTGGACAGACTAGGTCAGGGGGTGAGGCAGATGGTTCTTCATTGGAATCGTAGGTCGCTGAAGTGGACATTTCGGGAACACTCGACGCTCTCTCTTCTTCTTCGGGATCTCGTGGCAAGCAAGGATGTAGCATGCTTCGGTGGACTACTCGGGTAGGGGCCCCTTCTTCCCCCTCAGGCTGAACTTCAAAGATGGGACTAGAGATGAGCGGCTATGCCATTTTTAGGGTCGAGTCGGGTTTCATGAAACCGGACTTTTGCGAAAGTTGGGTCGAACGAAATCGGCCGGCTATAGGGAAAAGTCGGAGGCCGACTGAAACACGAAACCCAATGCAAGTCAATGGGGAAGCAAAGTCGGCAGGGAGTGGAGGACAGTAAACACACCTACAGTGCCCATTTCAATGCAAAAACATCAATTCTTATAACTGAAGCTTGTCAACCTTAATTTACTTCATAATAATAGTTACGCATTGAAAACTGGGGGCTATTTGGCTAAAGTTGTGGGGGGGTTGGGCTGGCTCCAGATTTTCGTGTGCCCTGGGCCAAAGAGTGTCAGTGCGCCCCTTTAACACATACCACAACTCATGATGCTCCGATGCGGCACAGAAATATAGGTATAGTACAATGACAAATACTTCACTGCTTACATGACATGACTGATCTATTGTAAATTGCACAATAGCTCCAAAAAAGGACAGTATATTACTTCATACAGTATTATGACCACCACATTGTTCGCCATACAGAATAATGAGCCCCATATATTTTTCCATACAGAATAATTGGTCATGGTCACATATAATGTTCCATACAGTATATGATGAGCTCCACATAATGTTACAGTATATGATGGTCCGCATGGACGATGCTCCAGTGTATAATGGGCCCTAATTATGCTCCATATATAATGGGCTCCATTTCTAATGCTCCAGTGTATAATGGACCCCATAAATGCTGCTCCAGTGTCTGATGTCCCCCATTTGGAATGCTCCAGTATATGATGGGTCTCATGGATGATGCTCCAGTGTCTTATGGGCCCTAATAATGCTCCATATATAATGGGCCCCATTTCTAATGATCCAGTGTATAATGAGCCCCGTAAATGCTGTTCCAGTGTCTGATGTTACCCAATTGGAATGCTCCAGTATATGTTGGTCCCCATAGACGATGCTCCAGTGTATGATGGGCCCTAATAATGCTCCATATATAATGGGCTCCATTTCTAATGCTCCAGTGTATAATGGGCCCCGTAAATGCTGATTCAGTGTCTGATGTCCCTCATTTGGAATGCTCCAGTATATGATGGGCCACATTTTTAATGAACCCAGGCATGGTATGTGAAAAGAGCTCCATGGAGTAATCTGAAGTGTGTACTGCCACGTCATTCACTTATGGTGTGGGTGAAGGACACAAGGAAAGGGGTTGCTCCTGAGGAGAAGCCTGCACTGACGACTCAGTGCTTGCATTTTTTGAAACTTCAGAAGAGGAGGCGATAGAGCTGGAGGCTGTTTCAGCAATGTAAGCCAAAAACAGTCTAGGGGCAATTCTAAATTTCCGTCTATACTTCCGGAGTCAGACACAGATTCTCACAGGCTCACTATGTATTACACCAGAATTTAGATGTGACTGCAATGCGAACAGCAGATATACAATACTGTTTGAGAATCAGACAGCTCAATACGGTGTATGGAGAAATGGAAATGTCCGTAAATGTATGAATGATCACAAATACCTTCATCCAGGATCCAGGAACTCATTAATAGCTACAGGAAGTGACTAGAGGCTGTTATTTTTGCAAAAGGAGGATCTACGAAATATTAATGTCACTTTTATGTTGAGGTACCCATACTTTTGCATCGGTCAAATTTTGTTTAAATGTAGATTACACATTTTCTGTTAGTACAATAAACCTCATTTGAATCCAGAAATATAACTGAGTCCATCAGTTATTAGACATATGAAACTGAAACAGCTGTTGCAAAAACCAAAATTGTTATAAAGAAAAAAGGTTAACATTAATAGGGGTGCCCAAACTTTAACATATGACTGTAGATGTGACAGTAATACGAACAGCAGATATACAATACTGTTTGAGAATTGGACAGCTCTATACGGTGTCTGTATGGAAAATTGTAAATCTCCGTCTATTTTTATACGGAGTGACACATGCTCTCTCTGTATAGCTTTGACCGTAATCAAACAGCAGATAAATGAAACTGTTTGAAAAGCGGACAGTTCTATACGGTGTAGGTCTGGAAAAATGGAAAATCTCATCGGTTTGTTTTTCCAGAGTCACACAGATACCAGCCGGTACACGGAAGTGTGTGAGAAGTGTTCACCGCTATACGGTGTCTGTATGGAAAATTGTAAATCTCAGTCTATTTTTATATGGAGTGACACACACTGCCTCTGTATAGTTTTGACCGTTATCAAACAGCAGATATATGAAACTGTTTGAAAAGCGGACAGTTCTATACAGTGTAGGTCTGGAAAAATGGAAAATCTCCTTGGTTTGTTTTTCCAGAGTCACACACAGATAGCTTGTATTTGTCCGTGATACCAGCCAGTACACGGTAGAGTGTGAGGAGCGAACACTGCTGTACGGTGTGTGAAAAAATGAACACTCTGTAACTGACCAGAATAAAATAATAAAAGTTGGAGCGCTTTGAAAAAAGCAGCTTGAACAGCAGTGTGCACACAGCAATGCAGCTATCAGGTAGCCATAAAAGGCAGCCTAATCACCACCAGCGCTGCTGCACACAACAAAAATCCTCCCCTTTCACTGCACACTAACTGTACAGTAAAAAGCGCTATCAGCAGAAGCTATTTTTTTTCTTCTTCCATGCCTAACACTCTCCCTATTCAGAATCAGCAGCAGCACCTCTCCCTATTCTAAGATCGGCAGAAGTAAGATGGCGGTCGGCGGTCACGGCCTTTTATAGCCTCTGTGACGCCACACAAAGTCAGCCAATCACTTCAATGCCCTTCTCTAAGATGGTGGTGGCCGCTGCCCATGTCATCGCCTTGCCCACAGCGTGCGTCCTCCATCATTGGCTGAGAAAAGGCGCTGGAAGCATTATTTGAAACGTGACTTTGGCGCGCAGGTCGGCGACCTCATGGCCGACCTCACGCTATGGTCGGGTTTCGATCAGCGAAACCCGACTTTAGTTAAAGTCGGTGACTTTTGAATTTGACCGACCCGTTTCGCTCAACTCTAGATGGGACCATTAGATCCAATTCGGTGTTTCACCCCATACGGAGATTTTTCCCATCGATGCTCTAGTTTGCCTCGAGGTCGTTTGTCTCGGACTGATACTTGGTCTCCAGCCTTGAGATCTGTTCCTCGCAGGGGCGTTGTCTCATGTTGCTCAAGTTTCCGAAACTTGGTCTGTACCACTTGATGTAGAGTCTGCAAGCAATGTCGATGTTCTCGGACCCAGGTGGACATCCCCATCCGTGCGTAGTCCTCCTCTGGGTCCAACTCCAGCTCGGTGATCTCTTGTCCTTTTCCGCCAAACAGCAGGGTGTATGGCATGTTTCTGGTTGTATTGTGCACTTGGTTGTTGTACACCCAGACCAGTTCAGCTACATACTCAGGCTACCGGACTTTCATGTCTTCCTCCAACATTAGCATCTGAACCAGCATTCGGTTGAAATGCTTGCAGGCTCCATTCCCCTTTGGATGGTAAAGTGTCATCCTGGACTTTTCAATCCGGTACAGGTGGTGGAGCTCCTCCATCACTTGACCTTGAAAGCAAGTGCCTTTGTCAGAATGGATCCTTCTCAGACACCCATACACCCTTATGAAATCTTGACAGATGGCCTGCGCAGCTGACTCAGTCATCTGATCCAGAGTCGGAGTCACCACAGCAAACTTAATGAAATGATCGGTCATCTCAAGACAATGTTTGTATCCGAGATGAGCGAGAACCATAGTCAAGTAGTCTTTCATTAGCAGTTCCAAGGGAGCAGAGGTCACAATGGTCTGCGTAGGAGCTCTCTGTTCTGGATGTTTAGCCAATTCACAACTTCCACATTGCCGACAGGCCTCTTCCACTGCAGTCTTCAATCAGGGATGATAGACCAGCTTTTGCAACCACTGAAATGTCTTCTCCAGACCAAAGTGAGCTCCACTTGCATGAGTTTCCATGGCTACCTCACTGACCACCTCTTTGGGGAGTTTCACTTGCCAGGTGACTCCCAATTCCCGTACCAACCGTACCTTCTGATACAGCAAACCATCTTCCTGGTGAAGCCTCTCCCATTATCGGAGAATCTGCAGCATTCCTGAGGATAAGGAGTCTCGCTCATTGTGGCTGGGAAGTTGCTTTAGGGCCACACATTTTATCAACTGAGTGAGTTCTCTGTCTTCCTGCTGAAGTTGCACTCAGTTATCTCGAGGTCGTCCCAACAGGTGTTTTCCTGACACCTCTTTGACCTGTTCTCACGTTGTTGCCAATGTTCTGGCGAGGTTCCGGAAACCAGGGATCTTTTCTGCCTCCAATTCTTCGTCTCGGTCACGACCAGGTTGCTCATGGGTCACCCTGGACAGTGCATTGGCATGAGTATTCTCAGCTCCTTTTCAATATGCGATCTTGTATCGATATTTTTGCCATACGCGACACCCATCTTTGCTCCAAGGCCCCCAGTTTTGCATTTTCTAAGTGAGCTAGGGGGTTGTCAGTGCGCACCAAGACTTCGTCTCACAACAGGTACTTGGCAAACTTCGCAGTCATAGCCCACATTAATACCAATAATTCCAACTTGAAAGAGCTATAGTTGTCTAGGTTTCGTTCAGAGTCATTGAGAGATTGGCTCGAGTAAGCAATCACTCGTTCCTTTCCATCCTGTATCTGTGACAGTACAGCCCCTAATCCCTGGAGATTCTGGTCGGTGTGAAGGATGAAGGGTTGAGAGAAGTCTGCATAGGCCAGTATGGGTGCTTCCATCAGGGCCATCTTCAGAACTCGAAAGGCTTCTTCCTGGTTATACCTCAATTGGATAGTCTGATTCTCCGCACCAGACGTCACTCCTTTCAATAGCTCCAGCAGTGGATTAACAATACGAGTGAAGTCTTTCACGAATCGTCGATAGTGCACCGTAAGCCCCAGAAAAGCCCACATGTCTTTCACTGTCTTCTGAGTGGGCCAATCCTGTACTGCTGCTATCTTCTCACACACAGGTCTCACTCCCTCAGTGGATACAACATGTCCGAGGTGTTCAATTTGCTTGCGAAACGGCTTCATTTCTGAGGTTTCACTTTCAGGCTATGCTACTGCAGCTGTCTCAACACCTGCTCCAGCCATCGGAGATGCTCCTCGAAGTAGCCACAACTGGCTGTGTTGAAGCCCAGGATCAATCATGGTGTAGACTGAGGCCTACTTGGAGCAAGTGTAAAATCGGATGTAGTTTGAATGTGGAGGCAGCAGGAGACTTTGACATACACACAGCAGGGGAGCAGCTGGCATTACTGAACCCTACTAACACAAGGAGCTAGTGTTTTTTCTGTGCGGACGGCACTTCTGAGCAACAACTGGCGATGTTGAAGCCCAGGATCAATCATGGAGCAGCCTAAGGCCTACTTGGAGCAAGTGTAAAATCGGATGTAGTTTGAATGTGGAGGCAGCAGGAGACTTTGCGGTACGCACAGCAGGGGAGCAGCTGGCGTTACTGAACCCCACTAACACAGGAGCTAGTGTTTTTTCTGTGCAGATGGCACTTCTGAGCAACAACTGGCTGTGTTGGAGCCCAGGATCAATCAGGGTGTAGGCTGAAGCCTACTTGGAGCAACTGTAAAATCGGATGTAGTTTGAATGTGGAGGCAGCGGAAGACTTTGCCATACACACAGCAGGGGAGCAGCTGGCGTTACTGAACCCCACTAACACAGGAGCTAGTGTTGTTTCTGTGCAGATGGCACTTCTGAGCTACAACTGGCTGTGTTGAAGCCCAGGATCAATCAGGGTGTAGGCTGAAGCCTACTTGGAGCAAGTGTAAAATCGGATGTAGTTTGAATGTGGAGGCAGCAGGAGACTTTGCCGTACACACAGCTGGGGAGCAGCTGGCGTTACTGAACCCCACTAACACAGGAGCTAGTGTTTTTTCTGTGCAGACAGCACTTCTGAGCAATAACTGGCTGTGTTGAAGCCCAGGATCAATCAGGGTGTAGGCTGAAGCCTACTTGGAGCAAGTGTAAAATTGGATGTATTTTGAATGTGGAGGCAGCAGGAGACTTTGCCGTACACACAGCAGGGGAGCAGCTGGCATTACTGAACACCACTAACACAGGAGCTAGCTTTGTTTTCTGTGCGGACGGCACTTCCGAGAAACAACTGGCGATGTTGGAGCCCAGGATCAATCATGG
The DNA here is from genome assembly GCF_039654945.1 of Dendrobates tinctorius. NCBI lineage: Eukaryota > Metazoa > Chordata > Amphibia > Anura > Dendrobatidae > Dendrobates > Dendrobates tinctorius. The sequence goes on along the minus strand of NW_027361690.1, from coordinate 73,228,248 downwards.
AGCAGGCTGAGGCCTACTTGGAGCAAGTGTAGAATCTGAGGTAGTTTGAATGTGGAGGCAGCAGGCAACTTTGCGGTACGCACAGCAGGGGAGCAGCTGGCATTACTGAACCCCACTAACACAGGAGCTAGTGTTTTTTCTGTGCGGACGGCACTTCCGAGCAACAACTGGCAATGTTGGAGCCCAGGATCAATTACGGAGCAGGCTGAGGCCTAATTGCAGCAAGTTTTACATGTGATGTAGTTTGAATGTGGAGGCAGCAGGAGACTTTGCCGCATGCACAGCAGGGGAGCAGCTGGCATTACTGAACCCCACTAACACAGGAGCTAGTGTTTTTTCTGTGCAAGCAGCACTTCTGAGCCACAACTGGCTGTGTTGAAGCCCAGGATCAATCATGGTGTAGGCTAAGGCCTACTTGGAGCAAGTGTAAAATCAGATGTAGTTTGAATGTGGAGGCAGCAGGAGACTTTGCCGTACACACAGCAGGGGAGCAGCTGGCGTTACTGAACCCCACTAACACAAGGAGCTAGTGTTTTTTTCTGTGCGGACGGCACTTCTGAGCAACAACTGGTGATGTTGAAGCCCAGGATCAATCATGGAGCAGGCTGAGGTCTACTTGGAGCAAGTGTAAAATCGGATGTAGTTTGAATGTGGAGGCAGCAGGAGACTTTGCCATATGCACAGCAGGGGAGCAGCTGGCTTTACTGAAACCCACTAACACAGGAGCTAGTGTTGTTTTCTGTGCGGACGGCACTTCCGAGCAACAACTGGCGATGTTGGAGCCCAGGATCAATCATGGAGCAGGCTGAGGCCTACTTAGAACAATTGTAAAATTTGAGGTAGTTTGAATGTGGAGGCAGCAGGAGACTTTGCCATACACACAGCAGGGGAGAAGCTGGCGTTACTGAATCCCACTAATACTGGAGCATGTGTTTTTCTCTGTGCAGACGGCACTTCCGAGCAACAGCTGGCGATGATGGAGCCCAGGGTCAACTAGGGTGTAGGCTGAGGCCTAATTTCATCAAGTTTAATATCTGTTGTAGACTACTACTGATTTTAAACGTGCTCCAATTAGGCCTCTGGCTCCACTCTGTCTCCAGTATTTCCCCTGGCCTCCAACACCACCAGTTGCTGCTCAGAAGTGCTGTCTGCACAATCAACACTTGTTTCTGTGTTACTGGGGTTCCATAATGTCAGCTGATCCCCTGATGTGTGTCCGGCATTGTCTCCTGCTCTGTCCACATTCCCACTACTAGTAGTGCTGCAGACTCCCAACTGCCAAAGAAACGCTGTCTCCTGCTTGAGGCGTCATCTCTGCCTGCTCTGCATCACCCCACCCTTGCTGTACATACTGACTAGAGCATTGTGTACCTCCCTCCTCTGAAGAGATGTCTTCATCCTCCATTGACTCCTCCTCATCCTCCTCACAAAGTGTCACATGCCTAGGCCTTTGTGAGGAACCACGTAGCGCAGACTGTCCAGAAGCAGATGGCATTTGTGACTCCTCATCCTCTTCCAAAACCTCCTTCCTTAGTGCTTGCAGTGTTTTTTGAAGCAGGCAGATAAGGGGGACAATCATGCTGACTAGTGCATCATCTGCACTCGCCATCCGCGTAGAATCATCGAAGGCACGCAAAACGAGGCAGATGTCCTTCATAGAGGCCCACTCAGTGGTGCTGAAGTGTGACCGGTGCACAGTGCGACTTGTTTGCGCCTGATGCAGCTGGTACTCCATTACTGCTGCCTGCTGCTCACACAACCGCTCCAACATATGTAATGTTGAATTCCACAAGGTGGGTAGGTCACATATGATGTGATGTTCCGGAAGGCAGAATCGGTGCGGCAGAGCTGCAATGCGTGATCTTGCCATGATGGAACGCCGCAATTGAGCGCACTCTATGCGGACCTTGTGCAGCAGTGCATCAAGGTCCGGATAGTCCCTCAGAAAGCTCTGCATGACCAAGTTGAGCACATGTGCCAGACATGGGATGTGAGTGAGGTTGCCTAGGCCCAGAGCTGCCACCAGATTTCAGCCATTGTCACACACTACCAAGCCAGGCTGGAGATTCGCTGGCACAAACCACACGTCGCTCTCCTGCTTGATGGCATTCCAGAGCTCCTGCGCTGTGTGGCTTTGATTCCCCAAATAAATTAATTTCAGTACGGCCTGTTGATGTTTGGCCACGGCTGTGCTCATATTGGTCGTAACAGGCTCCTGCAGCGCTGATTCTGAGGAACTGGAGTATGAGGAGGAGTCAATGTGTGCAGACTGGATTCCTGCAATCCTTGGAGTTGGCAGAACACGTATAGAGCCACTCTCAAGATCTGTACCCACCACATTGACCCAATGGACAGTGAGGGAAAGGTATTGTCCCTGTCCATGGTTACTGATCCACGCATGGGTGGTCAGGTGGACCTTGCTACTGATGGCGTTTAGTAGTGCATGTTTAATTTTTCCCTCCACATGCTTTTGCAGGGCAGGGACGGCTTGCCTGCTAAAATAAAAGTGGCTGGGCACAGTGTATTGTGGGACTGCCAATGCCATGAAGTTCCGGAAGGTGTCTGTCTCCACCAGCCTGAATGAAAGCATTTCAAGGGCCAGTAGTTTGGCAATGCCAGCATTCAGAGCCTGTGCTCAGGGATGGTTTGCCGAGTATGGCCACCTTTTCTTCCATACCTGTGCTACCGATGGCTGTAGAGTGGCCTGGGAGTGTGAGGATGAACGGGAACGTGGTGCTGTGGGCGGAATGTCACTGGGTCTCTGGACAACAGTGCCAGAGGTTCTTCCATGGCGATCCTGTGAGGAAGCCGAACCAGCTGAGTGTGAGCTGGAGGAAGAGGCTACAACACGAGCTGAAGAGGTGGTAGGTGGTGCTGTATGTTGGCCTACATCTTCAGTGTGTCTTTGTAACTCCACCACGTGCTTGAGCCGCACATGTTTCCACATATTTGTGGTATTGAGGTTGCTGACACTTTTCCCTCTTTTGACTTTCTGATTACACAGCTTGCATTTGACAAAGCAAATGTCATCTGCAACTGTGTCAAAAAAGGACCATACACTGCAAGTTCTGGGAGCGCCCGCTTTGGGTTCTGGAAGAGGCATGCTCCTAATGGGTGCCGAAGTGGAGGCTACAGGCAACCGAGTCTGCCCCCTCCCTCTCTCTCCTTTTTTGGCCGTTTGGGGAATCTCTTCCTCAGAGCTGCTCCCACCACCTTCCTGTACCTCACGCCATGATGGGTCAAGGACCTCATCATCTACACTACCCTCTTCAAATGACTGCTTCTCCTGGGTAGTCTCGACAGCACAGTGCGCACCAGAAAGTGGCACCTGAGTCTCATCATCAGATGTGTACTGAGGTGTGCTGACCATAGGCACTGGCCCACCCACCTATTCAGATTCAGAGAGACAAAGCTGTTGCGCATCACTGCATACTACCTCTTCTTCAAATTCTCGAATGCTGCTTGGCTGGCCCCCTCTTTCCAAGCCAGCAGATTCAGAGAACAGAAGTAGAGATGGCTCCTGTCCAGGGCTCTCTGACTGCCTGGGCAATTTGACAGGTGGTGAAGAGACAGATGGGTGCTCTTCAGTGCTCTGGACCTGAGAGGATCTGGAACTAATTGAAGTCGATGCGTTTGCTGCCATTCATCCGACAACGGCTTCAATTTGTTCATCCTGCAGCAGTGGGGTACGGCGAGGTCCTACAAAGCTGCGCATAAAGGACTGTTGCCTGGTAAAACTGGGGTATGCTGACTTACTGGTGCCCACAGCAGGCACAGAATCCCCACTTCATCTCCCTGCTGAATCCCCATGTCCTCTCTCTGCTGCAGCTCCAGGCCCACGACCACGTGCCTTACTCCCTGCCTTCTTCATCTTGGTAGACTGATAAAGATAGGCAGAAAAGTACAAAGGGGGGCTTAGTGTGCTTATTCCTGAACAGCTGCTAACAGGTATAAGAAACACTCATTTTATAAAGTGTGTGGACTACACTTTAATATGAGCTAATGTGGCCTACACAACTGTCAAGTGGAGTGTTTGGTGAACTATATTTTATTTTGTTTTTTGAAAAAAACAAAAAGGATGTGACCAAAGATGTGAAAGCGATAGTATCACAAACTTTTTGGAGCTATTACAATGCAGGAAGGTAACCTACAATGCAATAGATGTGGCTCCAAAAAATAGGGTAATACTAATCTGGCTGCGGCTGCAGGGCACAAGCCAGAAAAAAAGCTCCTCTATCTACTCCTATATAGTGTTTGCAACCAACCTATGTATATGGATACGGATGGATGCACACTAATAGGAGAATTAATTAAAAATGAGCTGCAATAAAAGAAAAATATGTGTGAGGCAGTGACGCACGCTGAGCGGCCTACAACCAGACGTGGTTGCAGGACACACTACAGCGTGAGCTGCACTCACACACAGAGACCTCTCAGAGAGCCGTGAACAGTGCAGATTACTGGGCACTAGCACTGAAAGGCTGCAGAAAGGCTCCGCTGTCTACTCCTATAGTGTTTGCTACCAATGTATATGGATACGGATGGATGCACACTAATAGGAGAATTAATGAAAAATTTGCAGTAATAAAAGAAAAATATGTATGAGGCAGTGACGCACGCTGAGTGGCCTACAACCAGACGTGGCTGCAGGACACACTACACAGCGTGAGCTCCACTCACAAAAACCTTGCAGACAGCTGTGAACAGCGCTGCAAGGCAAAAGAAAGCTACACTGATTGATAATGTAGCCTGGGTAAAGCACAATATTATTTGGAAAATCGCTATCTTTAACTGTCCCTCAGAGTCTTGAACAGCAGCCTGTCCCTAACTGAATTCACAGCAGAGTGAACCCAAAATGGCGGCGGCGGCGGCTTTTATAGTGCATCATGACATCATTTCAGCAGCCAATCACAGCCATGCCATTAGTTAACATGCCTACATGCCTAAAAGGATGTGCCCACACTTCTGAGGATTGTCATTGGTTGAATCAAATCAAACTGGCTCATAGCATTTATGGGAGCTTCCGATTCCGGTATTCGATATGCACAAAGTATCGGAACTCAGTATCGGAATTCCGATATCGCGAATATCGGCCGACACCCGATATTTGCGGTATCGGAATGCTCAACACTAATCATTATCCATTTGTAGAAGCCATCCTCTTTTCAACTTCAGCTTTTTTTACAGATGGTGTTTTGTGTGTAAGCAGGTTGCGGGATGCAGTGAAGGACAAGAGACAGAGCAAGGGTTAACAAGTTTAACAATTTAATTTAACAGAGTATAAGCTCCTCACAGGGAGATTAATGGTTAATAAGTTAATGCAAGAAATATAACAGAGGGCAAAAGATGCAGAAGAGCCGCAGTCCAATTGTCAAAACTTATTGTGTTTTTTAGGATCCTTCACAGCTGATCCCTCAGGGGCCGTAACGCCAGCAACGATCGGGAAGTTGTCCACCAATAGGGTCCTTTAAAATAAAAGATGGTCTGTCTTCTGCCAGCAGCGGTCGGTCTCCGGTACCTTTCGCTGAGCCCCCTGTCCATATACTCATGCGGCCAAAGTCAAAAGGACCACAGCACTTTCTGAATGAACCGAGGGCAGAAGTATAGCAACTGGAGGGGCACGCCGCAAGCTTTTGTCCGTCACCTGGCTTTCTCCCTTCCACATGTGCACGGTACTCATGGTCGCAGAGCGCATGACAGCTCTCTCTCCTACAGTGACTGAGCGTATGGCGCCTATCTCTCCAACGTTCCTGCTGAAGACAGAGGGAGCCGACAAGCACAGATGGTCACAGCGCTGGTGCTCAGGGGATGGAGCACACCGCTCACCCTGCTGCACGCTGCTGGTTCACACCAAACTGCTTGCCACTGAGCACAATAATTCTTTTATCTCGCCCCTCCCATCCAGGTCATGAGGTTGGTCCGGTCCCTCATTTCTTCCCCCAGGCAACATGGGAGGCAGCCTCAACAGTTCCGGACCTGGCTCGGTACAGGTATTTGAAGCTCGTTCTTTCACCTTATGTTCCACCTCTCCTTTAGCTCGCCATTCCATGGGTTAGAGTTGTTGCAGTAGACGATGGCACTCCTCCATCTCTTGAATGATCCACTGCCAAATAAATTGGTCTTGTTCATAACGATTGGGAGGTATTCCAGCTGTCATTCGTTCTGTGCGGCGTAAGTCAGGTTGAGTGGTCGAGTCAGGTTGGGCAGCCAAAGTCTGTGATGTGTTCGAGTTCAATGAAGCAGCCATCTCAGGAGTTTCAAGTTCTCACCCTTCCCTGGGCTGGTGGGTAGTGGACAGACTAGGTCAGGGGGTGAGGCAGATGGTTCTTCATTGGAATCGTAGGTCGCTGAAGTGGACATTTCGGGAACACTCGACGCTCTCTCTTCTTCTTCGGGATCTCGTGGCAAGCAAGGATGTAGCATGCTTCGGTGGACTACTCGGGTAGGGGCCCCTTCTTCCCCCTCAGGCTGAACTTCAAAGATGGGACTAGAGATGAGCGGCTATGCCATTTTTAGGGTCGAGTCGGGTTTCATGAAACCGGACTTTTGCGAAAGTTGGGTCGAACGAAATCGGCCGGCTATAGGGAAAAGTCGGAGGCCGACTGAAACACGAAACCCAATGCAAGTCAATGGGGAAGCAAAGTCGGCAGGGAGTGGAGGACAGTAAACACACCTACAGTGCCCATTTCAATGCAAAAACATCAATTCTTATAACTGAAGCTTGTCAACCTTAATTTACTTCATAATAATAGTTACGCATTGAAAACTGGGGGCTATTTGGCTAAAGTTGTGGGGGGGTTGGGCTGGCTCCAGATTTTCGTGTGCCCTGGGCCAAAGAGTGTCAGTGCGCCCCTTTAACACATACCACAACTCATGATGCTCCGATGCGGCACAGAAATATAGGTATAGTACAATGACAAATACTTCACTGCTTACATGACATGACTGATCTATTGTAAATTGCACAATAGCTCCAAAAAAGGACAGTATATTACTTCATACAGTATTATGACCACCACATTGTTCGCCATACAGAATAATGAGCCCCATATATTTTTCCATACAGAATAATTGGTCATGGTCACATATAATGTTCCATACAGTATATGATGAGCTCCACATAATGTTACAGTATATGATGGTCCGCATGGACGATGCTCCAGTGTATAATGGGCCCTAATTATGCTCCATATATAATGGGCTCCATTTCTAATGCTCCAGTGTATAATGGACCCCATAAATGCTGCTCCAGTGTCTGATGTCCCCCATTTGGAATGCTCCAGTATATGATGGGTCTCATGGATGATGCTCCAGTGTCTTATGGGCCCTAATAATGCTCCATATATAATGGGCCCCATTTCTAATGATCCAGTGTATAATGAGCCCCGTAAATGCTGTTCCAGTGTCTGATGTTACCCAATTGGAATGCTCCAGTATATGTTGGTCCCCATAGACGATGCTCCAGTGTATGATGGGCCCTAATAATGCTCCATATATAATGGGCTCCATTTCTAATGCTCCAGTGTATAATGGGCCCCGTAAATGCTGATTCAGTGTCTGATGTCCCTCATTTGGAATGCTCCAGTATATGATGGGCCACATTTTTAATGAACCCAGGCATGGTATGTGAAAAGAGCTCCATGGAGTAATCTGAAGTGTGTACTGCCACGTCATTCACTTATGGTGTGGGTGAAGGACACAAGGAAAGGGGTTGCTCCTGAGGAGAAGCCTGCACTGACGACTCAGTGCTTGCATTTTTTGAAACTTCAGAAGAGGAGGCGATAGAGCTGGAGGCTGTTTCAGCAATGTAAGCCAAAAACAGTCTAGGGGCAATTCTAAATTTCCGTCTATACTTCCGGAGTCAGACACAGATTCTCACAGGCTCACTATGTATTACACCAGAATTTAGATGTGACTGCAATGCGAACAGCAGATATACAATACTGTTTGAGAATCAGACAGCTCAATACGGTGTATGGAGAAATGGAAATGTCCGTAAATGTATGAATGATCACAAATACCTTCATCCAGGATCCAGGAACTCATTAATAGCTACAGGAAGTGACTAGAGGCTGTTATTTTTGCAAAAGGAGGATCTACGAAATATTAATGTCACTTTTATGTTGAGGTACCCATACTTTTGCATCGGTCAAATTTTGTTTAAATGTAGATTACACATTTTCTGTTAGTACAATAAACCTCATTTGAATCCAGAAATATAACTGAGTCCATCAGTTATTAGACATATGAAACTGAAACAGCTGTTGCAAAAACCAAAATTGTTATAAAGAAAAAAGGTTAACATTAATAGGGGTGCCCAAACTTTAACATATGACTGTAGATGTGACAGTAATACGAACAGCAGATATACAATACTGTTTGAGAATTGGACAGCTCTATACGGTGTCTGTATGGAAAATTGTAAATCTCCGTCTATTTTTATACGGAGTGACACATGCTCTCTCTGTATAGCTTTGACCGTAATCAAACAGCAGATAAATGAAACTGTTTGAAAAGCGGACAGTTCTATACGGTGTAGGTCTGGAAAAATGGAAAATCTCATCGGTTTGTTTTTCCAGAGTCACACAGATACCAGCCGGTACACGGAAGTGTGTGAGAAGTGTTCACCGCTATACGGTGTCTGTATGGAAAATTGTAAATCTCAGTCTATTTTTATATGGAGTGACACACACTGCCTCTGTATAGTTTTGACCGTTATCAAACAGCAGATATATGAAACTGTTTGAAAAGCGGACAGTTCTATACAGTGTAGGTCTGGAAAAATGGAAAATCTCCTTGGTTTGTTTTTCCAGAGTCACACACAGATAGCTTGTATTTGTCCGTGATACCAGCCAGTACACGGTAGAGTGTGAGGAGCGAACACTGCTGTACGGTGTGTGAAAAAATGAACACTCTGTAACTGACCAGAATAAAATAATAAAAGTTGGAGCGCTTTGAAAAAAGCAGCTTGAACAGCAGTGTGCACACAGCAATGCAGCTATCAGGTAGCCATAAAAGGCAGCCTAATCACCACCAGCGCTGCTGCACACAACAAAAATCCTCCCCTTTCACTGCACACTAACTGTACAGTAAAAAGCGCTATCAGCAGAAGCTATTTTTTTTCTTCTTCCATGCCTAACACTCTCCCTATTCAGAATCAGCAGCAGCACCTCTCCCTATTCTAAGATCGGCAGAAGTAAGATGGCGGTCGGCGGTCACGGCCTTTTATAGCCTCTGTGACGCCACACAAAGTCAGCCAATCACTTCAATGCCCTTCTCTAAGATGGTGGTGGCCGCTGCCCATGTCATCGCCTTGCCCACAGCGTGCGTCCTCCATCATTGGCTGAGAAAAGGCGCTGGAAGCATTATTTGAAACGTGACTTTGGCGCGCAGGTCGGCGACCTCATGGCCGACCTCACGCTATGGTCGGGTTTCGATCAGCGAAACCCGACTTTAGTTAAAGTCGGTGACTTTTGAATTTGACCGACCCGTTTCGCTCAACTCTAGATGGGACCATTAGATCCAATTCGGTGTTTCACCCCATACGGAGATTTTTCCCATCGATGCTCTAGTTTGCCTCGAGGTCGTTTGTCTCGGACTGATACTTGGTCTCCAGCCTTGAGATCTGTTCCTCGCAGGGGCGTTGTCTCATGTTGCTCAAGTTTCCGAAACTTGGTCTGTACCACTTGATGTAGAGTCTGCAAGCAATGTCGATGTTCTCGGACCCAGGTGGACATCCCCATCCGTGCGTAGTCCTCCTCTGGGTCCAACTCCAGCTCGGTGATCTCTTGTCCTTTTCCGCCAAACAGCAGGGTGTATGGCATGTTTCTGGTTGTATTGTGCACTTGGTTGTTGTACACCCAGACCAGTTCAGCTACATACTCAGGCTACCGGACTTTCATGTCTTCCTCCAACATTAGCATCTGAACCAGCATTCGGTTGAAATGCTTGCAGGCTCCATTCCCCTTTGGATGGTAAAGTGTCATCCTGGACTTTTCAATCCGGTACAGGTGGTGGAGCTCCTCCATCACTTGACCTTGAAAGCAAGTGCCTTTGTCAGAATGGATCCTTCTCAGACACCCATACACCCTTATGAAATCTTGACAGATGGCCTGCGCAGCTGACTCAGTCATCTGATCCAGAGTCGGAGTCACCACAGCAAACTTAATGAAATGATCGGTCATCTCAAGACAATGTTTGTATCCGAGATGAGCGAGAACCATAGTCAAGTAGTCTTTCATTAGCAGTTCCAAGGGAGCAGAGGTCACAATGGTCTGCGTAGGAGCTCTCTGTTCTGGATGTTTAGCCAATTCACAACTTCCACATTGCCGACAGGCCTCTTCCACTGCAGTCTTCAATCAGGGATGATAGACCAGCTTTTGCAACCACTGAAATGTCTTCTCCAGACCAAAGTGAGCTCCACTTGCATGAGTTTCCATGGCTACCTCACTGACCACCTCTTTGGGGAGTTTCACTTGCCAGGTGACTCCCAATTCCCGTACCAACCGTACCTTCTGATACAGCAAACCATCTTCCTGGTGAAGCCTCTCCCATTATCGGAGAATCTGCAGCATTCCTGAGGATAAGGAGTCTCGCTCATTGTGGCTGGGAAGTTGCTTTAGGGCCACACATTTTATCAACTGAGTGAGTTCTCTGTCTTCCTGCTGAAGTTGCACTCAGTTATCTCGAGGTCGTCCCAACAGGTGTTTTCCTGACACCTCTTTGACCTGTTCTCACGTTGTTGCCAATGTTCTGGCGAGGTTCCGGAAACCAGGGATCTTTTCTGCCTCCAATTCTTCGTCTCGGTCACGACCAGGTTGCTCATGGGTCACCCTGGACAGTGCATTGGCATGAGTATTCTCAGCTCCTTTTCAATATGCGATCTTGTATCGATATTTTTGCCATACGCGACACCCATCTTTGCTCCAAGGCCCCCAGTTTTGCATTTTCTAGGTGAGCTAGGGGGTTGTCAGTGCGCACCAAGACTTCGTCTCACAACAGGTACTTGGCAAACTTCGCAGTCATAGCCCACATTAATACCAATAATTCCAACTTGAAAGAGCTATAGTTGTCTAGGTTTCGTTCAGAGTCATTGAGAGATTGGCTCGAGTAAGCAATCACTCGTTCCTTTCCATCCTGTATCTGTGACAGTACAGCCCCTAATCCCTGGAGATTCTGGTCGGTGTGAAGGATGAAGGGTTGAGAGAAGTCTGCATAGGCCAGTATGGGTGCTTCCATCAGGGCCATCTTCAGAACTCGAAAGGCTCCTTCCTGGTTATACCTCAATTGGATAGTCTGATTCTCCGCACCAGACGTCACTCCTTTCAATAGCTCCAGCAGTGGATTAACAATACGAGTGAAGTCTTTCACGAATCGTCGATAGTGCACCGTAAGCCCCAGAAAAGCCCACATGTCTTTCACTGTCTTCTGAGTGGGCCAATCCTGTACTGCTGCTATCTTCTCACACACAGGTCTCACTCCCTCAGTGGATACAACATGTCCGAGGTGTTCAATTTGCTTGCGAAACGGCTTCATTTCTGAGGTTTCACTTTCAGGCTATGCTACTGCAGCTGTCTCAACACCTGCTCCAGCCATCGGAGATGCTCCTCGAAGTAGCTGAATATACCTTACGCTGAGCTCTCAGTCCAAAAACTCGTGCAGCCAAAGTCAAAAGGGCTGCAGCACATTCAGAATCAACCGTGGGCTGAAGTATAGCAACTAGCGGGGCATTCGGGAAGCGTTTTTTTTCTGCACCCAGCTTTCTCCCTTTATCACGTGCGTGGTACTCACAAACACGGAGCGCACGCTACCTCTCCTTCCTACAGACACTGGGCGTATGGCCCCTGTCTCTTCAATTGTCCCGCTGAAGACGGCAGGAGCCGATAAGCACAGATGGTCACAGCGCCGATGCTCAGGATGGAGCACACTGCTCACCCTGCTGCATGCTGCTGGTTTGTGCCAAACTGCCTGTCACTGTGCGCACTTTTTCTTTTATCTCGCTCCTCCCACCTGGGTCATGAGGTTGGTCCAGTCCCTCATTTCTTCCGCCAGCCAACATGGGAGGGCTGCCCGGTCTTCCTCCTTACATTTGCATCAAGAATTTGTTGAAATTTCATTGAATCCATTTCTCCCTCTAACCATGAAATGTTCCTTGTGCCATTGGCCACAGCACAACCGCAAAGCATGAGTGATCCACTCTAATGCTCAAAGTTTGGCAAGATGTTTTTTCCTGCAATTCTGTGCCCTTTTTTCTCCATACATACCTTTGGTCATTGTGGCCAAAGAGTTCTATTTTAACCTCATTGGTCCACAGGACTTGTTTCTTTAAATACATCAGGCTTGTTTAGATGTCTCTTACATACGTCTGATGCTGCATTTTATGGTAAGAGCGCAGGAGAGTTCCACGAAGGCCATTTTTGTGCAGGTGTTTCTGAAAAGAAGAAGAATTTACCTCAACTCAAGACTCTGAAGGTCTTTTGCAGTCAAGCGGGGGTTCTGATTTGCCTCTTTTGCAACCCGCAATCCTATGAGCAGCCTTCACTGAAATTTTGCTTGATCTTACTACCTTATCATAGAATCATAGAATGGTAGAGTTGGAATGGACCTCCTGGGTCATCGAGTCCAACCCTCTGCTTAAAGCAGGATTCACTAAATCATCCTCGAGAGATGTCTCTCCAGCCTATCTTGACCTCCCCTGTTCTTGTTAAGTGCATTTCTTAATTAGATTTCAAACTGAGGAAAGGGCAACTTGAAAATGCTTTGCTCTCTTTTTATAACCTTCTCCTTCTTTGTGAACCTCCACCATTTTCATTTTCAGAGTGCAAGGCAGCTACTTAGAAGAACCCATGGCTGCTGTATTTTGGCACAAGATTAAAAGAGGCTGGATTTTTATAAAGCTGTCAAATTTGCATCACCTGGCCTTTCCCAATAATAATCATACACAAGCCATAACCCCAACAGGCTAATTGAGGTCTGAAACCTTGTTCAAAGCTATCTGAGCACCCTAAACTCCAAGGGTGCCCAACTTGTTGCTTTGGCCCATTTTACCTTTTGTAATTTTTGAAATGTAAAAAATTACAATACATATTTTTCTTTCCTAAAATACAAAGTAAATGTGTCATGTTTACTTTAGGCCTTTTATAGATCATTTCATCTTCAACTTGCCCTTAATAATATTTGCTATTGAAATCATAAAAACCTATGCCTTTCACCCTTAAATAGCATATTTTTGCCCAATTCTGCTCACTGTATTTGACATAATTACCTATATAAACATTTGGCACGCAGTATATATTAAATAAAAGTGCAGACAGCTGTCCCTGGAGTACTAAGGCTATCTATCTCAATAAGCCATTTCCCCTGCACAGGTCACAATCACCAACAACTTAATGTGAGCAGATCCTCTGTTGACTGAATCATTTCCAGTTTTTGTTCATACTGCTAGACGGGATATCCGGTAAGATGGAGAAAAGGGAGGGAAGTTGGCGCAATCAATTAATGGTTCCCTATTAATTTTCCAAACCTCTTGGAGTATAGCATTACTGTTTGTCTGTTTTGATTCCTGTGTTTTGTGAAGGATGCTTATAAGTGGAATGTAGCCATCTTGCCATCAAACAATTGCATGTTCTCTAACTTGGAACTTATTTTAGGAGCCTGTTATGCAATTCTATGACAATTAGACTGCATCAGATCAGACCATGCTTAACTAAAATGCAGTTCAAGAATTTTAGCATCTTCACGACTGGGTGATTTTCCATTTTCTTTCCTCCTCTTCTTTCATTCCTCCTCTTGTTGCAAGAGCCATAACTTTTTATTTTGTCTGTCAACATAGCCATATGATGGCTTGTTTCCTGCAGGACAAATGTACTTTTGAAAGACTTTGTTCATTTTACCATGCAATTTGCTATTTGACGGAAAAAAAAAATTCCAAGGGAAATTAGAAAAAAAAGCAATTCTGCCATCATTTTTGGGGTTTTGCTTTTATGGCATTCATTGTGCGGTAAAAATTACCTGGTAATATAATTCAATGGTCACTACGATTCTGTTCATACCAAATTGCATTTTTTTTATCTAAGTAATGAAAAAAATTTGAAAAATTTGCTTGTGTTGCTCTTTTCAAAAATCTGTTACATTTTCAGTCATTGGTCAATGGAGCTGTGCGAGGCATTGTTTTTTCCACCCTTAGCTGAAATTTTCATTAATGCAATGACATTTTCTTATTGAACTATTTTGAGAAGAAAAGGGAAATGCAAAAACGCAATTCTAGTGTTTTGATTTTTTTCCCCTTACTGATTTTTTCAACCAAATTAATTAATTTTATATTTTCATAGATTGGTCTTTCATGGACATAGCAATAGCAAATATATATTTTTTAATGGGGTAACAGGAAGGCGATTCAAACTTTTAATTTTTTTAATCTTTATACTTTTAAAACCTTTTTTTTTAAATGTTTACTGCATTTTGTAGTTCCCTGTAATTTACTTTAAATGCCTCCTCTGAAGCCCAGCTACATGCTGGGCTTCATAAAAGCACCAGCATGTCAGACACATGGGTCTTCAGCTGTCATGGCAAGCAATACATTGATGTCACGGGTGGTGTCAAGGAAGTAGGAGAGAGCACGATGGGCATTGCCCCTTCGAGCTGAGTACTATAAATTGCACAATCCACATACTGGCCTTGGACTCAAGATATTAGCATTACAGCCTCATAGAAATATATGAACCTGCCATGCTCCGGTCAGGAGACCAACAGTCAGTCTGTGTATTTCGGTCTGCGATAGAACTGAGATCCATTGACGTCTCCATGAGCCTTTCGAGGAAGATGATGGAAGAAGATATCAGCCATCATCTGCTGCCAATAAAGCAGGCTCAATTTCAAAGAAAGGGACCCAACAAATGACGTAAATGCATGTGTTATAACAAGAAGGGGTTAGTCCAACTACAGAAACTAGGATAAGGCCTGTTTCACATGTCAGTGGCTCCAGGACGTGTAGTGACAGTTTTCTCATATACCAGAGACACTGACACACATAGACCCTTTCAAATGAATGGGTCTATGCAAATGTCAGAGTGTTTTCACAGACAAACGGATATCTCCGGTACCATGTTTTCCAGTACCGGAAATATCTAGACGTGTGAAACCGGCCTAATATAGTAGTTTTTTTTTCAGGACAAATGGGTTTTGCACCAGCTGATGAATTTTTCTTTAATATTATTCATTAGGAAATATTCACTTGTGGCAATAAGAATCTGTGCTTCATCCCTCCCAATTCTCGCAGTGTTGCAAACCAGTACTCTACAGCCACATATGGGGTATTTCTACATTCAGCAGAAATTATGTGACAAATTTTGGTGCTATTTTTACCCCTTTCCCCTTGTGAAAATGTAAACTCTGGGGCTAAAACAAAATTTTTATGGTAAAAATGTAATTAATTGTTCTTCACTGCCAATTGATATAAAATTCTGTGATACACCTGTGGTGTCAATATGATCATTGCGCCCCTACATGAATTCATTGAGAGGTTTAGTTTGTAAAATGGGATCACTTATGGGGGGATTCTGCTGTTCTAGCACCTCATGTTCTCTCCCAGTAGGTCATGGACCCTCAAACCATAACAGTAAAATCTGCACAATAATACATAGCCGCCGGCTCCTGCCTCTGTGACCCACTGCTCCGCCACTCCCCCTCCCCCACCGTCTTTCTGGGACAATTGACTCGTGTATAATAATCTTTATTTTTATATAGCGCTAACATATTTCGCAGCGCTTTACAGTTTGCACACATTATCATCACTGTCCCCGATTGGGTTCACCAACTAAATGGAATTTAAGTGTTTAAGCCAAGGAGGCGTTTTCAGCACAAAAAAATGTGCTGAAAAACTCGGCTTATACACAAGTATATAAGGTAAGTAATTACCCTACAAAGTGACTAGGTCCTTAAGGGGTTAAAATAGTTTTCGTTGTATTCAATTTTGCTCAAAACATTTAAAAACTGCTATGATTTAGTGCACATATACTATTTTTCCTAGGGAACAATATATTCTGGATTTTTGCTATGAAAGTTGCTATTGTCCAAAATACCGTTTGTTCTGTGACGCTACATCAGGAAGTTATAATCGTTAAACTGCAAAAGAAATAGGTCAAAGATCCAACTCTTTTTCTTAGTGTCCTTAGCAGAACCAACAATTGTGAGAACAATGGGATATTGTGAAGGACAACTCTGCTTGCAGAGGGCAGTGAGCAACAGTGGACACATCAGGGCTGAGTACAGAGTACACAGGAATGTGATGCACCATCATTTGCTAACTAAGATAAAATGTTCTGGGTTCTTTTTTCACAGACATATTTCTGAGTGCTGGACCCATCAAGTATTGCTGGGACCAGCATTCTATAACAGATTACTAGTTATTATATAAGCTACAAAACATTTGCACTGTTTCACCACTTGAGGCATCATAGGGGTTAATGATAGACATCTTGGATAAAATCCAAACATCAAATGAGAAACATTTCACAGGTCAGCAGATGGCTGACTTCTCCCCAAGGCACAAATTAATGCAAAAAAAAGACCATGAGAAACAGCTAAAAAGTAGATGAAGCATGGAATATGAGAAATCAAAGTTTTTTTGATAATTATTTCACACTGCTTGATGTTGAGATGTGCCCAGTACTATGTGAAGTTTAGCTCGCGTGGTCTTATGTGTAAATATGGTATTAAATGAATGATGCATGTCACGTAAAAGCTGAAAAAGTGAGCACTGAAACATTACTCCCAGAAAATACAACCTGTATATTTTTGGGGTGCATATTTATTTTTCACAAGTATCCTCATATATACAGAAGAATATACACTTGGAAAATGGCAATTAATAATGAGCCACCTAGGTAGTGATGTATAAAGAAAGGGAGGTCCCTGTAACAATGATCAGCGTGTGCCCCTTATTTTTAATCTGTTTTGACAAGCATTACAGAAAAGCTTTGTCACATTATTCCATGACATTTGCAAGAGTATTCAGCTCTACATAAATTTTCATTTATCAATTGAATAGGTGATATTTGCTAAATCAGTATGGCTTCCACCACTAAGAATTCCACCAATTGCCAAAAGGGTTGAATGGAGCAGCTTGTCTTACAAACACCATATAACACTTTTCTGTGTTCTGGAATTTTGGCTCAGTCCCCAGTGGTGGGGTCAAAAGGCATTGCTAGGATATTCTATATATATATTTTGCCTCCCAGTACAAACTCCACTTTAAAGAAAATCTATACATACTGCATGTAATCTAATATATAAAGCTCAATGTGGGTGTGTATGTATGTATGTATGTGTGTATGTCCGGGATTGGCATCCGCACCGTCGCAGCTACAGCCACAAAATTTGGCACAGTCACACGTCTGGACCCCGAGAGTGTCCTAAGCTATGTTGTGAGGCGAAATTTTAACCCCGCGCATTCCAATTCATCAAACAATTTTGCCCCTATCTACATAATGGGGAAAAGTGTGTGTGTATCAAGCCCCGCCCCTCATTACGATGTCATAATGGTTGCCATGGCGACGCTGATGTCATCATAGGTTGCAATTCCCGCCGCTCATTATGATGTCATAATGGTTGACTATGGGATGGAGGATGTGTGATGGGTATATGGGCACTGGACTATGGGATGGAGGATATGTATGACTGGTATATGGGCACGGGACTATGGGATGGAGGATATGTATGACTGGTATATGGGCACGGGACTATGGGATGGAGGATGTGTGATGGGTATATGGGTGCTGGACTATGGGATGGAGGATATGTATGACGGGTATATGGGCACGGGACTATGGGATGGCGGATATGTATGATGGGTATATGGGCATGGGACTATGAGATGAAGGATGTGTGATGGGTATATGGGCACTCGACTATGGGAAGGCGAATATGTATGATGGGTATATGGGCATGTGACTATGGGATGGAGGATGTGTGATGGGTAGAGTTGAGCGATACCGTCCGATACTTCAAAGTATCGTATCGGATGGTATCGGCCGATCTTTAAAAAAAGTATCGGTATCGCCGATTCCGATACCGGAAGTCCCATTCAAGTCTATGGGACTTCCGGTATCGGAATAAGAAAAACCCTTTCCTGCCCTTGTACAGCCTCTCTGGGGTCTGTACGGGCCTTTCGGGGGGCTGTGCCGGCCTGCCAGGGGGTCTGTGCAGGCTCCGGTGGTCTGTGCCGGCCTGCCGGGGGGCTGTGCCGGCCTGCCGGGGGGCTGTGCCGGCCTGCCGGGGGGCTGTGCAGGCTCCGGGGGGCTGTGCCGGCCTGCCGGGGGGCTGTGCCGGCCTGCCGGGGGGCTGTGCAGGCTCCGGGGGTCTGTGCAGGCATCGTCCGATGGGACTACAAGTCCCATCGGGCGATGCCTGCTACCATGACAGTGATTGACACATTAGCCAATGATGGGACAGTAGTAGTCCCATCATCCGGCTAATGTGTTAAATGTAAAAAAAAAAAAAAAAAATTACATGCTACATACATACAACATGCATACTACATACATGCTACATTCATACTACATACTACATACATGCTACATTCATACTACATAAATACTACATGCAACATACATACTACATATATACTACATGCATGCTACATACATACTACATACATACTACATACATACTACATGCTACATACATACTACATATATACTACATGCATGCTACATACATACTACATGCTACATACATACTACATATATACTACATACATACTACATACATGCTACATACATACTGCATGCTACATACATACTACATATATACTACATACATACTACATACATGCTACATACATACTGCATGCTACATACATACTACATACATACTACATGCATGCTACATACATACTACATGCATGCTACATGCATGCTACATACATACTACATGCTACATACATACCACATATATACTACATACATACAATACATTCATACAATACATACATAGACATACAGTACATATAACATAGAGTAACATACTTACCAATACTTGTCACATTGTTCCCCGAAGCCATTGTCGTCTACGGAATAAATATTAACATAACAAACCACAAAAATACTCACCCACGATCCGAAGCAGTCCACGAGTGTGTCCCACGACGATCTTGGGTAGAGAACTGCAGCATCAGATGATGCTGCCGTTCTCTACGGGCTGCAGGAATCCAATGACGGAAGGTAGGTATCCTTCCGCACTGTATTCCTCCGCCACTTAAAAAAAAAAAGTCCCTAGTCTCACTTTATGCCATTGCTGTGTGGGAAATTCCCACACAGCAATGGCATAAAGTGAGACTAGGGACTTTTTTTTTTTAAGTGGCGGGGGAATACAGTGCGGAAGGATACCTACCTTCCGTCATTGGATTCCTGCAGCCCGTAGAGAACGGCAGCATCATCTGATGCTGCAGTTCTCTACCCAAGATCGTCGTGGGACACACTCGTGGACTGCTTCGGATCGTGGGTGAGTATTTTTGTGGTTTGTTATGTTAATATTTATTCCGTAGACGACAATGGCTTCGGGGAACAATGTGACAAGTATTGGTAAGTATGTTACTCTATGTTATATGTACTGTATGTCTATGTATGTATTGTATGAATGTATTGTATGTATGTAGTATATATGTGGTATGTATGTAGCATGTAGTATGTATGTAGCATGCATGTAGCATGCATGTAGTATGTATGTAGCATGCATGTAGTATGTATGTAGTATGTATGTAGCATGCAGTATGTATGTAGCATGTATGTAGTATGTATGTAGTATATATGTAGTATGTATGTAGCATGTAGTATGTATGTAGCATGCATGTAGTATATATGTAGTATGTATGTAGCATGTAGTATGTATGTAGCATGCATGTAGTATATATGTAGTATGTATGTAGCATGCATGTAGTATGTATGTAGTATGTATGTAGTATGTATGTAGCATGCAGTATGTATGTAGTATGTATGTAGCATGCATGTAGTATGTATGTAGCATGCATGTAGTATGTATGTAGTATGTATGTAGCATGCAGTATGTATGTAGCATGTATGTAGTATGTATGTAGTATATATGTAGTATGTATGTAGCATGCATGTAGCATGTATGTAGCATGCATGTAGTATGTATGTAGTATTTTTTTTTTTTTTTTTTTTTTTTTTTTTAACATTTAACACATTAGCCGGATGATGGGACTACTACTGTCCCATCATTGGCTAATGTGTCAATCACTGTCATGGTAGCAGGCATCGCCCGATGGGACTTGTAGTCCCATCGGACGATGCTTGCACAGACCCCCGGACATCAGCACAGCCCCCCGGCAGGCTGGCACAGCCCCCCGGCAGGCCGGTACAGACCCCCACAGGGTGCACAGACCACCGGCAGGCCGGCACAGCCCCCCGGCAGGCCGGTACAGACCCCGGGCAGTCCACACAGCCCCCCGGCAGGCCGGCACAGCCCCCCGGCAGGCCGGCAGAGACCCCCGGAAGGCCCGAAATGACGGCGCATCATGATGCGCACACACCGCGCATCATGATGACGTCAGGCCGTCAATCAACTGAACTTCCGATTCCGATGCCGAATTCCGATATTGAAAAAATATCGGAAGTCGGTATCGGAATTCCGATACAGCAAGTATCGGCCGATACCCGATACTTGCGGTATCGGAATGCTCAACACTAGTGATGGGTATATGGGCACTCGACTATGGGATGGAGGATATGTATGATGGGTATATGGGCATGGGCCTATGGGATGTGGATATGTATGATGGACATATGGGTACGGGACTATGGGATGGAGGATAATTATAATTTGTTATAACTAACCACAGTTAGTTACTATGCCTGGGCAGCGCCGAGCTCTTCAGCTAGTATCAAATATAGTTGTTAGAGTAGGACTAAATATAGAAAATTCAACTAGTTAAATCGTATCAAAAAAGGTGTATCGAATTGAAAATGAATTCTAAGAGTATACACTTATAAAAACATTCCTTTAATTGTTACTTTTTAAAACATAGTTCGGCTATATTAAATATCCCACAGAAATATCACACTGGTGAAAAAAGGCAGTCAAGAATGCAGTTAAAAAAAGTTAGGGAAAAATAATAAAATAAAACAAATGTATTTATTTCCATTTTCCAATTAGGGTTAGGTTAAGGTTTAGGGTTAGGGTTGGGGCTAAAGTTAGGGCAAGGGTTTGGACTAAAGTTAGGATTAGTGTTGGGGCTAAAATTGGGGTTAGGGTTGGGGCTAAACTTAGGGTTAGGGTTGGGATTAGGGTTAGGGGTGTATTAGGGTTAGGGCTGGAGTTAGAATTGGGGGGTTTCCACTGTTTAGGCACATCAGGGGCTCTCCAAAAGCGACATGCCTCTTATCTCAATTCCAGCCAATTATGCGTTGAAAAAGTCAAACGGTGTTCCTTCCATTCCAAGCTCTGCCATGCGCCAAAACAGTGGTTTACCCCCACATATGGGGTATCAGCATACTCAGGACAAATTGTTCAACAACTTTTGTGGTCCAATTTCACCTGTTACCCTTGGGAAAATAAAAAATTGGGGTAAAAAAAACATTTTTGTGAAAAAAATAAAATTTTTTAATTTTACAGCTCTACATTATAAACTTATGTGAAGCACTTGGGGGTTCAAAGTGCTCACCACACATCTAGATAAGTTCCTTACAGGGTCTACTTTCCAAAATGGTGTCACTTCGGGAGAGTTTCCATTGTTTAGGCACATCAGGGGCTCACCAAATGCGACATGGCATCCAATCTCAATTCCAGCCAATTTTGCGTTGAAAAGTCAAACAACATTCCTTCCCTTCCGAGCTCTGCTATGCGCCCAAACAGTTGTTTACCTGCATATATGGGGTATCAGCGTACTCATGACAAATTGTGAAACAACTTTTGTGGTCCAATTCCTCCTGTTACACTTGGTAAAATAAAAACAAATTGGATCTGAAATAATTTTTTTGTGAAAAAAAGTTAAATGTTCATTTTTTTAAAACATTCCAAAAATTCCTGTGAAGCACCTGAACGGTTACTAAACTTCTTGAATGTGGTTTTGATCACCTTCAGGGGTGCAATTTTTAGAATGGTGTCACTTTTGGGTATTTTCTATCACATGGACCCCTCAAAGTGACTTCAAATGTGATGTGGTCCCTAAAAAGAAATGGTGTTGTAAAAATAAGAAATCGCTGGTCAACTTTTAACCCTTATAACTTCCTAACAAAAAAACATTTTGGTTCCAAAATTGTGCTGATGTAAAGTATCCATGTGGAAAATGTTATTTATTAACTATTTTGTGTGACACATTTCTTTGTTTTTTTTCTGCATGAAAATTAAAAGCTGGAAAATTGCAAAATTTTCAACATTTTCACCAAATTTCCATTTTTTTCACAAATAAATGCAAGTCATATCAAAGAAATTTTACCACTATCATGAAGTACAATATGTCATGAGAAAACAATGTCAGAATCACCGGGATCTATGAAAGTCTTCCAGAGTTATTACCTCATAAATGGACAGTGGTTAGATTTGTAAAAATTGGCCTGGTCATTAACATGCAAACCACCCTTGGGGGTAAAGTGGTTAAAATAAATATTGCCTGAGTAATCCCTTAAAAAATAATAAGGCCCTCTGAATACTGCAATCAAACCTAATAACATTACCCTTTAAAACATATAAGGTTCTCTGAGAGCGCTCATCGAAAACTATTAATGCCCCTGAAATCATGATCCCTCAGAGAGCAGCTAATTGGGTCTCATTATCCCCACAAGAAAAGAAAAATATTTGTTGGCAAGTTCATAACACATATTCAAAGTTACAGAAGGGACTACCTCACAGTTTTTAAAGACAGGACGACAAACATACAGTGGGGCAAAAAAGTATTTAGTCAGTGAGCAATAGTGCAAGTTCCACCACTTAAAAAGATGAGAGGCGTCTGTAATTTACATCATAGGTAGACCACAACTATGGGAGACAAACTGAGAAAAAAAAATCCAGAAAATCACATTGTCTGTTTTTTTTCATTTTATTTGCATATTATGGTGGAAAATAAGTATTTGGTCAGAAACAAAATTTCATCTCAATACTTTGTGAAATATCCTTTGTTGGCAATGACAGAGGTCAAACATTTTCTGTAAGTCTTCACAAGGTTGCCACACACTGTTGTTGGTATGTTGGCCCATTCCTCCATGCAGATCTCCTCTAGAGCAGTGATGTTTTTGGCTTTTCGCTTGGCAACACGGACTTTCAACTCCCTCCAAAGGTTTTCTATAGGGTTGAGATCTGGAGACTGGCTAGGCCACTCCAGGACCTTGAAATGCTTCTTACGAAGCCACTCCTTCGTTGCCCTGGTGGTGTGCTTTGGATCATTGTCATGTTGAAAGACCCAGCCACGTTTCATCTTCAATGCCCTTGCTGATGGAAGGAGGTTTGCACTCAAAATCTCACGATACATGGCCCCATTCATTCTTTCATGTACCCGGATCAGTCGTCCTGGCCCCTTTGCAGAGAAACAGCCCCAAAGCATGATGTTTCCACCACCATGCTTTACAGTAGGTATGGTGTTTGATGGATGCAACTCAGTATTCTTTTTCCTCCAAACATGACAAGTTGTGTTTCTACCAAACAGTTCCAGTTTGGTTTCATCAGACCATAGGACATTCTCCCAAAACTCCTCTGGATCATCCAAATGCTCTCTAGCAAACTTCAGACGGGCCCAGACATGTACAGGCTTAAGCAGTGGGACACGTCTGGCACTGCAGGATCTGAGTCCATGGTGGCGTAGTGTGTTACTTATGGTAGGCCTTGTTACATTGGTCCCAGCTCTCTGCAGTTCATTCACTAGGTCCCCCCGCGTGGTTCTGGGATTTTTGCTCACCGTTCTTGTGATCATTCTGACCCCACGGGGTGGGATTTTGCGTGGAGCACCAGATCGAGGGAGATTATCAGTGGTCTTGTATGTCTTCCATTTTCTAATTATTGCTCCCACAGTTGATTTCTTCACTCCAAGCTGGTTGGCTATTGCAGATTCAGTCTTCCCAGCCTGGTGCAGGGCTACAATTTTGTTTCTGGTGTCCTTTGACAGCTCTTTGGTCTTCACCATAGTGGAGTTTGGAGTCAGACTGTTTGAGGGTGTGCACAGGTGTCTTTTTATACTGATAACAAGTTTAAACAGGTGCCATTACTACAGGTAATGAGTGGAGGAAAGAGGAGACTCTTAAAGAAGAAGTTACAGGTCTGTGAGAGCCAGAAATCTTGATTGCTTGTTTCTGACCAAATACTTATTTTCCACCATAATATGCAAATAAAATGAAAAAAAAACAGACAATGTGATTTTCTGGATTTTTTTTTCTCAGTTTGTCTCCCATAGTTGAGGTCTACCTATGATGTAAATTACAGACGCCTCTCATCTTTTTAAGTGGTGGAACTTGCACTATTGCTGACTGACTAAATACTTTTTTGCCCCACTGTATAGTGTGGAATTTATACAGTCATTTTTCCTTAATGAAGCTTCCTAGTGTGCACACCCACTACGACACACCTTTTATGACTTCAATGAAATAAAGTGCCCCACAAAAGTACTCACTACATGCACAGTATGATGACACAACAGTCCATCCAGCAAACTATAATGGTTCCATAGTGCCCTTCCCATAGTATTATGACCCTACAATGTACCCCACATGCATGTATTATACACCATTAGTGCTTCAAACACAATATGGAGTTCTTACTGTGCACCCAACATGGTGTAATTCCCTTACAGGCCCGAATATGGCATGATGCTACCACATTGAGCATCCTACAGCATGATGTCTGACACATCCCTCTGCAAGTGTTATGGCCATTACAGTATCCCCCCCCAAAAAAAGATGGCGATGACAGACCTACACACAGAGTATGAAGGTCATCACAGCCCGCACACACAGTATCATGGTCACCACATCACCCAAACATAGCAATTTGGCTGTCATAACCCTCTGCACAGTATTACGGTCATCACTCTGCCCCCATGTCACAATGTGATGGCTGCCTTCACACAGTTTGATGGCCACCACTACCATTCATAAAAGATGATACTCTTGCATTCCTTACACTTAGTATGATGCCCTTACAACCTTTGACTGATAAAAAAAGAAAATATGCTCACCTAGCCCTATTCTTCTGATGCACTGCTTTGATCTTTGATCTGTGCTCCAATTTAGTAGGCTGAACTGTGGATCTGTCAGTTGATGACTTGTATTTTACTGTATCTTCAATTTGTGGATATGTACATAGGTGGATGATTAGAGGGCAATCGAAACAAGCACCTGGGGGGGGGGCATGGCAAGATTGCCCTCATTGTAATGTTTTGTGTTCCACGCAGAGAGCTTTCTTTAAGATCTGCGACATGGCCACAAAGCTCCATTGAAACTCCCGTCACCTTTTTGTGACTTGACTCAGCCAGCATTGACTTAATGACATCATTACACCAGTATGTACTTGATGGCCACAAGAAAAAGTGGAGAGGCAAGAGATCGTATAGAGAGGTAAATATTAACAACTGTCTTTTTCAATAAAATGTGTTAAATGAGGGTGGGAGAGCAGAAATTATAATGACTTGAGGGTGGGAGTGGGAGAGAAGGAATTATGATGAATTGAGTGTGGGTTGGGAGAGAAGAATTTTTAATGAATTGAGGAAGGTGGTAGGAGACGGTATTATGTTATAATCAATTTTGGAAGAAAGGTGGAAGAGAGGACATGACATAATGAATTGTGGGAATGGTAGCATATAAATAC
Source organism: Dendrobates tinctorius (assembly GCF_039654945.1). Classification (NCBI taxonomy): domain Eukaryota; kingdom Metazoa; phylum Chordata; class Amphibia; order Anura; family Dendrobatidae; genus Dendrobates; species Dendrobates tinctorius. The sequence continues at coordinate 73,202,442 of NW_027361690.1, read as the reverse complement.
AATGTAATTATAATGATCGGTGTTGCGTAATGGTGGGGTATTAAAGGGAACCTGTCACCTCGTTTTTCAGCTATAAGCTGCGGCAACTGCCTTTCGGGGCTTATCTACAGCATTCTAGAATGCTGTAGATAAGCCCCGATCTAACCTGAAAGAGACGAAAACAAGTTTTATTATACTCACCCGGGTATGGTCCTGTCCGATGGGCGTCGCAGGTCTGGGTCCGGCGCCTCCCATCTTCATACGATGTTGTCATCTTCCTTGCTTCCTGTCGTGGCTCCTGCGCAAGCGTACTGATCTGCCCTGTTGACGGTAGAGCCAAGCACTACAGTGTGCAGGCGCTGAGCCTCTCTGACCTTTCCTGGCGCCTGCGCACTTCAGTACTTTGCTCTCCCCTCAACAGGGCAGATCAGTACGCCTGCGCAGGAACCACGACATGAAGCAAGGAAGATGGTGACATCGCATGAAGATGTGAGGCGTTGGACCTGGACCTGCGACGCCCATTGGACCGGACCGCCCCCGGGTGAGTATAATAAAACTTGCTTTTCTTTTCTTTCAGGTTAGAGTGGGGGCTTATCGACATCATTCTAGAATGCTGTAGATAAGCCCCGAAAGGCAGTGGCTGCCGCTTATAGCTGAAAAACGAGGTGACAGGTTCCCTTTAAGGATACATGAGAGTGAATAGTAATGAAATAGAGGAAAGTACAGTGGCAAATTCATTTATATACAGCTCTGGCAAAAATTAAGAGACCACTTTCAAATGTTCAGTTTGTCTGATTTTTCTCTTTACAAACTTCTGACAACATGTCTCCGAATTTCCAAGCATTAAATTTTGCTTTTTTTTCTGAAAAGGAGAAATGGTCAAAATTAAAAAAATAAAAACCATTTGCTTTCAGACCTCAAATAATGCTGGGTGCATGTGTAAGGGGGTGACATAGCATTACCGCCTTGCTCTGCTCCCCTACTGGTACTTAATGTGTAACTGTGTACATATGTTAGTTACTGTAATGTCGTAGTGAATATTCGGTGGTACTGCTACATGTAAAATATGTATTACCCTGCATAGTCAATGGTACTGCCACACTCTTTTCAGTGTTACCATTTTATATACAATGCTGTTTATGCGTTATGTGCTTGTAATATAATACTGTGTAAGATAGGGAAAGTGCACCCTTCGGACATTACAGGGGGGCACCTTAGTATTATAGTTCTCATAGCTAAGGGTAAGTGCAGTTTCTTTGTGGGCCACTAGATGGGGTCATACTAGTGTGCATGGTTAGAACAGGTCATAGCTAGTTTATAGGGGGTTAAAATAGGAGGGGCTGCCGGGTGGTAAGACAGGAGTTTTAGGAAGTTTAGTCAGATGGGTCAAGGTGCCCAAGTGTCCACATGGGCTATAGGCCTGGACAGCTCTGCAGCCATGTAACATTAAAGTGCTGCAGCCCACGTTATCCACGGCCACTGTGCATCGTAGCAGTGGGCCAGAACAGGAAAGGAAAGATGTGGTGACTCATCACCTGTGCAGATACCTTTAAGGCAGGAGTTGGTTGGACTGAGGAGATGAAGGAAGTTGGAGCTTTGACGAGATCGTACAGACGGGCCGGATGCTTTACCTGAGGCAACCAAACCTGGTGACTGATGATTTCGAGTCTGGTGCGAAACAGGTAAAGGGAATTGTCATCATGGCGAAGTCAGGCCAGGAAGGAACTGAGGAGCAGTCTAGGTCGGTCCGGTCTGGGCGTGTACTGCACAGAAGTGACAGCCAGAAAGGGAAAGATGAGGAAAGAAGTAAATGTCACGATGTACAAACTGTGGATGTAACGTGTGAAGTATTCAGTAAAGGGAATGTTAAAGTTAGCTTGGACTGTGTTTCCATTGCTGAGGGTCACCTGGAAGAGGGACGATCATTGCCTGGGAAGTGCCCGGGGGGATCTGAATTTGGAAATGCAGGTATGCTGAAGAGTACAGTTTTCTCTAAGGGAAGGACTGGACATAGATGTTGCAGTAATTGAGGTCACGACTACAGTCCTGTCCCTCTCTTACACATGTCTGTATTCAGTGGCGCAGTGTGGTGGAATTCATATTCAGGAAAAATATATCTGTACATACAGTGGGGAAAATAAGTATTTGATACGCTACTGATTTTGCAAGTTTTCGCACCTACAAAGAAAGGAGAGGACTTTAATTTTTATTGTGGGCACACTTCAATAAAGGGCACATATCACGTATGTGCCCTAGGAGCAAGGTGAAGAGGAAGACCATCAACCTGATGGTTTGATACTATCAAGGTAGTGGAGAAGGCCCTGATGGATCTATCTAGGCTTGCACAAGATAGATCTTCCTAATGATCATTCATTCATCAAGTCGCCATGGCTCAAGATCAAGTCGAAGGCCGGTAAAAAAAATTGTTCAGAGTAAACCCTGGAAAATATTTCCTGAGCACATTGACAATGTGATATCAGGTGATTTTTTTAATGTATTAAAGAGATTTTTTTTGTATTTTGGACTAGTGCAGGAAATCTGCATATATAGTAAATATAAAATTTGTTGCAGTAACATTGCACATACATTTCCACTGCAGAAAAAAGGTGGGGAAAAACATCATTACAATTAGGTTGTTACCCTTTGTTTCATTCCCTCCGAAGGGCACACATTATGGGGGAATTTATCAAGACTCAATTTTACATGCCAGAAATGAATCAAAAGCCCTCCGAAGAAACATGTACTATTTTTATAAAGCGGTAAATGTCTTATAAAAAATTAGCGCATCTTGCTAAATTCCAGGCGGTGCTATAGATTGTGAGTCAAAATATGGCAGTTTTCTGGCATGCATAATTATACATTTTCCATGTTTAGTCCCACCCCTTTTTCCTAAGGTCCTTCAAAATATGACAGGACCAAGGCAAACGGGCAAAATGTACCAAATCTTTTTGCACAAATACCCCTTTCCACTAAATTATGTGACTTTTTGACTTTAGAAAAGTGGAGTAAAGTGAATATCAAATCCCCACGCATTTCTCCAAAATGTATTCCCAACCATTGATTCCTCAGCACTTACACTGCACAATTACTCAGTATGCTAAAAACATGATTTAAAACTGTCACGAAAACACAAATGTGGCACAAAACAGTGTAAAAAATATCTATTTTTAATTAGGCTGCGCTAGTACTGAAAAAAAAAACCCCAGAGTCCAGGCAGAAATAAAATATTAAAAGTGGTTTAAATAATCTAGAAAGTTGTTTTTATTTTCTTTATAAATGTTCCATTTCGTCTACGTATTGGTGAACAGAACATCTGATTTACTTCAATGATTTACAAAAACAGCATAAAAATAGCAAGAACTGATTATAAATTGAGGTTAATGGCATGGCATTACCGGCTGCGCCAAGGCATTTACATCCACCTGCAACTTTAAGACCCTGAGCATATGCAACTTACAAGCTGAAGAAAAGTTAACTTGGCAGTCATGTTAAGTATTGACTATCTGTCTTAGGACTGAGGGCTGTAAATTCTCTCTGCTAAGATCCAAGTCGATTTGTTATCAAATCAGGCATTGAGAGGCTGATTCATTGCTATTCAGCGCTATGCTGATTTATATGCAGAATGTAAAACAGATGCCTTATGTGATACATATTTATGGTGAGTGCTGTTCTAGGAAGATTTATTACGGATTCCTTTGTCGGGGTGTACATGAGCAGAGGCATGATGACTTGTATTTCCTCTCAGCTGCCAATGCCAAACTCATTAAAAAGAGGTGTGACTATTAATATACATTGTAATACTGACATGTTCTAATTTATAACACCTCGGCAGGGCAGACTGAAGTACTCGGCAAACCTGAGACCTGGTTTATTCATTCCTCTCTTGCTTCTTAACCATAAACATGCGTACAATGCTAACACTTTTCTGTATAATATGAAGCATTGCAAGCATCTGATTAGCCCCTATGAATATATGCATTGCATGTATGTGCACACAGACTCATAATGATTACAAAAGATGAAAGCGCCATATTGGAAATATTATGGTTTTGCATATGAAGCTTGCTTGGTTTGTAAAATAAAGATATCAGATTTTTCTGCAGAAAAATCTAGTAGAAAATCATTTCTATATATATATAATCGTCTTATCATGTCTGTCTGTCTGTCTGTAACCGAAATCCTGTGTCACTGTTTGGTTGCGGTGGCTAGGCCGCGACCAATCAGCGACATGCGCAGCTGTTTATAACGGTAAGCTGAGTTGCCGCTGATTGGTCGCAGCCGCCAGGCCGCAACCAATCAGCGGCAGGCGCAGTCGGGCGCAGCGCTCAATCGGGCGCAGGGGGTGCAGTGCTTAATCTGTAAAAAATAGAATTAAAATAAAAAATGGTTATTCTCACCTTCCGACGGCCTACGATCTCCTTTCCTTGTGGCCGGCATCGCGGTCCCAGTAATGTTTAGGACCAGAGATGACGTCACTCTCGCGAGATCGCGACGTTATCAGCGGTCTAAGGCGCAAAGCATTACTGGGACCGCGAGGCCGGGCGCGTGGAAATATGTAAAAAATAGAATTAAAATAAAAAATAGTTGTATGCTTCCGGTCCCAGTAATGCTTTGAGCGAAGGCCCGGAGATGACGTCACTCTCGTGAGAGCTTGATGTCATCAGCGGTGTTTCGCGCAAAGCATTACTGGGACCGGAAGATGCCGGGCGCGTGGCGCATGGAGTGGAGATTGGGGGCCGTCGGAAGGTGAGTATATAACTATTTTTTATTTTAACAGAGACTCTAGAATACCCGACGCATACCAGAAAAGGGGGTGAGGGTGACCATACATACCAGCAAAGGGGGGGAGGGGGACCATGCATACCATGAAAGGGGGGTGAGGGGTACCATACATACCAGCAAAGGGGGTGAGGGTAACCATGCATACCAGGAAAGGGAGGTGAGGGTGACCATACATAGCAGCAAAGGGGGGTGACGGGACCATGCATACCAGGAGAGGGGGATGACAGGACCATGCATACCAGGAAAGGGGGGTGAAGGGGGATCATGCATACCAGGAAAGGGGGGTGAGGGGACCATGCTTACCAGGAAAGAGGGGTGAGGGGGACCATGCATACCAGGATTGGGGGGTGAGAGGACCATGCATTCCAGGATTGGAGGGTGAGGGACCATACATATCAGGATTGGGGGGTGAGGGGACCATGAATACCAGGATAGGGGGATGAGGGGTACCATGCATATCAGGATTGGAGGGTGAGAGGACCACGCATATCAGGATTCGGGGGTGCATTATTGCATTATTACTAAATCTTCATAAATATACTACATACATATTCTAGAATACCCGATGCGTTAGAATCGGGCCGCCATCTAGTATATATATATATATATATATCTCAAAACTATGTAGAATTCATGCCAAATATTATCTTTTATCTTAAACATTCAGTTTAAGATTTACTCCAAAAGTAAAAAAAAAACCTCTATAAGGTTTGAATTTACTATGCAGTGGGGTGTCTTCATTACTTCTGTGGTTGATTCTTTAACCCCTTCCTGACATCAGACGTACTATCCCGTCCATGGGACCCGGGCCCCTATGCCCATGGACGGGATAGTACGTCTAGCGCGATCAGCGGCGCCCACGTGGTGAGCGCCGCTGATCGCGGCCGGGTGTCAGCTGATTATCACAGCTGATACCCGGCACTATGTGTCAGGGGCGGTCACGGACCGCCCCCGACACGTTAACCCCTTGCACACCGCGATCAAACATGATCGCGGTGTACCGGGGGTTAAAGGGAAGTATCGGCAGGGAGGGGGCTCCCTCCGTGCTTCCCTGAGCCCCCCACGGCAGCGCAATGTGCAGCGCTGCTGCGGGGGACTCCTTTCCTCCAGGCCCCCGGATCCAAGATGGCGACGGGGGCCTTCGGGGGCCTGGAGGAAGCTGGCTTCCTCAGTGCCTGCAAAGCGCAGGTATGAGGAAGCCTTGTGCACTGCCTGTGACAGATTGCTGATCTGTCACAGTGATCTGTGATGTGACAGATCAGCGATCTGTCACAGGACAGTGAAGTCCCACCTGGGACTATGTAATAAAGTAAAAAAAAAAAAATAAAAAAAAAGTGTAAAAATAATTTAAAAAAAATCGCCAAATAAATTAGTAAAAAAAAAAAAAAAAATATTCCCCAATAAATTCATTTTTTGAAAATAAAAAAAACCCAAAACAATAAAAGTACACATATTAGGTATCGCCGCGTCCGTAACGACCCGCCCTATAAAACTGTCCCATTAGTTAACCCCTTTAGTGAACCCCTAAAAAATTAAAAATAAAAAACCAAGAAAAAAATAATGATTTATTATCATACCGCCAAACAAAAAGTGTAATAACGTGCGATCAAAAAGACGCATATAAATATCCATGGTACCTCTGAAAACGTCATCTTGTCCCGCAAAAAACGAGCCACCACACAGCATCATCAGCGAAAAAATAAAAAAGTTATAGCTCGCAGAATAAAGCGATGCAAAAATAATTATTTTTTATATAAAATAGTTTTCATTGCATAAAAGCGACAAAACATAAAAAAACGACCTAAATGAGGTATCACTGTAACCGTACTGACCCGAAGAATAAAACTGCTTTATCAATTTTACCGCACGCGGAACGGTGTAAACGCACTCCCCCAAAAGAAATTCATGAAACGCTGGTTTTTGTTCATTCTGCGTCCCAAAAATCGGAATAAAAAGCGATCAAAAAATGTCACGTGCCCGAAAATGGTACCAATAAAAACGACAACTCGTCCCGCAAAAAATAAGACCTCACATGACTCGGTGGGTCAAAATTTGGAAAAATTATAGCTCTCAATATGTGGTGATGCAAAAACTATTTTTACAATAAAAAGCGTCTTTTAGCATGCGACAGCTGCCAAAAATAAAAACCGCCATAAATAGTAAATCAAACCCCCCGTTATCACACCCTTAGTTAGGGAAAAATAATAAAATTAAAAAAATGTATTTATTTCCATTTTTCCATTAGGGCTAGGGTTAGGGCTAGGGTTAGGGCTAGGGTTAGGGTTAGGGCTAGGGCTAGGGCTAGGGTTAGGGCTTGGGTTAGGGCTGAGATTAGGGTTAGAGGTGTGTTGGGGTTCGGGTTGGAGTTAGAATTGGGGGTTTCCACTGTTTGGGCACATCAGGGGCTCTCCAAATGCAACATTGCGTCTGATCTCAATTCCAGCCAATTCTGAGTTGAAAAAGTCCTATGGTGCTCCTTCCCTTCCAAGCTCTGCCATGCGCCCAAACAGTGTTTTACCCCCACATGTAGGGTATCAGCCTACTCAGGGCAAATTGCAAAACAATTTTTGGGGTCCAATTTCTCCTGTTACCCTTAGGAAAATAAAAAATTGGGGGCAAAAATATCATTTTTGTGGAAAAAAATGATTTTTTTATTTTCACGTCCGAGCGTTATAAACTTCTGTGAAGCACTTGGGGGTTCAAAGTGCTCACCACACATCTAGATAAGTTCTGTGGGGGGGTCTAGTGTCCAAAATGGGGTCACTTGTTGGGAGTTTCAATAGTTTAGGTACATCAGGGGCTCTCCAAACGCACATGACACCCGCAGACCATTCCATCAAAGTCTGCATTCCAAAACGTCACTACTTCCCTTCCGAGACCCGACGTGTGCCCATACAGTAGTTTTCTCCCACATATGGGGTGTCAGCGTACTCAGGACAAATTGGACAACAACTTTTGCGGTCCAATTTCTCCTGTTACCCTTGGGAAAATGAAAAAATTGGGGACTAATTGATCATGTTTGTGGAAAAAATACGATTTTTTTATTTTCATGCCCGGGCATTATAAATTTCTGTGAAGCCCTTTGGGGTTCAAAGTGCTCACCACACATCTAGATAAGTTCCTTAGGGGTTCCCATTTCCAAAATGGGGTCATTTATGGGTGTTTCCACTGTTTAGGTACATTAGGGGCTCTCCAAAAGCAACATGACACCCGCAGACCATTCCATCAAAGTCTGCATTCCAAAACGTCACTACTTCCCTTCCGAGCCCTGACGTGTGTCCATACAGTAGTTTTCTCCCACATATGGGGTGTCAGCGTACTCAGGACAAATTGGACAACAACTTTTGGGGTTCAATTTCTCCTGTTACTCTTGGGAAAATAAAAAAATTGGGGACTAATTGATCATGTTTGTGGAAAAAATACATTTTTTTTATTTTCATGCCCTGGCATTATAAACTTCTGTGAAGCCCTTGGGGGTTCAAAGTGCTCACCTCACATCTAGATAAGTTCCTTAGGGGGTCTAGTTTTCAAAATGGGATCATTTGTGGGGGGTTTCCACTGTTTAGGTACATTAGGGGCTCTCCAAAGGCAACATGACACCCGCAGACCATTCCATCAATGTCTGCATTCCAAAACGTCACTACTTCCCTTCCGAGCCCTGACGTGTGTCCATACAGTAGTTTTCTCCCACATATGGGGTGTCAGCTTACTCAGGACAAATTGGACAACAACTTTTGGGGTTCAATTTCTCCTGTTACCCTTGGGAAAATAAAAAAATTGGGGAATAATTGATCATGTTTGTGGAAAAAATACGATTTTTTTATTTTCATGCCCTGGCATTATAAACTTCTGTGAAGCCCTTGGGGGTTCAAAGTGCTCACCTCACATCTAGATAAGTTCCTTAGGGGGTCTAGTTTTCAAAATGGGGTCATTTGTGGGGAGTTTCCACTGTTTAGGTACATTAGGGGCTCTCCAAAGGCAACATGACACCCGCAGACCAATCCATCAATGTCTGCATTCCAAAACGTCACTACTTCCCTTCCGATCCCCGACGTGTGCCCATACAGTAGTTTTCTCCCACATATGGGGTATCAGCATACTCAGGACAAATTGGACAACAACTTTTGGGGTCCAATTTCTCCTGTTACCCTTGGGAAAATAAAAAAATGGTGACTAAAAGATCATGTTTGTGGAAAAAATACGAATTTTTTATTTTCACGCCCGGGCGTTATAAACTTCTGTGAAGCACTGGGGGGTTCAAAGTGCTCACCACACATCTAGATAAGTTCCTTGGGGGGTCTAGTTTCCAAAATGGTGTCATTTGTGGGGGGTTTCCACTGTTTAGGTACATCAGGGGTTTTCCAATTGCGACATGGTGTCCGATCTCAATTCCAGCCAAAAACGTCAAATGGCGCTGCTTCCCTTCCGAGCTCTGCCATGCGCCCAAATAGTGGTTTACCCCCACATGTGGGGTATCAGCGTACTCAGGACAAATTGCACAATAACTTTTAGGGGGCTGTTACCCTTGGAAAAATAAGAATTGAGGGTGAAAAGATCATTTTTGTGGAAAAAATATGATTATTTAATTGTACGGCTTTATGTTATAAACTTCTGTGAAGCCCTTGGGGGTTCAAAGTTCTCACCACACATCTAGATAAGTTCCTTAGGGGGTCTAGTTTCCAAAATGGTGTCATTTGTGGGGGGTTTCCACTGTTTAGGTACATCAGGGGTTTTCCAATCGCGACATGGTGTCCGATCTCAATTCCAGCCAAAAACGTCAAATGGCGCTGCTTCCCTTCCGAGCTCTGCCATGCGCCCAAATAGTGGTTTACCCCCACATGTGGGGTATCAGCATACTCAGGACAAATTGCACAATAACTTTTAGTGTGCTGTTACCCTTGGAAAAATAAGAATTGAGGGTGAAAAGATCATTTTTGTGGAAAAAATATGATTTTTTAATTGTACGGCTTTATGTTATAAACTTCTGTGAAGCCCTTGGGGGTTCAAAGTTCTCACCACACATCTAGATAAGTTCCTTAGGGGGTCTAGTTTCCAAAATGGTGTCATTTGTGGGGGGTTTCCACTGTTTAGGTACATCAGGGGTTTTCCAATCGCGACATGATGTCCGATCTCAATTCCAGCCAAAAACGTCAAATGGCGCTGCTTCCCTTCCGAGCTCTGCCATGCGCCCAAATAGTGGTTTACCCCCACATGTGGGGTATTAGCATACTCAGGACAAATTGCACAATAACTTTTAGGGTCCTGTTACCCTTGGGAAAATAAAAATTGGGGTGAAAAGATCATTTTTGTGGAAAAAATATGATTTTTTAATTGTACCGCTGTACGTTATAAACTTCTGTAAAGCCCTTGTGGGTTCAAAGTTCTCACCACATATCTAGATAAGTTCCTTGGGGGTCTAGTTTCCAAAATGGGGTCACTTGTAGGGGGTTTCCACTGTTTAGGTACATCAGGGTCTCTCCAAACGTGACATGGCGTCCGATCTGAATTCCAGCCAATTTTGCATTGAAAAAGTCAAACGGCGCTCCTTCCCTTCTGAGCTCTGCCATGCGCCAAAACAGTCGTTCCCCCCCACAAATCAGGTATCAGCGTACTCAGGACAAATTGCACAATAACTTTTGCCATCCAATTTCTCCTGTTACCCTTGGTAAAATAAAAAAATTGAACCTGAAGTATTTTTTTTGTGAAAAAAAGTTAGATGTTCATTTTTTTTTAAATATTAAAAAAAATTCCTGTGACGCACCTAAAGGGTTAATAAACTTCTTGAATGTGGTTTTGAGCACCTTAAGGGGTGCAGTTTTTAGAATGGTGTCACTTTTGGGTATTTCTTATCATATAGACCCCTCAAAGTGGCTTCAAATGTGATGTGGTCCTAAAAATAAAATGGTGTTGTAAAAATGAGAAATCGCTGGTCAACTTTTAACCCTTATAACTTCCTAACAAAAAAAAATTTTGGTTCCAAAATTGTGCTGATGTAAAGTAAACATGTGGGAAATGTTAGTTATCAAGTTTTTTGTGTGCCGTATCTCTGTGATTTAATGGCATAAAAATTCAAAGTTGGAAAATTGCGAAATTTTCAAAATTTTTGCCAAATTTCGGTTTTTTTCACAAATAAACGCAAGTTATTTGAATGAAATTTTACCACTACCATGAAGTACAATATGTCACGAGAAAACAATGTCAGAATCACCGGGATCCATAGAAGCGTTCCAGAGTTATGACCTCATAAAGGTATACAGTGGTCAGAATTGTAAAAATTGGCCCGGTCATGAACGTGCAAACCACCCTTGGGGGTGAAGGGGTTAAGGAAACATACATCAGAGAATAATCCCTCCTCTGCGCAACACATAGTACTATGCTACACTAATTTGATAAATGGTTTATGAATGTGATTTTCACCGCTGATGGTGATGAAGCAACGGGAGATTCAACACATGAGTAATGATTTTTCTTTTTGTGGTTTTATTTTTTCCTTCCCATATTCCATAATCTAACATATTTTGCAGATTATAAGGCTAATTTCACACTTGCTTTTTTTTGCAGTGCATTTTTCCTGCAAAAAAACGCATTGAAAAAACGCATACAAACTCATACAAATGCTGCGCTTTTTTCAAGCATTTTTATGAGCATGCATGAAAAAAACGCAGCGTTTTTATGCGTTTGTATGCATTTTTAGTGCGTTTTTACCGCGTTTGCGTTTTTTTCCAACATTAGGTGGCATCTCACACTAACCCAAACCATGACTTTACTAACCCTAACCCTAACCCTGACCCTAACCCTAACCCTGACCCTAACCCTAACCCTAACCATAACCCTAACCCTGACCCTAACCCTAACCCTAACCCTAACCCTTAACCAAACCATACTAACCCTAACCCTAACCCTGACCCTAACCCTAACCCTAACCCTAACCCTGACCCTAACCCTAACCCTTAACCAAACCATACTAACCCTAACCCTAACCCTGACCCTAACCCTAACCCTTAACCAAACCATACTAACCCTAACCCTGACCCTAACCCTAACCCTAACCCTGACCCTAACCCTAACCCTGACCCTAACCCTTAACCAAACCATACTAACCCTAACCCTAACCCTGACCCTAACCCTAACCCTGACCCTAACCCTAACCCTAACCCTGACCCTAACCCTAAACCCTAGCTAACCCTAACCCTAGCCCTAAACCCCCTTAACTAACCCTAGCTCTAACCCAAACCCCTAAATTCCATTGTCCAACTAATGGTAAAAAAAAAAACGCATGCGCAAAAAAACGCATACATAAGCATGCCAATGCGCACATATGCGCACCCATAGACTTATAATGGGTGTCTTGCTGTAAAAAAACGCAATGCGCGCGCATGCGTTTTTTTGAGGCAAGTCGGACGCCCAAAAAATGCAACAGGATGCATTTTGTGCGCCCGAGCGCATACCGCAAAAAAACGCATGCGCGGAAAAACGCGTACAAACGCATGTGTATGCGCACATAAGCGCATCCCATGCAAAGTATAGGAAAAAAAACGCATGCGCTATTTAGCGCTAAAATACTGCGAAAAAAAACGCAAGTGTGAAACCAGCCTAAGACGGTAGAAAAATAGGATTTTTTTTTTTTATAAAATGGCGGTGCATCCTTTAGTCCCGCTTGTACAGTTGCTTACTTGTGGGGAGGGGGCGGTGGAGCAGGGTCACTTGAGGAGGGGTTCGCTGCTGCAGGAAGCTGATGGCAGCAGTAGTGGGGCGATGCTGCAGGCCCAACACTGGTAGGAGGGGTTGTTCAATGGTGCGGGGGCTCTGCTCACATTTTGTCAAAGTCCGGAGCCCCCGCACTTTCCATGGTTTTAAATGTTGTGGAACTTGGGAAAATGACTGCTGGAGGTGGTGCATGTGCAGATTGATATCTGGGTGGCCCGAAGTCAACCTCAATGAAAGCCAAGGAAAGTGTGTGGGTCTCTGGCTTTGACAAAATGACAGCTGAGCCCCTGCTCTGCCAAACATCCACTCTTACTAGCCTGAGGCCCACAGCATCGCCCCACTCCTGCCACCACCTACCAGCTTCCTGCAGCAGCAATCCTAGTCCTCGCTCCCTCGCAGCCAGTAAGCTGCAGTCAGATTATAAGACACACCAACATTTTCCCAAAATATTTGAGGGAAAAAAGTGGGTATTATATTCTGAGAAATACTGTACTTTATTTTTCCATGAATGTAGCAATGTGGGGACATTTTTGCAGGATGGCTTGTAGCCTTTAATGAAACTATTTATTTCAACTTGTAATTCTTTGGAAACTGGGAAAAATTCTAAGTGGCTTCAAATGCTGAAAAAGCTAAATGTTGCCATTGTTTTTTGAGGAATTTTTTGAGCAATTGATTAGCAAACATTAATTGATAGTATGATACTACTAATCAGTACGATTACAAAAATATCAAACTTGATTTTCTTTTATTAAAGAAAGTCAGAACTTTTCAAATAATATATCTGTTATGTTTTGTCATTTCTGTGACCCATAACTTTTCTATTTTTCCAATGATTGAGCTGCATGGTTTTTTTTCTTCTCCCTTTACCATAAAGGTTATTTCATTTTATTTTTCGTACATTGGACTTTTGTTGATGTGGCAATATCAGATATGTTTATTATAAAGTAGGAAAAGGAGGGGTGTATTTCAAACTTTCATGTTTTTAATTGTTTTAATATACTGTATATTTTAAACTTTTTCTTAACTTTTTAGTCCCATTAGGGGACTTCAGCATGTGATCATTCAATCACAGCTCACCTTTTTGCCCCCGCACAGTTCTTGGAGACTCTTCCTCCTGCCACTGCTTATTGCAACCCTAGGCTTCTTCATGGTATGCAGGGACAACCAGGGTTTAGACTCAGCAGGAGTTCCTGGCTAGAGTATCTGTGATAAGGTCATGGTGCATGTCCTGGTATCACGGTATCACCACGAACTTACTATGCGCTCAGCATGAAGAGATGTACAGGGGAGTGTTTTCAGCAGAAGTGGCCAGGAGGTGAGCAGTGAAATGAGAATTAGGTTTTTTTTTTTCTATTTTAACCTTTTGCCGGCCCTCAGCTATTCAGTAAAATCGCTGCCAGTTGGCCACCATCTTACTGAGTTTGTGCAAAGCAGTTTACAAAACATCTGCTTGCTGGAGAATACAGGTTTATGCTTTCTATTTAAATAGAATTGAATTCCACTTGAATAAATTCACCTATTTCTAATGTTAATCCATCAGCTCCCTGCATTAGGGTCGCAGAGAGCTGATATCAGCCAGTGCATGCCTGAAAAGGTTATTATGCCATTGCAGCCTTGACCCTCCTTCTCCCTACATGTGGACCGCAGCTTAGATGTGTAGTTATGTCCATTTGTGCCAATGGGTTTGAATTGGACATAAGCATATTTACAGTATGTGTTTTTCGTCTACAAAAAAGTAAAAATTAGAATAAAAAGTAAATTTCGGCATTATTAAATAAATCTGGTGTACTTACTTTGAAACTCCAGATCTCAGCGCATAATAAAAATCTGAACAAAAAACAATATTTCTCATCCTCATTCTTGTTTGGTCATGTTTTTTGGTCCAGTCATCAGTGTGGTCTTCACTGAGGCATTTTCGGTATTGACAATTTTGGCATTTCCAGTTCTTACTATGCTGTAACATACTGAGAGCATGTGGTGTGCGCTGTGCAGCATCCTGATGACATGACACTGAAAATGCAGGGGCGAGAAGATGACCTAGTTAATGAACATAATAAGATGACTGAACCAGAGGGGCACTTGCATGTCAGTGTAAGGAGGAAGACTGGGCTGTGGGCACCTGTACTGCGTCAGGTCCAGAACTGTTGAGGCTGCGTCCCAGGTTGTCTGGGGGAATGAATAGGAGACTGGACAGACCCTGTCACCCAGAAGCAGGGGGCGTGGCAAATGAAAAAGCTTGCATAGCGACGGGCAGTTTCCCGCTGGTGGTAACTGAGCAGGTGTGTGCGCAGCATGCTCCGCAGCATACCATGGTCGACTGTATATGAGCACATCGCTGAGCCCCGCAGCAGAGGAAGAGCTGTGGTCTCCGATAAGTTCAGTGCCGCGCACAGGAATAGGAATGGAGGCCTATTCAGGACTCTCCATTGTGGCTCTCTCTGCCTGACAGCCCACCGCAGACCCCCCTTGATAATAGACCATACACAGTTCTCTTGACTTTGGCTGCACAAGTTTATGGACTAATTGGCTCAACGGTAGGACCAGAGACCTCCCATTGCCACTAGAAGATATACAGTCAGCTGTGGAATGTTCCCTGAGGACATTGCACCGACTGTTACTGAAACTACAACCCTCATTGGATCATCTTCGGCCTAGGAAGTCACGAATACGATAAGTTTGTTGAGTGGACTACTATCACATTATTGTTATTTATTGCCCTATCATTTGAAATTTAACTGTTCATCTCCCTGCGAGGAGTATCTTTACTGTTCAATTAAATTGTTAACCCATGCTCTGCCGTCACTACGTTCCGCAACCTGCTTACACTTGGCATAGTTGGCAGGATGCAGTCCACAAGCGCAGAAGTGGCAGACCTGGTGGTCATGGGTGACCAAAGGGCCAATTTACCGCTGGGGGCCATGCTTAGCAATCTTGCAAAGTTTACAGGGAGCGTTACCATGACATCATCGCTCGTCATGACGATTACTTCATGTTTACCACAGTCATAAGCCACGAAATACCTACAGGAAGTGCCGCACCAATCCGTGAGAGCTATCAGCAGATCCCGCCTCAAATGTACCAAGAAGTAAAGGAGATGTTGGCCCAAATGCTAGAGTGGAGTTATCTGGGAGAGCCAGAACCCCTGGACAGCCCCCATCGTCCTAGTTCGAAAGAAGGATGGAACCCTGTGCTTTTGTGTCGATTATAGAAGACTGAATGCATGTACGGTGCGGGATTCGTACCTCCTACCACTAATTGAGGAGTCATTATCTGCCTTGGGAAAAGCTAAATACTTCTCATCCCTAGATCTGGTCAGTGGATATTGGCAGGTGCATATGGCTGAGCATGAGCAGCCGAAAACAGCGTTTGTACTGCCCATGGGATTATTTTTATTCAATCGAATGCTTCAAAAGTGTCACCTTTTTAGCAAACAAATTGAATACTTGGGACATGTCGCATCTGCTGATGGAGTGAGACTAGCATGAGACAAAATAGCGCCAGTGCAGGACAGGCCTACCACAAAGACAGTGAAGGACGTTCGGGCCTTCCTAGGACTCACTGGGTACTACCGAAGATTTGTGAAGAACTTCATCTGAATTGCTAATCCGCAGCTGGAGTTACTAAAGGGAGTGCTGTCTGGTGCAAAGAATCGGACCGTCCAGTGGGGCGATAGCCAGGAGGAAGCCTTCCAAGCATTGAATATGACCCTGAGGCCCCAATATTGTCCTATGTAGACTTCTCCCAGCTCTTCATCCTTCACACCGATGGAAGCCTACACAGCCTAGGAGCTGTCTTGTCACAAATGTAGGATGGGTAGGAGTGAGTGATTGCATATGCAAGCTTGTCCCTTCATGACTCAGAATGAAATCTGGATAATTACAGCTCTTTCAAGCTAGAATTGCTGGCGCTATTGTGGGTGATTACTGAGAAATTCACCGAATACCAGTCAGGGTCCGAGGTCTTAGAGCGCATTGACAACAATCCCAGGCACACCTATAAATTGCAAAATTGGTTGCCTTGGAGCAGAGATGGGTGGCCCGCATGGTGAAGTTCCAGTACTAGAGTGCTACCGAAAGGGGGCCACGAGCACACATGCTGATGCTCTGTCGACAGTAACCTGGACATGACTGAGATGAAGAGCTAGAGGCAGAAGACATTCCCAGGTTCCGGAGATTCGCCTGGACGTTGGTAGCAACGCAGGGACAGATCTGAGAGGCGTCAGTAGAACGAGTACTGGGATGACCTCAAGACGACTGGGAGCAACTCCAGCAGGAAGATAGGAAACTTGCCCGGCTGAGACAGTGGGTGGCCTTGAAATGACTCCTTAGATGTAGTGAAAGATGCTCTGTCCCTGGGAACACTGCAGATTCTTAGGCTGTGGGAGAGGCTTCAGTTGGAAGACAGCTTGCTGTATCGGAAAGCACAGTCGGTATGAGAATTGGGGGTTATCTGGCAAGTGATACTCCTGGAGAAGTTGATCAGCATGGTAGCCACTGAGGCTCATGAGAGAGGAGCTCACTTTGGCCCGGAGAAGACATTTCAGTGGTTACAGAGGTTGGTCTACCACCCCGATTGAAGACTGCAATAGAAGAAGCATGCCAGCAATGTCAAAGCCGCAAACTAGTTAAACCTCCAGAACAGAGAGCCCCATACAGACCATTGTGACATCCACTCCCTTAGAGTTACTGCTAATCAACTACTTGACCATGATCCCAGCTCATCTGGGTTTTCAACACTGTTTAGTGATGATCGACCGCTTTACCAAATTTGCTGTGGCGACTCCCAATCAAGATCAAACTGCTGAGTCGGCTGTACAGGCCATTTGTTGAGACTTCATTCAGGTGTATGGCTGTCAGAAGAGGATTCATTGTGATCAGGGCACTTGTTTCCAAGGCCGAGTGATGGAGGAGCTGCACCACCTGTACCAGATTGAGAAGTCCTGGACAACACCCTATCATCCCCAAGGGAATAGAACCTGAGAGCGCTTCAACCGGACACTGATCCAAATGTTGAGAACGTTGGAAGAGGACAGGAAAGTCCGCTGGCCTGAATATGTGGCTGATCTGGTCTGGGTGTGCAACAATCGGGTGAACAGCACGACCATTTGCACCCCGTATACCCTACTGTTTGGGCAAAAAGTACGGGAGATTACGGAGTTGGAATTGGACCTAGCAGAGGACTATCCATGGATGGACATGTCTTCTTGTATCCGAGAACATCGACATCAGTTGCAGACCAGGTTTTGAGAGCTTGAGCATCATGAAACGGTACTCCCTCAAGGGACAGCTCTTAAGGCCGGAGACTGTTTGTTGGTCCAAGATAAGTGATCTTGAGGCAAGCTGGATCACCATTGGGAAAAGACTCCGTATCGGGTGAATTGCCGTGTTAGGTCCATGGGTCCCATCTATGAGGTTCAACCCGTAGGCGAAGAGGGGGCACCTACCTGATTAGTACACCAAAGTATATTGCGTCCTTGCCTGTCTCGAGACCCCAAAGCAGGGGAGAGAATACCAAGTGTCCCTGCAACTCTCACCCCTGTGGTTTCTGATTGTGAGGAGGAACCATTTGTTTCATTACCTGAAAAAGATGGCTTATTGCCTGTTAGTCCAGAGGAAGTACGCTGGCCCAAAACTCCAGAGATGGCTGCTCCAGAGAACTCAGGCAAACCCTCATCCTCCACACACGCCAACCTGATTCTGCCACTCAACCCAAGTTGTGTTGTACCGAGTGAATAACAGCTGGAACACCCCCCCTTGATATAAACAAGACCAATTTATTTGGCAGTGGATTATTTGAGACATGAAAGAATGCCAACGTCTACTACAGGAACTCTCACCTATGGAATGGGGAGCTAAAGGAGAGGAGGAGTGTAAGGATGAAGACTAGGCTGTGGACACCTGTACTGCTCTGGGTCCAGAACTGTTGAGCCTGTGTCCCAGGTTGTCCAGGGGAAAGATTAGGAGACTGGACAGACCTTGTCACCCGGATGAAGGGGACGTGGCAAACAAAAAAGCGCAAGCAGCGATGGCCATGTTCCCGCCAGAGGTAACTGAGCAGGTGTGTGTACAGCATGCTCCGATGGGTGTGCATCAGCCCCGCAAGTTACCGTGGTCAGCTGTAAATGAGCACTCCACTGAGCCCCGCAGCAGAGGAAGAGCTGTGGGCTCCATCAAGTTCAGTGCCGCGCCCAGGCATATGACGGGGGCCGTGTTCAGGACCGTTGGTTGTGGCCCTCTCTAATAATTGGCTCAACGGGTAAGACCGGAGACCTCCAGTTGCCGCCAGAAGATATACCGTGAGTTGTGGAATCTTCCCTGAGGACATTGCACTGGCTTTTACTGGGACTACAACCCTCATTGTATCATCTGTAGTCGAGGAAGCCACGAACACGATAAGTTTATTGAGTGGACTGCTAACACGTTATTGTTGTTTATTGCCCTATCATTTGAAATTTAACTGTTCATCTCCCTGCAAGGACTATCTTTACTGCACAATTAAATTGTTAACCATTGCTCTGCCATTCTTGCGTTACTGCATCCCACAACCTGCTTACACTAGGACAGGTAGTGGCCAGATTTATTTATTTTATTTATGTATTTTACTCATGTATATAGCACCATTAATTCCACAGCCCTTTACAGAAGGTCACTTCAAGTACAGTATTTTTGGCAATGATCATGCGATGAGGCAGCCGAACTCAAAAACATGTATTGTTTTATGTTAGGAACTAAAAAATGTATCTGTAATAAGGCAAAATAAAGAGATCGTCTAACTATTG
Source organism: Dendrobates tinctorius (assembly GCF_039654945.1). Taxonomy (NCBI): domain Eukaryota; kingdom Metazoa; phylum Chordata; class Amphibia; order Anura; family Dendrobatidae; genus Dendrobates; species Dendrobates tinctorius. The sequence continues at coordinate 73,183,196 of NW_027361690.1, read as the reverse complement.
CAAGAAGTGCTAGTTATAAAACGAAAGTAGAGCATAGGATTTAGTGCTGGTTTTAGAAGTTTAGATAAAAGACCTGTGTGTAAAGACATTTTACAAGCAATCTGAAAGTCGTAATACTGTTAATGAATGCAGTATGAAAGAAATCAAAAAATAATTGTCTTTGAGTTCATTTACTACTTTTCTGTACTCAAGTCCTGAGGTCTGTAAGAACAAGAGAAATTCACCCGCAAAAGTGATAATAAAACACATTAGAAAACTCTTAACAAAGGTGTGAGTGTGAACCCCATTCCATAACGTGCTAGTCCCCATGAATATTTTGTTACAAATTTTGATATGAAGAAAAAAATTACAATAAAATTATCTAGTGCATAAGAATCAGAGGTCATCCTTAGACCAGGAAACAATGTAAGCAAAGTCATATATATAGGGTTGCTACTGGCCTCAGGGAAGAACAATTACTGATTGTGAACCTTGCCCCAATAACCTCATGTTCTTCTATAAAGTGGTGCTTGAAAGTTTGTGAACCATTTAGAATTTTGCATATTTCTGCAGGGAAAAAAAATGATATAAAAAAAAAAAATCTTGGAATCTGCTACACATACATCTTTGTATTAAAAGTATTCAAACTATTGCTATACTGTAAAATGTGCATGGAAATATCTACATGATGTGATATTCATTCTTTGCAATAGGTACAAATGATTTTTCTTGCAGCACTAGGGGGCAGTAAGGGGGCTTCCTGGAATAATAAAAAAAAAATCTTTGGCTATCAATCTGTAACATGTAGCAGGAACACTAAAGGCACTTTAGATAGAGTCAGATGTTTAACTATTGTGCTAGTGATCATACATTATCCTCTACTTTCCGATTAGGCTGCAGGCCAAAGCAAAAAGATGGCAAGCGAGGTTCTTGGAAGCAAAATATTATGAGTCTGGAGAGTTTCTTCCTTGGAGCAAGAGAACCTTCAATGACAAAATTTCAAAGGCCATATGTATGAGATTTTTGTAAATGTCTTTGTTTAACTGCGAGCAATCTTCTCTTTTTAGTGTTGTTACTTTTTCAGGTACTTTTTATTTTTTCCTGACATTGTAGCAGATCTTCCTTTCCTTTGTACATCTCTATGCTATTATGGAATATGTTCAAATGAGAGAAATGTTTCTATGCGTTAACATCTGAAGACATAGGAAGAGAATTCCCCAGGGTGCTGACTCTTCAGCTGCTGGAATTTATAAAGTGGAGGTATAAGACAGACATACATGAAAGAAGCCAGCTTTTTCTCTTACGTTAAATTAACCCACTCGTCGCCGGATGTGATAATTAATCGTATTATAAGGCCAAACTTCTAAAGTTCCTTTTTGTACTTGCATACATTTTTAGAAACTTGTGCACCAGTTCTGTTGTCTCATAAAACCCTTATTGTGAGTTTTGGTCAAGTGAGACACATAGGGGCTTATGTGACAGAGTTGTCTCATTCATCATAGCAGGATATGCCATATGGCAGTGATATTGCAGTAAATGTACATATATACATATACATATTGTCATAAATTGGCTCACTCAGTTGTACACAGAGATAGTCACAGGAAAGCTGTCTCTTTAAGTCCTTAAAGGGTTTGTTATATACATGCAGCATAAATTACAGTGAAGTAAAAATAAACACGGCCCTTAGGGCAAAACAGGAAAACAAAAGAAAATGGTATATCACAGTCCATACATCTGCGGGGATCCACCCGCTCAGAAGAAATCAGCATACAACGGTTCAGCTTTCCTTAACAGGATCCATAGCACTGGAGCTCCATTCTCCAGGCCTACCGAACACTTAATTCCCCTGGAGGCTGATTATTTAAACCCCAGACCACTCCCTGGGGTGGAGATAAGGTGGACAACCTCTCACCCACTCTATGGTTGTCCACAAAATCCCCTCTTAACACATAGTGTGCTGGAGCAAACTTCTGGGATACAAATCACTGAATCTAATAGCCTCAGTGACACGTATATCCCCTCCAGCACTCTACCAGTGACTTTGTCACAATATATTTGGGAAAATATTGGAAAGCCAAAGCCAATGGAAGATTGATTCATAGATAGAAAAATAGATAGGTTTGTATATGCAACTGCTCCTGTACAAGTGAATGCTATCTATGGATAAACTTGAGTATAGAAGTGCCACTGCTTCTAGTAAAATATTAAAGGGTCAAGCCACTACTTACACTGGTGGACCTATGGGTGGATGCTAGAGAAGGGCCTAAAGCAATAGATTTTTCTTTTGGCAAAAATGTCCATGTCCTTGGGAGGTAAGGTGTGAAGCAATATGATTATAGTTTAGTGGAAGTTGGATATTGAATCTCAATTTAAAGTGGCTGTCCTGGCTTTTCACAAAAGTCTGCAGTGATGCAATATGACTGCAGACTTGTGAATTAACACAGCACGTGTATCTGGTGCTTGTGGCCACATGACTCGGGTCATGTGGCCACAAGTATGCAACATGCATACTCCTGTGCACATTTCAACTAGACATGCAGGGACTCTATCAATTCACTTATATTAATTGAGGCAGCGCTCATCTACCTAGTATGTGGCTGAAAGTATGCATATCATATACTTATGGTCACAGGACTGCTTGGACTCACTACCGGCACCAGAGAATCCTCACAGCACACACTCATGATTCATAAGTCTGCAGTCACATATAGTGAAAGCAGACTTTTATGAAAGGCCTGTACAACACTTCTAATACTTTAGACTTCTCTATGGAGTTCCTCTACAGCATGAGGCCATGAGCATAAAAAAGCTGCCTTGGACAGAATTAGTGTAGGTAGGGTGGGCCGGACTGGGGGGTGGTCCCTCATTTACCGCGCACAGACGTCACAGACACAAGATGGAGGCAGATTTCGGGTACAACAGGTCCAAGTTTATTAAGTCGTCCGCCTGACGACCTCAGCAGTACACCGCAATTCTTCCACAGCCCTCCGTTTCCAGGCCTGGGTACATACACCGTACTTTTAGCGTAGCGACGTTCCTCCCAGCCTGGTCACTGTGGCCGCCTTAGGCCTGTTCACTAGCAGCACTTTACAGGTCAGAGATCGTCGTCAATTTGGTATGTTTCCCTCGGGGCCTCATCTGTACTGTGGTTCTTCGTGTCGGGGCCACCCCCCTGACTTCCTTTCTCCTCAGTCCCCTAGTTGAGCTCACCTCACAGCACGTACTCCTTCACTGACTCCTCTCCTCAGAGCTCCTCCCGGGACTGGAACTTTCTGGAACCCTCCTGTCCTTTTTATAACCTTCCTGTTTCCTGTAACTCCTCCCCCCATGACCAACGGTTTCCATAGCCATAAGCTGCTGTCAAGTCCTGAACTCATGCTCTCCCCTGCCATCTTGTGGTCAACCCAAGGTACTACACTCAATCTACACTTTTCCAGCTGTTTCCCTTCTGTCATAATTAACATCTGTCTAAAGTGCACAAACCATTTCTTCTTCTCTCTGACAAGTCCATTCGTCAGGTCACCTTGTCCACATTAGCACAAGACACTTCGATTAACAGATTCCAGAGGTATCCCGATCTTCACCCTTTAACCCCTGCTCAATGGAAGGACTGCTGTCTGAAATAGTGAACCAAAGAGTCAAGACGTCATGTCAGGATAAGAATCATAACACAATAGAATGGTCAAAATTCACACCATGGTCAGAAAACAGAAGGAATCAGGAAACCAGCAGAAACAGGGGCTGGAGCACACATCAAGTACAAAAACGAATTGACTGGCAGTGGAAGTAAGAGACACAGGGGTTTAATTGGCAGATAGCCCCGCCCAGGGCTGTCAGAAAGGAGTGATATAAAAACCAGACAATTAATCTCATAGCTCCCTGATATAGGGACACCAATAGATCCAGGAATTAAACAGGACCAATGCTGTCACGCATGACTCTCAAAGGGACAAGAACCGACACAGATGTTACATTTATTTGCTCATTAAAAAATTGGAAATGCAGGTACTATAATAACATTTTGTTTAGCCTTTCGCAGTTTGGCAATATTACTGTTAGGCATCTGCCTTTGTTCAGAAGGCTTCATCACATTCCCCTACGGCAGTTGCCTTCTGCATTGCTCCACATCAGGTTGTACAAGTGTATTGGTGTGCTTTAAGGATATAATTATCTGCCTATGCCTATTTAAGGCCCACTAGCACACACCTGTGTCTTTGTATTAAGACTCCCAGACCTGTTTTCTGTTTGCTTGCTGTGCTATTTATCAGTTCCTGGTCTGCATCTGCCTTGTGACCCAGCATACCTGATGGCTTGGTTGCTTCTTACTTACCTGTGTCTCGTCTGCACCTGTCCTCCTGTGGTTTTCAGGGTGCCATCTCCTAACTCAACACTTGCCTCCCAGATTGGTACACCAACGCTCAGAGTCTGTATGCCCACCTGGATCTGAGGCTTAAAGGATCCACCTCACCTAATGAGTCTTATAACTACTCAGGAAAATAAACATTTATGACATTCAGTTAGGGTCAGGCACATAACAACAGTGGTTTTTCAACATAGGACTGTTACAATAGAAAAGACCTTTTAAATTAAGCAATATAGAGATACAGTTTTACTTTAGGATCGATTGTGATGTAAAGCAGAAGCAATTTATCATGAATAGGGATGAGAAAACCCAAACCATAAAGTAAAATGAGGGTACCCCCAAAAAATATGACCCGAGGTTCTCCCTATTTTTAATTTTAAATAATTTCAAAAAAATCACAGCAGGGCCACCACCCCTCCACAGAGATATAAATTTCAGTCTAAAGAGAAGATTTACATAGGTTCCCATACAGAAGAAAACTTTAGTTTAAATGAGGATTGACATTAGGTTAGGGTCCTGGAATACGAGAAACGCCTTACTGTGGCTTCCAGGTACACATAAATTGGGCATTTTACGTGCTAAGCTTTCTCAATTTGTCATATTTCTAATGCAGTAATGCAATTCATTTTTCATATTTCATGTTTGCATGCTATGGCACTACAGTGTGCTTCCTTTTTTTGTTTGAATGTATATGAGTTGGTGACTCTAGGTTAAGCACCTGTTCACACTTAGTTTATGCTTGGATGTGACGGTCAGTGTTCTGAAATTTGTATTCATTAACCTTCTGACTGAGCACTCCACCTCTTAGCCGCAGGCATTTTTAATCACAGCAGGGCCACCACCCCTCCACAGAGGTATAGATTTCAGTCTAAGGAGAGGATTTACATAGGTTCTCATACAGATGAAGACTTTAGTCTAAGTGAGGATTGGCATTAGATTAGGGTCCTGGAATATGAGAAAGCGCCTTACTGTGGCTTCAACGTACACATAAATTGGCCATATTATGTGCTAAGCTTTCTCAATTTTTCATACTTCTTATGCAGTAATGCAATTAATTTTTCATATTTCATGTTTGCATGCTATGGCGCTACAGTGTACTTCCTTTTTTGTTTGAATTCCCTATTTTTAATAACCAGCTAAGGCAATGCAGACAGCTAGGGGATTATTTTAATAGCTGAAAAGGTACATGGTTATTAGCCCCTTCCCAGCCTAATAAGACCAGTCCTCAGCCACCCCAGAAGTGGCACATCAATTTGATGCGACAATTCTGGCACTTATCCTCGCCTCTTCCTGATTTCTTTGGTGCGGTGACAATCGGGGTAATAGTTTCTGGGGTTGATGTCAGCTGTGTAATGCCAGCTAGCAACAAGCCCAGGAATTAGTAATGGAGAGGAGTCTATCACACACCCCCATTACTAACCACTAAGTTAAAAGAATAAAAAAATACACACAGGAAAAACTGTTTATTTGAATAAAAACTCCCTGACACATTCCCTAGTTTACCTATTTATTATTAAAAAATAATCCCAGCAGTTCCAATGTAATCCTAGGTATTCTCACAACATCCAGCGATTCTGTAGATTCTCTCACGGTCAGTGATGTCAGTTATTTCATCGCCCGTGAGACATGACCATGAGTGACCTATGCAGCCTTGAGAATACACGTCATTTTTTAAATTTATTTAGTACAGTAAAATACACAAGCAAGGCACTGCTCCACTCTTCAACATGGACCTCTGCCTCCTGGTTCAAGATTATTATTTTTTTATTATGTTATTTTAAGTCATTTTCCAATCCATGTTTAATTGCACTGTAATTTTTCTGCCTTTTCCACCATTTTGCTTCCTTTTTTAGCCCCCTAGCTCTTACTACAACCATTTTACAACCATTTTAAAGCACCAAAGTTCAGGTCCCCATTGACTTCAGGTCCAGGGTCTAGTTCAAGTCAAGTACTGGTATCTGAACCAAACTTCGGACGAAAATTTGGCCGAACCTGGCAAAACCGGAACTTAAACGGGTTTGCTCATCCTTAATCATGAACCTAAATGTTGAGAAATATTGCAGAAAGTGGGGCAGGTCTTTCCCTCTCTGCTCGTGAAGTTGTCAGGGAGTTTTATAATGATGGCCTATGCTTAAGATAGGTCATCAATACTTGATCAGTGTAGTTGCGAGACCCAGAACCCCCACCAAGCAGTTGATCGCAATGTTGGCAGTGGCCACATCTGCTGTGTTGAAGAGCTGCACAGTACAGATTCATCAACTGCATTGTGGCCGCTGCCAGAAACTGCACATCTGCCCTTTTTGATTTGAGCAGGGGATGAAGGATGAATATGCAGTATCCGGCCGCAGCCACTATTTCATTGACGGTGCTGTGCTGTACAGATTTGACCACCGACATCATGAGGAACAGCTGATTTGGTGTCTGGTGAATGGTGTCATACCCCCAACAATCAGAGATTGATGACTACTCCTAAGGGTAGGCCATCAATATAGAAATTTCAGACAACCCTTTTAACTACCTATCGAACTACATATAGACATAGTTGAAAGAAATACTTTCAGTTCATGGCAGGCAAATCATTGGACAATGGTAGGCAAATTGTCCATTGATTTGCCTGTAATGCGGGTAAAATGCAGATATAGTGCATAGACCCATCAAAACCAAGTGGATGACAAGTTCCAGAGCATGAGAATCAGAATTGTTCCTTGACAAATAAGACAGGTAAATGCACCAAAAGTGGTTTCAAGTGGTTGTGGTAAATGAAGCCAATGTTTGCTTTTCTACAGGTTTGGTGTGAAAAAAATAGGTACACAATTTTTTATGATTTTTTTTATCTTAAAATTATTAAATAAGTTTTCCCCAATGAGTTTGTCAGCACGAAAAATGTTGAAAAACTGGCAGTCATGAATTTGGCAATGCTTGTAAAAACACTTCTGTTTTTTTTATCTTTGTTCTTAGCCTCCATTTCTAATAAAAGCAAAACATTCTTCCATTAAACCTCTATTCTCAGATGAAATTGTATTGTAAATGCATGTGCACAAGCCCAAGATTGAATAGAAAGAATGAGAAAGGCTTTGATCACCTTGTAGGGGCAACTAGCCTCACTAAAATTGCACCTATGTTGTTTTTTTTAAGTTATTATTTTTTCACATAATAGAGGTTATATACTTTAGTTTTTAGATCCATATGCGGACTTCTACAATATAAGGAACAATTGTAGTGGAAATAAAATAAACAATATCAGCAGTCTCTCAAGATTGACATAGTTTTCTTGCTTTCTCATACTGCCTGATGACCCGACCATGTCAACCACCTGTAGACAGCTGAATACTGTTTGCTTAAGTCATCTCCTTTGAGGGATATTTGGCCTCCTGTCAGCTGATTATGAGAAAGACCTTTTAACACTGTCAACGTGTGCAGCCATCCGTTTGGCTGGCTGGCTCTGGGGGTTCCTCATTGAATCCTTTTTAGATAATTTTTTTTTACTCGCAAAGAGCGATTAGCCTCGCAGCTCCCTTTCTCTTATACATCCATGCAATACACCCACTGATCAATGCGGGACTGAGCTTGCCTTTGGCCGAAGTCTTCAAGGCCTTGTGAAGATGTAACAAAATGTAACTCTGGTTTTTTTTTGAAGATGACAGGCTGAGCTTGACAATATAATCCTTCAGGCTTGTCTTAGTTACTGAAAAGCTGAAGCAGTGTCAAAAGAACCAGATGATAACAGTCTTCATGCCAAGTCTAACAGCTTCATTGCAACAAGAAAACTTTCACATTAAATTTCCATATGGTCTTTTTCCCCTCAAAGAGATAAGGAATCCCTGCTGCAAGGAATAAGTAAGTGGTGACTTTGGATTTCAGGCAGCACATGCACAGCAACAAAAACAATCGGATTAGTGCTTTTTTGTGATCCTAAAAGGTTTTGCCACCTTTCTGTGAAAAATATATATTTCTCCATAGTAGAACCCCAGTCCTGTAACCATATAGCAAAATAAGGACAAAAAGGTCTTTAAAGACCTAAGTACAGTACCAGTGGTCCAAATTACATTACTTTTTTAGTCACCTTGACCTAGTCTGGATAAATCACTCCCCATTAATATTTAAAGGGGATATCCGGGACTTTTCTAAAAAAAAATGTGCCAAGCACCATTCTTCGCCAGCACAGAACGGTCACAGACGGCTCCTGCTGGTCACTGAGCTGCCTCTGCTAATGTCTCATCAACAGACCGGCTTCCTTCCTGCTTTGCTGACAGGGCTGGACTTCCGATGTCATTCTGATTGGCAGCCGGATCCCCTCTGCTAAACTTGGGGAGTCGGCTGTCAATTAGCACAAGATCGGCAGTCACTCCCTGTCGACAATGCAGGGAACAATAGATACCCTCGCTCTGTCAACGTGGTGTCAGCAGAGGCAGCTGAATCGCTGATAGGAGCAGTTTGTGACTGCTCTGTGCTCATGAAGAATGAGGCCGGGCACAACAAGCAGGTAGATAGCAGCTACATGCCTGTTAGTTCTTAGGCACATTTTTTTTCAATATTTCCTTTAAATTAATCAGCAATATCTATAGATGGATATATAGACTAGATACAGTCAGACATGGAGGGCTGAAGGAACAGTTCAATTTCATCTTCTTCCTTTAGTAAACCAGTATCTATCTTTGGATTTTTTTTTAAATTTTCTTCTATTATTTTTTTAGTTCTTTCCTTAATTATCCCCTTTCAACCTCCACCTATTTATTTCTTTCCTAGCCGATGATAATCACAATCAGGGTCACATTCTGGTTTCTGTGAACATCTCTACAGAGTCAGGTGACTGGTGGGTCCCATCCTTGCCTTTCCCAAAAGTATCTATGGGGCTCAGGCGACTGGTGGGTCGAAATCCTAGACAAATCCACCAAGTATGACTGGGACACATGTTATCAATTATTACCTGTAAATATACTCGTATCCACACAGATTTAAAATGCCTATCATCAACTTCATAAGATATCGACAGCAAAAAAGATTATCAGAAGGCAACTTTTATCAATATTATAGAAAATCTTTTATTGTTAGAAAAACATATTTGTTAAAACCGTTACATATTACCAAATTAAGGGACAAGGGGAAATAGATATACACATATGTATAGTGTGATTACACACAAGAAAATGATGCACAAATCCGGCACATAGAATATAATTTACACTGTGTGTCTATTAACCTCTTAACCCCCAAGGGTGGTTTGCACGTTCATGACTGGGCCAATTTTTACAATTCTGACTACTGTCTCTTTATGAGGTAATAACTTTGAAACGCTTCCATGGATCCTGGTGATTCTGAAAACGATTTCTCGTGACATATTATACTTCATGATAGTGGTAAAATTTCATTCAAATAACTTGCGTTTATTTGTGAAAAAAATGGAAATTTGGTGAAAATTTTGAAAATTTCGCAATTTTACAATTTTGAATTTTTATGCCCTTAAATCACAGAGATATGGCACACAAAAAAATTAATAAATAACATTTCCCACATGTTTACGTTACATTAGCACAATTTTGGAACCAAAATTTTTTTTGTTAGGAAGTTATAAGGGTTAAGATTTGACCATCGATTTCTCATTTTTGCAACACCATTTTATTTTTAGGGACCACAACACATTTGAAGTCACTTTGAGGGGTCTATGTGATAGAAAATACCCAAAAGTGACACCATTCTAAAGACTGCACCCCTCAAGGTACTCAAAACCACATTCAAGAAGTTTATTAACCCTTCAGGTGCTTCACAGGAAATTTTTGAATGTTTAAAAAAAATGAACATTTAACTTTTTTTCACAAAAAAATTACTTCAGGTCCAATTTTTTTTATTTTACCAAGGGTAACAGGAGAAATTGGACTGCAAAAGTTATTGTGCAATTTCTTCTGAGTACGCTGATACCTGATATGTGGGGGGAACCACTGTTTCTGCACATGGCAGAGCTCAGAAGGGAAGGAGCGCCGTTTGACTTTTTCAATGCAAAATTGGCTGGAATTCAGATCGGATGCCATGTCATGTTTGGCGAGCCCCTGATGCACCAAAACAGGGGAAACCCCCACAAGTAACCCTATTTTGGAAACTAGACCCCCCAAGGAAGTTATCTAAATATGTGGTGAGAACTTTGAACCCACAAGGGCTTCACAGACGTTTATAACGTACAGCCGTACAATTAAAAAATCATAATTTTTTCCACAAAAATTTTTATTTTCCCAAGGGTAACAGGACCCTAAAAGTTATTGTGCAATTTGTCCTGGGTATGCTGATACCCCATATGTGGGTGTAAATGACTATTTTGGCGCATGGCAGAGCTCGGAAGGGAAGCAGCGCCATTTGACTTTTTTGGCTGGAATTGAGATTGGACACCATGTCGCGTTTGGAAAGCCCCTGAAGTGCCAAAACAGTGGAAACCCCCCATAAATTACACTATTTTGGAAACTAGACCCCTCAAGGAACTTATCTAGATGTGTGGTGAGAACTTTGAACCCCCAACGGCTTCACAAAAGTTTATAACGTACAGCCGTAGAATTAAAAATCATATTTTTTCCACAAAAATGATCTTTTCACCCTATATTTTTATTTTTAAAAGGATAACAGGACCCCAGAAGTTATTGTGCAATTTGTCCTGAGTACACTGATACCCGATATGTGGGGGTAAACCACTATTTGGGTGCATGGCAGAGCTTGGAAGGGAAGCAGCGCCATTTGACTTTTTTGGCTGGAATTGGGATTGGATGTCATGCCGCGTTTAGAAAGCCCGTGATGTGCCTAAATTGGAACCCCCCACAAATGACACTATTTTGGAAACTAGACCCCCCAAGGAACTTATCTAGATGTGTGGTGAGCACTTTGAACTCCCCAGTGCTTCACAGAAGTTTATAACGCCCAGGCGTGAAAATAAAAAAATCATATTTTTTCCACAAACATGATCTTTTAGATCTACCCTCACATGATTTACTCCACCCAATAATCCTCCCTGAGGACCACTTTATATGCGGGGAGTGTTACCGCAACCAGGGGACTCCTAGAAATACCTGGTCAATACCCTCAGGCATGATGAGGAGGGATATCGTCCTGATGAGATGGAGCCACTGAGAGTAACAAGCGGGCGGTCTGGTGGGTTATCTGTGAGGGTAGAGTGGCGCCGTTCACCACTCTGATGGTGACTGTTGTAGACATCATAACCAGAGGTATAGCGTGCCGTTGAGCGAAGGCTGATGACATAAAATTGCCCTCTGCCCCGGAATCCACGCAAACCTCCACCGCCAGAGTGGAAGAATAAACCTCAAGTGTCCCCTTAAAAGACAGCTTGGAGGAAAACGCCACTGATTCTAGTGCGCCGCCTCCTACGGCCACTAGGCGCGAGCGTTCTCCCAGCTGCTGTGGGCACCATTTGGCAGGATGACCGGATTGCCGGAAAGCATGACAGCTCACAGGCGCTCGAGGGGACCCAGGCCTGGATCCCTCACGGGAAGCCCCCTGACGCTCAGACACCCGATCGGAAGATTCCAGAGGTTTAGCAAAACTAGGTGCTAACCTAAACCTCTGCCTACACTGGACCCACTCCAACCTTCGCTCGGCGAAGCGAAGATCAATACGGGTGGAGACAGTGATAAGCTTCTCCAGTGTAGCGGGAATCTCCCTGGTGGCCAGAGCGTCCTTCACATGGCCAGCCAAACCTCTCCAGAAGGCCGGAATGAGGACCTTATCTGGCCACTCTAACTCTGAGGCCAGCATCCGGAACTGGATGGCAAAGTGGCTGACCATGGACGAGCCCTGTGATAATGCCAGCAGCCGGAGCGCGGTGTCATGGGTGACTCGTGGCCCCAGGAAGACCTGCTTCAGAGTGTCCAAGAACCGCGAGACACTCTGCACCACAAGATCACCATGCTCCCACAGCTGTGTGGCCCACTCCAAAGCCCTGCCCGACAAGAGGGAAATAATAAATCCCACTTTAGCCCGCTCAGAGGGGAACCGTGTGGCCAGCAGCTCTAGCTGTATAGAGCACTGGCTTACGAAACCCCTACAAGAAGCACTATCACTCGAAAACTTCTCAGGCAGCGGGAGGTGGGACAAAGTTGGGGCAGGGATGGCTGTGGTCACACGGGAGACAGCCTCTGTGGCTGCCTGAACAGTGACCGCAGTAACATCCACAGCTGAGGCTGAACGCTCGAGAGCCGCCAACCTGCCCTGCAGCTGCCGGAGGTACTGCAGCAGTCACTGTTCATCCGCCATTACTAGCCAGACCCTGGCGCTAGTATAATGTTAGGGCTGGCGGAACGAACCAAATTATAAAATAATAGTAGGTGCGTTCGCAGCCCGGGGTCCACCGTGCAGAGGTGGTACACTGCTGCTAAGTAATGGTGGAAGAATTAAGCGGTGTGAAACCAGTCACACGTGGGTTACATCACCCAATGTGAACAGGGCGAACTTTGTTACTGCACACAGCCGCACCACCGCTGAAAGTAGATGCCGGAGCCTGTTAACTCACAGAGCTCGGCCAAAAGAGCGCACAGTGTACGGCCACAGAACTCTACCCCAAGGACACGGGGTTAGAGTCCTTCTAGGCCCACTGAACGTGCGGCATCGTTGCCGCGAGCGCCGCTATAGATGCTGGCTATGGAGCACATGCACTGAGGCGTGCCGAGTCCCTGGTGAGGCCAGATGCCTGACTCAACCTCAGACCTACCTACGCCTAAGCCTGTGCGCTAGCAGGCTAGGCTGCATAACACATGCGTACCAAGGGTAGGGGTTTCTTAATGAGTCATTCACCAGAGACATTCATACGTGCATACATCACTCACTCCACATAGTCTGTAAATACAGTCTATACTAGCGCATGGGCAAGCGGCCATGTGAACCTTTTATAGCCATAGGCGTCCGGGACCTTCCTGGCTTCTCGGATGGGCCAATCCGAACACGAGCAGGACCTGAGCACATGACCCTCGATCTCCAATGGGAGATCACTCCACGGGCATTCTCAGTGGCCCGACATGAGGACTTAGTCCCTGGAGAATCTCGCTGCTGAGCAGCATGCATTGTCATAGCTATGCCAGAGGTGGCAGCAGCAAGCAAACCCACGGAGTTGGCCTGGGCAGAGCGTCGGGACCGACGAATCTGCTGAGCAAGCTCCACTGTGGCCGAAGAAGAATGGGAGACCGCTGGGTGCAAGGCTCTGGATTCTTGCTGTGCAGTGGCAGGAAGCCGATGCCTAACAAAGGGTCCATATACACACACCAACCAACACAATATGACTGCCGATGGGTATACTTTTGAATGCTTGACCAAATTAAAGGGACTCTTTCATAACAGAATAACTGTTCAAACTTAGTATTGCCACTCTATGTAAAAAGGTGTAGCCAATCATTTAAATACACGTTCCCACTTGTTTGTTTTCTGTCAATCTCCACCCCACTCCTCTTCTTTGATAAACAGATCTTCTTGCTTCAGAGTACCAGAAAAGGGTGAAGATGAATGGAAACCAAACAGGTGGGAAGATTCATTTAAATGATTGACCCTGCCATGATGCACTGAGTGCCTTTGTTTGGTTTGAACAGTCCTTCTGTTTTTGGAGATTAGAACTGAGCGATCTATATTATATAGCTCATTGCACATAGGCTGCCATTGTTCTTTGCACTGTGAGTTCTGTTGACACAGGAACATGTACTGCCAAGAAACATGATCTTTTATGTTATAAATAATAATTTTATTTATATAGAACTAACATATTCAAGAGAACTTTTTAATTAGGCAGGGACATGCATAGACAATAAAGACATTACTGAGTAACAGATGATTCAACAGGTACAAGAGGTTGTGAGGACCCTGCTCGCGAGATTACAATCTATAAGGAAATTGGGGAAAAGACAAAAAAAGTAAAAGGTACTTGTCATATATGGTTCAGCCATCATTATTAAAAAAATAGGGGTTTTCAACTAAAGTTGCATGAACTGGTCATCAGCTAGTATCTGTCTAAGATCACAAAACAATCACTGACCTCAGGGAGACCAGTCAAAGAAAACACTGTGGCAGCATTCAAAGGCACTCAATCACAGTGAAATCCCAGGTGCAATGCTCCCTGGGAAATCCAAATATGCAAATAAAGTCTGTGGAGCCTCATTTAAGAGTCTCAAACACGGGACTAGCCAGATCCTCCTCCAGGGAAGGACCCAGCCAAGGGGTGGCTCCTTTCAGAAACCACCATTACCACCATATTAAGTGGCCCTTTAAGTCAATATTCAGCTCTTTACGAGTTTACAGATATGACAAGGGAAATACCAAGGCCAGGTATCCATGCACAGACAGCTGTTTCGGAGTGTTGCCCCTCATCAGTGTGGAGTAGGATTCTGGCTAGGTGGGAGCAAGGCCTAGTAGACCAACATCACGAAACAATCACTGACCTCAGGGAGAACAGTCAAAGAAAACACTGTGGCAGCAGGCAAAGGCTCTCAATCACAGTGAAATCCTAGGTGCAATGCTCCCTTGGAAATCCGAATATGCAAATAAAGTCTGTGGAGTCTCATTTAAGACTCTCAAACACGGGACTAGCCAGATCTTTCTCTAGGGAAGGACCCAGCCAAGGGGTGGCTCCTTTCGGAAACCACCATTACCACCATATTAAGTGGCCCTTTAAGTCAATATCCAGCTCTTTACGAGTTTACAGATATGACAAGGGAAATAACAAGGCCAGATATCCATCCACAGACAGCTGTTTCGTGGTGTTGCCCCTCATCAGTGTGGAGTAGGATTCTGGCTAGGTGGGAGCAATGCCTAGTAGTATCTGTCTAAGGGCACATACCCATTTGCGAGAAAAAAAAAGGTCCAATTTCAGGACAGAAAAGACGGATGAGTGCTATGCGAGTGTCATGCGAGTGTAATGCAATTTCCGTGCGATTTTTCCGCTGAACATCCATATGACATGCCTATGCAATCCGTATGCAATGCGATTTTAACATAAGGTTTTACATAGAGCAGTTATCTGTAAGTAAAAACTCGTTAAAATAGCATTGTAAAAAAAGCTGTACACATCGCTTTAAAACAAAATAATCTTCAAAACAGACATGGAAAAAGACTTAGGCATCTTAGTCAATAAGAAGCTAAATTGGAGTGCCCAGTGTCAGGCAGCAGCCACCAAAGCAAATAGGGTCATGGGATGCATTAGAAGAGGTCTGGGTACAGGAGATGAAAACATAATTCTCCTTCTGTACAAATCACTCGTCAGACCACACTTGGAGTATTGTGTGCAATTTTGGACGCCGCTGCTCAAGAAAGACATTACTGAACGTGAAAGGGTTCAAAGGCGGGCTACTAAAATGATAAATGGAGTTGGTTCACTACATTACCCAGAAAGGTTGTCAAAATTAGGTCTATTTTCTCTAGAAAAGAGAAGACTTAGGGGAGACCTAATATATATGTACAAGTATATCAGAGGGCAATACAGAGATCTCTCCAATGAACTGTTTGTACCCAGGAATGTGACAACAATAAGGGGGAATTCTCTTGGTTTGGAGGAAAGACAATTTCTGTACCAGCATAGAAGAGGGTTCTTCATGGTAAGAGCAGTGAGGCTCTGGAATTCTCTTCCTGAGGAAGTGGTGATGGCCAACTCACTGAATGAATTTAAGAAAGGAATGGATGCTTTTCTTGTGAGTAACAGTATAGAAGGTTACGAATAACATAATATTATAGGTAGATGGTTGACCCAGCTTAGGGGAAGGAATTTTTTTCCCTATGGAGAAAATTGGCTTCTACTCTGTGGGTTTTTTGCCTTCCCCCGGATCAACAATGCAGAACAGCTTCACTAAAAATAGGCTGAACTAGATGGACATAATGTCTTCCTTCAGCCTTCAAAACTATGTTAATATGTTATGTTACCTACCGTTGTAGGAAATCTTCAGTTTCTTGGCAATTTCTCGCATGGAATAGCCTACATTTCTAAGAACAAGAATAGACTGTCGAGTTTCACATGAAAGTTCTTTTTTCTGGCCATTTGGAGAGTTTAATGGAACCAACAAAGGTAATGCTCCAGATTCTCAACTAGCTCAAAGGAAGGTCAGGTTTATAGCTTCTCTATTCAGCCAAACTGTTTTCAGCTGTACTAACATACTTGCACAAGGGTTCCCAAGGGTATTCTAACCATCCATTAGCCTTCTTACACAGTTAGCAAACACAAAGTACCATAAGAACAATGGAGTGATGGTTGTTGGAAATGGGCCTCTATACATCTATGAAGATATTGCATAACAAACCAGACTTTTGCAGCTAAAATAGTCATATACCACATTAACAATGTATAGAGTGTGCTTCCGAATCATTTAATGTTAGCTTCATTGGAAAAGAAAACTGTGCTTTTCTTTAAAAAATAAGGAAATTTCTATGTGACCCTAAATTTTTTGAGCGGTATAGTGTATACGTGTGTCTCAATGACATGTGTATATATATATATATATATATATATATATTATGTGTATGTATCTATTCTTTTGTTTCTTTATTAAACATGTCAGTGTGAGTTTACTGTATCGCAAAATGAATTGCCAGCTTTTGATAAAGGACACCGGGTGCGTATTTCTCGCAAGTCACATGTCTGGTCCGTGTGTAATCCGTATTTTTCTCGCCCCCATAAACTTCCATTGGTGTATTTTGCCCATAATTTGCTGACAATCACAGCATGCTGCGATTGCCTCGGCACGTAAAATACGGCCTAGAAATATACGGCTGATGGGAGCTGCCCCATAGAGAGACATTGGTCCGTGTTCAATGCGTGGTTTTTACCCCTCTCATTCGTCCATATTTCTCTCTAGTGTGACGCCGGCCTTAGTCTTACATCAGCAACAGAATGGAAATCACGAGTAGCATGATAGACAGCGATGAGGAAGGGGATGTATGGTGGGGCAAAACTGTGAAGAGCTTTGTGGGTGGGAGAGAGAGTATGCTGTACTCTTTAGTGGAAGGGCAACCAGTAAATAACTTGCGCAAGGTGCAGGTATCAGTCTAGCGGCTGCACATAAATATGACCCTGGCTGCTGCAGTCAGTATAGATTGGAGAGGAGAAAGTTCGGTGAGATGGAGACCAATCAGTAGAGAGTTGCATTAGTCCCAATGAATAAAAATGACAGCCAGAGTTTTTGCAGTTTGAAAGGTGAGAATTCTGGAGATGCTTTTAAAATGCAGGTGACTAGAGTTGAGCGAAACGGGTCGGTCAAATTCAAAAAACTCTGACTTTAGCTAAAGTTGGGTTTCGCGGATCGAAACCCGACAATAGCGTGAGATCGGCCATGAGGTCGCCGAGCCGAGCGCCAAAGTCACGCTTCAAATAATGCTTCCTGCGCCTTTTCTCAGCCAATGAAGGTGGACGCACACTGTGGGCAATGCGATGACATGGGCAGCGGCCACCACCATCTTAGAGAAGGGCATTGAAGTGATTGGCTGGCTTTGTGTGGCATCACAGTGGGTATAAAAGGCCGTGACCGCCGACCGCCATCTTACTTCTGCCGATCTTAGAATAGGGAGAGGTGCTGCTGCTGATGATTCTGAATAGGGAGAGCGTTAGGCAGGGAAGAAGAAAAAAAAAATTGCTTCTGCTGATAGCGCTTTTCACTGTACAGTTAGTGTGCAGTGAAAGGGGAGGAATTTTGTTGTGTGCAGCAGCGCTGGTGGTGATTAGGCTGTCTTTTAAGGCTACCTGATAGCTGCATTGCTGTGTGCACACTACTGTTCAAACTGCTTTTTTCAAAGCACTCCAACTTTTTTTATTTTGTTCTGGTGAGTTACCGAACGTTCTTTTATTCACACACCGTATAGCGGTGTACGCTCCTCACACACTACCTTCTACCGGCTGGCATCACGGACAAATAGAAGCTATCTGGGTGTGACTCTGAAAAAACAAGCCGAGGAGATTTTACATTTTTTCAGACCTACAATTTGTAGAGCTGTCCGCTTTTCAAACAGTTTTTTATATCTACTGTTTGATGATGGTCAAAATTAGACAGAGACAGCGTGTGTCAGTCCGTATACAAATAGACAGAGATTGACAAATTTTCATACAGACACCGTATAGCGGTGAACACTCCTCACACTCTACCATGTACCAGCTGGTATCACGGACAAATAGCAGATATCTGGGTGTGACTCTGGAAAAACAAGCCGAGGAGATTTTCCATTTTTCCAGACCTACACCATATAGAGCTGTCCACTTTTCAAACAGTTTTGTATATCTGCTGCTTGAAAACGGTCAAAACTAGACAGAGACAGCGTGTGTCAGTCCGTATACAAATAGACGGAGATTGACAATTTTCCATACAGACACCGTATAGTGGTGTACGCTCCTCACACACTACCGTGTACCGGCTGGTATCATGGACAAA
Source organism: Dendrobates tinctorius (assembly GCF_039654945.1). Lineage (NCBI taxonomy): Eukaryota > Metazoa > Chordata > Amphibia > Anura > Dendrobatidae > Dendrobates > Dendrobates tinctorius. The sequence goes on along the minus strand of NW_027361690.1, from coordinate 73,164,473 downwards.
GAGAAGCTATCTGTCCGTGACTCTGGAAAAACAAGCCGAGGAGATTTTGCAATTTTCCAGACCTACACCTTAGAGAGCTGTCCTCTTTTCAAACAGATTCATGTATCTGCTGTTTGATAACGGTCAAAAGTAGACAGAGACAACGTGTGTCACTCCGTATACAAATAGACGGAGATTAACAATTTTCCATACAGACACCGTATAGAGCTGTCCGATTCTCAAGCAGTATTGTATATCTGCTGTTCGCATTACGATCACATCTATACAGAGTCAGCATGTGTGTGTGTGACACTCCGTAAATACATTTACAGAGATTGTTAGCTACACAAAAAACGCATACAGCTGTACACTTCTGATACAGTTCCGTATATTTGCTTGTTAGATTATGGTCAAATACATACTGGGAGAGCGTCTGTGACTAACAAAATATATACGTAGTGTGAAGTAGCGCTTTCATTCAAGCAGGGGATACTCGCTCAGCAGCCACAAAATCAGATCATGTAAGAACAAAACCGTTGGCACAACCCTGAGAATTGTAGGTGGTGCCCAAGTAGGATCCCAATCCGTGAACTAAATATATATAAACTTGGCACACACCAAAGGTTTCTGATGCAGAAAGGTGATTTTTAATTATACAACAGTACATACATACACAGACGTTTCGGTCTAGGACCTTCATCAATGTACTGTGAAATATAAATGAAAATAATACAATTAAAAAAGAAAGTATATACAACAATATATGGGTTTTCTAGGTAAATACTTTTGAAAAAATGCTGAGACATCGGTCACATTATCGCACATAATATATATTGGCAGAGAGTAATAAATAATCATGAAGAACAAGATCAACGGAGAAAAAAAATTGCTCAGTAGCACAGATGAACTATCAGAGCACGCTAACCTACATGAGTTGATAATTTTACATAGTTATCTAATCTATTCTAGAGTTTTTGTTAAAGTAGTTTTTGAAACGTCAGAATATAATGCTCGGCATTTGCTTACAACTTGCAGGACATATTGCTTTTGTTCTTCATCTTTTGTCAGAAGGTCGTTAAAGTCGGTTACTTCCTACCTCTTTTAATTTTTCTTTCCTAACTTTTGGATTTACAACCCTAGCGTGCTCTGATGGTTCATCTGTGCTACTGAGCAATTTATTAGCCATTAACAACTTTTCATTGTCTGTAATGGTGGGATCAAAAAACGATAATCCCACCAACTCTGCATTCATATACCACAAATGGTTCGAAAATTTGGTCAGGGCTATTTCTGCAATGTTGTTGTCACATTCTTTATAGTCTAACAGACTATGCAAAATACCTAAATCTTAAAATACCTCAATTTGGATTTTTTTCAAACTTTGAGCGACAAGAGGCACGGGTTAACGTCGTTTGATCGAGCTCAAATTTTGGCTATCTCAATATCTGGAAAGGGGAATCGTTTTGTGGGGTCCAGACGGGCAAAATTCCGACATCGATTTTTTGCGGTCACCCTAGTGTACACTGTGTTTGAACGCCTACATTGCCAAACTAATCTTATTAGAGATGAAGCCCTACCGTTTGGTTGAAAGCGAAGCTTTCTGCCACCTCATGGCCTACGCTGTCCCACGCTATGACATACCCAGTCGGCACTACTTTTCTCGAAAAGCCATCCCTGTCCTCCACCGGCATGTGAAAGACTGCATTGTCCATGCACTCAAATAGTCAGTGAGTGGAATGGTACACGTCACAACAGATGCATGGACCAGTAGGCATGGCCAGGGCCGTTACGTGTCCATTACCGCACACTGGGTTAATGTGGTGGATGCAGGCTCCACAGGGGACAGCGGCGGTGGAACAGTGCTGCCTAGCCCATGGTATAGGAAACAGTTGGCTGTAGGCTTTCGACCCTCCTCCTTAAGTGAAAGCTTGTCCACAGAGCGCAGTTGCACGAGCACTCCATCCGCAGCTGGCAGTGTTGCACATGAGGTGTCCCACTATCGAACAGCTAGTGGTAAGCATCAGCAGGCTGTGTTAAAGATGATGTCTTTGGGTGACAACACACACACCGCGGAGGTATTGGCTGACTACTTGCAGCGACAAACTGAGTCAAGGCTGGGCAGTCTACATTTTGAGGCAGGCAAGGTAGTCAGTGATAACGGCCGGAATTTTGTGGCAGTCATAGCCCGTGCAAAACTCACACACATACCTTGCCTGGCTCACTCTTTGAACCTGGTGGTGCAGTGCTTTCTTAATAATTATCCGGAGTTAACATCCCTGCTCCATAAGGTGCGAAGTCTGTGCTCGCACATCTGTCGATCGGCCGTACACTCCAGTCATATGCAGAAGCTGCAGCGATGCTCCACCTCCCCAAGCACCGCCTAATCATAGACATTGCAGCAAGGTGGAACTCCACCCTACACATGGTTGAGAGGCTGTGCGAACAGAGGCAGGCTGTAATGCATTTGTGGGAGGATACACGGGCAGGCAGTTTGAAGGAAGACATGGAATTGTCAGGTGTGCAGTGGTCAAAGCTGAAAGACCTCTGTAAAGTCCTTCAGTGTTTTGAGGAATGCACACGGCTGGTAAGCGCAGACGATGCCATCATAAGCATGAGCATCCCACTTATACGTCTGCTCATGCAAAGTTTGATGCACATTAAGGATCTTGCGTCTGCAGCAGAGGAGGAGGAACAGGAGGAGGACGAAGGAATCCTTGCTGACAGTCAGCCATTGTCTGGTCAGGGAACTGTCCTTGACGAGGTGGAGGAAGAAGAGGCCGAGGAGGAAGAGGATGATGAGGGGGATGATTATTTTGGGGAAGAGGATGCTTCTCAGGGGGCAAGAGAAAATGTTGGCATTCCAAGGTCAGGTACAGTGTTTGTGCGTGACTGTAGGGATGTGGATATGCCAGAAAGTGCTCCACCACCCAGCAGTGGCAGTCAGTGCATTATTGACACCTGGAACATTGGCCCTAATGTGCGATTATGCCTTGCGGATCCTAAAAAGGTACCCCCAGATTGCTAAAATGATGAAGGATGACGACTACTGGCTGGCCAGCATCCTCAATCCACGCTACAAAGGCAAATTACACAACATCATGCCACAGGAGAACCTAGAGATAATATTGGCTAACAAACAAGCAACTCTGGTAAACCATTTGTTTGAGGCTTTCCCAGCACACAGCAGCGGTGCTGGTTCTCCCACAAGCCGTAGTGGGCACAGTGGAAGAGGTGGTCGTGGTGCACACAGCCGAAGTGGCGTTGGAGACAGGGGTTTCATGACCATGTTGTGGAATGATTTCTCAAGTACCGCTCACACGACTGCTAATACTGCATCGATTAAAATTGACAGGAGACAGCTGTTGTCAACTATGGTTACAAACTACTTCTCCTCTCATATCGATGTTCTCCCTCACAGGTCATTCCCATTTGACTATTGGGCCTCTAAACTGGAAACCTGGCCTGAATTGGCACACTATGCCTTACAGGAGCTCACTTGCCCTGATGCTAGTGTGTTATCTGAAAGAGTCTTCAGTGCTGCTGGATCAATCCTGACAGAAAAAAGGACCCGTCTGTCTACCCAAAATGTTGATGATCTAACCTTCATTAAAATGAACCATGCATGGGTTCCAAAGGATTTTGTTCCATCTTCCCCTGATGACACATAGTTTGCCAGAAAACTGCCTCGCTTTTGTCCTCCTCTTCCTCGTACTTGCCCATTTCCACCATTTGCAGCAGCTGAATGTCCAGCCTACACATCAAAATATACCATTTTTTAAACCTCCCTAACTGGGCTGCCCACCCCCCAAGGGCTGGGGTCAACACCTGGAGCACCCGGGCAAGTGCCGTTGCTCTGAACAGGAGGATGGGCCCACTGATGGCCGACGGCACTGACACAGGGCCCCTCATAGTACAATACAGAGTCTCTGATGGTGGGGGGGCCCACTTGCCGTCAGACACACCAGCGTACTATGAGGGGCCCTGTGCCAGTGCCGTCGACCACGAGTGTGCCCCCCTGCTTGGTCATGGCCACAGCATTTGGAAGTTGCAATACTTACCTCTCCCTGCTCCACCGCTGTGTAGTCTTGGCAGTTAAATCCTTCACAGGGATGGCCACTAGAAATTTGGTGTATTGATCGATGATGGTTAAGATGTAGCTATGGCCTGTCCTGCTGGCCTCTACCTTCAGATGATCAATGGCTACCATTTGTAATAGACGTCAACTTACAAGCAGATGCAGTGGATCTTTATGATCACCTTTCAAAGTTGTGATAGTCACAGACGTGTGACATTCCTGCCAGCATTTTTCAATGTCTCCTCTCATGCCAATCCAATAGAATCGCCTGCGGCCTGTGGCTTCTGTCTTTTTCACTCCAAAATGACCAGACACATCATGATAGGCAGTGAGGACCATGTCTACATCTTTCCCTGTGATTACAATTTGATGGAGACAAGTAACAGTGATGTGATCCACTCTACTGCGATAAAGCAATCCTTTCTTCACAAAGAACCGTTTTCGCTGTCTCCACAGACACAGTAATTGAGGGTCTGCATAGCCTCTGCAACATCTACCGGGAGGTATTCCCGCGATGAGTAATTCCCATATTTGTGCTAACACTCAACTTTCCATCTGTATTTGTATCCATGTAGTTTCCAGGAGCGGTAGAGTCTGGACTGGCTTACTGAGATTGAAATATAAACGAAGATTTAAAAGTACCACAACACTGTATACTGTTGTACAATTCCAATACCTTCCGCTTTTTCTATTTTTTAAATTCTCGTGTAATACATACTGAGCCTGTGAGTGTCTGTGTTTGACTCCGGAAGTATAGACAGAAATTTACAATTACCCCTAGACTGGAAACACCTGGTATGTGCTGATACAGTACCTTTTTAAAAAACTGTTATTACATTATCATCCATTGGGAGTGAGCGTGTGTGGTTTACGCATTCTATATATACGGTGAATCGGAGATACCAATTTTTACCCTATACTCGATGCAGCTTGTATCTTGTTATACAATACCTTTGTGCGACATTTAGTATTATGATCAAATCCATACTGAGTAAGCGTCTTAGAGTGACTACGGGACTATGTATACGGAGATTTCATTTGTACCCTATAATATATATACTTGCTATCTTGTTATCCAGCACCTTTTTTACAAAATCTTTTATTATGGTCAAACCCAGACTGAGTGAGCGTCTGAGGGTGACACCGGAAATATATACCGATATTTCAAATTTGGCCAACACTGTATACAGCTGTACACTTCTGATACAGTAACCTTTTTTGCTATTTAGATACTGGTGTAATCTATAATGAGCCTGTGAACGTCTGTCTGTTACTCCGGAAATATATTTGGAGATTTAAGATTACACACACAATGTACAGCTCTACGCTTGTGTTACATTACCCGTTTACAGCTTTTCATATACTTGTGTAATCCATAATGGGCCTGAGAGCGTTTGTGTCTGCCTCCTGAAATATATACAGAGATTCCTAATGTTTACACTATACTATATATATTGTATCTGGTGATATTGTACCCTTTTCAACTTTTTATTTTATTGTGTACTCCATACTGAGCCTGTGAGTATCTGTGTATGACTCGTAAAATATATACGGAGATTTACTGTTATCCCTAGACTGTATAGAGCTGTACGCTTCTGATACAGTACCATATATCTGCTGGTACTTTGGGTCCATTTTCCAAAACATGAGGAAGTATGGTGGAAGAGGACATGGATGTGGGCGTGGGGGGGCCACCTGGTACTGATGGTGGTGTTGGTGCATCTGCTGGTAGTGCCAAAAACACAATAGCAGCTAAGGCAGGAGGTGTTGAGCCTGTGTCATGGTGTAGCTCTGGAAGGCCCGCAAGGCTCACTTTTCTGGGAGTAGGTAGACTGCTTTTAAAGCCGGAGCATCAGGAACAGTTTTTGGCTTACATTGCTGAAACAGCCTCCAGCTCTATCGCCTCCTCTTCTGAAGTTTAAAACAAAGGCAAGCACTGAGTCGTCAGTGCAGGCTTCAGGTCAGGAGCAACCCCTTTCCTTGTTTCCTTCACCCACACCAAAAGTGAAGGATGCGGCAGCACACACTTCAGATTACTCCACGGAGCTCTTTTCACATACTGGGTTAATTAAAAACAGTACCCATCATACACTGGAGCATTCCAAATGGGGGACATATGACATTGGAGCAGCATTTACGGGGCTCATTATACACTGGAGAATTAGAAATGGAGCCCATTATATATTGAGCATTATTAGGGCCCATCATACAATGGACCATCATCCATGAGGCCCATCATATACTGGAGCATTCCAGATGGGGGACATCAGACACTGGAGCAGCATTTACAGGGCCCATTATACACCGAAGCATTAGAAATGGAGCCCATTATTTATGGAGAATTATTTTGGCCCATAAGACACTGGAGCATCATCCATGGGGCCCATCACATAATGGAGCATTTTAAATGGGGCGGATCAGACACTGGAGCAGCATCTATGGGGCACATTATACACTGGAGCATTACAAATGGGGCCCATTATATATGGAGCATTATTTGGGCCCATAAGATACTGGAGCATCATCCATGGGGCCCATCATATCCTGGAGCATTCTAAATGTGGCAGATCAGACACTGGAGCAGCATCTATGGGGCACATTATACACTGGAGCATTACAAATGGGGCCCATTATATATGGAGCATTATTTGGGCCCATAAGACATTAGAGCATCATCGATGGGGCCAATCATATACTGGAGCATTCTAAATGGTGCAGATCAGACTTTGGAGCAGCATCTATGGGGCACATTATACACTGGCGCATTACAAATGGGGCCCATTATATATGGAGCATTATTTGGGCCCATAAGACACTGAAGCATCATTGATGGGGCTTATCATATACTGGAGCATTCTAAATGTGGCAGATCAGACACTGGAGCAGCATCTATGGGGCACATTATACACTGGTTTATTACAAATGGGGCCCATTATATATGGAGCATTATTTGGGCCCATAAGACACTGAAGCATCATCGATGGGGCTCATCATATCCTGGAGCATTCTAAATGTGGCAGATCAGACACTGGAGCAGCATCTATGGGGCACATTATACACTGGTTTATTACAAATGGGGTCCATTATATATGGAGCATTATTTGAGCCCATAACACACTGGAGCATCGTCCATGGGGACCATCATATACTGTAGCATTATGTGGAGCTCATTATATACTGTATGGAACATTATATGTGACCAATTAGTCTACAGTTGTGGCCTAAAGTATTGACACCCCTGCAATTCTGTAAGATAATACTCAGTTTCTTCCTGAAAATGATTGCAGACACAAATTCTTTGGTATTATTATCTTCATTTAATTTGTCTTAAATGAAAAAACACAAAAAGTATTGTCCTAAAGCCAAATAGGATATAATTCTACACCAAACATAAAAAGAGGGTGGACAAAAGTATTGACACTGTTCGAAAAATCATGTGATGCTTCTCTAATTTGTGTAATTAACAGCACTTGTAACTTACCTGTGGCACCTAACAGGTGTTGGCAATAACTAAATCACACTTGCAGCCAGTTGACATGGATTAAAGTTGACTAAACCTCTGTCCTGTGTCCTTGTGTGTACCACATTGAGCATGGAGAAAAGAAAGAAGACCAAAGAACTGTCTGAGGACTTGAGAAACCAAATTGTGAGGAAGCATGAGCAATCTCAAGGCTACAAGTCCATCTCCAAAGACCAGAATGTTCCTGTGTCTACCGTGCACAGTGTCATCAAGAAGTGTAAAGCCCATGGCACTGTGGCTAACCTCCCTAGATGTGGATGGAAAAGAAAAATTGACAAGAGATTTCAACGCAAGATTGTGCGGATGTTGGATAAAGAACCTCGACTAACATCCAAACAAGTTCAAGCTGCCCTGCAGTCCAAGGGTACAACAGTGTCAACCCGTACTATCCGTCGGCGTCTGAATGAAAAGGGACTGTATGGTAGGAGACCCATTAAGACCCCACTTCTTACACCGAGACATAAAAAAGACAGGCTGGAGTTTGCCAAAACTTACCTGAAAAAGCCTAAAATGTTTTGGAAGAATGTTCTCTGGTCAGATGAGACAAAAGTAGAGCTTTTTGGGCAAAGGCATCAGCATAGAGTTTACAGGAGAAAAAAAGAGGCATTCAAAGAAAAGAACAAGGTCCCTACAGTCAAACATGGCAGAGGTTCCCTGATGTTTTGGGGCTGCTTTGCTGCCTCTGGCACTGGACTGCTTGACCATGTGCATGGCATTATGAAGTCTGAAGACTACCAACAAATTTTGCAGCATAATGTAGGGCCCAGTGTGAGAAAGCTGGGTCTCCCTCAGAGGTCATGAATCTTCCAGCAGAGCAATGACCCAAAACACACTTCAAAAAGCACTAGAAAATGGTTTGAGAGAAAGCACTGGAGACTTCTAAGGTGGCCAGCAATGAGTCCAGACCTGAATCCCATAGAACACCTGTGGAGAGATCTAAAAATAGCAGTTTGGAGAAGGCACCCTTCAAATATCAGGGACCTGGAGCAGTTTACCAAAGAACAATGGTCTAAAATACCAGCAGAGCATTGTAAGAAAATCATTGATGGTTACCGGAAGTAGTTGGTCGCAGTTATTTTGGCTAAAGGTTGTGCAACTAAGTATTAGGCTGAGGGTGCCAACACTTTTGTTTGGCCCATTTTTGGAGTTTTGTGTGAAATGATCAATGTTTTGCTTTTTGCTTCATTCTCTTTTGTGTTTTTTCATTTAAGACAAATTAAATGAAGATAATAATACCAAAGAATTTGTGTTTGCAATCATTTTCAGGAAGAAACTGAGTATTAGCTGACAGAATTGCAGGGGTGTCAATACTTTTGGCCACAACTGTATATGTTGAAATATATGGGGCTCATTATTCTGTATGGTGCACAATGTGGTGGCCATAATACTGTATGGAGTAATATACTGTACTTTTTTTGAGCTATTGTACAATTTAACCCCTTAAGCCCCAAGGGTGGTTTGCAAGTTCATGACCGGGCCAATTTTTACAATTCTGACCACTGTCCCTTTAAGAGGTAATAACTCTGAAACGCTTCCATGGATCCCGGTGATTCTGACATTGCTTTCTCTTGACATATTGTACTTCATGTTTGCGGTAAAATTTCATTCAAATAACTTGCGTTTATTTGTGAAAAAAATGGAAATCTGGTGAAAATTGTGAAAATTTTGCAATTTTCCAACTTTGAATTTTTATGCCCTTAAATCACAGATCTACGGCACACAAAAAACTTAATAAATAACATTTCCCACATGTTTACTTTACATCAGCACAATTTTGGAACCAACATTTTTTTTTGTTAGGAAGTTATGAGGGTTAAAAATTGACCAGCGATTTCTCATTTTTGCAACACCATTTTATTTTTACGGACCACATCACATTTGAAGCCACTTTGTGGGGTCTATAGGATAGAAAATACTCAAAAGTGACACCATTCTAAAAACTGCACCCCTTAAGGTGCTCAAAACCACATTCAAGAAGTTTATTAACCCTTTAGGTGCATCACAGGAATTTTTTGAATATTTAAAAAAAAATGAACATTTAAATTTTTTTTCACAAAAAAAATACTTCAGGTTCAATTTTTTTATTTTACCAAGGGTAACGGGAGAAATTGGACTGCAAAAGTTATTGTGCAATTTGTCCTGAGTACGCTGATACCTGATATGTGTTGGGTAACCACTGTTTGGGCGCATGGCAGAGCTCAGAAGGGAAGGAGTGCCGTTTGACTTTTTCAATGCAAAATTGGCTGGAATTCAGATCGGACGCCATGTCGCGTTTGGAGAGCCCCTGATGTACTTAAACAGTGGAAACCCCCCCACAAGTGACCCCATTTTGGAAACTAGATCCCCCAAGGAACTTATCTAGATATGTGGTGAGAACTTTGAACCCACAAGGGCTTCACAGAAGTTTATAACGTACCGCGATACAATTAAAAAGTCATATTTTTTCCACAAAAATGATCTTTTCACCCCCAATTTTTATTTTCCCAAGGGTAACAGACCCTAAAAGTTATTGTGCAATTTGTCCTGAATACACTGATACCCCACATGTGGGGGTAAACCACTATTTGGGCGCATGGCAGAGCTCGGAAGGGAAGCAGTGCCATTTGATGTTTTTGGCTGGAATTGAGATCGGACATCAAGTCGCATTTGGAAAGCCCCTACAAATGACACCATTTTGGAAACTAGACCCCCTAAGGAACTTATCTAGATGTGTGGTGAGCACTTTGAACCCACAAGGGCTTCACAGAAGTTTATAATGCCCGGGCATGAAAATGAAAAAATCGTATTTTTTCCACAAACATGATCAATTAGTCCCCAATTTTTTTATTTTCCCAAGGGTAACAGGAGAAATTGGACCCCAAGAGTTGTTGTCCAATTTGTCCTGAGTACGCTGATATCTCATATGTGGGAGAAAACTACTTATGGGCACACGTCGGGGCTCGGAATGGAAGTAGTGACGTTTTGGAATGCAGACTTTGAGGGCATGGTCTGCGGGTGTCATGTGCGTTTGGAGAGCCCCTGATGTACCTAAACTATTGAAACTCCCCACAAGTGACCCCATTTTGGAAACTAGACCCCCCACGGAACTTACCTAGATGTGTGGTGAGCACTTTGAACCCCCAAGTGATTCACATAAGTTTATAACGCCCGGGCGTGAAAATAAAAAAATCATTTTTCTCCACAAAAATATTTTTGCCCCAATTTTTTATTTTCCTAAGGGTAACAGGAGAAATTGGACCCCAAAAGTTGTTTTGCAATTTGTCCTGAGTAGACTGATACCCTATATGTGGGGGTAAAACACTGTTTGGGCGCATGGCAGAGCTTGGAAGGGAAGGAGCACCATTTGACTTTTTCAACGCAGAATTGGCTGGAATTGAGATCCAACGCCATGTTGCATTTGGAGAGCACCTGATGTGCCCAAACAGTGGAAACCCCCAATTCTAGCTCCAACCCTAACCCCAACACACCCCTAACCCTAATCTCAGCCCTAACCCTAGCCCTAACCCTAATGGGAAAATGGAAATAAATACATTTTCTTTTAATTTTATTATTTTTCCCTAACTAAAGGGGTGATAACGGGGGTTTGATTTTCTATATTTGGCGGGTTTTTATGTTTGGCAGCTGTCATAGGCTAAAAGACGCTTTTTATTGCAAAAATAGTTTTTGCATCACCACATATTGAGAGCTATAATTTTTCTATATTTTGACCTATATTTTGAGTCATGTGAGGTCTTATTTTTTGCAGGACGAGTTGTCGTTTTCATTGGTACCATATTCCGGCACGTGACATTTTTTGATCGCTTTTTATTCCGATTTTTGGGACGCAGAATGAACAAAAACCAGCGTTTCATGAATTTCTTTTGGGGGGTGCTTTTACACCATTCAGCGTGCGGTAAAATTGATAAGGCGGTTTTATTCTCTGGCTCAGTAAGGTTACAGCGATACCTCATTTATGTCTTTTTTTTTGTTTTGGCGGTTTTATGTAGTGAAAACTATTTTATATAAAAAAATGATTATTTTTGCATCGCTTTATTCTGCTACCTATAACTTTTTTATTTTTTCGCTGATGATGCTGTGTTGTGGTTGTTTTTTGCAGGATGAGTACCACGGATATTTATATGCGTCTTTTTGATCGCATGTTATTGCACTTTTTGTTCGGCGGTATGATAATAAATCATTATTTTTTACTTCGTTTTTTATTTTTATTTTTTAAGGGGTTCTCTAAAGGGGTTAACTAATGGGACAGTTTTACAGGGCAGGTCGTTACAGACGCGCCGATACCAAATATGTGTACATCTCTTGTTTTTTTCTTTTTTTATTTCCAAAAAATGAATTTATTGGGGAATATTTTTTATTTTTCTAATTTATTTAGCGATTTTTAAAAAATTATTTTTACACTTTTTTTAACTTTATTAGGTTGTCCCAGGGGGGACATCACTGTCCTGGGACAGATCGCTGATCTGTCACATCACAGATCACTGTGACAGATCAGCAATCTGTCACAGGCATAGACGCAGACTTCCTCATGCCTGCGTTTTGCAGACACTGAGGAAGTCAGCTCCCTACAGGTCCCCGAAGGTCCCTGTCGCCATCTTGGATCCGGGGACCTGTAGGGAAAGAGAACCCCGCAGCAGCGCTGCACATTGCGCTGCGGTGGGGGCTCAGGGAAGCACAGAGGGAGCCCCCTCCCTGCCGATGTTTCCCTTTAACCTTTATCGTGTTTGATCGCGGTGTGCCCCTGACACATGACCCATGACCGCCCCTGACACATTGTGCCGGGTGTCAGCTGTGATAATCAGCTGACACCCGGCCGCGATCAGCGGCGCTCACCACGTGGGCGCCGCTGATCGCTGTGACGTACTATCCTGTCCCTTGGAATTAAGTCCTAGGGCACATGGACGGGATAGTACGTCACATGGGATTAAAGGGTTAAAATAGATCAGTCATGTCATGTAAGCAGTGAAGTATTTGTCATTGTACTATACCTTTATTTCTGTGCCGTAATAATAATAATAATAATAATACATTTTATTTCTATAGCGCCAACATATTCCGCAGCACTTTACTTTTTAGAGGGGATTTGTACAGACAATAGACATTACAGCATAACAATAATCACATAGATTATAACAAATACCAAGAGGAATGAGGGCCCTGCTCGCAAGCTTACAGTCTATGAGGAAAGACGTAGACACGAAAGGTGGGTGGTAACAGTTGCCCTGATTGTATTGACCAGCCATAATGTTAAGTGTGTAAATCTACAGACACAGAGGGCTAATGGATGCATAAAGCATGTGGGAACATGATGCGGGGAACCTGGTTATGGTAAAACTTTTGGCTGTGCCACACAGGTATGGATTAGGTTAATGTGTTGAGGCGATAGGCCAGTCTGAATAAATGCGTTTTCAGGGCACGCTTAAAATTGTGGGGATTGGGGACTAATCGTATTGACCTGGGAAGTGCATTCCAAAGAATTGGCAAAGCACGTGTAAAGTCTTGGAGACTGAAGTGGGAGGTTCTGATTATTGAGGATGCTAACATCAGGTCATCAGCAGAACAGAGGGTGCGGGTAGGATGGTATACTGAAACAAGGGAGGAGATGTAGGGTGATGCTGAGCCATGGAGGGCTTTGTGGGTGAGGGTAATATGTTTATACTGAATTCTGGAGTGGATGGGTAGCCAGTGTAATGACTGGCACAAGGTAGAGGCATCGGTGTAACGATTGGTGAGGAATATGTTCCTGGCTGCATCATGAGTTGTGGTATGTGTTAAAGGGGCGCACTGACACTCTTTGGCCCAAGGCACCCGAAAACCTGGAGGCAGCCCTACCCCCCCACAACTTTAGCCAAATAACCCCAAGTTTTCAATGCGTAACTATTATTATGAAGTAAATTAAGGTTGACAAGCTTCAGTAATAAAAATTGATGTTTTTGGCATTGAAATGGGCACTGTAGGTGTGTTTACTGTCCTCCACTCCCTGCCGACTTTGCTTCCCCATTGACTTGCATTGGGTTTCGTGTTTCAGTCTGCCTCTGACTTTTCGCTATAGTCGGCCATTTTCGTTCTACCCGACTTTTGCGAAAGTCGGGTTTCATGAAACCCGACTCGACCCTAAACAAGGCAAAGTCACTCATCTCTACAGGTGACATGTGCAAGTGAGTGATTAGATAAAAGGAATGAAGGAAAGTTCTGTGTCAAATATGACCCAAAATGACAAATCTGCTGCTTAGGAGTTATGGTTGAACCATCAAAGTAAATTGTAATGTTGGGTATAGTTGGGTGTCATCAGCATATAAGTGGTTCTGAAAACCAAATTTGCTTATTGTTTATCCAATAGGGGCAGCAGATAGAGAGAAGAGGAGGGTCAGAACCCTGACAGTAAGAGGAAGAGGAGAGTAAGAAAAGCCGGCAATTATTACAGTTAAGGAGTGGTCTGAGAGGTAAGAGTGAAACTAAGAGTATTGTGTATGAGACCAAGAGAGCAGAGCAAAGTAAGGGAGGAGGCTAGTAATTGACAATATCAAATGTAGCAGTTCTGGTTGAGGGATGCTGTGAGTGGTGACAGCCGGGAGGGGGACTGAAGTAATCATGGAATCATAGAATCATAGAATCGTAGAGTTGGAAGGGACCTCCTGGGCCATCTGGTCCAACCCCCTGCTCAAAGCAGGATTCGCTAAATCATCCCAGTCAGATGTCTGTCCAGCCTCTGTTTGAAGACTTCCATTGAAGGAGAACTCACCACTTCTCGTGGCAGCCTGTTCCACTCATTGATCACTCTAACTGTCAAAAAGTTTTTTCTAATATCTAATCTGTGTCTCCTCCCATTCAGTTTCATCCCATTGCTTCTAGTCTTTCCTTGTGCAAATGAGAATAAAGTTGATCCTTCTACAATGTGACAGCCCTTGAGATATTTGTAGACAGCTATTAAGTCTCCTCTCAGTCTTCTCTTTTGCAAACTAAACATTCCTAAATCCAGCAACCTTTCCTCATAAGACAGGGTTTGCAGACCGGTCACCATTCTGGTCGCTCTTTTCTGAACTTGCTCCAGTTTGTTGATGTCTTTTTTAAAATGCGGTGCCCAAAACTGGACACAATATTCCAGATGAAGTCTGACCAAAGAGGAGTAGAGGGAAATAACAACTTCACGTGATCTAGACTGTATGCTTCTGTTAATACATCCTAGAATTGCGTTTGCCTTTTTGCTGCTGCATCACACTGTTGACTCATATTCAGTCTGTGATCTATTAGTATACCCAAGTCTTTTTCACATGTGCTGTTGCCTAGCCCTATTCCTCCCATTCTGTATATGCTTTTTTCATTTTTATTGCCCAGATGTAGTACTTTGCATTTTTCCCTGTTAAAAACCATTCTGTTAGTTGCTGCCCACTTCTCCAGTTTATTTATATCTTTTTGAATCCTCTCTCTCTCTTCTCTAGTATTAGCTATCCCTCCTAGCTTTGTGTCATCAGCAAATTTAATCAGTTTACTCTCAATTCCTTCATCTAAATCATTGATAAAGATGTTGAACAATACAGGGCCCAGGACAGAGCCCTGTGGTACCCCACTTGAGACATTCTTCCAACTGGATGTGCAGCCATTTATGACCACTCTTTGGGTCCGATCACTAAGCCAGTTATCAATCCACCTAACAGTTACCTTGTCCATTCCATACTTAGTCATTTTTTCAATAAGGATCGTATGAGATACTTTGTCAAATGCTTTGCTGAAGTCAAAATATACTATATCTACAGCATTTCCTTGATCCACCCAATCAGTGATTCCGTCATAGAAGGAAATTAAGTTAGTCTGACATGACTTATTAGTTACAAACCCATGCTGACTCTGTTTAATCACTTCATTCTTATCCAGGTACTGACATACATGTTGTTTAGGCTGGTTTCACATTAGCGCTTTTTAAGCGCACGCACGGACGGGGGTAGCTCTGCCCCCGAGCTGGCTCTCTGCCCGGCGTGCCCGCCCCTTGCTTGTAGCGCCGCCTCCTAGCGGACAGCGGCGCCTGCGATCGGCGCACCCTATCTTTAGCATAGGGTGCGCAGATCGTGCGCAGGCCGTGCGCTAGTTGCGCTTTGACCTGCGCTGCGCACTTTTGACGGTGCGCCGTGCGCGCCAAAATCCGAAAAGTTGGATTTTGGCGCGCACGGCGCACCGTCAAAAGTGCGCAGTGCAGGTCAAAGCGCAACTAGCGCACGGCCTGCGCACGATCTGCGCACCCTATGCTAAAGATAGGGTGCGCCGATCGCAGGCGCCGCTGTCCGCTAGGAGGCGGAGCTACAAGCAAGGGGCGGGCACGCCGGGCAGAGAGCCAGCTCGGGGGCGGAGCTACCCCCGGCCGTGCGTGCGCTTAAAAAGCGCTAATGTGAAACCAGCCTTAATAATTTGTTCAAAGATCTTTCCTGGTATAGAAGTCAGACTCACCGGCCTATACTTGCCTGGGTCCACCTTCTTCCCCTTTTTGAAGATAGGAACAACATTTGCTCTTCTCCAGTCTTCTGGGACTTCTCCTGTTCTCCAGGAATTTTCAAAGATTATGGAGAGGGGTTCAAAAATTTCTTCTGCTATCTCCTTCAGTACTCTGGGGTGTAATTCATCTGGACCTGGAGACTTGAATTCATTTAGGTTAGCTAAGTGTTTCCTCACTATCTTTCTGTTTATAGGAGATGTGAAGGAATAGGGTTATTGGTGCAGTTTTCAGGGTGTCAAGAAGCAAAGAGCTTGTTAACGTCTTCTGTGGAAGATTCAAAGATGGAAAGTGGGCTTGAGCTGTGGAAGGGAATGGGGTCCCAATTCTGAGGGAAATGGGAGAAAATGTTCGATAGATAATGTTGATTTTTTTTTCTTGGACATAAGTGGCCAGGCCATAATGTCAGTGCAAAAGTCGTTTTGAGTTGTCGAATAGTGATGTGATGAGGGTAGTGCAGAAGGTTTGTTTGGCCAGATGGAGAGCAAAGTTACCAGTTGTTTTGCGCATGAACTTTAGTGAATGAAGTCTTCTGCTGAAAATGAATTTCTCCACTGATGCTGCTTCATCCAAGGCGCTTTACAATATCTTATTAAAATGTGACAATGCTAAGTCTGGACAGGAGAAGGAGGAGATTGACTGTAAATTCTTCATAAGCTGCTGGCATGAGTACACATAGATTTCTGTGTGTGGTAAGTGGGGGTGTCCTAAGAGGGTGACAGTTCTTGACAGAGAAAGAAAGAAGGTTTTAGCCAGAGAATGGGAAATGGGTGTTAGTAAGGTCATACATTGAAAAGAGCCAGGACAAGGCCAGGTACTGAGGAATAATGAGTCGGAGAGATAATAAGCAGTGAAAGGCCAAGAGAGTAGGTTATAGAAAGAAGATGGAAATAGTGGTTGTGTAGAGATGCAGTGATGCATAGAGTGGATTATCAATGGGATGGCAACATCCCCCATAATGAGAGTGGAAATAGGTTTGTAAATTCTTGAAAATTGTAGCCCATCATACCAAATAGCAGCAGCGATAGTGGTGTCAGACTGATCCAGGTTTCAATGGAAGCCAGAAAGTTACCAGAATTGGAAAGGAAGAAGTTGTGGATATAGGAGAGTATATTAATACATTGATCATGGGTTCCAGAAGGCACAATTAAAAGAGACAGGAGGAGGTATGCACTGAACGTCAATACGATTAGCAGAATTTCTATGTACATCAGGAAGAAAGTTATACTTACTATTGAAAGGGGGACCAGGGTTAAGAGATGTCACCAGCAACTAAGAGAAGAAAAAAAAGAGCATGAACAGGTGGTTCAGAGATTTGTGGTACTTTTTTGTGCGCTGTATGGTGGTAGTGCATTGATTGCATCACTGTGAATATTCAGAAATAGGCGTTTAATATTTTCCACAAAGGAAAATCTTGCAATAACAATTATACTTGACAGGGATAGGCAACAATTAATCATAATTGTGCTTAATTGCATAAAAGATAATTCCACTCAATGTAGGAGCAGGTGATCAGCAGGCTGTTTACATAGCAAGACAATTGTAAACAAGTGTTTTAAACAACTTATGTTCATGATTAACATGCATTAAAGGGAGTCTGTCAGTAGAATCAACCCTCATAAGCTGCCTATATGGGCATGCTGGTCATAAAAAGTTGAATAAAATGAAACCTTGCTATATGCGATCTGCTGTCTTATTCTGGATAAATCCACTTTTTTCTTATATGTAAATGAGCAGCCTCTTCTTACCTCAGTACCCTGGTATCTCCAGTGTTAGGTCAGATAAGGGGGTTTTACACATAGCGATATCGCTAGCGATATCGCTATAACATCACCGATTTTGTGACGTTATAGCGATATCGCTAGCGATATCGCTATGTGTGATACTTACCTCCGACCGGCTCCCCCGCTGATTATCGCTGATCACGCAAGAATGTCCGGCTCCATTTCTCGTCAGGCGCTTCCTGCTGGGCTTCCTGCTGGCGCTGACGAGCAACGCGTGGAGGCAGGCGGGAGGACGTCAGGATCGCTGTGTGTGAAAGGTGAGTATCGTCCGCTGCATCGCTGCTGCATCGCTGTGAGGTCTGCCTGTGTGACAGCTCACTAGTGATCATTTAGCGATGCACCAGCGATTCTGACCGGGTCGGATCGCTGGTCGGATCGCTGGTGCATTGCTAAATGTAAAGGGGCCTATAGACAGGGTGGACAGCAGTGTGAGCAGTTTCTTCCTATCTGAGCACTCCTGTCATCTCAGATATTAAATGAGATAAAGAGGATGTGAGGATGTGAAGCAGTGTGAGCAGCCTCTTCTTACATCAGCACCCCTGGTATCTCCAGTATTAGATCAGATAGACAGGGTCAGGAGCAGTGTGAGAAGCCTTTTTTTTACCTCAGCAACCATTGATATTTCTAATATTAGATTACATAAAGACGGTGGGCAGAAATGTGAGCGAATATTCTTACCTCAGAACTTCTTGTATCTCCCTCCACTATTTGAGCAGATAAAGGGTGGGCACCAGTGTCAGCAGCCTCTTATCAGCATCATAGTGTCTCTAGCATTAGATCAGATAGACAAGGTGGACAGTAGTGTGGGAGGTCTCTTCTTTCCTCAGCACTTCTGCTTTCTGCAGCATCTTCTACCTCAGCATTCTGATACCTAGAGTATTAGATCAGATGAAGGGTGGACAGCAGTGTGAGCAGCTTTTTCTTACTTCAGCACCCTCGTATCTCTAGAATTAGATCAGAAAGACTGGGGGAAGCAGCGTCTGAGGCCTATTTTTACCTCAGCAACCATAGTTTTTCTGGTATGAAATCAGATAAAGAGAGTGGGCACCAGTGTGAACAGCCTCTTCTTACCTCAGGACTCATGGGTACTCCAGTATTAGATCAGATAGACAGGGTGAGCATTCATGTGAGTAGCCTTGTCTTATCACAGCACCATTGGTATCTTCAGTATTAGATGAGAATATCCACTAGAGCACATTTTCCTACCCATGAAGGCAAGGGGTAGAGCTTCCTACCTAACATGGTTCACAGGCATTGCACCTGCATAACATTCTAGGACAGGTTCCTGTTAGTGTAACAGACAGTGGCCAATTTAATGTACTAATGTACTAGTAATTGCATACTAAGACAAAACAGGTGTGATTTGCTAATTAAAGTTACTAAGGAACTTATTTATTTTATTTTTTCTATTCCTGGAAAATCCCTTTGAGGCTGGGATCACACATGCGAGAAACTTGGATGAGTCTCACATATTAATACCCGGCACTGCCGCCAGCACTCGGTTCGGAGCGTGCAGCTGCATAGAAAAACATGCAGCCGCACGCTCCGCTCCCGAGTGCCGGCGGCTGTGCCGGGTATCAAGATGAGAGACTTGTCCGAGTTTCTCGCATGTCTGATCCCAGCCTAAGGTTGTGTA